>NC_055993.1:47847061-48475924 GCF_018446385.1 Zingiber officinale
TAGCAAATTTTCAATTGATTCATGTTGGTAAGAAAGAAATCTTATATATAGGAAAGAATTGTGGGTCCTTTAGAACTTTAGAACTAATTAGATCCTACGTGGAATATGATGGTCAATTTATGTTATTGGATCAAAGGATCCTTAGGTCAGATCACAATCTTTGACAACCATGCTTTAGGACCAGGAGGGAAAGTGGTTGAATGGCTAAAGGGGGTGATAACACTACAAATCTATACTCTTGCTAATGCCTTAGAAAGATCACACAAACAAGGATTATATGCAGAGGAAATACAAGCACATGCAAGACAATACTAACAAACTATATAACACGGCTCTAACTTTTGTTCCTATTCCACGACCTATGATTCTTCAATGAGTCATTCTGAAATCTTACTCCCTACTCAGCTATCTTCTGGAGGTAGAGAAACCTCTTACATAAGAAGCTAAACAAGAAATAAATGCAAGTAAGACAACAATTAAATTATATATTGTGTACAACAAGGAAGCTCAAGAATGTTAGATGACTGCTTAAGATTCACCTTTTTCAACTACTTTCAATGCTGCACTTTGATACTTCTCGTCTTGCATCTCTCATATGGCCCATTCCATCCTTTGTTGAATTCTAGTAGGCCTTGAGCTACTGAGCCAACCAAGTTGACCACGCCAAGCCAAGCTCCACAAGCTACTCCATCATCATTTAATGCTCCTGCGCTTCCTCAAATACATTATGCATCCTCGGATCTACACTAATATCCCATGTAATCATGATTAAAATACATTGAAATGTTTTAATTTTGAACATTCTGCACAACTCCAATCAACTACAACTACCTATTAGGTGCTAATCGACTGAACCTAGAGCTGTTTGATTGGTTACTGACGCATTCAACTCCACTCCAAATTGCACCATAGTGCCAATTTATATAATGCATTCAAATTTTCACAAATCTCTTAACAAAGAGAGTTCTATTGTTTCAACTATATCTATCTAAGAAAAATAAATTTTCATAAAAAATCATCATATTTTTCAAACTTGATACAATTCTTAAAACTACCTAAATTGGTCAATAAACCTTAGCAAGTCTTATTTTTTAACCCTTTAAATTGTACATGTTAAATATATATTGAATTGCAATCATACATCAATCAATTTGATAGCAAATACAATTTATAACCATTTCATGCAATTTAAACATGATTCACAATGTTCCGTTGCATGAAAGTACCCTAACGTGCCAATTATATAGGATTGTGCTTACCAATCCTTTTCAAACTCATTGACACAACTTAGAACCCTTTAATATGCTGAACCCATTCTTTATAATCCAAAACATTGTGGTCGTAGTTGGGTTACAAGTGTTCAGTAAAGATGACCTCTCTATGCACCTTTCTAAGTTTAAATGTAAAAAGCTACTCTAGAATATACACCCCCAATGATAGTTTGTATTCCAAATTAGATTTATCATGACTTGACCTTTGTTTTCCTAGCATCATATTTAAACCCTTAGACCTATTAGTAAAGTTTTCTAGGGTCTTTTCCATAGATTCAAGTCTCAGCCTCAAAGTTTGATTCTCTAACTCTAAACTCTTTAATCTAAAATTCCATACTTAGATAACATGCTCCTAAACCTAGCCATATGTTTACCCTTCTTAGGTCGATTCTTAAATTTTATTATCTTGTTTACTAACCTTAAGCAAGCAGACGTTATCATGCAAAATTTGAATTATGCATAGTCAATTTAAAATTCAACGTAGGAATAGATACCTTATCTTTTATCTTTGGAACTCCCTCTTAATTTGAGCTTCCAATTTCCTTTTGTTCTTTCTTAGGTTTTTCCTCTTCACTACTTTTTTTTGGTACTTTATATGGCAATAACTTCTCAGGGCATGTGAAGCAACTGATGTGATCATTCTTCTTCTTTGTTTATTTTTGTCTACAAGTTGGTTTAGTAATATTATTGAAATTACAAAGTTTAGGATTCATTATCTTCTTTATCTCCTTCCAGCATGCGGGCTTTTGTTTTTATAATGCCCCTTTTCATTGCACTAAAGAAGTAATGCCCTTAGTCTTGATTTGAATAGAGGAGCTTGAGGTTGCAACTTTTAAAGTCTCTTTCTCCATTGTCTTTGTTTCATGCTCATTCCTTGAAGAGGTTGAAGGCTCACCACTTGATGAAGGTCTTTGTCTTTATTGATTACTAAAATAAATTCTTTTTGATCCCCTTGATTTACTTCATCTCGTTGAGCTTTGGGTTCTTCTTGTACCTCTTTCACTACCTCTTCTTGAGCTTCTCTTTTACGTGATTCCCAAAATAACAAGTTTTTCCAAAGATCCTTGAATTCTAATATTCCTTATCTTGTTCAACAAATCATTGGTTAATGAAATAATGATCTATACCTTAATTTCTTCCTTTCTTGTCTTTTGTGATTTCAAATCTCCGTTCCATGGCAAGAAACATTCTAAAATCAGTTGGGTTTTTAATGAAGTCTCCATCTCTCTTTTCAAAAAACTGAAATCTTATTGGTGTGTTGGAACTTCATAGAACATTCTTATTGGTATGTTGGAACTTCATAGAGCATTTTATCTTGTCTCTTTGCCTTTGACAAAGAGACCACTTATTAGGGTGGTAATGAAACGCTTTCTCCTTAAATAGATGCTCGTTCGGTGGTGAGTTATCGACTGGACAGAAAGTGGTCCAAAGGCTAGAGAGGAATAAATAGCACTTGACCTACAATTATAAATCTATACTTTTTCTAATACCTTTGCAAGGTCACACAAGGAAACAATATATGCAATAGAAATAATAGCATGTGCAATACAATGCTAAGTATGTTTACTCCACAATATATAATTCTAGTGAGTCACTCCAAAGGCTAGAGAGGAATAAATAGCACTTGACCTACAATTATAAATCTATACTTTTTCTAATACCTTTGCAAGGTCACACAAGGAAACAATATATGCAATAGAAATAATAGCATGTGCAATACAATGCTAAGTATGTTTACTCCACAATATATAATTCTAGTGAGTCACTCTTAAATCCGCAAGCTTACTCTTTCTTGGATAGTTTTTTGAGGTGGAGAGACCTCTTACAAGAAGATGAATAAGAAATAAGGACAACACAAAAATTAACTAAGTTATGAATACAACAAGGAAGCTTAAGAATGTTAGAATGGTTGCTCAAGTTCACCTTCTTCCTGCTATTATCAATGTTAAGCCTTGATATTCCTCGTCCTATGTTCCTTAGATATGTCATTCTCTCCTTCTTTGATCTCCAACATACATCGAGCCACTGAGCCAACTAATTTGTCCATGCCCAAGTCAAGCTTGATGAGCTACTCCAACATCATGCAATGCTTCTTGACTTGCAATCTCTCAGATACCTCATCCGTCCTTTTGTAAACATCATCACACCTTTTATCCATTGAGCATGTGCCCTTTGCCTCGCTAAATCATCATTCTCACTCAACCATATCGAATCACAAGCTCAAGGAGCTCCATGTGTGTCCTATCAAGTTCCTGCACAATTTAACAAATATATCAAATATATATGCAAGGCCTGATTTAACTCTTTGTTTAATCTATGCCTGATCACTTAGGGCACGATTGCACCAACACCATGATCCAAGAGGTCCTCCTGGATAAATTTTGTGCACTCTTTCCTAGATAAAAGGAGGAATTTTCAAAATGGTATCAAATAATTTAATATCTTCTTAACATAATTTTTTTTTTCATGTATTTGTCTCCTTACCAACAATCATATGGGTTTCTTTTTGGTCTAATAGGATGGAGTTCTATGGCAAGGGCTGATTCTATATATTTATTTGTCTGATGGCTTTTGCTTCAATTTGAGATCATAATTCCTACATACTATTAATCTTTTTTCATTTATTAATATGGTTTTTTATTGCTCTAATATAATTTTTTTATAATTAAATTACAATAATAGTTTATACTAGAATCATATCAGTGGTTCTAAATTCTTGCACTCCCTTTTTCTTCTGTACCTCTCATGTTTATAATTATTTAATGAAATGCCCATCAGAAAGAAGCTAGAATGGTAGAATTTCGTTTAGAATATCTGCTTTTCTTATTTGTTGATTCTTTGATATTTCTTTATACGGGCAGCCTAATTGTAACTGTGCAAATGATTTGATGGCTTATGGCTACATCATGATTTTACTGATACTGCAGAACCATAGCTATGTAATGCCTTACATTGTTCTACATTCATATTGACCAATCAGAAGCTAGTTTTCTTATGATCTGATCATATTTTTAAATGATTTTGTGACATGAAGTCTTGCTCTTCATTTCTACTGGAGCTGTTTCTGTAACTTTCCTTTAGTTCTGCTTTGTTACTGTTGTTAATGTTACTGATATGATAGGTTTTAATTGTCTTCCAGGTTGTAGAAGTTTCCACCTCCAAGACAGGAAAACATGGTCATGCTAAATGTCACTTTGTTGGCATTGATATATTCAATGCAAAGAAACTTGAAGATATTGTCCCATCTTCTCACAACTGTGATGCAAGTCAAATATTTCACTTTGTTTCTGAATAGTTGTTTTTTAAGACTGAATTTTAATTTCAACGGATTGTAGGTACCCCATGTCACTCGCACTGACTATCAGCTGATTGATATTTCTGAAGATGGATTTGTAAGACTAAAACTTAATGTTATTAATTTAGTTGTTTTTATTGTTCTTAGTATTCTCGATCCCTTTCATTACACTCAGCTGAGTCTGCTGACTGAAAATGGTAATACAAAGGATGATCTGAGACTTCCAACTGATGAAAATCTTCTTTCTCAGGTTAGTGCACCATATATATGCGGTTCCATTAAATTAGACAATTAAGTTTGTTGGGTTAATATCTAACTCTATTTTTGAATTTTCAAATCTATCATGAAGTTTCAAATTTTCAAATTAATTATATATTCTATATATCAATAACAAATCTATCACCTATTGGAATTCCATCGATCTGCTATTATCTTGTTGACATTGCAGAATACCAACTTAGTCAAGTGATCAACGTTGCTTGCTAACTAAAACAAAAATATCAACCTTATATAATTATTAAATAATTAAAATGGAAAATAAAAATCCTTAAATCTCTAATCTTTAATCTATAATTCCCTTAATTTTCTCTTTTCTAGAGGATTACATTTTGTAAAAATCTAACCTGTTACCAAGCTTTGTCGCAGTGAGGTGCGCTAGCTCTATTTCAGAGAGGTAGCAATTGAGCATGCCATGCAAGATAAATTTTGTGGAAGGGGAGATCTAAAAAATTGATGAACTGTACAAGGCCAAGGGTGTGACTGGTGAGCTATCCATGTGCATCTGGAGGCTCTTTAACAGCTGTGCATAAAAGATGTCATTCGGAAGTAGCATTTAAGTTGGTTCAAGGGCATACAAAAATGGTGCAATTCAATGAGCTTACTAAGCCTTGTTGAGCTGTGGTCAAAGAGCTTGACTATAGTTTAGGGATGCTTCCACGTAGATAATTAAAGGAAAGGTTGAGGTAGGAGAGTTGCGAGAGTTCGTCAAGTCACTGTGGATCTCCCTTTGAGGTTATAGTGACCAAGGGAGCATCTCAAGGTTGAACTGGTGAACTGGTTGTAGCATAGGTTAATGTTGTGGAACATGGTAAGGTCACCAATTCAGTTGTAGAAGAGTTTGTGTGTGGGTTGGTGTTGGAGGACCAGTCAAATGGTAGTAGAATTCAGTTGGCCAGCAATTCAACTGAAGTACCTAAGTTGGAGAGGTTGAGGTACCTAAGTTTGGGTAGTGTCACAAGCATTGAGGGGAGTGGGTCAACGAAGTTATTGAGTTACAGGTCAAGGACAAGGTGTTGTTTGATGATGAGGGCGGATGAGAGAGGAGTTGAGGTAGTTGGAGAGGTTAAATGAGGCAATAAGGGTGGACAAAAGAATAGGCAAATATCTAAATTTATGTTTTTTTAATTTGCCAACATTTTGAGTTAGTTAAATTTTTGATGAAATTGTATTCCATCCCGGTGAGTTGGTGTTTAACACATCAGTGCCACATCAGCAACTTAACAATGAATGGAGGATGATTTAACTAGTGATAAATTTGTTGTCGAATCCAAAACATTATAATAGATTTGAGAAGTTTAAAATGTTGTGATAAATTTGAAAATCTGTACAAATTATGTCATAGATTTCGTTACCTAGTAGCTCTTTGTGATTTCTAGTCTTTGACTTAGGCTGATTAGTTTGCTAAAGTCCAAGGGATCTGCATATCGCTGAGCACATCCAGATTATTTGTGTAGCTTTTATGCATTTACGTGCATGTCTGGCCGTCCCTGCCAGTTCAATTTTGAAGGTGCAAATAATAATATAATATTGCCATGTATAACTAAATGCAAAAGTGTCAGTCGAAACACCTAGCAAAACTATTGAGGGAAACATCTGTTTTTCTTTGTTGATTATTGACTTCACAATCAGAAGTAATTCACGCATCTTCGTGTTCAACCGGTAAATGAAAGTTGTTTATATCCTATACATTTTCGGACAAAAGAGAATTATGTGATTTTTTGCTATTCTGTATATTAAAACAGTTAAATATTTATTTTTTTGAACTGAAAGTAGAAAAAAAAATAAAATAGAAAGTGTCTCTTTTGTACAATAGTATTCTGGTATGATCTAAGGGCGTGTGACATTCTTAGTGATCTTTTCTCTAGTGACCCTTGGATTGTAACTGATGCTGGGGAAAATGAGTCGGTCATAGCAGTTTGGATCCTCTGGTCCCTTATCCCTGGTCCTCTCCTGGTCCCTTATATAATTTGGATGTCTTTCATCTAGTGAATCCATCTGAAAAAATTATCATCTAAATTGCCTCAATTTCGTGCATAAATTATAGAGGACAATGCAGCTTCTAAATTTTCAACTGCATGGGTCCTGGGGCTAGGTATACAATTCTCTCCGGCCAAAAGCTAAGAGATTGATCTTTCATATAGACCCGAATAAAAATTGAAATATGGAGCATGATAGTTGTATATAGTCAAATTCCGTGATTGGTCTCCCGGCCCGTTCATATACCCCCAAATTAAAAATTGAAATTTGATTATATTGCACATGAGTTAGTTGAGGTCTGGTTCTGCAATTGTCAAATTTACACTGAATGCGTGTGAAAAAGGTCATTTACCTAGGGATTTCTCCATGTGGCAGATCAAAGATGGCTTTGCTGAAGGAAAAGATCTGGTAGTGACTGTAATGTCTGCAATGGGCGAAGAACAGATCTGTGCACTCAAGGACATTGGCCCTAAGTAGATATATTTATGTGCTGTTTTGGTTATCTGCTGTGGATTTGTAAGAACATAATGGGTGTATTTGAGATCACCTAAAGACTATGCCATTAATTGGCTTGAACTGCTTTTGCCTTCAGAAACATAAACAGGATGTACTGGATCATATATAATTACGACCAAAACAGTGAACTTTACCTATTTTCCTCGTGGTCCATTGTTTCCTGTTGTGTTTGATTTTATTACTCATAGCTCGTATGAACACTAAAATTGTGCATCAAATTAATTTTCAGTTTTGGCGTTTGTGTTCAGGAATATGAAGTTTTTTTATGACTGTTTTGCTGAAATAGTTGCTTTTATTTCTGATGAATTTTAACTATTTTTGCATATTTAGTTACAAAACTAAATAGGAATATGATTTAGAATTGTGATTCACTCAAGGAATGTATATTCCAATCATATTCTAATTCTTTTTTATTTTTGAGAAATAGTTATGTTATACTTGGATCATATAGTATTCAGAGAACCTCCTATATGTGTATTTAATTCGACTATAATTACCCATACTTTCATAATGCTCTGCCATCCATGTGCTTCTTGAGTTTAGAGTGTGCATGATCTTTTGTACAATGGACATTTGTGTGTTGTTACATTAGGTTTTAGAAATTTCACTAGCTTATGAAGCTAGTTCGTTCAGCGTGTATGATCTGTGGATAGGTTTAATTGTTTGACAGTTTTATAGCAGTAAACAGGCGCTTGTTGTTGGCGTGCATGCGATGGGGGCTTTTGTCGTAGCATAGACAGACGACCAAGGGTCTATTTGGAATGAGGGAAGGTGATGGGCATGGTGGACACTTGAGAGCTTGGAAATTAACTGTTTGTGGAAGATCATTTGAGTCTGGAGGACCGCTGGTGAGGATTGCAGGAAGATCGTAGGGAGTGCCAGTAGTCACAGAAGTTGGCTGTTGATTGTAAGTGGTAGAGGCAGGTGAAAAGATCACTCCAACTGAAGGATATAGGGCTTGAGGAAGAGGGAAGCCGGTGGAGCCACAGTGCGTTGCTCTGCAGTGCCACTGGCTGAACGTTGCAAGAGGGTGCACTGCCAACCACCTTGCAGGGTAGTAAAGGTGTTAGCACTTGCTACAAAGCTGGTTAGAGGTGGCGGAGGGCACCATAGTCGCATCACCTGCAGCTCAGCCAATGACTACCATGATTGATTGTACGGAGTAACGGAGGAGATGACCTAATGTTGCATCGTTGCTTTGAGGCTTTTCTACGTGATAGACACGTAAGCTCTGCTATCCAATCAATCGATGGTATACGTGGGCAACTTTAACATGTTGGAGGTGCGAGTTTGAAGGCAAGAGCAGGGAATGGCGCACTATATAAATTTAAATGTGTTAAAGTGTGAATTGCGGGATGTGGTCACAATATGCTGTGAGTTGAGTTGGTTAGTCCTAGGAAAATGTATTGATTTCATTATATAAAAATTTTTGTACAAATATTGAATCTTTTCTTAAATAATCTATTGTGTTCTTTAGAAGTTAAATTAGGAATCGCAGATGGAACTTAACATCATTGATTCCAAATTTAACTTATCTGTTTTTAATGGTTTAGATTTGAATCGCAAGCGGAACTTAACACTATTGATTCAAATCCACCTATGTTATTAATTTCATTAAATATTAATTTCTAAAATTGACTTCCAGGATTACATGACCTTCTTGGATATGAGAGCAACCACCGCCGCCTAGTCAAAGGCTTTTAGGGAAAGCTAATATTTAATTTCCTTAAATAACTCTAGGTTAACCAAAAAGAACAATCGAATCACAAATTCGAAAAAGAAGAAAACACAAACTCGAAAAATAAATTCGATAAACTAAATCTAATTGTCTCTTGTATTTAGAATTCTTACCAAGAAAATAACTAGTATGATGCGGAAGAAAACTACTAGTTATATCTTCTCTTTGTACGCTAATGACCTCAAGATCTTCTGCCATATTCCTCGTCTCGCCTTGGACGTCGTGTGGGCGACGATCCTCCAAGATGAACACTACCCAAAAGCTTCTTTCTCTTCTTCTAAAATTCGACCGCCACTACCACCAAGGAGAAGAGAGCAAAAGGGAAAAGAGAATTAAGAGAGAGAGAGAGGGTCGGCCACTTGAGGTTCTCCAAGCAAAAGAATAAGAATTGTTGTGTCTCATGAAGCCTTCTCACCCCTTCTTTTATATTACTTGCCCAAGGCAAATAAGGAAAAACTTTTGACAAAAAATAAAATCATCCTCTAGTTTTTCCTTTTCCCTTTTTATTTTTCCTTTTCTTTCCTTTTGATTGAATCAATCACCAAATCAATTAGATGATGATTTTTTATTTTAATTATGGCTGGCCCCTTGCTTGGGCACCAAGCAAGGTGGTCTGCCACCTCATCAAGGAAAAAGGAAATATATTTTTTAAAAATTTTACAAGAAGAAATCTTCTTATAAAATTTACAAGCTCTCTTTCCTAAAGTAAGAGTTAAAAAAGGAAAGTTCTAAAAATTAAAACCATGTTTTAAAATTTAAAACTTCTATTATAAAATTTCCTTTTTTAACATGATGATAGAAAATTTTAATTTTAAAACTTATCTTCCTTTTTTTTTCTTAAACCATGAGGATGGTTAAAAAAGGAAAGTTTTAAAACTTTTAAAACTCTCTATTAAAACATGTGGCCTAATTCAAATAAGAAAAGTTTTAAAAATTAAAATCTCTCTTTTAAAACTTGTAGTTTTCTTCAAAGAGAGGATTTTAAAAAATTTAAAACACCCCTCCTATTTGAATTAATCTTAGTCGGCCCCTATATGCTTGGTCACCAAGCAATAGGGCCGACCCCTATAAAGAGGATGTGGCCGGCCCTTGCTTGATTACCAAGCATTGGGTCGACCCCCTTCTTGGATACCAAGAAGAGCCTTACATTTGGATGGACTTGAGGCTATAATGAGGCTACGACAGGGACCTAGAGGAGAAATTGGTTTTGGCCTTCCGATGAACTTGAGTATCCCGTGCTCGCCCCGAACACACAACTCAAGTTCATCGATAATAACTCATTCCACTAGAGAGTTATTATCACACTACCGCACCAATCTCAAATTACATTATGAGCTCCTTCTTATCATGAGCGTGTTAGTCTCCCTGTGTTTAAGATTACGAATGTCCACTAATTAAGTAAGTTACTGACAACTCACTTAATTAATATCTAGCTCCAAGAGTAGTACCACTCAACTTCATTGTCATGTCGGACTAAGTCCACCTGCAGGGTTTAACATGACAATCCTTATGAGCTCCTCTTGAGGACATTCTCAACCTAGATAACTAAGACGCAGATTCCTTCTATAATCAATAATACACACTATAAGTAATATCATTTCCCAACTTATCGGGCATATTGATTTATCGAGCTAAATCTCACCCTTTGATAAGTCAAAAAAATAAATATTAAATATATGTGTTTGTTATTATATTAGGATTAAGAGTATACACTTCCATAATAACTAAGGTCTAGATCTTTTACTAAGTCAGTACAAAAGGAACTTACCTAAATGGTCTTACTCAATATACTTAGAGTGTACCAGTGTAATTTATTAATCAAGATAAACTAATACTTAATTACACTACGACTATTCCGATGGTTTGTTCCTTTCCATCTTAGTCGTGAGCAACTGTTTAAATTTATAAAGAACCGTCAACATGATCTTCTGTGTGTGATACTACACACCATGTTGTCTACTTATATAAATTAATTGAACAATTACATTTAACAAATAAATGTAGATTTTGACCAATGTGATTGTTTTATTTCAAATAAATGTTTACAAAAGCTAGGCTTTTAGTATACACTCCAACAATCTCCCACTTATACTAAAAGACTAAGCTGTCATATCTGTTGCCATATATCTTATTCCCATCCTCTCCACATACCGATCAAAAGCTTTCCCCGGAAGGGCCTTAGTGAAAGGATCTGCCAAGTTATCTGCTGATGCAATCTTGGCGACGACAACTTCTCCTCGCTTGACGATGTCTCGTATCAGGTGGTACTTACGCTCTATATGTTTACTTGCTTTATGGGCTCGTGGTTCATTCGAGTTTGCAATTGCACCGCTATTATCACAATAAATTGTGATGATCATGGGCAAACCAGGTATCACATCTAAGTCCATTAGAAAGTTCCTGAGCCATACAGCTTCTTTGGTTGCCTCAGAGGCTGCCACATACTCAGCTTCCATGGTTGAGTCCGAGACGCATTTCTGCTTAACACTCCTCCATGCAATGGCTCCACCTCCTAGAGTAAACACATAGCCTGACATAGACTTACTATTGTCCCTATCTGATTGGAAGTCCGAATCCGTGTAACCCACAGGGAGCAAATCGTCTGCTTGATAGACTAGCATATAATCTCTAGTCCTTCTCAGGTACTTTAATATATGTTTTACAGCAGTCCAATGTCCTTGTCCAGAGTTACTTTGATATTTGCTAACCATGCCCACAGCAAAACAGATATTAGGTCTCGTACACAGCATTACATACATAAGGTTTCCTACAGCCGAAGCATAAGGAACTGCCTTCATGTCCTCTATCTCCTTTGATGTCTTCGGAGACATCTCTTTAGATAAAGCTACTCCATGCCTAAAAGGTAAGAAACCTTTCTTGGAGTTTTGCATGCTAAAACGAGCAAAGATTGTATCTATATATAAAGTTTAGGATAGGCACAACATTCTTTTCTTGCGATCCCTTATAACTTTGATCCCAAGAATGTGTGCACATTCTCCTAAGTCCTTCATATCAAATTGTTTGGACAACCATACCCTTACGTACGATAATACCTTAACATTATTGCCAATTAACAAAATATCATCTACGTATAGTACAAGAAATATCACCATATTTTCGTTACACTTCTTGTATACACAAGACTCATCTGGACACTGAATAAATCCATATGATTGGATTACTTCATTAAACCGGATGTTTCAAGATCTTGAAGCTTGCTTCAGTTCATAAATGGATCGATTGAGCTTGCACACTAGATGTTCTTTGTCTTTTTTAATAAATCCCTCTGGTTGCTTCATATGAATGTTTTCTTTAAAACTTCCGTTAAGGAAAGCTGTCTTGACATCCATTTGCCAAATCTCATAATTCATATGAGCGGCAATGGGCAAGAGTATCCGGATAGACTTAAGCATGACTATCGGCAAAAAAGTCTCCTCTTAGTCGATTCCCTCTTTCTGAGTATACCCTTTCGCAACAAGCCTTGCTTTGAAGGTTTCTACCTTCCCATCTGTCCCTCTTTTCCTTTTGTAGATCTACTTGCATCCAATAGCTTTTACACCATCAAGTGGTTTTACAAGCTCCCAGACCTTATTAGAATACATGGATTCTATTTCGGAATTCATTGTCTTTTGCCAAGATACTGCATCTATATCTTGGAGTGCTTCGTCATATGTTCGGGGATCAGGTTCATATTTATCTGGGATCAAATCCGAAGACTCTCCCAAAAACATGAATCTCTCAAGTTGCCTTACAATCCTTCCACTACGACGAGGCACTGTCTCTGGTTGTGTCTCATGTGTGACACGTGTTGTAGTTTCTTGTGGTACTTTATCTTGTACTGTTGGTATTAAAGTAGACGTTTTCTCTCTTATTTTTTCTAGAACTATTTCACTCATTGGCTTATGGTTCATTATATAATCTTCTTCTAAAAATCGAGCATTGGTGCTAACAATGATCTTCTGATTTTTAGGATTATAAAATAAACCACCTTTCGTTCCTTTAGGATATCCCACAAACAGACAAACTTCTGTACGTGATTCCAACTTGTCAGTATCTCCCTTCAGCACATGTGTTGGACTACCCCATATCCGGATATGATTCAGACTAGACTTACGTCCATTCCATAATTCCATGGGAGTAGAAGGAACTGTTTTAAAATGTATCATACTCAGATGTACACTATTGTTTCTAAAGCATATCCCCAAAACGAATTTGGTAATTCTGAATAACTCATCATCGATCTAACCATTTCCATAAGAGTCTTATTCATTCGTTCTGCCACACCATTCTGTTGGGGTGTACTAGGTGCAGACAATTGGGATTGAATCCCGACTTCTGATAAGTAATTCCTAAATTCTCCAAAGAGGTATTCGCCACCACGGTCAGACCGTAGTGTCTTGATACTTTTACCAAAATGTTTCTCCACATCAGTCCTATATTCTTTGAACTTGTCAAAGCATTCAGACTTGCGGCGCATCAGGTAAATGTATATGTATCTTGAATAATCGTCTATAAAGGAGATGAAGTATTCATAACCACCTCTTGCCTGGATAGACATAGGACCACACAAATCAGAATGAACCAGTTCTAACGCATCTTTGGCTCTATACCCCTTGGCCTTAAAAGGTCTCTTGGTCATTTTACCTTCCAAGCAGGATTCACATGTTGAAAAGTTTTCCAACTCTAATGAACCCAAGAGTCCATCGACTACAAGCCTTTGAATCCTACTTAAGTTAATATGACCAAGCCTTAGATGCCAAAGATACGTTTGGTTCATTTCCGAAGGTTCTTTTCTCTTATTAGAGTTAGAAGATGTGTTATCACTACAAGAAAAAAGCCTAACAACAACGGTTTTTCACCGTTGTCGTAGCCCATTTTGAACTGTTGTTAAAGGCCGTGTTGTTAAAAGGGGTGCCCAAAGACAACAGTTTTTAACCGTTGTCTTTGAAGGCAAAGACAACATTTTTACAACAGTGAAAAAACTGTTGTCTTTTCCTTTAAAGACAACAGTTTTTCACCGTTGTCTTTGAGCGTCTACCTTTAATAACAGGGTCTTCAACAACAGTTTTAAACTATCTACGACAACGGTGAAAAACCGTTGTCTTTTTTAGAAAAAAATAAAAAAAATTAATACATAATTTTCCAATATTATAAATAATTCAAAATACTAAATTTCAAAATAAAATTTAATATACAATTTTCTATCATTCAAAAATAATATCTATAACATTCTGAAGAAATTTCATAAGCAACCAACAAAATTTCATAAGCAACCAACAAAATGATAACACTATTAAAACAAAGGTAGAACAATAACACAAGATTTTCTACTTAGATGTCGGTGAAGAGGAGGGATTGCAGCTCCTAGTGCTCCTTAATTTGTTAAAGTCTCTTCATTTTTTTAGCTTGTCGGTATTCTTCCCAATACTCTTGAGGACACCTAAAAAGAGCAGAATGAAATTATGCAATCCTGTGCACAATAACTATGTAATTCTAAGTGGTGGATCATGTTTGTCACAAGTTTGCCACTAATTTTTTTAACCATTATGCACAGATTGTAGACAAGCATGAAAATAAGCAGAACCATAAATATAAGCGAATAAAGGATGCCTTTCAATCTTCTAAATCTTCTTTTCTGGTTGGCCCGTCTCCTTTTCCTCTCTTCTTTTGTTAACTCTGCCTCTTCTTTGATGTTTCATTTTCCATGAAAAATCTCCTCAGGGGCAAGCATAGCCGCATCTGAGGCGACCAATGGAGCAACCTGCAAAACCATTGTATTTCAGTGACTCGAAACTGTTTTTACCATAAACTAAAAGACAACTCCAAAAGATATTTTTACCTCTTCCATTGCTAGAGCAGGTACATTGACTTGTATAGACATGTCCTCAATAACCTACATCATAACTTATGGTCAATCAAGAAATAAATACTAAAAGAATTAAACACTTGATAAGCTTTATTGCTAACCGGCTTTGGAGCAAAATGGAAGTGAGACAGCGCATCCAACTTTAAGGAAATCTTTTTGAATAGCATTGTTGCCTGCAAGCATAAAAGAAAAAGTGTATGAGAAAAGCTGAGAAGCTACACAAGCAGCCAGATGTTATCGCACATCAATACCATAGATATAGTGGATCTGTATTATTAACAAATTCAGATTGTAGATATCCCAATGTTAATTTTTTTGGCTATAAAGTAAAGTCATTATATGCATCAGTAAGAAAGACATCTATCGATAATATAATCTTCCATCAGGACTTCTGAGAAAGTTTCCCAGGCAAACAAACAGAAAGGAGGGAAAACCCAAAGAGCTTGAGAGGTTTCAATATAATTTCTCAATAGTGAGAATACAACAGTTGTAAGGAGCTTAAAGAAAATACGTCGATGAAGACTTATAAACTGACACCTAAGACATACTACTTGGGGAAGAAGTAGTCACTTAATAACAATGCATACGTTCAAAACTAAGTTGAAAAACAATGCTATTTACTGAAAGAATTCACAAGTACACACTGAGCAAACAACACAGAGTAAGATTGTTAAACACACAACCAAACTAAAACTCACAAGACTAAAACATCATTAACTCTAAATAAACAATGAGGAAAGGATTATATTAGCAACTCACATGAATTGCCTAAGGATAATGCAACTACTTGAGTCAACATACTGGCAAATCTATTTTTTTTAGACAACTTTCTCAAGCCCCTTCTCTAAAGTTGATGGTGTTGGTTGCTACTCGGAAAGCCTAGAGGTTCCACTGTACAAAAATTTTGTACAAAGGTCTGAACCTTTTCCTAGCTACCATGTGTTCTTTTAAATTAAATTTTGGATCGCCTGCGGAACTTAACACGTTTGATCCAAAACTTAATCTATTTGTTCTTTTAGGTTTTGACTTGGATCTCCTGCGGAACTTAACACGTTCGACCCAAATCACCTTAAGTTATTAATTCCATTAAATATTAATTTCCATAATTGGTTCCCAGTACTGACGTGGCGAGGCACATGGCCTTCTTGGATATGGGAGCAACCACCACCAACTAGACAAAACCTTTTATAGAAATCTAATATTTAATTTCCTAAAATAACTTTAGGTTAACCGAAAAGAACAATCAAATCACAAGGAAAAATAAAACAAAAGAACACAACTTCGAAAAACATATTCGAAATACTAGAATCGTAAGCCTCTTGTATTTGGTATTATTTCCAAAAATAACTAGTATGATGCGGAAAGAAAAAATACTAGTTATACCTTTTAGAAAGACCTCTTGATCTTCTACCGTATTCCTCTTCTAACCTCGGACGTTGTGTGGGCAACGATCTTCCGAGATGAGAATCTACCAAAGCACCTTCTTCTCCTTTCTTCAAGTTTCGGCCAAGCACAAAGCTTCCAAAAGATGAAGATCTTTTTCCACCAACCAAGCTCCAAGGGATACAAGCTTTCTCTCCTTCTTCTTCTTCTTCTCCAAGTAGTATCCGGCCACCACAAGAGCTCCAAGCAAATAGAGAAGGTTCGGCCACCACCAAGAGGAAGAGAGGAAGAGAGGTTGGCCGGCCACAACACCAAGGAAAAGAGGGAGAGAAATAATAGAGGTTGTTCACAATGAAGCCTTCTCTACCCCCTCTTTTATAATCCTTGGTCTTGGCGAATAAGGAAAATTTAATAAAAATTTCCTTAATTCTTTTTCCATTGAAAAGGAAAAATTATTTAATTAAAAATAATTTTCTTTCTCAATTCTATTTGGCCGGCCACACCAAAGCTACAAACAAGGAGAGTTTTAATTAATTAAAACTTCCTAATTTGTCTCCAGAAATTTATAAAATTTCTCCAATAATTTAATCCCTTCATGATTGGTTTAAAAAAGAAATTTAATAAATTAAAATCTTTCTTTTAAACATGTGGATAAAAAGAAAGTTATCTCTAAAAATTAAAATCTCTTTTAATCTACAAATAAGGAAAGATATCAAATCTTTTCTCAATCTTTTGTAGAAACTAATAAAAGAGAATTATTAATTTTTAAACTTTCTTTTAAATCATGAACATGGTTAAAAAGGAAAGTTTTCTTAAAATTTAAAATCTTCCTTTAATCAACAAATAAGGAAAGATTTCAAATTTTAAACTCTCTTTTAAACATGTAGATGATTTACAAATAAGGAAAGTTTTTACCAAAAATTAAAACCATCCTTTTAAACTACAAATAAGGAAAGAGATTAATCTCTTCTCTTAATCTTTTGTAGAAAGCTATAAAAGGAAATTTTTAATTTTTAAACTCTCTTTTAAAATCATGATATCCACATAAGAAATAATTTTAATAAAAATCCTTTTTAATATTCTAGTGGCCGGCCACCTAAGCTTGGGACCTAAGCTTTGGCCTGCCACCTACATGGCTCATCCACTTGGTCTTGGCCGGCCCTAGCTTGGGTTCCAAGCTAGCTTGGCCGGCCCCATTGGATGGGTAAGAAGGTGGGTATGCGGTGGGTATAAATCTCTATATACTAGAGGCTACGATAGGGACCGAGAGGAGGAATTGGTTTTGGTCTCCCGATGAAATTAAGCATCCCGTGTTCGCCCCGAACACACAACTTAATTTCATCAATAATAATTCATTCCACTAAAGAACTATTATTGAACTACCGCACCAATCCCAAATTACATTTTGGGCTCCTTCTTATTATGAGCATGTTAGTCTCCCTGTGTTTAAGATATCGAATGTCCACTAATTAAGTGAGTTACTGACAACTCATTTAATTAATATCTAGGTCCAAGAGTAGTACCACTCAACCTTATCGTCATGTCGGACTAAGTCCACCTGCAGGGTTTAACATGGTAATCCTTATGAGCTCCTCTTGAGGACATTATCAACCTAGTATCTCTAGGACACAGTTTCCTTCTATAATCAACAACACACACTATAAGTGATACCATTTCCCAACTTATCGGGTTTATTGATTCATCGAACTAAATCTCACCCATTGATAAATTAAAGAAATAAATATCAAACATATGTGCTTGTTATTATATTAGGATTAAGAGCACACACTTCCATAATAACTGAGGTCTTTGTTTCTTTATAAAGTCAGTATAAAAGAAACGGCCTCTAATGGTCCTACTCAATACACTCTAAGTGTACTAGTGTAATTATATAGTTAAGATAAACTAATACCTAATTACACTACGACCTTCCAATGGTTTGTTCCTTTCCATTATGGTCGTGAGCTACTGTTTATAATTTATAAAACCGATAACATGATCCTCTGTGTGTGACACCACACACCATGTTATCTACAATATAAATTAATTGAACAACTACATTTATCATAAATGTAGATATTTGACCAATGTGATTCTTATTTCTAGATAAATGTTTATACCAAAAGCTAGGCTTTTAGTATACACTCTAACAATCTCCCACTTATACTAAAAGACTAAGCTGCCATATCTGCTGCCATACATCTGATTCCCAACCCTTCAACATGTCCATCAAAAGCTCTCGCCTTAAGGACCTTAGTGAAAAAATCTATAGGTCATCATCTGATGCATTCTAGGCAGCAACAACTTCTCCTCGTTTATACGATTTCTCGTATTGGGTGGTACTTGCGCTCTATTGTGTTTACTTGCCTTTATAGACTTATGGTTTCTTCGAGTTTGCTACTGCACCAATAAATTGTAATAATCTTTGGACAAACCAGAAATCATATCTAAGTCTATCTTGAGGTTATTGAGTCATTCAGCTTTTATGGCTACCTCAGAGGCTTGCCATAGACTAAACTTCTATGGTGGAGTCCAGAAAAACACCTATGCTTATCACTCTTCCATAGTTATGACTTTACCTCCTAAAGTAAACACAAAACCCCGAGGTTGACTTATTATTGTCCCTATCCGATTGGAAGTCAAAATCCATGCAACCCACAAGGACCAAATTAACTGCCTTGTAAGCTAGCATATAATCTCTAGTGCATCTAAGGTACTTCAATATATGCTTTACTGCAGTCCACTGTCCTTGTCCAGAGTTACTTTGATATCTGCCAACTATGCCCTTGGCAAAACAGATTTCTTATCTCGTGCATAGCATTCATTAGGCTTCCGACAGCTAAAGCATAAAGAACTGCCTTTATTTCCTTTATCTCCTTTAATGTCTACAGAGACATATCTTTAGATAAAGTTACTCCATCCTGAAAAGGTAAGAAACCTTTCTTGGAGTTTTGCATGCTTTAAACGAGCAAGGATTTTTCCGATGTATGAAGCTTGGGATAAGTAAAATATTCTTTTCTTGCGATCCCTTATTACTTTGATCTCAAGAATATATACATTCTCCCAAGTCCTTTATATCTAATTGTTTGGACAACCATACCCTTACTTCTGACAACATTTTGATATTGTTTCCAACTACCAAAAATGTTATCTACGTATAGTACAAGAAATACCACCACGCTTCCATCACACCTTTTGTATACACAAGACTTATCCGGTTACTAAATAAATCCATAGGTCTGAATTACTTTGATAAACCGGATGTTCCAAGACCTTGAAGCTTTGCCTCAGTCCATAGACTGATTGAGCTTTACACAAGATGCTCTTAGCCCTTTGTAATGAACCCTTCTGGTTGCTTTATATGGATGTTTTCTTCAAGACTTCCATTAAGGAATGCTGTCTTGACATCCACTTGCCAAATAGATAAAAGAATCCGGATAGACTTAAGCATGACTACCAGTGAAAAAAGTTTCCTTTTTCATCAAGCCTTGCTTTGAAGGTTTCAACCTTCCTGTCTATCCCTCTTTTCCTATTATAGACCTTTTACACCCAAAGGCTTTTACACCACTTGGTGGTTCTATAAGCTTCCAGATTTTATTAGAATACATATATTCTAATTCTATTATTCATTACTCTTTGCCAAGATGCTGCATATTTATCTTGGAGTGCTTCGTCATATGTTCGGAGATCAAGTTTATGTCCTTCAGGGATCGAGTCCAAAAACTCTCCCAAAACATGAACCTATTTAGGTTGCCTAACAACCCTCCCACTATGACAAGACACTTTATGCAATTGTGTATCATTTGTGATACGTGTTGCAGTTTTCTTGTGGTATCTCATCTTGTACAGTTGGTACTAGGTTAGACATGTCCTTTATTATTTCCTTAAGAACAAATTTACTTATGAGCACTTGGTTCATTATATAGTCATTTTCTAAAAATCAGTCATTGATGCTAACAATGACCTTCTGATTTTTAAGACTATAAACCTACTTTTGTTTATCTAGGATAACTTACAAACAAGTGAACTCCTATCCAACTTATCATTGTCTCTCTTTAACATATGTGCTGGATTACCCGAATCCGAATATGCTTCAAAATAGGTTTTCACCTATTCAGCAATTCTATATGAGTAGAGAGTTCTAACTTGGAAGGTACTATGTTCACTTTCGTTATCAGAGTTTATCCTTAAAACAAATTTGGTAATTTTCTGAATAACTCATCATCTATCTAATTATTCCATAAGAGTCCTTTACCTTCTTTCTACTACACCATTCTGTTGGGGTGTACCAGATGCAGTTAGTTGGGATTGAAATCCAACTTCTGATAAGTGACTCCTAAAATCTCTCAAGAGGTACTTGCCACTACGATCTTCCATAGTGACTTTTTACTTTAACATTTCTCCGCATCAACCTTGTACTCTTTGAACTAATCAAAGTACTTAGTCTTGCGGTACATTAAGTAAATTTATTTGTATCTTGAATAGTTGTCTATAAAATAGACAAAATATTCAATACTACCTCTTGTCTGGATAGTCATAGGATCACACAAATCAGAATGAACCGATTTCAACATATCTTTGACTCCATACCCCTTGGACTTAAAAGCTTCTTGGTTATTTTCCTTCCAAGTAAGACTCGCAGGTTGGAAAGATTTCCACTACCAATGAACCCAAAAGTTCATCAGCTACCAATGAATCCTACTCAAGTATAACCTAGCTTTAGATGCCAAAGATATAATTGGTTCATTTCCGAAGGTTGCTTTCTCTTAAAATTAGAAGATGTGTTACTAATTTCCATTTGTTGCATCGTGGGAGTTTATTGGATTATAAATTGTCAACCATCATACCAGAATAGATAACTTTCCTATTTTTCTTGATAACAACTTTGTTATCAAAATAGACATAATATCTATAATAGTTTAGAAATTGAAATCAGGTTCTTTCTAAACTTGGTACGTAAAGACAATTACTTAAAATCCATATTTTATTCTTATCAAAGGATAAACATCTCCCATTGCAACAACTCTTTTACAGTAGTGCCCATGTGGACGGTGATTTACCTTTCATTTAGTTGTCGAGTTTCCTGGAACCCTGCAATGAATTGCAGACATGATTAATGGCATCTTGTATCTACACTCCAGGTTCTGGTAGATAACACCACTAGACATGTTTCAACTAATGAATTAAATACACCTAAATTGTTCTTAGTTCTAAGAAGGCAATACCTTAATGTCCAAGTCCTATTTCCAATCATTACAATTGGGACTACTAAGTCTTTTCTATAGTATGACTACTAGGATTGACAAACATCCTAAGAATCACAAAAACATTTGGTCAAGATCAACTCCTTAAAATCTCCATGAATTTTGTGTATACAAAATCGAAGAGGAGATTTTATTCATTAATTTTATTATCTCGTCAACTTTACTTTATGATGAATAAAATTAATAGTTGATCTGTCTTTGATCAAATATTTGGTCAAAACTCTTTGAATTTAAAATAACATTGATTCCTCAAACAATATTATTTAAATTTACCAACACCTCAAACACCGTGAATTTTGCATGCCACGTTAGTGTGGACGTATACAAATTCAACATTTGTAAAAGGAGGGTTTTACCCATTAACTATCTTGTCAACGTATCTTTATGACAAATAAAATTATCTCAAACACCGTTAATTTTGTATGCCACGTTAGTGTGGACGTATACAAAATCAATCATTTGTAAGAGGGTTTTAACCCTTTAATTTTATTATCTTGTCAACCTAGTTTTATGACAAATTAATAGTTGGTTTCATTTGGTCACACAAATAATAGCAGATGACTCCGATGGGAGGATACTATTAGATGTGTCTAAGTGTATACCATTACTTGACACTAAGTCCATTAATAAGATTATGCCCCTTCCGTTGGGGAAGATCACACGCTCTTAATTAACTTCCTATAGTCATCCAAAATGGAAGTCTGTTCTAGTGATCCACAAACAAGCTCATCCGTTGTGGAGGAAGGCACTCAGAGCCAACGCGCAAGCTTGTTTGCATCACTTACAAACCAGTAATGGAGACCATGAGATTTACTTAAAATCCTCTCCCACTTAGTTATTTATAAATGAGGAATTTTAACTATGCTAGCCTACTAAATATGTAAACCAACATGCACACACAGACAATATAAAAGCAATAAATAGAAAATCTAATTTTCAACTATTATGGCTTTTATCTCTAGTTATCCTCCGTGTGTTGTCATCCCAAGCTGCTGCCATATTTGGCTATGTCGCATCCATCTTGCTCCTAGTTCCGTTGCGCCTCTGGTCCTCGAAGGTTCCACGCTTTGCAAGATTAGATCCGTGACATAAATAGAATTTTACATTTTGATCCTATATTCCATAAAAGGAATGTACATGTATCTAGATCAAAATAAAATCCTAATAAAACTAAATACACTGCTGTATTTTATAATACAATCATGCACACACAATAAAATGCCCTTGACATGTCCAAGGGTCCAATCACACACATAATAACTATAAGCCATAATAGTTGGATCCTGCATCCACAAAGTTAGCACATCCTACTATTAACCTGCCTAAATTATGTATGACATGTGCATAATTAAACTAATACCAAATACACAGAGGCAAAACCCTAGCTCTGATACCAATTGTTGGTTGCTACTCGGAAAGCCTAGAGGTTCCACTGTACAAAAATTTTGTACAAAGGTCTGAACCTTTTCCTAGCTACCATGTGTTCTTTAAATTAAATTTTGGATCGCCTGCGGAACTTAACACGTTTGATCCAAAACTTAATCTATTTGTTCTTTTAGGTTTTGACTTGGATCTCCTGAGAACTTAACACGTTCGACCCAAATCACCTTAAGTTATTAATTCCATTAAATATTAATTTCCATAATTGGTTCCCAGTACTGACGTGGCGAGGCACATGGCCTTCTTGGATATGGGAGCAACCACCACCGACTAGACAAAACCTTTTATAGAAATCTAATATTTAATTTCCTAAAATAACTTTAGGTTAACCGAAAAGAACAATCAAATCACAAGGAAAAATAAAACAAAAGAACACAACTTCGAAAAACATATTCGAAATACTAGAATCGTAAGCCTCTTGTATTTGGTATTATTTCCAAAAATAACTAGTATGATGCGGAAAGAAAAAATACTAGTTATACCTTTTAGAAAGACCTCTTGATCTTCTACCGTATTCCTCTTCTAACCTCGGACGTTGTGTGGGCAACGATCTTCCGAGATGAGAATCCACCAAAGCACCTTCTTCTCCTTTCTTCAAGTTTCGGCCAAGCACAAAGCTTCCAAAAGATGAAGATCTTTTCCACCAACCAAGCTCCAAGGGATACAAGCTTTCTCTCCTTCTTCTTCTTCTTCTCCAAGTAGTATCCGGCCACCACAAGAGCTCCAAGCAAATAGAGAAGGTTCGGCCACCACCAAGAGGAAGAGAGGAAGAGAGGTTGGCCGACCACAACACCAAGGAAAAGAGGAAGAGAAATAATAGAGGTTGTTCACAATGAAGCCTTCTCTACCCCCTCTTTTATAATCCTTGGTCTTGGCGAATAAGGAAAATTTAATAAAAATTTCCTTAATTCTTTTTCCATTGAAAAGGAAAAATTATTTAATTAAAAATAATTTTCTTTCTCAATTCTATTTGGCCGGCCACACCAAAGCTACAAACAAGGAGAGTTTTAATTAATTAAAACTTCATAATTTGTCTCCAGAAATTTATAAAATTTCTCCAATAATTTAATCCCTTCATGATTGGTTTAAAAAAAGAAATTTAATAAATTAAAATCTTTCTTTTAAACATGTGGATAAAAAGAAAGTTATCTCTAAAAATTAAAATCTCTTTTAATCTACAAATAAGGAAAGATATCAAATCTTTTCTCAATCTTTTGTAGAAACTAATAAAAGAGAATTATTAATTTTTAAACTTTCTTTTAAATCATGAACATGGTTAAAAAGGAAAGTTTTCTTAAAATTTAAAATCTTCCTTTAATCAACAAATAAGGAAAGATTTCAAATTTTAAACTCTCTTTTAAACATGTAGATGATTTACAAATAAGGAAAGTTTTTACCAAAAATTAAAACCATCCTTTTAAACTACAAATAAGGAAAGAGATTAATCTCTTCTCTTAATCTTTTGTAGAAAGCTATAAAAGGAAATTTTTAATTTTTAAACTCTCTTTTAAAATCATGATATCCACATAAGAAATAATTTTAATAAAAATCCTTTTAAATATTCTAGTGGTCGGCCACCTAAGCTTGGGACCCACCTACATGGCTCATCCACTTGGTCTTGGCCGGCCCTAGCTTGGGTTCCAAGCTAGCTTGGCCGACCCCACTGGATGGGTAAGAATGTGGGTATAAATCTCTATATACTAGAGGCTACGATAGGGACCGAGAGGAGGAATTGGTTTTGGTCTCCGATGAAATTAAGCATCCCGTGTTCGCCCGAACACACAACTTAATTTCATCAATAATAATTCATTCCACTAAAGAACTATTATTGAACTACGCACCAATCCCAAATTACATTTTGGCTCCTTCTTATTATGAGCATGTTAGTCTCCCTGTGTTTAAGATATCGAATGTCCACTAATTAAGTGAGTTACTGACAACTCATTTAATTAATATCTAGGTCCAAGAGTAGTACCACTCAACCTTATCATCATGTCGGACTAAGTCCACCTGCAGGGTTTAACATGGCAATCCTTATGAGCTCCTCTTGGGGACATTATCAACCTAGTATCTCTAGGACACAGTTTCCTTCTATAATCAACAACACACACTATAAGTGATACCATTTCCCAACTTATCGGGTTTATTGATTCATCGAACTAAATCTCACCCATTGATAAATTAAAGAAATAAATATCAAACATATGTGCTTGTTATTATATTAGGATTAAGAGCACACACTTCCATAATAACTGAGGTCTTTGTTTCTTTATAAAGTCAGTATAAAAGAAACGGCCTCTAATGGTCCTACTCAATACACTCTAAGTGTACTAGTGTAATTATATAGTTAAGATAAACTAATACCTAATTACACTACGACCTTCCAATGGTTTGTTCCTTTCCATTATGGTCGTGAGCTACTGTTTATAATTTATAAGGTACTGATAATATGATCCTCTGTGTGTGACACCACACACCATGTTATCTACAATATAAATTAATTGAACAACTACATTTATCATAAATGTAGATATTTGACCAATGTGATTCTTATTTCTAGATAAATGTTTATACCAAAAGCTAGGCTTTTAGTATACACTCTAACAGATGGGAATTGCAACACTCTTAAATTATGACCAGTTGGAGCAGTATCCAACAGTATAACTAACTAATCTGCAAATAAAAAGAAAGAAAGATGTTTTTTAGCAGTTCGTCCTCTTAAGTTTTGGCTCATATACATCATTCGAGAAAATAAAAACTTCTTCAAAGATGATAAGCATAAGAATTCACATCATATAACAAGATTCCCCATAGAACACAAGCATTAATCATTATAAAAACAAACCTCAAAGGTTTGTATCATAAATGAATTGGTACATAACTTATCAAACATATAAAACAAACTTATAAATGTTAACCTAATCATATGGACTTCTGAAGAGCACCTAAAAATTTATCAAATATGAAGAATGAGTTTCGTTACAAAATGGAATCTGTCCTTCTCATAAGTTATATGTATTCTTAACTGTGAGTCACACCGAAATGTTATAAACCTCCATGCTCATAATGAGAGTAAAACCTTGCTCAGAATTGACAAAGAATTAAAGTAGGATCTATCAATCCAAGCGCATAAAGGCTTCAAGTAAGCCATCAGACAAGAGAAAAAAGGTTTTAAATTGCACGACTTCAATTATACCTTATCACAGTCCAAAAGCAAGAGATTTTGGACAAAGAAAAACTCACTTGATAATTTCAACAAAGCTCATGGCCTTATTGACTTTGGGAATCACATTCGTAAGCTCAGAAATAAATCCGTTCAAGTCCTCATCAAACAAATCATCACCCTCCACCAAGCAGTTGGCAGGTAGCCGGTTCGCGCAGCCGACGCTCTCTGGGATTCTATTTTAATGAGAAATAAAAAATTTACGATTACCTTGAGCTCCTCCTTGCTTACTGTGGAGAGGGAAGACGAGCTTGTTGCGCTCCTCTTGCTTGCTACGGAGAGGGAAGAGCTGCAAAGAGGAAAGGAAATTTGAGGAGGTGAGATTCACTTGGAGATAAGGTATTCCCTAACATCGTCAAGCTAGTGACCTCTATCGAGACCTTCTCTACAATGGCGAAACTGCAGGCTGCAACCTGCAAGGGACGGTGACATGGATGCGTGATCATTGGTGAGAGGAACGATGCCTGGCAACGCCGGCGATAGGGATGCGTGAGCGTGGGTGAGAGGAACGGTGGTGGCAAGTACGGGTTAGGGATTGAGGAGAAAAAAGAAACAAACAATAGATAGAAAAAAAAAGGATTGAAGGTAATTATGTTACTAGGGTGGTATAATACGGTGACATTGATAAAGTTTGTCTCAATAAATAGTGTAATATGATCTTTTAATTTTTAAAATAATCTTTTTTTATAAATATCGTTAAAAATTATTTATAATGATATTTTAAATCAAATGACATTAAGAAAGTGTAGTAATAGGGTATATTTCTAGTAGTGGAAAAAGAGGTAGAAATATGGGAGAATTAGGATATACACAAACTTAAGAGGAGATGAACAACGACTTCGGCGCGTTGCAGGATAGGGCAAAAAATCTTTTTTTTTTATTATTTACATATTTTTGTTTGATTTAATTTTTTTAAAGATAACTTTTTTTTAAAACTAAAATTTTTTAAAAAAAATTGAAGTTGGTCAAAACATAAATAATAATTTTTTATTATTTTTTTAAACTAATCGCAGCATACTGCATGCCGTTAATAATTTTAAAAAGTATTCGCAGCGTGCCTATTTTTGCATGTCGTTATTGTTATTAAATATTTATAGTATTAACGGCATACTTTTAATGTGCGCCATTAATATCTAGACGTAATTTTTTTCCTTCTTTAAGTTTATACTATTAACAGCGCGCATCAATATGCACGCCGTTAATAATACTATTAACGGCGTGCTTTTAATGTGCGTTGTTAATAGCAAGCTGCGAAAAGCTATTTTTGTTGTAGTGACTTAAAATGACGAAGGAGAAAAAGTGGCGAAAGCAAAAATAATCGCATTCAACAACACTTAATAAACAATGGTTTTTAAAAATCGTTGTCGTAATCCCAAAAAAGCACACCTAGACAACAGTTTTAAAAAACTGTTGTCGTACCCTTTAAAAATCGTTGTCGTATCCCCAAAAAAACATAAATAGACAACGGTTTTTAAAAACCGTTGTCATAGGCCAAAAAAATTACTAAAAGACAACAGTTTTTGTTAAAACCTTTGTTAAAAGGCAAAAAGACAACGGTTTGGTATAAAACCGTTGTATACCAAACCGTTGTCTTTTGAGTGTTGTTGAATGACATTTTTCTTGTAGTGTATTAATTTCCATATTTTACTTTGTGGGAGAAATTGGATTTAAAGTATATAAATTGCCAACCAATGCACCAGAACAGATAATCACCTTATTTCTCTTTATAACCACATACAGTTTAGAAATTGAAATTAAATTCTTTCTAAAACTGGGTACATAAAGACAATTTCTTAAAACCAAATTTCTATTTCTATCAAAAGATAAATAGACGTCTCCCATTGCAACAGCTGCCACCTTAGTAGCATTGCCCATGTAGACGGTTATTTCTCCTTCAAATAGTCGTCGGGTTTCCTGGAACCCCTGCAAAGAATTGCAGACATGATCAGTAGCTCCCGTATCTACACACCAGGTGCTGGTAGATAACACCGCTAAACATGTTTCAACTACTAGAGCATGAGATATTCCTTTATTGTTCTGATTCCTACGAGGACAGCCCGTCTTCCAATGTCCTGACTGCTTGCAGATGACTTCTTCATTCTAGCTTTTGTCCAGTACCACGAGGTTTATTCACCTTCTTTCTGAAAAGACCTGTTTCTTCTTCTTCTTGCCTTCGACTTAGAAGTAGAGCCATTTTCAGCATAGTGAATCTGAGAACTTTGCAAAATACCTATAGTTCTGTCAGAAGTTCTGCCAACGTATACTCTCTTTTGTTCATGTTATAGTTCAAGCGGAACTGCTCAAAACTTCTGGGTAGCGTTTGGAGAATTATATCGACCTGAGTTTCCCCATCGATTTCTCCTCCAAGAACTTGTATTTCATTCAGATAAGCCACCATTTTGAGGATATGATCCCTTATGGGTGCCCCCTCCGACATGGTGGTTGTCATTAGCTTTCTCATTGCCTCTTGCCTAGCAGTCCGACTCTGATGCCCAAAGAGTTCTTTGAGATTGTTCATTATATCATAAGCTGTTGGTAAATCTTGATGCTGATGTTGCAATACATTTGACTTTGAAGCCAAAATGTAACACCGCGCCATCTCATCAGCTTTTACTCATTTCTTATGATACTCAATCTCCTCTGGGGTAGAGTCACCGTCAAGTGCATCAGGGCAACCCTCAGTCAGTATAAACTTATAGCTTTCAGCAGTAAGAACAATGTCCAGGTTTCTTTTCCAATCAATATAGTTGGGACTAGTAAGTTTATTCTCTTTCAGTATAATAGCCAGTGGGTTGAAAGTCATCCTAAGAATCACAAAAATAAACTTTGGTCAAGACTCTAAATTTAGAATAATATTGATTGCTCAAACAATACTATTTTAAATTAACCAACACCTCAAATCACCGTGAATATTGCATGCCACGTTAGTGTGGACGTATACAAATTCAACATTTGTAAGAGGAGGGTGTGACCCATTAATTTTATTATCTTGTCATCCTAACTTTATGACAAATAAAATTAATAGTTGGTTTCACTTTGGTCACACAATACAATAGCAGTGACTCCGTTGGGGAGGATACTATTGAATGCGTCTAAGTGTATACCATTACTTGATACTAAGTCCATTAAATAGGATTATGCCCCTTCAGTTGGAGAAGATCACACGCTCCTAAATAATTTCCTATAACTATCCATTAAGGAAATTTGTTCTAGTGATCCGTAACAAACTCATCCGTTGTGGAGGGAGACACTCAGAGCCAACACGCAAGTTTGTTGCATCACTTACAAACCAGTAATGGAGACCATGAGATTTATTAAAATTCCTCTCCCACTTAGTTATTTAAAAATGAGGATTTTAACCTATGCTAGCATACATCACATGCACATAAACATCACAATAAATAAAAGCAATAAATTTGGAAATTAATTTTCCAACTATTATGGTCTTTTCCTTCACTGTCTTCAGTATGCTCCAACCCTAGCTACTATCATCTTTAGTCACCGCCATCGGGTTGAGTTGTCGCATCTATTTTGCTTCTTATTCCGCTGCGCCTCTGGTCCTCCAATAACACCACGCCTCTTAAAGATACGATTCGCGACAAATATAGAATTTTACATATATCATTCCTATATTCCACGAGGGAATGTACATGTAATCTAGATTGAAAATAAAATTCTAAAATCCTAGGGCTAATACAGCTCCTGCTGTATTAGTTACATACAATCATGCACATAAAATAATGCCCTTGACATGTCCAAGGGTCCAATCACACACAACATCAATAAGCCATAATAGTTGGAGCCTGCAACCAAAGAGTTAGCACATCCTACTTTTATCCTGCCTAAATTATGTATGACATGTGCATAACCTATTTGAATTCTAAACATACAGAGACAAACTCTAGCTCTGATACCAATTGTTGGTTAGTCCTAGGAAAACGTATCGATTCCACTGTACAAAATTTTTTGTACAAGTGTCGAACCTTTCCTTAAATAACCTATTGTGTTCTTTAGAAGTTAAATTAGGAATCGCAGACGGAACTTAACATCATTGATTCCAAATTTAACTTATCTGTTCTTAATGGTTTAGATTTGAATCACAAGCGGAACTTAACACTATTGATTCAAATCCACCTATGTTATTAATTCCATTAAATATTAATTTCCAAAATTAGCTTCCAGGACTGCATGGCGAGGCACATGGCCTTCTTGGATATGGGAGCAACCACCACCGCCTAGTCAAAGGCTTTTAAGGAAAGCTAATATTTAATTTTCTTAAATAACTCTAGGTTAACCAAAAAGAACAATCGAATCACAAATTCGAAAAAGAAGAAAACACAAACTGAAAAATAAATTCGATAAACTAGATCAAATTGCCTCTTGTATTTAGAATTCTTACAAAGAAAATAACTAATATGATGCGGAAGAAAACTACTAGTTACACCTTCTCTTTGTAAGTTAATGACCTCAAGATCTTCTGTCGTATTCCTCGCCTCACCTTGGACGTCGTGTGGGCGACGATCCTCCAAGATGAACACCACCCAAAAGCTTCTTCCTCTTCTTCTAAAATCCGGCCACCACCACCACCAAGGAGAAGAGAGCAAAAGGGAAAAGAGAAGGGAGAGGGAGAGGGCCGGCCACTTGAGGTTCTCCAAGCAAGAGAATAAGAATTGTTGTGTCTCATGAAGCCTCCTCACCCCTTCTTTTATATTATTTGCCCAAGGCAAATAAGGAAAAACTTTTGACAAAAAATAAAATCATCCTCTAGTTTTTCCTTTTCTCTTTTTATTTTTCATTTTCTTTCCTTTTGATTAAATCAATCACCAAATCAATTAGATGATGATTTTTTATTTTAATTATGGTCGGCCCCTTGCTTGGGCACCAAGCAAGGTGGTCGGCCACCTCATCAAGGAAAAAGGAAATATATTTTTTAAAAATTTTACAAGAAGAAATCTTCTTATAAAATTTACAAGCTCTCTTTCCTAAAATAAGAGTTAAAAAAGGAAAGTTCTAAAAATTAAAACCATGTTTTAAAATTTAAAACTTCTGTTATAAAATTTTCTTTTTAAACATGATGATAGAAAATTTTAATTTTAAAATTTATCTTCCTTTTTTTTCTTAAACCATGAGGATGGTTAAAAAAGAAAAGTTTTAAAACTTTTAAAACTCTCTATTAAAACATGTGGCCTAATTCAAATAAGGAAAGTTTTAAAAATTAAAATCTCTCTTTTAAAATTTGTAGTTTTCTTCAAAGAGAAGATTTTAAAAAAATTCAAAACACCCCTCCTATTTGAATTAATCTTGGTCGGCCGCTACATGCTTGGTCACCAAGCAATAGGGTCGGCTTGCTTGATTACCAAGCATTGGGTCGGCCCCCTTCTTGGACACCAACAAGAGCCTTACATTTGGATGGACTTGAGGCTATAATGAGGCTACGACAGGGACCTAGAGGAGAAATTAGTTTTGGCCTTCCGATGAACTTGAGTATCTCGTGCTCGCCCCGAACACACAACTCAAGTTCATCGATAATAACTCATTCCACTAGAGAGTTATTATCGCACTACCGCATCAATCCCAAATTACATTTTAAGCTCCTTCTTATCATGAGTGTGTTAGTCTCCTTGTGTTTAAGATTACGAATGTCCACTAATTAAGTAAGTTACTGACAACTCACTTAATTAATATCTAGCTCCAAGAGTAGTATCACTCAATTTCATTGTCATGTCGGACTAAGTCCACCTGCAGGGTTTAACATGGTAATTCTTATGAGCTCCTCTTGGGGATATTCTCAACCTAGATAACTAGGACACAGATTCCTTCTATAATCAACAATACACACTATAAGTAATATCATTTCCCAACTTATCGGGTATATTGATTTATCGAGCTAAATCTCACCCTTTGATAAGTCAAAGAAATAAATATTAAATATATGTGCTTGTTATTATATTAGGATTAAGAGCATACACTTTCATAATAACTAAGGTCTAGTTCTTTTACTAAGTCAGTACAAAAGGAACTTACCAAATGGTCTTACTCAATATACTTAGAGTGTACCAGTGTAATTTATTAATCAAGATAAACTAATACTTAATTACACTACGACTATTCCGATAGTTTGTTCCTTTCCATCTTAGTCGTGAGCAACTGTTTATAATTTCTAAAGAACCGTCAACATTAGGTGTTATTGACAAGATTTATGGCATCTCACGTTCCTTTGTATGGTCAACAAAACATCCACCAATCTCATGGGCTTCTATATGTCTACCCAAAGAAGAAGGTGGATATGGTTTACGTGATTTGCAAACATGGAATATGGCTCTATTATGTCGGAATCTATGGAATATTCAAAATCGACGTGAGTCTCTTTGGGTTCGATGGGTTCATCAACACTATTTTCGAAATATGGGCTTTTGGCAATGGAGAAGTAAGCCTTCGGATTCTCCCCTTATTAAACGCTTACTTTTTATTCGTGATGAACTTGTACAGCGAACTACCTCTATTGGCGTCGCAAATATGAAAATGATAGAGTGGTTTGCGGGGGAAAATAAAGGGATGGCTTTGGCGTATGAGTTTTTCCGTCCAAGAGCGGCTAAAGTGGATTGGTTTTTGGTGTTATGGAAGCCATACATTTTGCCCAAGCATAGGTTCACATCTTGGTTACTTGCTCATGGAAGACTAAGAACGGCGGACACCATCCCTTATGAGCCCAACAAATTATGTGCTTTATGCCACCAACAAGATGAATCCAATACTCATCTTTTCTTTGATTGTGAGATTGTCAAGCCTCTACTTGATAAAGTCAAGACATGGATGGACATCACTTTTGACATCACCGATATGGCCTCTTATCTTGATACATTTCGACAACATTATAAAGGTAAAGGGCGGCAAATGAAAGCAAGACATCTTGCCTTATCTTCAATGATTTATCTCGTTTGGAATGCACGTAACATGAGTCGATTTGAGAATGTTGTTCCTTGCTTTGAGAAGATATTCCACAAAGTCCAAGTTCATGTTTGGCGCTCTGTTGATATCAAGTGATTCTTTTGTAATGTGTGGTAATGCTTTATGATATGCTCGGATATCATACAAAGTCCAAGTCATGTTTGGTACTTTGTAGACACTAGTGAGATGATGATGAGTGATGTTTGTGTAATGGTGTCATACAAAGTCATAAATCTCTTATGCACTTTGTAGTCATCATATGATTGTATTTTGTTCTTTTTGGGAGTATAATACATTTACGTTCCCCCCCCAAAAAAAAATAAAGAACCGTCAACATGATCTTCTGTGTGTGACACCACAGATCATGTTGTCTACTTATATAAATTAATTGAACAATTACATTTAACAAATAAATGTAGATTTTGACCAATGTGATTCTTTTATTTCAAATAAATGTTTACAAAAGCTAGGCTTTTAGTATACACTCCAACAAGTTGCTAGTAAATCTGACGCAATTGCACAACGGTTAGATGGTAGGGTTATAAATAAGTCAAGTCAAGTTAAGTTTTATGGTGTTCGAATTTGTTTGATAAGATAACTAAATCAAGTCAAGTTGAGCCTAAAATAAATCAAGCTGTTAAAATTATTGTTCAAGCTTGACTTGGTTCTTTTTTATAAGCTTGAGCTTGACTTAAGCTTGGTTTGTTTAGATGTTATTGAACTCTAAGTTCAAGCTTATTTGATTGTTTGAAACTTTTAAATTTTAAGTTTGTTTGATTTATTATTGGGCTTGATAATATAAATTTATTTGTTTATTTAATTAATTAATTTATTTATTTAACAAGTTGAAAAGAATTTTATTGATGAACATGCATGGCTCACGAATGTTACTCACGAATATTGTTCACAAATGTTCACGAATATTGTTTACGAATATTGTTCATGAATATTGTTCATAAATGTTGCTCACGAATATTGTTCACTTACGTTGTTCACAAATATTGTTCACTTACGTTGTTCACAAATATTGTTCGTGAACATGTTCACGAACATTGTTCACAAATATATTCACGAACGTTAACAAGCTGCAGGCTGAATACATATGTGTTCAAGCTTGTTCGTTTAGTTAAACGAGTTGTTCAAGCTTGTTCATTTAATTAATTTTGTATATATTGAACGAACATAAATCAGTTCTTACTAAAGTGAACACCAAACTTGTTCATAAATGTTCTATTCATTTACAACTCTATTAGATGGGAAAGATTAACAAGAAACACTTGGAGAACTCGAGTGGCAAATTAAGGAGTTGTTGGCCGGCTAACGACATCTAAAGTGGAATCTAGTGTTGAAGCTTGGGGGCCTACATAGTCGTGGTTACCAGGAACAACAAAAGTGGAAAAGGTTGTAGCAGCACCCTTGTTGGGAAAGTCAGATGCACAGGAGCAACAGGAGGGAGGCAGATGAGACGGTAGCCTAGCCAAAAGAAAAAGTGGGTGGACTTGTTCTCTATGAATTGCCTTTGCACAATGGATACAACATTGAAGTTCATACAAACAGGCGCTAAGTTTTATGGTGTTCAAATTTGTTTGATAAGGTAACTAAGTCAAGTCAAACTGAGCCTAAAATAGATCAAGCTGTTAAAATGATTATTCAAACTTGGCTTGATTTCTTTTTTATAAGCTTGAGCTTGGTTTGAGTTTGGTTCCTTTAGATGTTATCGAACTCTAAGTTCAAGCTTATTTGATTATTTAAAATTTTTAAATTTTAAGTTTGTTTGATTAGTTATTGACCTTAATAATACAAATTTATTTGTTTATTTTAATTTTTTAAAATTTATTTAGCAAGTTGAAAAGAATTTTATTAATGAACATGCATGGTTCACAAATATTGTTCACGAATATTGTTTACTAATGCTCACGAATATTATTCACGAATGTTGTCCATGAATATTGTTCATAAATATTGTTCACTTATGTTGTTCACAAATATTTTTCGCGAACATGTTCACGAACATTGTTCATAAACATATTCACGAGCGTTAACAAGCTACAAGCTGAATACATATATGTTCAACCTTGATTGTTTAGTTAAACGAGTTGTTCAAGCTTGTTCATTTAATTAATCTTGTGTATATTGAATAAACATATATCAGTTCTTACTAAATCGAACACTAAACTTGTTCATAAACGTTTTGTACTTCATTAACTCTATTAGATGGAAAAGATTAATAGGAAACACTTGGAGAACTCGAGTGGCAAATTGATGAGTTGTTGGCCGACCAACGACATCTAAAGTGGGATCTAGTGTTGAAGCTTAGGGACCTACATAGTCGTGGTCACTAGGAACAACAAAAGTGGAAAAGGTTGTAGCAGCACCCCTGTTGGGCAAGTCAGATGCACAGGAGCAACAGGAGGGAGGCAGATAAGACAGTATCCTAGCCAGAAGAAAAAGTGGGTGGACCTATTCTCTATGAATTGCCTTTGCACAATAGATACAACGCTAAAGTTCATACAAGCAGGAGCTAAGTTTTATGGTGTTCAAATTTGTTTGATAAGGTAACTAATTCAAGTTAAGCTGAGCCTAAAATAGACCAAGTTGTTAAAATGATTGTTCAAACTTACCTTGGTTACTTTTTTATAAGTTTGAGTTTAGTTTGAGCTTGACTTGAGCTTGGTTCGTTTAGATATTATCGAACTCTAAGTTCAAGCTTGTTTGATTGTTTCAAACTTTTAAATTTTAAGTTTGTTTGATTAGTTATTGAGCTTGATAATACAAATTTATTTGTTCATTTTGTTTTTTTTTATTTATTTAGCAAGTTTAAAAGAATTTTATTAATAAACATGCATAGTTCACGAATATTGTTCACATATGCTCACGAATATTGTTCATGAATATTGTTCATAAATGTTGTTCATGAATATTATTCATGAATATTTTTCACTTATGTTGTTCACAAATATTGTTTGCGAACATGTTCACGAACATTGTTCACAAACATATTCACGAACGTTAACAAGCTACAAGCTGAATACATATATGTGTTCAAGTTTGTTTGTTTAATTAAACGAGTTGTTCAAGCTTGTTCATTTAATTAATCTTGTGTATACTGAATGAACATAAACCAATTCTTACTAAACCGAACACCAAATTTGTTTATAAATGTTCTGCTCATTTACAACTCTATTAGATGGGAAAGATTAACAGGAAACACTTGGAGAACTCGAGTGGCAAATTAATGAGTTGTTGGCCGACCAACGACAGCTAAAGTGGAATCTAGTGCTAAAGCTCGGGGGCCTACATAGTCATGGTCACTAGGAACAACAAAAGTGGAAAAGGTTGTAGCAACACCCCTATTGGGAAAGTCAGATGCATAGGAGCAATAGGAAGGAGGCAGATGAGACGGTAGCCTAGCCAGAAGAAAAAGTGGGTGGACCTGTTCTCTATAAATTGCCTTTGCACATACAACACTAAAGTTCATACAAACAACAATTGATCAAGTTGTCCTAAGCTCAAAGAATGTGGATACTGTTATACTTGAGAGGTATTCTAAGATAATTGTCTTATCATTTGCATTTATTTATTAGATAAATAAAATTTCATTAATTGAGTGTATGTTTTCTATGTATATGATTTAATCTTAAACCCAGTTACTGAATATCCGTAATACAATTTATAGCATGAGAGAACTTATGATTGTATCACAACTTGTGAGCATCTCAAGTTGTGTAATTATGAATGTATTGAAATAATCCCTAGTTGATGAATTGATGAGTGCGGACACCATCTATTCTGTGAGACTAACGCGGGTTATACTCTTTAGCCTAACCAAGCAGCTATTCTTCACTGGTTGGAGGCATTGAGATGTTAAGAGTTAAACATGGATGCTAGTTATGGTAACTAGTGTTGGGCAATTTTCCTAGGTCAAGTTTGACCAGTTTGACTAACTTGAGTCAGGATTTGAGTTTTGATGTTTGACAATATAAGGAGATTGCTGGAAGCAATCGTCCGGTTATGGAGATGGTCAAAGAGTTGACCAGGTTGATGAGAATACAAGTCAAGTAGGTCAAGGTTGATAGGAGATTTGACTGGAGAAGTCCTAGCTGGATGTTAGACATTTGGAAAGTCCTAGTGAGGAGCTAGGCAGGAGAAAGTCCTGGTGAGGAGTCAGGCAGTTGGAAAGTTCAAGTGTGATCTTGGCAAAGGAGAAAGTCCTGGTGAGGAGCCAGGCAGTTGGAAAGTTCAAGTGTGATCTTGGCAAAGGAGAAAGTCTTGGTGAGGAGCCAGGCAGTTGGAAAGTCCAAGTGTGATCTTGGCAAAGGAGAAAGTCCTGGTGAGGAGCCAGGCAGTTGGAAAGTCCAAGTGTGATCTTGGCAAAGGAGAAAGTCCTGGTGAGGAGCCAGGCAACGGGAAAGTCCTAGTGAGGAGCTAGGCAGGAGAAAGTCCTGGTGAGGAGTCAGGCAGTTGGAAAGTCTAAGTGTGATCTTGGCAAAGGAGAAAGCTCTGGTGAGGAGCCAACAATTGGAAAGTCCAAACATATGGTCTTGGCAAGGTAAGTCCTGGTATGACTTGGCAAGGAAAACCCGACAACTAGGATGAGGCCGAAGGAAGCTCCTGAAGGCAAGGCGTGAAGGATGGGGAGATATCCGAGAGACGCAAAGCTGATAGAGGAGGCTAGAAGGCTAGTTCGAGGTTGGTCGGGTGTGGCCAAATGCTAGGCAAGGAGACCCAACATATCACGATTGACTGGGAGTTGGGTTGGAGACTTTGGACTTGAGATTGAGTCAAGTTCAGGCTAGTCAATCGATTAGGCAATCGATTGAACCAGGGTCCAATCGATCAGTTGATCGATTGGACTGTGCTGCAATTGTGGGAAGACCCAATCGATCGTTCGATCGATTGGGATATGAAATCGCGAGCACAGAGACTTTCCCAATCGATCGGGCGATCGATTGGGAGCTGCCAATCGATCGGTCGATCGATTGGGCAGCAGAAGCTCTCACGCGGATGTGAGAGCACAGAAAGGTTCTGAATCGATCGGGCAATCGATTCAGGAAGTCCCAATCGATCGATCGATCGATTGGGAAGTGACCGTTGCGCAGGATGCAGGTGATGGACAGCTGCGATGGAGCGGTGCTGACGTGGCAATCGATTGGGGATGAATTCGATCGATTGGGAGCACTGTTTAAAGCCTGGGAGGAGCGTTTTCTTCGCAGATCTTTGCGATTTCTTTCCTGCGAGCTTACAGCGATCTTCAGCGACTTTCTCCTATCTTCACCGCCAGTTCTTGAAGGCTCTTGGGAGTGTTCTCTCAAGATTCAAGAGGCAACAACAAGTAACAAGTAAGCAAGAAGAAGTAGTGTTTTCATTTGTATCTTGTACTCTCTTCTTGTATTTTTGTTTATGTTGTTGTGTGAGTTTGTACAAGGCTTCTCTGCCTCCGGCTGCGACCGAGAAGGAGTGTTTCATTAGTGGAGATAGCGTCGTGTGTGGATCCTTGGATTAGTCACCTCTTCTTGAGGTGGATACCAAGTAAATCCTAGGTGTTAGCATTGTAAGTGTTTGTCTTTGAGTATTTCGCTGCACAACAACAAGACAAAGCAAACCGACGCAAGCGCGACGAAACGCTATTCACCCCCCCTCCCCCTCTAGTGGGCACATCGGTCCCAACAACTAGTTCATTGGAGTGATATGATATGAGACTTCATATAGTTCTTTACATATATAGATATGTCAATGAAGATTTCATTGCAGCTCAAGTATAAGTTTCCTTCGACTTAAAGTATTCAAGTCACTTTGGTCATGAAGACCTATTCTTTGACATCTTAAGCAAGCATCTCCGTAGAGGAGTGGACCCGAAATGATTGGGTATAAGTCAAAGTATTCGAAGGTGTTTAGATAGCTCACAGAGGATTCACCGCTCATTGTGAGGAGATGTATACCCTATGACCACTTGTTAGGATTATTACTTAGTCGTTGGTCGAAGCATCACATGTTAAGAGTATTGTACTCTTTGACACATGTAAAAGTAATTTGAATCTGTAGGACAATGAAGTATTACTTGGACTAGGTGTGACATAGTCAGCCTAGTGGGGACTGATACAGAAACTATGCCCTAAGCTAAGTGGGTATAAAACAAGTGAAAGGAATGAGGCAAGACTCATTGTAACAGCTGAGGGGTCAGAAGTGGTTCTGGAATCAATTGTGATTTTTCAGTCAATTGGGGATCATAATATACTACTAGGTGTGACTCATGATCATTTCATAATTAATGGTTAATTATGGACAGTCAATATAATTGAGAACCACTACAACAAAAACCCTCATAGACATCGGTGGAACAACAACGATTTTAAGCAAAAACCGATGTCTTTGAGTATTTTACACCGATTTTTTCAAAAACCGGTGTCTATGAGCGCAGATTTTCGCTCATAGACATCGATTTTTTAGCCGATGTCTATGAGCGCCTTTTTTTTGTTAATAGACACCGGTTTTAACAGCGGTTTTTAAAACCCGGTGTTAATGAATAAAAAAAAAAAATTAATTTTTCCACCAGCCAAAATTTACAACACTTCACAAAGTTCCCTCCAAACCTAAACCAATATTGCGCCCCTTCTCTCAGCCTAAACCTAAACCCTCTCAGCCTCATCTCCCTCTTCCCCTTCGATCGACGCCCCTTCCTTCTTCCCCTTCGATCGACGCCCCTTCCCCGCCTCCTCGTCCGATCCTCTCTTCCTCCTCCTCCTTCCTCTCTTCGCTCTTCCCGGCAAAGGTAGGGACCGACGAGATCCGAACAGCGAGAGGACACCCACGACCACCATGGCACGGTTGGTCGGCAACGTGAGGGAATCCGAAGGAAGAGAGAACAGCACCGAGATCCAGGAGCTCGTACACAGAAGGGGCATCGACTTACTTCCTCCTATCCCTCCCCTCCTGCTATCTCCCCTTCTGCGCCAGATCTACCTCTCCGGCAATCACGACCTCGCCTTCGTCGGCGCCCTTCCGATGGCTCCCCCTTTGCCGCCACCTGGAGGGGGAGCGGTGGTTCGAGGGGGAGGGGTTACGACGGCTCCCCCTTTGCCTCGCCGCCGTTGATGCCCACTCGTCGTCTTCTTTCCACCATCTGCCACTTCCCGGAGTCGTACTCTCTTCGCTGGTCTGAGCGGTCCCAAGCCCTCACCTCCGCCTACAAAAGAAGAGACGATCTCAAGGGTGTGTTCGATATTTTAAGTACATCTCGATTTTAGCCTCCCATAGATTTGCCGCTTAATGTTTGTATCATTTCTTTTTCCCTTTTTGCTTGTCCATCCCAACGGCGGAGCTAAAGGGCTAAGTTTCTCGTTGGCTCCAAGTATCCTGGGCTGAAATTGGAGGATTCTGGTGTTTGAGGGTTAAGAAATTTGCAAATTTTTATGCTAAAATTTTCTTGTTTTGGAATCCTAATTCGAATGGACACATCTTGGGTTTTTAACAAGGGCAATGAAATTAATCGCATTTTTTATTTCACATTTTTTTTCTTTTTTTTTCTTAATGATGCGAAGAGGAGCTTTACACCCAGAAGAACTAATGAGCCCATCGTGTGAACGAGAATGGAGGAACCAGGCAATATAATGAAAGAAAATATACATTTGCAGCATTGTTGATAAATATAGGGAGAGTTTTTGATCCATGTCTTAGAAGGTTGACTTTTATGACAATCTTTGTAATGGATGAAGCTTTGTACATTATAGAACATCCAGGGAAAGTTCTAATCCATGGCTTGGTAGGTTGACTATTAAGGCAGTGTTTTTATGATCTAGCTTTAGTACATTAGACACCTGCAGAGAGTTTAGACGTAAATCTCGCGCAGTATAATTTGTTGTTGATTTTTATTCCTAATTTCCTTTGGGTTGATATCATCATCTAATGCACAGATTAATGTCATGCCAACTTCTGTGCTAAAATCACTATGCTATGTCCCTCACTTGAGTTTTCCAGTGTAGTCTAGCACATTTCTGGGGAAAATAAGATTTACCTTTGCCAATATTGATCTTACATGGGCAAAATTATTTACATTTCTCCAATGTGTTAAATGAGCCTGTCTTCACTTAGCTTGTTCGAGGAAGAAACAGAAAGGAAGCTTACGCCTTGGCTAAGCCTTCATCTGTAGCTGATCCATTAACAAAATGGCGACCTTTCAAGTCACGTGGTATCTACCAAAGTTATATGGGCTGTAAAACACATGCAAGTATGGATTTTCTCATCTTGTGAATTTTGTATCTACTGTCTCTTTAGCAAGAACCTAATTTACAAAATTTACTCTCTTATAACTAATGGTTATGGAGGATAACAACTAAGATATAATTAAGTGCATTTATGTTTCAGCTTAGAGTTCCTGCTGTTTACTTGACATCTGAAGATGGTAATTATGTGCAGAGTGGCTATGATACTTTGTAGTTGAAGAAAAATTCAATTACTTTGATGATCATCTAGACTGAATATTAATGCTTGCATTTTTAATTAGGATAATTAATTTGTAAATTTAGCATGAATTCTTACTATTCTAATGAATCTAATACAAATTTTAAGTGTTAATAAATACATGTACATACTTTCAATTTTATGACAAATTTAGCACATTAAATCTAAGGTCCATACTGGGGAGGGTATCATTTGGTTGTCGTTGCGTTTGAGAAGTCAAACAATGCTTCACTCTTAATCTAGTCATTTCTAATTGCTGTTATATATCTGACAATGCTTTCACTCTTAAATCTAGTTGTTTCTATATACAATGTCTGGTTACTCTGGTGATTATCCATTACTCTGTCTTTGTTCATTTTTAATTCAGTTGTTAAGAGGTGTAAACAAACTTATTCAATCACATGCATTCTACCAGGTTGGAGCTTGGTGAGACCAAAATGTAATCTGCATGAGTAGATAAGGGCTTGCTCCATGCCTGGCGAAAGAATTCTTAGATTCAGGTGCCAAAGCTGTTGTCTCAGATGCACTAGTAAGGTGCACTAGTTCTTGATTCAGGTGCACTAGTTGTTATTTCCTATTGCTAAGTTGGTTTTATATATTCTTTCAACTATCAAGTTTCTTTTATGTTTATGCTAATTCTTTCCACTAATATGACATGTTTTCTGGCTTATAAATTTACCTCTTTTTGTTGTTATTGTTTCTACAGGATTTGTGTGTTGGGCTTCTTAGACGCTACATATATAACTTAAAGGCTTTGATCATTAAGTGAGTATTTTCTTTTGACCTTCTTGTTAAATCGATTCATGACCAAGTTAATTATGATTTTGTGAATTTCTGAATCCATCTGAATAGTTCTTAATACGGTTTAGGATTTAGGATAGACCGGATCCGAAAAGACTTTGCCAATTGAGTGACAAGCTCGTTGATTATTGGAGCTATTACTAGGGTGATATAGTAATTCTAATAATTAATTAGTCAGTTGTTTTGATCTTTCCAGCAAGAGATCTGAATGAAGTTTCCAGCATATGAAGAAAAAAAAATCTTTTGGGGTTCAAGCTTGCGTGCCCGATTACGAGTTTTACAATGTCGTTACTTTCTCTGATTTTTGGAATCCATTAGCTGGACCTCTTCATTCCTGTTTCAGTAGATCCTAAACATTCTTGGTCTAGGGAAGAATTTTAACTAGAAATAAGTTTAGTCTCACTTGACTCCCATAAATAGTATATCTCTTCATCAGAGGTAGCTTTGTTCTTCTATGCTTCCTTCACTGGATTTGTTGTGTAGTCATATTTCTTTGTTCAACCATTATCATGCCTAGTAAGTTGTTGTATGATGCTGTCGGTTCTTATCAATCTGTACACTTGAATTAGAAGGAGCAAATTATCTATGTTATATTCTAAGCAGCATATATAAGTGTCATATATGAAAGTTTTAGATTCTATGTTATATTCGTTATCTTCCACAGCAGCCTTTAAAAACTCAGTATTCTATTTTATTTGATATATACATGTACACATTTGTTTTAGTTATTTGACATATGGTGGATTTATGTGTTTTTACAGTTTACAAATCTCAAGTACTCCAGAGTTGAAATTGATGAAGTACGGTTCGAGTGTGCTGAATGCATGCTAGATTACATTTGAAGTGCGGTTCTATCTTGATGTGTTAAAAGAATGTTCTACCTGGATTTTGATATCTATTAGCTAGCTTTTGATGTAAAAAGAATGTTTGGGTATTTTATGGATATTGTTGTAAGAAGATTATTTATATAATTTGTGAATATTTGTGTATTTTATGGATATTATTGAATGAAGAATATTTGTATAATTTGTGAATATTTGTGTATTTTTTTTATTGTCAGTTTTTCATTGTTTCAGAAATCAAATGTGTGCTGTTAAAAAATATACATATTACATCGGTTTTCCACCGCTGCAAAACCGGTGTTATTAACTAATATTACATCGGTCATTTACCGCTGCCAAAACTGGTGTTATTAACATACAATATTACATCGGTTTTACACCGTTGATGAAACAGTGTCGTTAAGTGATACTACACTGGTTAATAACCGATTCAAAGACCGGTGTCGTTAAGAGATACTACACCGGTTTTTACCCGATGTCTAAAATGGCAGACTTTTAACATCGGCTTCACAGACATCGGTCGAAAATGAAATAGACACCGGTGGAAAACCGATGTCTATGAAGGTTTTTGTTGTAGTGAACCTATAAGGTCACACGCATTACAAGTTTATTTTAGAGACTTAAAACAAGTTTGAGAATTGGATTCTCAAATCAAGAGAGAGATTGAGTTTGGTTGGACCAAACAGAAAGGACAAATAAAATATTTGTAGGAACGGAAGCACGGATGAACCATATTATGGTTTGATAATAAACTAAAAAAGGTTTAGTTTATTTATAAAACAACTTGGTTTAATAATAGATCAAACGAGTTTGGTTTAATTATGAACAAGATGGTTTGGTTTTAAACCAAACTTAATCTTAATGGTAATGAATTGGTTAACTTTCCTTATTGGGTTTGGGAGATGACCTGCTCTCAAAGTCATATAGAAGTATATAAATACCCTCTATAAGAAGAAGAGAGTAGTGATTTTATTTTTTAAGAGAGAACTCTAATTTGATTAAGGCTTCTTCTCCCTCTCCCTCTCCCTCTCTCTCTCTCTCTCTCTCTCTCTTGTCGCCCAAGAGTTATCGCTTATCATCTCCAGCCATTGAATTCGGTGCTGGCGAATTTGGTGCAAACAAATTCAGTGTCAACGAATTTGGTGCCAACAAATTCAGTGCCGACGAATTTGGTGCCAACAAATTTAGTGTCGACGAATTTGATGTCGACAAATTCATTGCTGACAATTTTAATGCCGACGAATTCAGAGTCAATGATATCAGTGCCTGTCGAATGGAATTGAGCTACAACTGAGGTTACATTTTGAATTTAGTCTCAAACTCTATATTAAATGCAGGGCAACTGCAATCATACATTGACTGTGACACAACCAACAGGTGTAGTGCAAGAGAACACACGCATTGAGGGCTAGCAGAGGTTAGTTTATCAGAAAATATTGAGGTGAGGCCAACAGGGAAGGGGAAGGCAAGATTGATAGACTTGACCACAATTACATTGAAGATCAATCAACCTACCATGTGCGTTGACCATGTTTAAGTTAAATATTTATTATGAATTGATTGGGTGCCAAATGTGCAGACGTAGGTTATTTGACAGATGAATATGGTGAAAGTCCTAGTTCACATGGGATGTCGGATGTCAGGCAGATAAATATAGTGAAAGTCCTATCGAAATGGGATGTCAGATACCAGGCAGATAAACATTGGTGAAAGTCCTAGTTGACATGTATTAGATATTATGCCTACTTATAGGCATTTTGGTAATACCACATGTGAGATCATGAGTGGTTATTCCTATAATTTTGTCCTCCCAAATTCCTCTCCATGATTCTCATGTAAAAGTACTTTTCTTCTTGAATTACCGGACTCTGGATTGAGATGTAGATCCGTGGTGATGGTTCATTCATGATTATCGTCTTGACTGGAAGTTTGATTCGAGGAGAATTTTCATGGTTCTCAAATTTTTTATATTTATTCATTGAGGTAATTTTCTTTTTCGAAAACTCAACCTCATTTCTTTTTCGAGAAATTATAGACGCTTCCACAATTTGTGAATAAATTTAACATTGGTATCAGAGCCGAGTTTAATTTATTAAATAATTTTTAAGAATTATTTTGACAAAATAAGATAGGGTATTAAATTTTGGAGTTTGGATCATGAATGAGTTTCGTGAATCCGATTATGCCCACAATGTTACCCATGACTTATAGAAAATGGAAATAATTTTCATTGAATTTTTTAACATGTTTGGATCATAAAAACCAAGGTTGAACATCGCAGCTATGAAAGTCAGTCGAGAACATTTTCTTGGTGTTCGATCAAGTTTTAGTAAGTGTTGATGCATATAAATAGTTGAGTAATGTTTTGCATATTCTGATGTATAAAATGCATAAGTCAATTGCGTGAAACAATTGTCATTTGTCGAAAAACTGAAATCGCCCAAGAAGGGTCATGAGAAAATTTTGCAATGCCTAGTCCAGGGTTTCAATCTTCTAAAAATCGAATTTAGGATTGTCGGGAATGCCAATGCGTGTCCAACGCACGGCCCGGGGCCTTGTCAGCGCATGGGAGATCCTCCGACCGTCAGTGATTGTGGTTTTTTCTTGTTTTAATATTCAAACTATGCTGATGATTTTTATGTGACTAGTTGTGTTTTTTTGTGTACCGAATCCAAGTCTGAATGGTAAGATGTGATCCCGGGTCGTAGTGTATGGTGTCCGTTGACTCATATGCTTGTTTTGAGGTTTATACTCAAACCATTTGAGACTTGTTGATATGTGGGTACATAATAAAACTATGAGAATAAGCATCATATGTCACTAATGTCTCTCTTTATGTGTAACAGAGACAATGGCTGGATCAAAGACTGTCGTAACCAATCTCGTCAAGGGAGAGAAGCTGAATGGTGACAATTGTGGGATTTAGCACTTAAAGATCCAGCTACTCTTTGAGAATCAAGAACTAATTGAGGTCTTGAAGCATAAAATGAAAGACCCTGGGGAGGGTAATACGCCTTAAGTGAAGAGGGATCAAGAGGTGTACTGTGTTGGAAGCAATCTTGAGGGTCCAGTGTGACCATGTGTTTTGATGTTTGGGAAGATTTGCAAGATACGCATATGACTTAGCTTGATGACTTCGGGTTCGGTGAAGGATTGAGCATTTGAGGGGTTGTGGACATGGCAGTAAGACAAGCCGAGGGAAGCGCACTTCGAGGCATACGCGAATGATGACATTGGGACAAGTCGTAGGCTTGAATGTATCAGAGGGACAAGAGCCAAAAGAAAAAGGCTTGAAGACAAGAGGTTAAGGCTACAAAAAAGAGTCAAGTGAGTCGTGAGGGTTAGGGTGCGAGAGAAATGTACTCGGGAATGGAAACTCTAAGTTTAGGATTGTACCAATCGATTGCGGCAGGGCACAGAATGCTTCTGTTCCTGACGACTGAAGGTATCAGTCAACTGGTGTGATACCAGTCGACTGGGGAAGAGCCGTAGAAAGAATTGAGGGTTCTACGGATGACCATTGGCCAACACCAATTGACTGGTGCAAACATCAATCGACTAGTAACGATAAAATCAGTTTTCCCAATCTCTATATTGTTGGTACAATCGACCTCCAAGGTTTTAATGTCAGACAAATATGTTTAAGTATGTTTAAGTATGGAGCTTGATCAAGGGAAGTCCTAGTTGTAGGCTAGGTAAGGGGAGAAATCTCGGTAGATCGTGGAAGTCAGGTGGATAGGTCTGGAGGACCTGATCCCTAGGTAGTCGAATACTGAGTCCTAGTTGTAGGCTAGGTAAAGGAAATCTCGGTATATCGTGGAAGCCAGGTGGGTAGGTCTGGAGGACTTAATCCCTGGGTAGCCAAATACTGAGTCTTTGTGAGTGAAGCCAAGTGGAGAAAATCCTAAGGGGTGGTAACCTTAGGTTCTGGTAAGTGAAACCAGATGAAGTAAATCCTAGGGGGTGGTAACCTTAGGTAATGAGAAGTCTTGGAGAAGAAAACTCCAAGCAAGGATGATCAGATGGTTTCCGGTCGACTGCGCGCGGTTAACCGGACCAGCGGATCTCGGTAAATCTAGGTTTAGGTTTACCATTGTTTTCTGTATTATTATTGTTGTTTGCTAATATAATATTGTAGAAAAAGTCTTAGTGGATCAGGCGATCAGACACTGAGCAGGCAAAAGTCTAAACAGGTCTAGAGGACCATGTTTGACAGGTAAGTTGAGGTAAGCTACTGGAGGAGCGACAGTGAGGTTGAGTTCCTGAAGGGAATAACCTAAGGTCGCTGATCCAACAGAAGAAACGGGGTAGGTTTCTAAGTTAAGATCAAGACAGTCCTACTGTCTTTATATTACTCATGCATTTTATTACTATGCTAATCTCTGTTTTGCAGGTTATTTTGGCTAACACTGTTTTGCAGGTCAGACATGATCGGTCGACTGAACCAGAGGATCGGTCGACCGAACTAGGTCAACTCAAAGCAGTAATAAGCACAGAACAGATCAAACCAGAGTCCGGTCAAAGCATGATCGGTCGACCGAACAGTAAGATCGGTCGACCGAACCTTAATGACTCAGCACTGCCAGCTCATCAGCACCGTTCAACAGCAAAGGAAAAAGAAGCTGATCGGTCGATCGAACCCGGAGATCGGTCGACCGATCCAATCAACATTAATGGTACAATAAATAAAGATCTTGACAAATTTCAACGAACAAGGAAAAAAGCTTGTTCGGTCGATCGAAAAGTTGGTTCGGTCGACCGAACCATTAAAAGGCAGTTAATGCAGAAGATCGAGCCCACGTCAGACTCTAGCCAGGAAGGAAGGGAGCGGGTTCAATCGACCGACCAGTGGGATCGGTCGACCGAACCTTCAGTACACCTATAAAACGATGCTCGAAGTCTGAGGCATAAGAACACTTTCTGATCCATTAAAGTTCCCCTCTGCAAGCTGCTCATGCTACGAATTTTCATTAGTCTTGCAAAGCTACTCCGTCCGACCGAGCTTCGACTTTAATTTTCTATTGTTGGTATATTTCATTTTTACTGCACTAAATTTTATAAGATAGTAGAGTGTTACTATCTTACATCATTGTACCTGTACGATCCACTTCTTTCCAAAGGTTTCGGAAAGAAGTGTTATAGTGGTTTGCCCATCGGTGCGGTCAAGGACCGCGGGCCTTCTATTAGGAGAAAGATAAAAAGGAGTTTTAAAAAGAAGCGATATTCACCCCCCCCCCCTCTATCGCTCTCAATCGATCTATCATATATAATGGAATTTGAGGTGGCTGGCATTGGTTGACAAAATTAGACTTGGTTAAAGCCTAATTAGAGTCTCCAAGCCTTTTAGCAATCCGTGTGTTCTTGGTCGAGTTATGACGAGGTTTCTCCACCGACAAGGAGGATTGTGCTAACCGGAGTTTCCAGGGACTAATCCACTGACGGATAGGGATCGTCCACCTTACGGACAGCCATGGAGTAAGAGCAAGTTATCTCCGAACCACGTAAACGAATGCCTCATTTGATTTGTCTTCTTTTTGTCTTTATTGTTTATAGGTTATCTTTTATCTTGTTAGTTTGTTTTTGTATTCCGCTGTACACTAACAAGTGTAGTAAGCGATCAAAGTGGGTGATTGGCTATTCATCCCCCTTTTAGCCGGGCATCAAGGTCCAACAAGTGGTATTAGAGCGAGGAGCACTCTTGAATGACTAACCACTGGAAGGGGCAAGTGCTAGAGGAAGAAATTGTAGGATCGGAAAGTGTTAGAGAGGGAGGTGGGGTGAATAACGCTCGTGGCTAATTCGTTTGTTTTGAGTAACTACGCAGCGGAAAACAAAGATTGACAACGCAAACATCAAGAATTTACTTGCTTTGAAGCCTGTGGCGATTCCTACTCCAAGGCCCACATGTGAGAGTGTTTTCGATGGGCAATCACTAATCAATTGGAAAGATTACAAATAGAGTTTTACAAGTAATTGGAAATTTAAAGAATATCAATAATTTTGTATAAGAAAATCTTTAGTAGAACCGTCGTCGGAGCTTTCGGGCATCATAGAAGTGTTTTCTAAGCAACTCGAAGAAGCAGAAGTCGTTCGTTGTGTTGTTCTCAAGCTCTTGGTCGAAGCTGCTTTTATAGCCTGTTCTGAGCGCCCGAAACCCCTCCGGGCACCTGGACCACCTGGCTCGGCCATTCTACAAGCTCCATATCAGCTTGGCGATAACTTTTGAGTTTTGAGCGCCCGGACCGACTCCAAGCGCCTGGACTAACTTCGGGCGCTCGGACCCCTTCCAGGTGCCCGGACTAGCTTTTTCCAGCCCCTTATTTTATGCAAAATAAAGTTAGTCTAAGCAAAAACAATATATCTAAACTGACATTTGACAGTCTCTGACTGCCCGGTTATGACTTTGAGTTTCGTCGAAACTCTAGGTCAAACCGACACCTACTGTTCCCTCTTCGGGGAATGCGTCCTCACCTACTCCTCTTAGGAGAAGTTACCTATTGCTACACCGGTCCTCCAAACCGACTGGACTTTTGCTCAGTACCCGAGGCTTCCGGTCTTCATGCTGGGCGTCCGCTCCACGACCCGTCCAGACTTCCACCCGGTCCGCGACCACCAGGATTTCAACCTAGAGTCCTCGACTCTAGGATTTTGCCCAAAGTGCTCGACCCGCCAAGACTTTCCGCCTAGGGTTACCTCCCCCTAGGACCTAGGGTTACCGCCTCCTAGGATTTTCCATCTGCCTAACCACAACTAGGACTTTTCAACATCTAGGATTACCACCCCCTAGGACCTAGGGTTACCATCCCCTAGGGTTTTCACCTACCTAGAATCCACTAGGACTTTTGCCTAAGACAATTTAGGACATTTCCTACAAGCTCAATAAACCTTATTAGACAACAAGACATCTTAAATTTTGAATCCTTTGCCATTATCAAAACACAGGTTTGATCGTCTTGTGCTTTCTGCACCAACAATCTCCCCTTTTTGATTATGACAACCAGGTTCAAAAGTTAAGTAAATATATAATAGTTTAATGAAAAACATTTAATGAAAAATATAGCATTTTCTCACTAAATATTAGCTCCCCTTAATTTATCACTCCCCTTAACTTTTGACCATTCTCTCCCCCTTTATCATATATCAAAAATAATTTAGGGAGGAAAGGTTTTTTACTCTGTTTAACTTAAGCTCCCCCTGAAGGGTAGCACTTAAAAAAAAACTTAGCTAATTTTTAAGCATTGAAAGTGAGTCAGCTTTTTCAGAAAAACTTAACTAAACTTAGCTTTGAAAATAATTACTTTGAAAAAGTAAAATTAGAAATACTTTGAAAATACTTAGCTTTTTCTAAAAAACTTTGTCAAGTACTTAGGTTTTTGAAAAACTTTTGATAAAAACTTGGTTTTAAAAAGATTTTGATAAAAACTTAACTTTAAAAAAATTTTGATAAAAAAAAACTTAGCTTTAAAAATATTTTGATAAAAGCTTAGTTAAGTACTTAGCATGAAAAGGATTTTGATAAACACTTAGTTAAGTACTTAGCTTATAAAAAATTTGATAAAAGCTTAGTTAAGTACTTGGCTTAAAAAAAAAATTTGATACAAGCTTAGTTAAGTACTTATCTTTAAAAAAAAATTCATAAAAACTTAGCTTTTAAAAAGATTTTGATAAACACTTAGCTTTAAAAATATTTAAAAGAAAACTTAGCTAAGGAAAAGATTTCTTTGAAAAATACTTAAAAATACTTTATCAGATACTTAGTTTTTGTATTTTTAAAAAATAATTTATTTTCCTTTTCAAAAATAGTTTTAAAAAAATTAAACTTCCTCTATCAGAAGTATTTTGAACTTTTAAAAAATTTAACTTTTAAAACCTATGTTTAAAATAAATAAAAATTAATGTCTTAACCTTTCTTTCACTCTCCCTTAATTAATGCCAAAAATATTTGAAGGTCCTAAAGTCTAAGCATGTAAAATGAACATAAAAGTTATATTTTATTTTTCTAATTTTCCATCTCACCCTTTCTAGGCTATCAAACATGTTCAACTAATGAGTTTGTGTGAGATGAAGTTAAGTTGATTTTATTTTGAACTTTAAAAAATATTTATGATATTGAAGTATATTTCAAAAATAATTTAAGTTAAATTTATATTTCAAAAATATTAAATTTAAAATTTTAAAATATTTAAGTTTGAATTTCAAGATTTCAAAATATTGAAGACAAAAGTATTTTAAATTTGTGTCTCAGAATAATTAAGTTTGAATTTGAAAACATATACGTTTGAATAATTAAATTTTAAATTTTTTAAACAATATTTAAAAATAATTATGATTAAGAATTAAAAATTAATTAAAATTTAAAAATTAATTATGATTTGAAAGTAATTATAGTTTAATTATGATTTAAAAGTAATTATAATTTAATTATGATTTGAAAATAATTAACATTTTAAAATTAATTATGATTTGAAAATAATTAATATTTTAAAATTATGATTAACATTTTGAAATTAATTATGATTAATATTTTTAAATTAATTATGATTTGAAAGTAATTATAATTTAATTATGATTTTAAAAATAATTAATATTTTAAAATTAATTATGACTTGAAAGTAACTAACATTTTGAAATTATGATTACCATTTTAAAATTAATTAAGATTAACATTGTGAAATTAATTGTGATTTTGTAATTAATTAGATTTTAAAATTAATTATGATTTTAAAATTAATTATGATTTTATAATTAATTAGATTTTGAAATTAATTAAACTTTTATAAATAATTAGATTTTGAAATTAATTATAAATTTTAATTGATTTAGTTTTAATTTAATTAATTTAGGTTTCGTTAAGTACTTTAAATCTAGGTTCATCTCACTTTTTTTTAGATTTTCAATCAGGGAATTTTAATAGTTTTGTGAGATAGTTAATTTAATCTTCAATTTAAATTCCAATCTAAGGATTGATCAACATTTGAGTTAGATTAAGGTTTAACAGCCAGTTAATTAAATATCTATTTCAATAATTGGCTTCCAGGTTGTGTTCCAAGTGAAGTGAGTTGAGATATTATCCCACACTCAACGAGATGATCATGAAACTCTTGGCTAAGATATTCTCCACCTCGATCTGATCGAAGCATCTTAATATTCTTACTAAGTTAATTTTGTACTTCATTCTTGAATTCTTTGAACTTTTCGAAGGATTCTGACTTATGTCGCATTAGATACACATAGTCATATCTACTGAAATCATCAGTAAAAATAATGAAGTAATTGTAGCCTCCTCTAGCTGCTATTTTGAAAGAGTCACATATATCTGTATGTATGAGTCCTAACAAGTCATTAGCTCTTTCACTATGTCCACTAAATAGAGTTTTCGTCATCTTGCCTTGAAGACAAGATTCGCATATCTCATATGATTTAAAATCAAATGAGTCTAAAAGTCCATCCTTATGGAGTTGGGATATGCGACTCTCATTTATGCGACTCAAGCGACAATGCCAGAGATATGTTTGGTTCAAATCATTAGACTTGAACCGTTTGGTATTTATGTTATAGATTGGGTTGTCAAAGTCTAGAATATAGATTCCATTCACAAGATGTGTACTACAATAGAACATTTCATTGAAATAAATGAAACAACATTTGTCCTTCATTACAAATGAGTATCCTTTCTTTTCCAAACAAGAAACAGAGATGATGTTCTTAGTTAAGGCACACACGTAATAACACTCTTCAAGTTCTAAAACAAATCCAGTGGGCAAGGATAAGGAATATTTCCTATAGCTATAGCAGCAACTCTTGTGCCATTGTCTACTCGTAGGTCCACTTCGTCCTTTGTCAATATTCTACTATTTCTCAAGCCCTACACATTAGTACAAATGTGAGAAGCATATCCGGTATCTAATACTCATGAAGAAGAAATAAATAGATTGACTTCTATAACATGTATACTTGAGGCAGAAGTTTCACTTCTCTTCCTTTTCACTTCCTCTAGGTATAATTTGTAGTTCCTCTTCCAATGTCCGGTCTTACCACAGTGGAAGCAGGTTCCTTCCTTAGCCACCCCACCTTTGGGTTTCAATGCATGAGCTTTGCCCTTGCCTTTGGCTTGGGTCTTACCTTATCTTTGGGCTTTCATTTGCCTTTGCCCTTTGACACCATTAAAATAGTGCTAGGCTTTGCCTTCTTAAGTTTGAGTTCAGTAGTTCTCAACATGCTCAACATCTCAGGCAATATTTTGTCAATTTCATTCATGTTATAGTTTATGACAAATTAACTATAGCTTTCGGACAATGATTGTAGAATTAGGTCAGTGGCCAATTATTAGCCTAGTGGAAATCTCAGTCTTTGTAGGTTCTCCACATACCCGATCATTTTAAGCACATAAAGCTCTATGGGACTTACTTCTTGCATTCTGCATTGAAATAGAGTTTTAGAGATCTCAAATCTCTCATGCCTTGCTTGTTCTTGATATAGTTGTCTAAGGTGTTCAATCATATCATAAGCATCCATGTTCTCATGTTGCTTCTAAAACTCAGAGTTCATGGTAGCGAGCATAAGGCATGATACATCTAATGCATCATCTTGATGCTTCTTATAAGCATCCTTATCAGCTCTAGTGGTAGTAGTGGGGGGTGCTTCAGGAATGAGCTCTCTAGAACGTATAATTTTCTTTCTTATTTGAGAACTATTCTCAAGTTTCTGTACCAGTCTAGGAAGTTAGCTCCATTGAGCTTGTCCTTATCAAGGACAGATCGCAAGGAGAGAGTATTTGACGTATTTGACGACATGGTGATCTACAACAATAAAATGTAGAAATAAGTATCATATTTTGATCATTTAACTAGGCCTTTAATTAAATGATTCTCCCACTAAATTGTAAAGCTTTGGTAGAAGTAAGTCATGGATGTGGTTTTACCCACACTACTAGCTCCGAATCCAATCGCGGTAACATTTATGTGGGACAAGATCCATATTATACCGCATCTTGAGTTAGCTTTGACTAATCGCCCAAGACTTAGTATAATTTAGGTAGGCAATATTTACTAATTACATCATATGTAACTCTTGTATCATTGTGTGAACAAGACTATTTGTTCATTTGCCCATCTTATGAAATTCACATTATAACACATCTTGAGTTAGCTTTGGCTAATCGCCCAAGACTAGTATAATTGAATTACATCGTATGAGATATACCTCTAAGTTCTCAACTTAGTTAAGTCACACCCAAAGTTCAATAGTCGGACATCATTACTATCCTGTCGCACTCTACCAAGATAAAACGAGTCACTTTGCTTTGGCAAATCTGACTACAAATAATCGAGGTAGTAGTGAGTATCGAACTTTGGTAGACATATTTGAAAGACCTAATCATGATTAAACTACACATGCATCACATACAATCATAGAATATCATGGCATACATCACATATATGCATAAAAGAAATCGTGACATGGTTATGACCCCATTATCTATGATCCTCTCAAGCCAATGAGAAGATCGAAAAGTCAGCCTAGGCAAAAACATCTTCTCTAAGTGCTTCCTTGGTCGCCATGTGTTGTTGTCCTTCTCCCTTTCTCACAGTCGTCAAGTAGACTTATTCTTCTCTAATTTGTATATTACAAAATCTAAAGAAAACTCAAGTTACATTCGAGTGTAGTCTAAATTTGCAACTAGAATAAAAGAGGAGAGACATGACACGCAAACCGTATTATGAATTACAACACACACATCCAATCACATAAGGGTTTAAGGGCCATAACCATGCACCATGTCATATAAAATTCTCAATCTATTATGACAAAATTTATTATGCTTTAAACAACTAATTATGAGCCACAACGCCATGATGGTTTCGCTAAAAACCTCTTGGCCGAAACTTGCTCATAATCATGCAAATCATAATAAACATGTCATGCAATTTCTATATCACATATGAAATTCTAACTACTTAGTATATGCCTTCGCAAGTGGCTATGATACCACTGTAAGGAACTAGGGCGCTAAACACGCGAAAGCGCAGCGGAAAACATCTAGTTCCTTTCCAAAAGATCCATGCGAAAGGAAACCATATACTAAGTACTAATTTTTATACATGAGAAAGTTATACCTTTGTTGCATGCCCTTTGTAATCCCGATAGCAACATTTCTTTAGATGCAAATCTTAGTGTGATTAAGTGGCCGAGCCTCTATGGTATCCACACGAACAAGTCTCGTTTGTCTCACAAACTCACCAAGTGGAGAATGAAACAACTAAAGGTTGTGCTAGCAACCCTTCTTGGAAGTTTCGGCCAAGTGAAAGAGAGGAGGAGGAAGAAGAGCAAGAACACCAAAAGCTCATCATGAAAATGCATTCAAAAACTCCCTTTTATAGATTCATGAAATTGCCTCATGTCGTCCCCTCGGATGGGTTTAGTGGTTAGCACATGAGGTATTACCACAATGAGGTATGAGGTTCGAATCTCGGCAAAGCCGAGGTAAATACCTCCCTTATGTGCTAGTCACTATTCCAAAGGCTAGTAGCCGCCTGTGATTTACCTCCTCCGTGTTGGCCTTGGGACGGGTTGACGGGGGCGCTGGGGGCCAGCGTATTCGCCTTTTTTGCCACAATGAAATTGCCTCATGCCTTAATATCAATTGCCTTGATTAACATTAATATTTGTGTTCATCCAATGAATCCAATGCATCCTATGCATGAGCAATTCAAATGGTTCACTCTTCATCCAATGGATCCAATGCATGCAATGCATGAGCAATTCAAATTGTTCACTCTTCATCCAATGCATCCAATGCATGAGTAATTCAAGTTGTACACTCCTCTTTCTTTATGAATTCAAATTCATGAAAGCATATAATGAGTTCAACTCACTAATCATCAAATAATTCATGAAATCATATAATGAGTCCAACTCATTAATCATCAATCCAATTGATTCAATGAGTCTAATTTGAATTGGACTCAATCCAATAGTTGGATTTAATTGACTCTTTCTCAATGAGTCCAATTTGAATTAGACTTAATCCAATAATTCATTATATGAATCCATCTCCATTGACTTGTTCTTTGTGTGTAACCCAATAGGTTCTCGTAACGTTGGCAATGTATCCAAATCAACATTTAAATACATAAGCAATGAGTGGCATCTAGCAAGGCATCATTGCTACCCAAGTGACGAGAATGTCGAGATCCGATTTAACCTTTCCGTGGCTATTATCTTGTATGACTCAATCTTTCTATCCTCAATATCTAGATTGATCAATGAGGCATAGACCGTGTCATCCTCTTATCAATCTTTATGTTTCTTGATCTCTGAGTAGACACACTCAATTAAATAAGCGCGATATCGCATATTGGCTCATTTAAGCATGACAATGCATTCTTGTGTCATACTAATCAAGGGGCCCATATATATCACTTCCGTCATATGGAAGAGATAGATCTCATCTACATCACTCACATCCCTCCGTATAACTTATTGCATACCCAGTGATCGACTTTATGGTCCACCCTGTTACGGGTGACGTTTGTCGATATCAAAGTATATAACTCCTTATGTAGGGAACCGTAGTGACTTCAGGTCTAAGAACTATTCATACTAATAGTCACATGAGAATGTTTATGACACTCATATAATGATATATGAAATATTCTCATGGTGGGTCATTCAGTATATATTCTCTAATATATACTCATGTGTCGACCTGATATCTCATATCCATGGCTTGTGAGATTAAGTCATCCGTTGACCTACATGCTAGTCTCAACGCATTAATATTGTCCTTGCATATTAATGCTTGACTAGGAATAGTTAAGAGTAGTGTTCTATGTATATCTACAATATCTCACTATCAATTCAACAAATTGATATGTTGTAGATTAGAACCTCCTACTCTATGACATTATTATACTTATTCATTCGACACTGAATTGAAGTAAATATAATAACCAACTTTGCCTTTATTAATAATGAAATATGATATAAAAGGAGTCATTTATAATCATCTCATAATTGGTACTAGGGCTAACACTAACAATAACATGTTGGAGGGGTTATATATTGGAAGAGCATTAAGCATACACTAGTAGCCACTTATATTATACAGGCATAGCTTATAGCATGCTATGAAGCATCCAATTAAGGAATTTTTTTTTAACTCGGACATATCATATATATGAAAAAAAAGGAACTATATTAGGAGGGGGAGGGGCCAAACCTGACCTCCTAATATCGTGTACACAGACTCTACTAATTTACAATAAATTCTAACATATCTTAGAAGAAAATCTAATATAAAGTAAACCAATCCTATCTAATTTACAAATGGCAAAAAGATCCCTATCAATATCATAACTATATAAAATTCTATCTGCATCAGACTTAAGAGCTTTATTTGTAAGATAATCTGTCGTAACATTGGATTCCAATCACAGTATTTGACTACAAAACTTCATCACAACATTCTAGATCATTGATGGCATTGATAGACCATTGAGGATTAACTATGATAATAAAATTACAAAACTTTATATCAAGAACAATCGCAGTTCGTCGAAGTCAAAGTACATCGATATAAGATTTCTGACTGTTAAAGAAAAAGTTCTGAGTCGTTAGATGATGACAGAATATATTAGCACATATTTCATGTTGGCAAATCCACTTACCAAAGGCTTGGTGCCTAAGGTGTTTCATACACACGCTATGAATATGTGATTTTTTCTTATGGAAGCAATACTCATCTAGTAGGAATATATATTTATTTTATTACTCTATATCTGTTATTAAAGAAAAATAATTTTATTATAAATATTGTATGTACTTAAAACTTAAAACATTCATGAGAATTTTGTTTATTTAACACTTTTAAATAAAGTTAACATGATTTACTATTGTTGTTTATCATGTGATATTTGTAAATGTGATATAGATTTCATTTGGAATCATAAGATTTAGGTTATGCTTTGTTATTATAGTTTAGCATAAAGTATTTTGCTAATATGATCTGACCCTTTTAGGTCACCTTAGAACCAATTGAAAATTGACATGTACTGATCATATTTTATATAATTTTTATACTACACATCTACATTTTGATCTACGCCATCAATGACATTGGTAATGTGATTTCTATTGAGGCTTGTTACAATTATATATAATAACTATTACCTTTTTAGTCTTATACTAATAAAGTTAATAAATCAGATTATTTACAAGGGTATTCTGTACCCATAAAGTAGGCATTGACACTGACATCAACTAAAGTTATATCTGTGTGTTGTGTATAAAAAAAAATATATAGCTCAAGTGAGAGATTGTTAAATTTGATCTTTTTTTAGGTGGACTCACATGTGATTTGTCATGCGGATTATGCCATTAAGATATTGAACTGATTAAGTGATCTAATTTATGTTTATTTAGGGTTCAGGTTATTGGACGTGGGTTAGATGTGTATAACCCATTAGCCCACTCCGTTATTATCTATGAGCTAATAACGAATGTGGATCCACTATATATGGGTTAGGTTCCATTAAATTTAGGGATTGATTGTTTTTCTACGTTTCCTATTGACGTAAAAAGTGTTATATTTGAGAGGTGTCCCAAGATAATCGTCTTATGATATGCATTATTTATTGAATAAGTAGAGATTCACTATTTGAGTGTACATACTCTATGTGTTTGATTGGATCTTACACTCACTTGTTGAATGTCCATAATACGATTCATAATATGAGAGAATTTGTAATTGGATCATAACTTGTGAGCATCTCTATATGTGTAATTATGAATGTATTGAAATAATCCCTAGTTGATGAATTGATGAGTTTGGGCATCATTAATTTTATGAAACTAGCACGGGTTATACTCTATGGTCTAACTAAACAACTATTTCTCACTGGATGGAGACATTAAAATGTTAAAAGTTAAATGTGGATACTAGTTAAGGTAACTAGTTCATTAGAGTGACCTGCTATGAAACTTTATATGATTCTCTATATATATAGATATGTCAATAAAGATCTTATTACAGCTCGAGTGTAAGTTTCCTTTTACTTGAGGTATTCAAGTCATCTTGGTCATAGAGACTTATACTTTGATATCTTAAGCAAACATCTTCATGGAGGTGTGAACCTGAGATGATTGGGTATAAATTGAAATGTCTGAAGGTGTTTGGATAGCCAATAAAAGATTCACCACTCCTTACAAGAAGATGTATATCCTATGACTATTTGTCAGGATTGTTACTCAAAGTCTTTAGGCAAAGCATCACATGTCAAGATTACGAGACACTTGGACACGTATAAATAATTTTAATTCATAGGACAAGAAAATATTACTTGGATTATGTGTGACATAGTCAACTTCATGGGACTGACACATAGACATGTCTTAAACCAAGTGGGTATAAGACAAGTGAAAAGGAATGAGACACGATTCATTGTAGCTACCGAAGGGTTCAAATGTGATTCTAGAATCAACTGTGATTTTTCGATCAATTGGAAATCATGATGGAATACTAGGTGTCATTCATGATCATTCCATAATTAATCGTTAATTATGGGCGACCAATATAACCAACAACATATAAGATCACACGCACTACGAGTTTATCTTAGAGACTTAAAACAAGTTTTAGAATTGGATTCTCAAATCAAGAGAGAGAGAGTTTGGTTGGACCAAATCGAAAGGACAAATATGAAAAGATATTTATCAGAATGGAAGCGGATGAATTATGATTATTATAAGAGATATAGATTCATTATGATTTGATAATAAACCAAAAAGGGTTTGGTTTAGTTATGAAATAATTTAGTTTAATAATAAATCAAAAGGGTTTGGTTTAATTATAAACCAAGATAGTTTGGTTTTGAACCAAACTTAATCTTAATGATAATAGATCAGGTTATCTTTGCTTATTGGGTTTGAGAAATGACTTGCTCCCCAAGTCATGTAGAAGTATATAAATACTATCTATGAGGAGAAGAGAGTAGTGATTTTATTTTTGAGAGAAAACTCTAATTTGATCAGGGTTTCTCCTTATCATCTTCTCCCTCTCTCTAGCCACCGCCCAATCTCTTCTCGCCCAAGAGTTACCATCAACCATCTGCAACCACCGAATTCGATGCCGACGAATTTGGTGACAATGAATTCAGTGCTAACAAATTCAGTGCCGATGATTTCGGTGCTGACAAATTCAGTGTCGATGATTTCGGCGTCACGTGGCTCTCCAAATCATGCCATGAGAGTTCTCATGGATTGCTTCGTCTTAATGCTTGACTAGTACTGATTGGAGATGAAGACTCGTGACTTTGTGAAGTCGTCTCAACGACAACTCGGTGTGGATATGAATAGAGGCGAGACTTTCGAGTGTCGCTTAGTTGATTCTAATTCCACTCCTTATCAATCAACCGCTTGCTCATTGATTCTGAAGGAGACTTGACTTGCAAGGCTAGAAAACACTATCTATAAGGTTCGATCATGAACCATCAGATACGTCTAGCATAGATTTACTTTCTGTAAAATTTTAATTATGCGATCATGTCTAGCCGTGTTGTATTCTTGCATGCGTATGATCTGTGATATAATAATTAGGAATTATTATGTTTTTATTTCTGCTGTACATATTTACGAAACGTATTTTAAATATATACCACATCAGACATTTTCTAACAGAAAGTTCGATGTCGTCATCCTATTTATGAAGGAAGATCTCTTAATCTTCTTTTTCGGTAGAATCTTGAGATTGAGGAGATGACATTTTCTGATAATGACTCTTCTACTGCAATTAGGTTTATTATCATTATTTAAGCATTTATTTGGTCATGTATATTGCGGAAACTCGATCCATACTTAAAATGATTTTCTCTATTTTTCGAATTCCTTTTGTTCTTGGAGTTGAGAAAACTCTAGTCCTAACACGCAATACATTAATAATATTGCTGTAAAAAAAAAAAAAAATGCACAGGAGACCCGTGAGGAATATTAGACATTTTGATAAAATTAAGATTGAATTCATTGAAGTAATACTTTGACGCGGAGCAGTTGTTAAGCTCCAATCTGAAAGACACTTTGTTCATCCATTGATGCTTGGACACTCACTTTAAAGTTGAGGGGCAAGTACATTCAGTCAACAATAGTAATTATGCGAGAGAAAGGCTCTAGGAGATTTCTGTGGAGCGGCAGAAAGAAGGAGAAAGAAACAGAAAAGGACCTGTCTCTGGCAGTTTCGACTCACGGCCAACAAATGAACTTTTAGCGACTTGATTGCAATTTGCGGTTAAGGGAGAACTCGTGACCGCTGCGGGCGCAATTCACAGTGAGGGACGAGTTTGTGGCCGCGAATTATATGACTGGACCATGAACAATTTGTGGCTTCGCCGCGAACTCACACTCACCGCTGCAGTTATCAACTTGCAATCTCTATAAGCGATTTACAAAAACAGAAATGAGTGATTCTTGGCTTGACTGCAAGTTTGCAGCAGTCACAAGCGATTTCAGGCCTAGTTGCAAGGTCGCAGCGACCTCGATTTGCAGATAGGCTGCCAGCTCACCGTCGTCGACTCGTCGTGAGTGATTCACAACTTGACCACAATTTGCAGTCAGGCCGAAGCTTTCAGTTGTGATTCGCGATGAGGGCACGAGCTCTTCCACAATTGGTTATAATTGTTCTAGAGTTCGCAACCCAATTTGTTGTTCGAAATTCGCAATTCATAGTTAGAGTTCATGTTATACGGCCGGAATTTTTATGAGGGGATGATGAAAACTTCATTTCGCTTGATTTTGAGGGAATAAAAAGAAAACCCAAAATGGTCCACGGTTTAAAGATTATTTTTACAATAGACAAACGGAACCTAATCCATACTAGGATTATTTCTACAATACATAAATATAAAATTTATCTCAAATCAATCCACGCTTCGGATTAATTAAACATGCCATAATCCACTTCAACAACTATGATTAATTAGTGCTACATCACATTTTTTTTTTTTTAATTTCCAAACGCCTCAATCAAGTCGAACTTATGGTGGATTCCAAGTGCAATTCATCCCACTTGAATTCGATCAACTTGGATAATGGTGGAATGGTTATGGGTCGAACCCAATTATGGTGCACCGTAAAGATTTTCTTCTCATGATTCTAAAATTATTGACCATTTAGATATATTCAATATTTTCCAATTTATCCGATAGATGATGGAATTAGATTGATTATATTTAATTCATAAAATTATATTATATTTAGAAAAAAATAACATATGTATCTTAATTTTATTTATAAAATTATCTTATATGTATTCATCTTTCTCTATCAAAATAAATAAAAATATTATTTTTTTTACCTCTCTCTTCTCTTTCTTCAAGATAATTTTTCCCCATAAGTTTTTCCCTTCCTCATCCGGAATAATAGCTAAATTTCAAAAGTCGCTGTATTTTATACACTTCGTACGAAGCTTCTTCATATATTTTTTTAATAACGATAATAGTAGTCAGTCAAACCCGTGTTGCCCAAGGCAAGCGGAATTGAGTTTCAAACACGCGCTTGCATTCGTAATATTTCCTCCGCGTTGCAGGACTCATCAGAAGGGTTGGGAAAGGCACCAGCGGAAATGAGTTTCTTAGCCGGGCGTTTAGCGGCCACAGAGGGCGCTTATTTCCTCCACGAGTCGAAGAACGTCGTCAGCCGCCACGCCCAGAAGCTTCCGCCTACTCCGCTGCCCTCCCTTCCCGTGGCTGCTGAGGCGAGAAGCAAGATCGCCGATGTTCTTCCGGAGATACTGCGCCACGACGTCCCCCTCAAGGGGATATCAACGGCGGATGCCTCCTCCCTCTCGGCCTCATCCAAGTGGCTCGTCCGTGGCTCCTCCTCCTCCTCCTCCTCCTCTATGGTCTCGCCGGACTCTCTCAATCCTCTCCGAGCATATGTTTCTCTTCCGCAGGCTACTTTCGGTCCTAAAAGGTCAGATCTTCGTTCGTCTTCTTCTACGATCTACGTTCCTCTTTTAGGATTGTTTTTTATAGTAGAAACGATTGCACCTTTCTATAAATGGTTGGGTTTAGGTATGCTTTGTGTTTGATATTGATTTCGATATAGATCAAGTGCTATTAACATGGATCAAACAAATGAACTTTGAAAACCATAAGAAAATTACCAAGTTAACATTCTGCAGAGAGAGAAAATGTAATGAATGGGAGCTGAATTGGATAAGACTTTACCTATCTTAGAGTTGGAGTACCACCTCCCTAGAGAGTCATGAAATTCTTGATCATTCATTGTTAAGCCCTAACACTTTTTGTGAAACAGGGCTTGATCTTGGCTTAGTTGAACATAACAAGCAATTGAGCTAGCTCCAATTCAATAATAACTAGAGTATAATAAAAGAAAGTATCTGAAATCTAACAAATTCTCCAAATTTTTAAAAAAACTTTGTTAGTCTAGATCACCATTGTTTTTCTAGTTATCGGAGAATTCACTTCCTGTCAAATAAATATGAAGTATTACTTGAGGAAGGCAAGGTTAGACATATGTGCAGTATGGTGATGTTAGGGCCCCAAGTTTGTTGCTTGAACCAGTTGCAAGGTTGTTAACTATGGTGATGTTAAGTGGCTTGAAGCTGCCTTCAAATATGAATATGACAATTGCAAATTTACCTCTAAAGCTAGAACTCCTCACCGGTTAAAGTATCCATCCACAAAAGTATAATCCTTGTCTCCTGAAGTATGGTGATGAACAAGTTTGTGTATATGACCACTATGCTCTAGTAACGACATTGTATGAAATAAGATTAATTCTCTTCCTAAATGGAAGAAGATACGAAAATATTATAGGTACAATACTAGCTCAATAATAGCAAAATCGTGGAAGGAAATGGAAGAGAAATTGAGAACCACATTTTGTGTTTTGGTGCTGGTGGTGATGGTCTCTCTCTTAGTGGCTCTACATGGTCCTCATGAAGGTTAGAAACCATCGATCTAACAACTTAGGCTTGTCAACTATCCAAGTAACTCACTACTCTCATGTTATTACACTCAATACGTCCTTATATCAGTGTAAATCTTACTCAAATGAATGTTTAATGTAATTATAGATTTGACCTCATCATGCAAATAAAACAAATGGTTAGCGTAAGACTTATAAATTCAGAAGTTGCGAAGGATGGTGCATCAAGACCTAAATAGTAGGAAAAAAATATTACCCAACAAACATATGAATCCAACAATTTATATGACAGAGATTATCAAAGGTAAAAATAGAATGAAGTTTCATCATTCCTTATGAAATATGATGCACAATTAATAATTGATAAAATATGATCTTGTACAATAATAACCACTAACCAAACATCTCAAAGAACTATCTAGAGGCATATCCTAATTTGCCACAAAATATGATTTGGTGTTACACACCACATTGTAATATCCTTGGAACTTACAAAATCCTTATTAACTCTAGAAGGGGACGTGATTTTTATCTTTGGACCAAATCAATAATATTTTCTAAACTGATCCTAGGAATCTAATCTTGACTGATACAATCCAATCTCTATCAAGAAGATTCTCAAGTTCAAGTTAGGCTGGTCTTTGACAATTGATTTTCTAATAAACGATGACCTCTTAACTCATGAAGGTGTGGACCTGAATTCAAAGTGGAATGGAGCTGTGGATTTGGTTTAAGTTCAAAGTGTAAACAAGGACAAATGACACGCTTTGTTCTGCCAGTCCTCAACTCCTTTGTCTTTGAAAATTGAACTAGATCTTACTTCCATTAAACACAAAATTATATGTCTTGGCTCCTCAATAATATTCACCCTATGTTAACATTTGTTCGTTGCTAGAATGACATCATAACAAATCCCATTAATGTTGGTGATAAGGTACAGAGTACAAAGATTAAACACTTAAATCTAACATTTGTGCAAGAATCACCCATATATTATAGTGATCTAGACAAGGATGAGGCTCAAAGATCAAGTATAACCTTGAAATAACAGACAGTAGATGATAGTGAGATTTTTACCTTGCCCATGACAAGTATGGAATAATGTTTATTGCATTTTGTATATATGAAAATTCTTATCCACATGGATGGCAACCTTGCTACCCCTTACCTTCATTGTATGGACAACCTCCTTATGCCTTCCTCTACATGGTGGACCTATTGTAGGACCGATGAAAGCTTTTTTTTTTTTTTTTTTTTTTGGGATATCGCGCTTAAAATTGTTTCATTTTCAAAATCTTTTATTTTATAAATTTTGAGTAAAAACACAGCGGAAAATAAACGACACAAAACACTTTATTTTTTTCTTGGTTCACAGCCTCCGGCTGCTACCCGCAATCCCTTGGATTGTTTGCGATTGTGCAATCACTAATTTTCTCCTTTTTGAAGACTTATTTGGAGGCAGAGAAACCTCTTACAATGAGTAAAGATAGAGTAACAAGTTTACCGACCTTTGAAAAATGAAAGTGCTAAAATTAAAAAGCAATTAAATCTTTATCAACAACACGAGAGTTATTGAAATGAAGCTTCGTTGTCGGGGTAGCACAACGTTGACGACTTGATTTGAGCACAAGCAAGGGCTTAGAGGCTTGTAAGTTGATGATGAGAGCCTTCTAGTCAGGTTTCTTTTATATCACTTGTTCGGTCGGCCAAATGCCTTGTTCAGTCGAATGATAAGCAGTCTAATCTTAGGTCGACTGAACCAAATCCTCTATCCCGCCACTTGCCTTTTGCCACATCAGCATCTGAATGTCGGTCATTGGTCACATCAGCCTCGTTGAGCTTATCCTTGACTGTGCATCTTGCCACGCTAGCAAGTCGAAGGTTATCTTGACCAAGCCTCTTGACACATCAGCAAGACGAACTATATCCTCTGCCACGTTAGTCATCTGACCACCTTAGATGACACATCAACATATCAAACACTCCGTTTGCCATGTCAAACGCCTATGCCACCTTAACTTTTGGTCGACCGTACCTTACTGTTCGGTCGCTTAGACCGTTTGGTCGACCGATAACTCTTGTTCGGTCGCTCAAACTTTGCAAAACCAAGTTAGTATAGAAAAGAGTGATATATGAAATGCATGTTCTAATTAGGACAATTAATTGTCTGATCAACTTTGGAATACGAGTAGGACCCTTATTTAGATCTTCGCCTAAGTTTGTCTCTATAATGAAGGCTCGTCCTTGTCTTTCTTTTTATAAGGATTTCTCTACTCTAGGAGCTTAGCTTTTCTTATCTTCTACCAAACATAAGTCTAGATGACCTGTTTGGGTTTCCTCTACTTTACTTCAGATTACTAGATCCACTAGGACTTCCCTTGACTCATGTCTATTGCTTGCCATAGCTGCATGGTATGATTATGAGATATGACAAATGGATGTGAAGATGACATTCCTTAATTGTGATATTAAGGAAGAGATTTAAATGTCTCAGCCTGAAGATTTCACATCTGTGGGAAGTGAACATAAGATATGCAAACTTCAGAGATCAATTTATGGTCTCAAACAAGCATCGAGAAGTCGGAACCTCAAATTTAACGATACAATCATCGAGTTCAATTTTATTAAGAATTTTGAGGAATCATGTGTGTACAAGAAGGTTAGTGGGAGTGCAGTGACATTCCTGATACTTTATGTGATGACATTTTACTCATTGGGAGTTGGAGTAACACCCAACTCTTGGATGAAATTTCTCATCCAAACTGTCTACTTTGCTGCTTCTAAAACCACAATATATTTTGCCTCAGTGGTGGAATCCACAATTATGTCTTGTTTGGAACTCTTCCACAAGACAACATTGCCATTTAATCGCACTGCCATATGTCACAGGTACTCTTGAGACCCTATCAGATCTCCTTAAGGTGTGTACTTGTTTTACTGACTGTTGGGGTGTGGGTTCTATTATTTCAGTTATGGAATTGTCTCGAACCTCTTCGAATTCTATCATCCTGCCTTTTTTTTTGTCTAATAAAAACTCCTCAAAGAAGTTGACATTTCTTGAAACAAATACTTCTGTTTTCTTGGGATTATAGAAATAATATCAAATAGAGTTATTTAGATATCCCATAAAATAGCACAAAGTGGATCTATTATCCAGTTGATCTCCCATTGCCTGCTTCACATAAGCAGGACATCTCCATATCTTCATATATGAATACTTGGGAGGTTTTCCCATCCATGTTTCATATGATGTCTTTTCTACTATTTTTGTATGGACTTTATTTAACAACATTGCCGTAGTTTCGAGTGCATAGCCCCAAAACGATGGCGGTAAATTAGTGAATCACATCATAAGATCGAATCATGTCCATTAGCGTTCGATTACGATGTTCTGACACCATTAAGCTGTGGTGTTGCAGGAGGAGTCCATTGTTGGGTGAGATTCGAAATTCGTGTATTATGTTTCTACATCTTTATGTGTAGTGGAAGTTTAAAATTTATTTTATGATTTAACAATTAAATCAAAGGAGTGTTCATATGAATTTTCAAAAACAAACATGAACATAATCTTTAATCTAAGTATGCATTACAATCTAACTATTAAAGTAAGATCCTTAAAGCATAATAAAGATAAATTATCATTTGAATGATTCATCTAATATCATTTTAATCCTTTTATTTAGACATACAAAACTATTTGATTTAAATATACTAGATCTTTTAGCAAAATCTAAATAAAACCATTAATACATGCATCATTATATAAATGAATCAAAACATAAGTGATAACATACCTTTCAAACAACCTTTGCTTGGGATGTCTCCAACTATTCAGGTTTAGCGAAATAGCTCTTCTTTGTTTGTCTTGAACTTGTGCTTCCTCCGTCTAATCCGGTCAACGATCGGAGTCCCCTTTCCAACGCTTGATTGTGCTAGAGATTGTCGTTTTTCGTCGAGATGGTCATAACAAACAATTGACAAAGAGATGGAACAATTGACGAAGAGATGGATTCCCTCGTTGACCCATCGAGTTCGTCCTACCCAATGTCAGGTCTAACCGACCCATCTGGATTTCGTATTCAATCCCCTTGATCTGTCAAGTCTTCGTTGCCTAGTATCTGGTCCACCTGACCTATTAGGGCTTTCCTATTAGGTCCTGCATGCTTAACATAGCTTATCAATAACTTTAAACTTTTGTCCACATTAAAACGCAAGTTCGATTATGATGCTTTCTTGTCCACATTAAAACGCAAGTTCGATTATGATGCTTTCTTGTCCACATTAAAACACAAGTTCGATTATGATGCTTTCTGCACAATAATTTTTCCCTTTTTGATATGTGACAACTCAGTTTAAAGTTAAAAAAATATATGCACAAAAACAACATTTTTCAAAACTTCCCTGAATTTAAAAACTCCCCCTGAATTTCAAATTCCCCCTTGAAAACACTTAAATATTTTCAACATTTTAAACATTTTTCAATACTTTAAACATTTTCAATACTTTAAACCCATATTTTTTAGTGTTCTGAATGACAGCAGAGGCGGTTGTCTAGGCGCTGCCTAGGTGGGAGGTGGGCATTAACCGCATTGCCTTTGTATGAGGTAGTGCTTTAGGTGGTAACTCACCTCTTTCTGCTGCCGCTGTCACCATTTTGCCATTGCAACATCCAAACCCATCGCTTGGGCGTGATGACAAGTCCATTCGGATGCATCGCAGGGCCTAGGTGACACATCGGGGCTTGTCGTTGAGCTCGAGCAACACTTTGACCCGATGACGCATCCGGACGCATTATAGAGCTCGGGCGACGCTCCGACCCGATGACGTATTCAGACGCGTCACCCGGTTGAAACATGATACGTTGGTAAGTAGAGTTTAATTAAATAACTTTAAATTAATAATTTTAATCAACTTCTAGATACGATTGAGATAATTTAAATAGACTCAATTAAACCTAATAAAATTATCTCATTAATTTAATATATATTTATTTAAAAAAATATATTTATAGTTTTAAATATTTAGATTACTTTTTTATTTTTAATTAATATATTTTATTAAAGAATAATGATTATTTATAATATTATATATAAAAAATAGTAAAAAAAATTCAATTGCTTAGGCGTCCGAGGTGGTAGGCGGTCACTGACCGCCCCGCCACCGTCTATTACTATTTACAACATTGATATTTTTCAGTACTTTAAATCTATATTCTCCATCTTTGTTATACATTAAAATGGGAATACTAGGTTAGAAAAATCATAAGTTTTGAAAAAGATTTCAAAATATATTTCCTAATAATATTTCCAAATTGTATTTAAATTAAGTGTATGGAAATATAAAGTTTTTAAGGTATTAATTTTCAAAGAATTGAACTTTTTTTTTTGAAACACTGTTTTCGAATATGTTTTCTTGGCAAGTTTTAAATTTTTCTTAGATAATTTATTAATTTTTTTTTCAAAATTCACTTTGATAAAAAGTTTCAAAATTAAAATTTCAAAATAAATTTTGAAAGCACTTGAAAAGATAAGTTTGAAAGGCACTTTTAAAGTTGTTAAAAAAGATTGTCTAAGTTTTGTAAGCACTTTTAAAATTTTCAAAATAAATTCGAAAGCACTTTTAATATTTTCAACAAAGATTTTCAAAATAAATGCTAAAATATTTTTTGAAAAAATTATTTAAATAATGTCAAAAATATTTATTCTTATATTTAAAAAAACCAATTCATAAAATATTTTTTAAAATTTGTAATAGGGCTATTATCCAAAACAAACAAAATCCAAAGATGCTAAAAAAGGGATTAAGGTGAAAACATCTTTAATTAATTATCAAATGAGTTAAATATAAATAATTAAAAACTCAAAGAAATGCAATACTTGAAAGAAATGCATATAAATAACTTAAAGTTCATTCATGACATGTATTTCATAAGCACGGATCCTAATTTAGGATTTAACCATTTGTAAGCAAGCATAATTAAGCAATCCAATATTTTGAAAATATAATATTTAAAGCTACATCATCTAAAATATTGTATGATGCGATGATGAAGAGTAGCTCCACCAAAGATAGGTCAAAGCAAGGAAGACCGGCTGACGTGGAAGTTAAAGTCAAGGAAAGCGTCAAAGTCGGCTGAGCAGGCCGGTTATGGTCGGGCGGCCAGCGTGTTGGAGCGGACGAGCAAGGCCAAATGGATAGCACGTGACTAAGAGACAAACAAGTAGTGCATCCCCGACCGTCGTCCCTGCCGAGCGGGAGGCGTGTTCGTTGGGATGAGAGGCAACCCTTCGACAACGGAAAAGCAAAATGAAGAGAGATTACTCTGTGCAGCACAGCCGAGCGAGGCGTGCCCTTACCGAGCAGCCTCCGGTCGGCTTACAGGGAGACCCACCTACGTATCTCTTCGTATCCTTTTGGAGGTTTGTGACAACGTGTTCTGCAGACAAATCGTACGGTAGAAGCTTCTAGCCTGTCATATCAGGGATCTGTATGCTTGCTTAAGGAAAGGTGTTAGAGACACTTTTGGACTTGTCTTTTCCTAGGGCGCTTGGAAAAACGTGCGCCCACTTTGATATGCATGCATAGACACTACAGTAACACTATAAAAGGAGGGTTCCCATCTATAAGAGGAGGTATACACAACTTTGTGATTTTACACACCCTTTGTTATTACATTCTCATTACTCCCCACTTCGTCGGAAACTGACTTGAGCATCGGAGGGCCAATGCCGGGAACCATTTCCTGGCCTGGTGTTGCAGGATTGTGTGGAGTCTTAATTTCGTCCACTTTCAAACCACATCCCCAGCTTGCCGTCTTCTCCACTTTCGGATAGGAACATTGTGCTTAAAGAAATATCTAACGCTGTATTCTCAGCTCAAATGATTTCAATGAATCATTAAGTCTAGTTCGGAGTTAGTCACCGTAGTGATTTATTTGTGTTTATACCCCCCTTGATTCATATTGATGCACTGATTTACATCTGGAACTAAGGGTTGGACCTAACATTTCATGCTCGTCTACGTGGCGCAGTACATGAACAAGTTAATGCAAAGACCACCTAGATTTATAGGTACATGAGATCTACGTTATATCCTAGCCTAGTTCCATAGTCAGAGAAAATCTATACTATTAAATTAAACTGTGATGCAATTGAAACACAAAGTTAACCACATACTTAATTATTTTTTTTATTTTTTCATCTCACCCATTTAGAGTGATTAGTCAGGTTAGTTTTATAGGTTTTGTGAGATGATATTTCATTAAAATTTTTTAAGTTTGAATTGGGAAGGTTGTTTTACCTTGGGTAAGATTCAAGTTTAGCCTTAGTCAATTAAATGGACATTTCTAAAATTAGCTTCCAGCTTGTAGCGATGCACAAGGCTTCTTAATTGAATCAACGACCACTTCCTTAGATAAAGTCAACTCAAGAAATTGCACACTTAATCAACTTAGTACAAAATCCTAGTTTAACTAGTTTATGATATGGTGAATTAGCTTCAGTCAGTTCCTCTTAGCCAGATGGACCTCGTAGGATACGTCTTATCCAACCCAAACACTTAGACTAAGTATCCTAACGTACTATCAGCTCACTGCATTCTAATACTATGTTGTTAAGATTAGACAACCTTTTTGCTTATCTAACCATTATAGTCCTATTTGTACATTCTACTTTAAGCATAAATTAAAATCAATTAAGATAGGCAAGCATGCATAATTCAACAAATTAATGAAACAATTTTTTTATTGGCTCCTCTTTGATCACAGTTTCAATAATTCTTATCTAAGTAGTGAATTTGATATTTGGAGATCCAATATTGATTAACTGCTACTTTGTTGATTAGCAATGATTTTGGGATTATGCTTGGATTGTTTTTCTAGCATATCGATTAACTAAGGACATATAGGATGCTTGTCTAGTCTTTGTTTTGAATCCAAATCCAGATTTGTTGTACACGTCTTGCTGTGTCCCAAATATCATGTTTTAATATTTGGAGTTCGAGGTGAACCTTTCCAACGAATCCTTGAGTTCCTCAATTTGCCATTTCAAGAGAGAATTCTCTTTCTCAAGTTTTTCAACTTGAGTTGAAGTCTTGAACTTGGTTAGTCAAGGGGCTAAGGTTCATCTCCTTAACGTCTTTGACTTCTTTAAGAAGTGACCTAATCCGGTCTTTAGACTTAGCTAGTTTCTTAGTTATAAGTGAGATGTTACTTGATCTTCTTGATTGTTTGACTCGGATTCAGATTCGTGTCTTGACTCGGACTCGGCTACGCCTTCTTTTGCCATTAGAGCCATGAAGCTTGTTTGGTTCGGTTCCTCCGTGTCTGACTGAAGACGATTTGTCCCATGTGACCTTTAGTGCCTTCTTCCTTTGCCTCTTGATCTCCTCTAAGTTTGGGCATTCGAACTTGTACCCTTTTGGTTGCATCCGTAGCAAGTCACCTCCGACTTTATTTTGGTGGTTTTGCTCGGACTCGTCTGCTTGCTCTTTTTTTTCATCTTCTTGATCTCCCATTTGGTGAATCCCTTCTTCTTGATTATCTTTCGGACCAAGTTGACGATCTCTGAGGTTAGCTCTTCGTCATCCTCGCTTGAATTCGACTCGTCTTTGGATTCTGGTTTCGGTCGAGACTTTGATTTTGACTCCTTGCTCTTGACTTGTTCTGCAATCAAAGCAATGCCTTTCTCGATTTGACCCGAGTTAGTTTGTTCATGTGGTTCAAATTCATTGAAAAGTTCATTTAGCTTGATTTTAAAAAGATTCCTAGTGACATTGCATGCATCTACCATAGATACTCACGAGGTATTCCGAGGGAAGGCTTTGAGAGCATACTTTATGGCGTCCCAGCTCTCCAATGGTTGTCTAATGGAATGTAGCTCTGTTTAGGATGTTCTTGATGTGGGCGTTTAATTGGCTCGCGGATTTGCTGTCCTTCATTTAAATATTAAATAATTTATTCAAATAAAGATCGCGCTTTATTACCTTGGTGTTTGTGGTTCCCTCGTGGAGCTCGACCGACTTGTTCTAGAGGTCCTTGGCACTTACGAATGGTCTGATGCTGTTGAGCTCTTCTTTGGTAAACCACACCTTTGTGCCGCCTTCAATTTGCCTTTTTATGTTGGGGTCCAATTCTCGCATCCGAGTTTCTCTCCGACTTTATTAACCGATAGGGTGAACTCAGTATTGACAATTATCCACATCTCTACATGAGGCAGAATTCTATTCGACCCTTCTAGTAGTTGAATACGTAGCAACCATTTTCTTGCATGCTAAAATTTAAAATATATTCCCAGACTTGGTCTTTTAGCTATCTTTTCGTTTTCAAAATTTGTTCTTTTATAAATTTCGAGTAACACCGCAACGTAAAATAAATTGCACAAAACACACTTTGTTTTTTATTTGGTTCACCGCCTCTGGCGGCTACTCTAAGGCCCGCAATCCCTTGGATTGTTTACGATTGGGAAATCACTAACTTTCTCCTTTCCGAAGAATTCTTGGGAGGCTGAGAAGCCTCTTACTATGAGTAAAAATACGATAACAAGTTTACCGACCTTTGAGAAAGGAAAGTGCTAAAATTAAAAGCAATTAAATCTTTATCGATGACATGAGAGTTATTGGAACGGAGCTTCATTGTCAGAGCACAGTGTGGACAACTTCATTTGAGCACGAGCGAGGGCTTAGAGGCTTTTAAGTAGATGATGAGAGCCTTTTGGTTGAGCTTCTTTTATATCACTCATTGCTCGATCGGACTTGTTATTCGGTCGACTGATAAGACATTTAATCTAGAGTCAATCTAATCTAGAACTATTTATCGGTCGCTCGATGTACAGGTTTGGTCCATCAAACCCTCTATCTTGCCACTTGCATTCTTCCATGGCAACATTTGGATGTCAATCCTCGACCACGTCAGCCTCACCGAACTTATCCTTGATTGTGCATCTTGCCACTTCAATGAGCCAAATGTTATCTTGACCAAGTCTCTTGACACGTTAGCAAGCCAAACTCTGTCCTCTGCCACGCCATTCATCCGAGATTTATCCTCGTCCATCTCAGGTGCCACATCAGTATATTAGACACTTCGGCATCTTAGGTGCCACATCAACATATCAGACACTTCGGCTACTATGTCCAAGACCCGTGCCATCTCAGCTTCCGATCGGTCGGACCTTACTATTCGGTCGCCCGAATTGTTTGGTCGATCGTTAACTTTGGTTCGGTTGCTCAAGCCTTGCAAAACCAAGTTATCACATAAAACAATAAATATGAAATGCAAGTTCTAATTAGGATAGTTAATCAATTGTCCGATCTCGACATTAGAATTCGAGTAGGATCCTTAGTTGGATCGTTGTCTAAGTTTGTTCCCATAACAAAAACTCGTCCTTACTTGTCATTTTTTTCAGAAGGACCTCTCTACTATAGGTGCTTAACTTTACTCACCTTCTGCCAAACATTAGGTTCAACTGACTGTTTGGGCTTCCTTTGCTAGACGTTAGATTACTTGATCCACCAGGACTTCCCTTGATTCGATGTCGGGTCTTCGCTGACCCATCGAGTCTATCTTGCTAGATGTCAGGTCCAGCCGACTCACTTAGATTTCTTACCTAGTTAGTCCCCTTGATCCGTCAAGTCTTCGTTGTCTAGTATTTGGTCTACCTAACCTACTTTCTGTTACGTCCTGCATGCTTAACATAGCTTATCAGTTCACTAGATAATTTAATTTTAAACTTTTATCAACATTAAAACTCAGATTCGATTATGGTGGTCTCTGCACCAATAGCTATGCCTGGATAAAATCTCCATCTATGACCTTAGTCACTGTAACTATAATGCTTATGGTCATGTTGATCATCCATTGACTCAGTTTCATATTTAAGCACATAGCCCTTGTACCTAACCAAATCTAGTATGATTTAGTGACATCCTAGCTGAGTACTTTGAGGACTAGAAGCAATAGTCGAGGTGTCCTAGCAGTTCAAGGTAAATAATCTGAGGATCTTATCATATGAAGTTGTGCTATAAATATTAGCATCGGGAATAGTAGTGTAGATGTCCTTCAACCTTTTCCTTAACTTAATACTCATGTGTCCTTAAGGGTGTATGCCATCAGTCCATGTGATTTAGGTGTATCTCTAATAGATCATTTTAGGCCTTGAACAAACCTACAATTCCATGTAATGCATAGCTCTCGTATAAGTTTCCAAAGATAGACATGGAAAACTATTGATGGGTCTCAAAGACTAATATTCTATTTACTAAACCTACTATCACAATGGATGGGGACTCTTTCCCTTATGTTCACATTCAAAAAGGGTATGGAGCAACTTGTAAGTGCAAATGGGAATATCATGAAAGGCGAGGTAGTAGACCTAGACCCGACCCGGGGTCGGGTCTGGCCCGTAACCGGGTCAACGGGTAGGTTGCTCATTAACCCGGTTTGCCGGGCCGAGCTAGAACCGGTTCGACAGGATGCCGGGCCGATTTCGGTTCTAGGGCTCAAAAGTCGACAGACAGTTAACCGTCGATTCACCTTAATTTTTTTTAGCCCGTTGGCGCCGATTAACCATCGATTCCTAGCCGTTGGAACCGTCGGTTAACTAGTTGTTCATAGCCATTGAGGGGGTGGAGTTTTTTTTGGATATTTTTTTAACGATTAAGATCATTTGATCGTTTTTTGATCAATGACTATGATTTAGTGTCCATTACTATCTAAACTCTATACATAGAGAGTTCATTTCATCATTTTCACACACGTCTTCTTTACTTTTAATCATAATTTCACATTCTCTATACGCTTTCGTCTCCATTTCTACGTACTTTCATCTCTAATTTTCAATTACAATGGAATGAGGCCATGGAGGTGCATCATCTTGAGCTTGGAAGAGAAAGGAAATAGTGAATTTGCGCGAGGATGCCAACATTCAATTCACTGATGATGATACCGAGCACCTTCTGACACTCGAAACATAAGGAAGTACCAATGCAATTACTTCTATGGTTCAGGAAATTTCTCCTCTAAAGTTTTCTATTTTCACTAAATATTTTGAGGTCACTCTTCCGTCGAGAGAATTGTATGCAAAATATAAGCACTGTAATGCTTCCTACAAATTTCAAGTCGGCGACGACTATGAGTCCTTGAAACGATATTTAGAAACGAAGCATCCAACGGAATATGGACTCGATCGTTCTCAAACACAATTATCTAGATTTTCTTCAACTAGCGATAGTACTGATTTCGGTTTATTTTTATATTCGGATAATAAATTAAGAGAATCATTAGCTAAATTTGTTTTCGGAGAATATCTTTCTTTTAATTTTGGATTTAAATGTACATTTGAAGATTTTTGTAAAGAATCTCTTAAATCATGTGCTAAACATGTTTCTAGGACTACACTTATTCGTATAATTAAAAAATTAGTAAAAGAAGGAAAAAAAAATTTAATTGATGAATTTAGTAAATTAAATATTAAAGTTTCTTTATGCTCCGATATTTGGTGTGATCATAGACAAACACATTTGTATATGGGTGTGTCTTGCCATTGGATTGATAACTCTTTAAACTTCCAAAAAAGATTGTTAACTTATAGAATTTTTGTGAATCACATAATGCTCATATTATTGTACCATTATTATGTTTAATTTTAGAAGATTATGGATTAACTCATAAAATATTTTCATATCATTAGATAATGTTAGTTCCAATACTACTTGTATAGATGATCTAAAATTTATTTGTCAACCTATTATTGGTGGTTTATTTTTTCATATTCGTTGTGTATGCCATGTTTTAAATTTATGTGTTCAAAATGAATTAAATTTTTTTGAAAATTATATTAAACCAATTAGAATTGTAATTTCTTATTTATGACCAAAGTTGTCAATCGCGCATAGCACCTTGTAGTGCAAAGGGCGCCTGTGGCTATAGCGCATAGCGAATAGCGCAGTGAGGGTTATTTGAAAGTATAGCGCCACAAGTGTATATATATATATATATATATATAGTCATAATGTACCTATCAATTGACCATAACATCAATTCAATAGTTCATACTTGAATAACAAATATATAGGTTCAAGGCATATAAAACCTCAATTCTAAAAATAAAAAAACATAATCTAAAATTCATCTTCTTCATCAAGATCGAGATCATCTTCTTCATTTGGAATTGCATAACGCTCGGCATCATTCTCCTCTTCACTTTCTTCATCAAAATCGAATTCATCCTCTTCATCTACAAGATCAAGTGTAGTAGATGTTCCTATTGGCCTTTTCCCTCTAGACTTAGATGTGGACGCCTTCGAACTTCCTCTAGGTGTAGATGTTTCATCTTTGAGGCTCACGTAGATGTAGGGGTCACTTTCGAGGCCCCTTTGGATTTTCTCAAGGTATAAGGAGCTTCATTTACTCCAACAGCATCTGCAACATCTAGCCAAGTCAAATCATCACCATCATGAACAAAGTCAAGCTCTTCATCCTCCAGTCTCCCTACCAACCATTCATTTCCATCATCTGCTTCACTTAATATGATAGGATCGATGGTATCACGACTATCGTATCTACGCCTTAGAGCTCTGTTGTATTTAATGAACACCAAATCATTCAGGCGTTTATGCTCCAATCTATTCCTTTTCTTGGAATGAAGCTGCACACGAGACATGAGAACGAATTCTTAAAATTTCATAGTAATAAAAAATAAAAAGTGTAATATTAAAAAGGCTTACATGTTCAAACACACTCCAATTGCGCTCACAACCAGAAGAGCTACAAGTGAGACTGAGTATCTTCTGGGCAAGTCTTTGCAACTTTGGTGTCGAAGCTCTATAGGAGTTCCACCATACAGCTAGTTAATAACAATAGTTATATACTTATATTAGCATTTCTCATTGAATGTATTTCAAAAAAAAAGGAGTAAACATATTTTCATACTTGGTGATACAACCTTTCTCATTTGGATTGCAATTTGCTTCCCAAAAAGACCTTCGGCTTGTTTGTATTTTAACAACTCTGTATGTATTGTTCCCTCTGACTCAGGATCATCAGTCAACCTACTGATTGAATTGTACAACCCCATAACTACTTCTTCATCTTGTTCTATCTCAGAATTTGAGTAAAAGAACTCGGGGTTCAAGAAATAACCCGCTGCATGCAAGTCCTGATGGAGCTGCAACTGCCACCTCTGATCAATTATCTCAAAAACATCTTTGTACCTATCCTCATTATTACCAAAGGCTTTTGTTATTTTCTCCTTAGCCCTATCCATTACCTCATTTATATAACCCATGGCAGACTTCTTCTCCCCATCCACCAACCGAAGTACCTCCAATAATGGGCCACTAACTTTCATAGCATAAATGATGGAATTCCAAAATGAAGGCATCAATATAATTTTCTGTGCTTGCTTACCAGTCTGTTCCTTCGCGAATTTGCTTTTACTCCAATTTTATGAAGTAAACATCTTTCTCAAATTTTGCTTATGCTGCTGAAAGCTTCTCATAGTCAAGAAAGCAGAGGCAAAACGAGTTTTAGCTGGCCTTATAAGGTCTCTTTGGCCGGTGAACTCTCTTATCATGTTCAACAACATAGTTCGGTTGTAAATATATCCATTAACAATGATTGCCCGCTCAAGCGCCCTCTTCAAATCCGGCATTTTGAATATGTCCTCAAACATCAAATCCAAAAAATGTGCCGCACACGGGGTCCAATACAAGTTTGGATATTTATCCATCAACTTCTTTCCTGTAAAGAACAAGAGCATAATAGATTAGTTAATCAAACTAATTTATGAAATTGAAAAGATGATGTAAGTTAGTATATTAGATTTTCTCACTTGCAAAAACATTATTTGATGCACTATCGGTGACCACTTGAACAATATTATGCACCCCAACTTTTTGCACAAAGTTGTCAAGCAACTCAAACATCTTCTCACCAGTATGAGAGTAGCTAGATGCATCAACTGATTCAATAAACATGCTGCCTTTTGGGGTATTCACTAAGAAATTGATAAGTGATCTCCCCTTTCTATCTCTCCACCCATCAGCCATTAAAGTACAACCATTCTTCGCCATCTCTTCTTCATTCTGTTTCAAAATCAGCATTGTATGGTTGATCTCTTCTTTCAAAAGAGGTTCTCTCACCTCATGATAACTAGGTGGTTTCATCCCCGGACCATATTGTCCAATTGCTTCGATCATTGGCTTGAAACTATCATATTTGACTGCATTGAATGCGATTCCAGCATCATACATCCACCTTGCAAATTTTTGAGCTGCATCAGACCTGAGTTTTTTTTTAACTTCATTAAATTGGGGTCCTTTGCCACCTTGATTCTTGGCTTCCAGCTTAAAGAAAGCATTTATAGGTCTCAACTGCCAAGGTTTTTTGGGCTATAATATCGACGAGTTGGCCGAGGAAGACATAGATGTCGACCTCTTTCTACTAGAGGGATCCTTGTGTGAGTCAATATCATCTCCTTGCTCTTCTTGTATGTCAAAAACATCATCAAAGTGAGGTATGGAATCCATGACAGTTTTTTGGGCTAACTTTTCTTCAAAGTGATCTTTCATTTCTTGCTTAACCAATGCCGGGACTTTTGGAAAAAGTTTTGTATTTTTAAATCCTCCAACAAGATGTTGTTTGAGCCTTGTTATCCCACCCTTTGTAACTTTTTGGCAAAAGTTGCATATTATTCCATCAACATTCTTGTCTGGGTTGACCATCCTCCCATAATTCCATCCAATATCTTTTTTTTAATATCTTCTTGTAAGTTTTCCATCTTTTAAACACTGAAAAATAAAGAAAAAACAAACTTCAATCAATGTGGAATGGGGTGTGTTTATCACCAAGGTAATATATTTCTGGATTCTTGTAATATATTTCTGGATAGATTAAAAAGAAGATATAAAAACAAGGTAATATATTTCTGGATTAAATGTTTCACAATCCAGAAACATTTATATTTCTTTGTTATTAACAAGGTGTCTATTTTGAACAAGATATCTTCTTTGCTCATAACTTTTCCTTTTTTTTATATCTTCTTTGTAAGATTAAATGTTCTAGAATCCAGAAACATTTATTTCAAGATGTGCACACTCATTCATCAAACAGGTGCAGATAGAGAGGAATTGGGTGTGTTTATTACCTTGTAATATAAGAATCGGCAGGGTTTCTTAGGAGGGTTTGAGAGCAGCGATTCAATTTTTTTAAAAAATGGGCCTAAAAAAATTATGTAATGGGCCTTTAAAAAATAAGCCTAAAAAATTAGGCAAATGGGCTAAAAAAACAAATCTGTGCTATATTTTGCAATAGCCCTGCTACGGGTGCTATTGCCATCCTTGCTATAGCGAGGATAGTGCCAATAGCGATCGCTATCGTCAAGATCGTTGCGCGTAGCCCCTCATCGCCCCAGACCGTCGCCTCGCCTCGCTATTCGCTATAGCGAGGGCTATTGGGGCTATTGACAACTATGTTTATGACCACATCCATTTATAATAAAATAATGGGGTATGTTTTATAAAACTAATGGAATGAGACCTAAAAAATTTTTACGTAATGTACCAACACGTTGGAATTCAACATACTAATTATTACAAGATTCATTTCAATATAAAGAATTATTATGTTTATTTTATATATATTTTCACAATAATGTTATATTTGTAGTAATATTTGTAAAATTTTAAAAATATTTAATGATGCAACCGAACAACTTTCCGATGTTTATTATTTCACTGCTCAATTAGTTTTAGAATTTTTTTAATATAGTATTAGTTTTAAATGAATATATTAATAATGAATTTTTATCTTCTTGCATATTAGCTATGAAAATTAAATAGAAAAAATATTTTTATTTTATTCTTAAAATTTATTTAATTACATTTGCTATGTTAACTTTATATTATGACATTTGTGACATTTTATTTCTAAAATACAACAAACTACTAGTAGTAATTTAAAATTTATAAAAGCACAACTTTTATTAAAAGAATGGACGAAACATCCACGAGGATCCTCAAGTTCTACACAGGAACTTCAGAATATATTTGACTTTTTTTAATTTTAATGAAGCAGGTAGCGAAAATTTCGATATCTTAAAGTGAAGGTCACAAAGGCTCAAAGCTTTCCCGTCCGTTTCGTGATTGCCAAAGAAATTTTAACTTGTTCTGTGTCAATTGTTGCTGTGGAGCAGACGTTCAGTGCCGGTGACAACATATTAGATGAACAACGATCAACTTTGTCTCCCGACTCATTGGAAACTCAAGCATTACTCGATGATTGGATTAGAGCCGAGAAAAGAATTCAAGGATTGCAACTTTGACGAAGTTGAAGATTTTGATACTGAAGGAATGAATACGAACAGGAAATGGAAGTGAGTGACAACACCACTTTTAAATGTAAAAGGGTAAAAATATGAAAAAACTACGTGAGTTTTGATTTCCCTATACCCTAAGGGGATACGTAGCCAACTTAAATGAGTGCAAGTCTTTTTTTAAATAAATTTAAAATTTTAATTTTTTTAATATAATAATCTTGATATGTGGCGTGAATCAGCGGTTCCGAACCGTGAACCATAACTATCTTGGGCCGTTAAGATTAAGGGTCGACTTGCTAGGAATCGTTAAACCAGCGGTTCCGAACCGTGATAAGATCTAAGTAGACCCTGATATCACTTTGTAAGTGAGATCAACTTGCAATATATCTGAGCCATGCTGCTCTTTGAAACCGTCTACAAGCCATCGGTGGTCAAGATGGTGTTATATTTGTTGGTGGTAAAGATGGCGTTATATTTGTTGGTGGTAAAGATGGTAAAGTGATCATGGAGATAATGGAATTGCAAGGGCTGGGAAGGTGGCAAAGAGTCCACAATACAACTCTAGACTTGGTTTCCGGAGAATTAATCTTGGGTGAAGAGATTTAGGAGAATTGAGCTATCGGGTGAGAGAGGTGGGTGGAGGCTCTTGACATAGGAAGGATGTTGTTGGGAGAGGGAGACAAAGGGAAGCTTTAAAGTGAAGTTGGAGAAGAGGTGGTGCTTCGTTGAAGAGGAAGAGAGATTCTTGGGACAAGGTAGAGATAAGTTCGACAAGGCTTTCAAATGAATCGGAAGGGGGAGCCTCACTAGATGAGTGGCCCGGTGAGACAGATGCTGGGAGAATATGGGAGGTTCTGGTATCAAGTGTCAATTTGATATCTTATTCACTAATAAAGAAGGAATGTAAATCACGTATTCAAGGACTTCAAGATACCTACCTACCTACCTAGGGAATTAAACTAGGTGAGTGTAAGATCAAGTAGTTTATGCCTATTTTCTCTACCATATTGAAAGAAAAATAGAAGTATAGCATATACAAAACATTTAAGAAATTGAGGATCAAAACTGTCTATTGATATTCCCTTGCATAGAAAACTCTGTTAAACCATGAAATCAACAAGCCAAAACTAACGTTAGATTCAGAAAATCAACATTGATTTTAGTGGGACTTGTGATGTGGAAATAGTGAACTTCACCTGCTCAATGGTGTTCTGCTCTACTTGATTGCTTAGTAAACTTATGCAGGCATTTGCCAGACAGCACTACTTGAACACCACTATGTGCATGATAAGTCAACTGTGAGGTCCTAACATTTCTTCCCCGACCAAAATCATCAACTAAATCATGGTCCCTTGTTTCTTCTGGTTATCATGACCTAGCTATGATGGAGAGAGCCCATTCCCAACAAAGGGCAGGGAGAATGTCGAGCTAAAAGTCAAATTAGTGATTGAAGTTATGCAACAATTAAATAATCAAGATTTCACATTAGAGCTTGAAGAAGATGAGAAGCATGGAGAAGTCAATCAATGCATCTACCACCCACCTGGTTACGTCGTAGAAATACTGCCTTGTGAGGAGTAACTAACCTATTGTCTAGCCCATGGAGAAACATTGGATGTGAAATCTTTGAAGCAAAATTCTTAGTCGTTCGCCATTTAACCCTGGGTTGAACTTGGCCCATGTGATCAGAACAGACAGTTGGGCTAGACCCCCATCAGGACAAACTTAATGCATCTAGACCCCCATCAGATTCAAATTTCATTGGAATTTGTGAAGGTTTTCTTGGATAGTTCTATTAATTGATGAATTGTCACCCGATGTTTATATTTGGTTTTGCACCTTGAGTTTTTCAATTTGGTGCTTGGTTGCAAAATTTGCCTCAGTTTTTCCCCATGAGATGATAACAGATAAAATGATGCAGTTAAGGAATCTATTTGAATTTCAAATCAATTCCTTATTTACATCAAAACATCTTTTCTAATTTTAATTTTTATCGACTTTCTGAGTTGTGATGGTTCTGTCATCAGGAGATAGTTATTGCGTTTATTATTTAGTGCAGATGGCAACTGTCTAATGAACATCCAAACATTTCAGCATCCACAGCAAATGACTTGAGACGTGATAGATTTCCCCGTCCTGCTGATCCTGAGAAGATAAAGGCTGCATTAGCAGCATACGCCCAAAGTAATTTCCTCACTTTATAATATTGCATTCAAGGTTTCTAATTAATTTCGTTCATAATCTGTTTTGGTTTGTGTAGCTGATTGTAGTTCACAATTTTATGGATAATTCTACATCTTAAAAATCATCTGGATACCTTTAAATTTTTCTTGCTTTGTGACTAAAACCTATTTAGAATGCAAAATATAAACTGCATTGAAACATTTATGTTGAATACTTTTGAAGATTTCCATAATTATAGAGATTATGATTAATTTAGATTAACTTGATTATAGGGATTGTGATTGATTGACAATTAATGATTGATATACATACCATAATTATAGGATCTTCTTTTCCTCTTTATATATATAAATACCTACATGTAAGCGGAGTATTAAATGTAGAAATATATGGTCTCTTTCTCTTTTATATGGTATCAGAGCAGGGTTCTCCTTCTCTGACCTAATTTTTCTGCCGCCCCTTGTTGCTCCTTCCTGTAGCTACTACTGTCGTCTCCTATTACTACTATCGATTTCAGCGTTGATGTCCTTTTCTGCTGATTTCGACGCAAACGTCCTTTTCTGCTGATTCGGTGCCAACACCTGTGTTGTCGATTTTAGCACCAACGTCCTTTTCTGCCTCGGGTTCTTCGTGTGTGGTCGTCATGACATTAGTTTTTTCTCATCTTCCGACACTTCGGCTATGGTTGCTTGTGGTTGTGGGTTCTTTCGGCATTGTAACCATAGTCAGGTCGTGGTCGTGGAACTGATACCACTGGGAGTAGCCATTCGTGTGTTCACTGTGACCGTTCCAACCATGCCTCTGAGAAGTGTTGGACGAAGTTTGATAAGCTCGACTGAGGTAATAATGCATCTTCTGAACTATTGACTTCATCACTAGACACTGGTGGTCATGATGATATGGTCTCTGTTTCTCGTACTGATTATGAGATATTGCTTCACTCTTCTACTAGCATTCCCTCTGCCACTGTTGCCTCATCCTCTCTAGGTGCGTTTGTTGTGTCTCGTGATAAGTCTTGAATGTTGGATTCCGGTACGTAACAAGTCTGTTTTCTCTTTCTCTTTTGTTTCCTCATCTATATCCCCTGTCCGTCTAACCAATGGTACCTATTCTCCGATTACGGGAAGAAGTGTTGTCAGGTTCATTGCAAATACCACTCTTGATGTTGTTCTCATTGCACCTAAATTTCTGATTAGTTTACTCCATAAGCTAGCTAACAAAAGCTCACAACTGTTCTGTATCTCTTTATCCATCCTATTATATTATTCAGGACCTACAAACGAAGAGGATAATTGGTGGAGGATATAAGAGTAATAGCCTATATTATTTGAATTTGGTTACACTTGTAAGTTCCCGGGCACTCTCAGCAACTGTCTCCTTATCAGTGATATTGTCATCTAGGTCACCCATCTTCTTCCACTTTCAAAAGTTTGGTTCCCGTTTCATCTACCTGTGAGTTTGGCAAACACGTACTTCTTTTCCTTCTAGAGTTGATAAACGTAGTTCTTTTGCTTTTAAACTTATTTATTGTGATGTTTGAGGACCTAGTAGAGTTGAGTCGAGAGGAGGTTTTCAGTATTTTATATTTTTTGTTAATGATTATTCTTGCATGACTTGGTTATATTTACTCAAAAATATGAGTGAGGTTCTTGAGGTGTTAATATCATTTTATAACGAAATAAAAATTCAATATTTTGTTGCCTTGCTCGTTCTTCTTACCGATAATGCACTTGAGTTTACTCAAAACACAATGTCTATATTATGCAATTCTTATGGCATAACATAATTCATTAAACCTCTTGTTCATACACTTCCTAACAAAATAGAGTTGCTGAATGCAAACATTGTCATATTTTAGATGTAGCTCATACTCTTCTTTGTCACATGCATGTTCCTAAGTTTTTGTAGGGTGATGCTATACTCACAACTTGCTTTCTCATAAATAGGATGTCTTCTATTGTGTTACATGGGGATATCCCCTTCTCTTCTCTTCATCATGACAAATCTCCTTTGTGCCTCCTCGTATATTTGGTTGTATTTGTTTTGTTCATAATTTTACTTCTGGCTTGGATAAATTGTCTCCTCACTCGATTAAATTCATCTTGTTTGGATATTCTTTAACATAAAAAGGATATCGTTGTCTTTACCCACTCACAAAATGCAGTTGCACACAAACGTAACACCTGTGCTGATGTTACATTTTTAGTCCCGACCTTACTTTTTCCTCGTGTACCTCAGTCACATGATACATTAGCATCTCCTCCATTACCTATCTTACCATCCATGTCTCCCATTACAGATGCTCTGTTTCTTAAACCATTGCGGGTGTACATGAGGCGTGCTCAGCCAGAACTAGATTCATGTCCCTCACCGCCTCTTCCTGCAGATCCTGATGCTCGCCCCTCAATATTGATTTGCTTATTACTCTTCGTAAAGGTATTCGGTCTTGCATTACTCATCCTTTGTCTAATCATATTTCGTTTGATTACCTTAGTCATGCATTCCGCTATTTTGCTATTTTTCTATCATTTACAGAAGTTCCAACTTCCTACTCTGAGGCTTATCAACACTCGGCTTGGTGAATTACAATGGATGAGGAAATGTCTGCCCTTATCTCTCGTGGTACTTGGGAGCTGTTGGCTGCACCATCTTTTGTTGATATTGTTGCTTGTCGTTGGGTATTTACTTTAAAATTTAAAGCCGACTTTACTATTGATCAATATAAAGCTCGTTTGGTGGCTAAAGGATTTACACAGTTTTATGGTGTTGATTACTTTGAGACGTTCTCTCCTACTTCTCACTTGAATTCTATTAGAGTTTTGTTCTCCTTGGCTGTCAATCAATTTTGGCCAATGTAGCATATAGATGTGAAGAATGCCTTTCTTTATGGCGATTTCCACGAGATCGTGTTTATGGAGCAGCCTCCAAGATATGTTGCTCAGGGGGAGAATGCTACTATGGTTTGCAGACTTAAAAAGGCTATTTATGATCTTAAATAAAGCCCTTGAGCCTGATTTGATAAATTCAGTAATATAATCAGTTTTGTTGGCTTCAAACAGTGCAAATCGGATCATTCTGTGTTTGCCCGACATAGCATGAATGAGATTATCATTCTTATTACTTATGTTGATGATATCCTAATATCCGGTAGTGATATATGTGGGATAGACGAAACTACGAAGTATTTGTAGCAACACTTTGTGACTAGGGATATGGGACATCCTAAGTATTTCTTGGGAATTGAAATTGCCCACAACAAATCTAGAGTTTCATTATGCCAATGGAAGTATGCTATAAATTTATTCAAAGAAACTTGATTGCTTGGAACGAAGCCGGTTGATACGCCTATGAATTATCAATTCAATTGTTTGGGATGATACTGGAGAGTTCTTTGAGGATAAAGGCAAAATATAGATGGATTGTTGACAAACCCATCTACTTAACAGTAATGAAACCTGACATCTCTTTTGCAGTTGGAATAGTCAGCCGTTTTATGGATAAGCCGAAGCAAGTTCGCTGGGATGCCGCTATCAGGATTCTTAAGTACATTAAGAAATCTCTAGGAAAAAAGTTGTCATTTAAGAAAATGGACACCTAAAGATTGAAGCTTATTCTTATGTCGACTATGCTGGATCTAAGACCGACAGACGGTTCACTTCTGGATATTGCACTTATGTAGGGGAAATCTAGTAACATGGCGAAGTAAGAAACAAATTGTTGTTGCTAGGTCGATCACCGAAGCTGAGTATAGAGCCATGGCTCACAGTGTAATTGAGATGTTATGGCTGAAGAATCTGCTTAAAGAATTAGGGTCCACTGCCAATGTACTGTGATAACCAAACAGTTATTCATATTGCAAGTAACCCAGTTTTTCAGGAGAGGACTAAGTATATTGAGGTTAACTGTTACTTTTTTAGCAAGTATGTAATGAGTCAAAAAATTGTCATTCCATTCACATCATCATTCAACCAAATTGCCGCTGTCTTCACTAAAGCATTAGGAGGAAAATGATTCTTGGAATTTAGTGACAAGCTGAATATGATTGACATATATGCTCTAGGTTGAGGGAAAGTGTTGAATAAGATTCCTTTAAGTGTAGGGATTATGATTGATTTAAATTAGCTTGATTATAGGGATTGTGATTGATTGTAATTAATGATTGATAGACATACCATAATTCTAGGATCCTCTTTCCTTCCTTATATATATATATATATATATATATATATAAGCGGATTATTGGGTGTAGGAATATATGGTCTCTTTCTTTTTTACAATTTAAAATGTTGTTTCGATTTTTATTTATATAACTTGCAAGTACTGTTGCACCGTACATTATTTTAGTAAATAATAATGTTAATTCTTCCTAAAAGTCCAACAATGCAAATTATGTTGTATGGATACGCGTACGAGTATCGTATTAGACACGACACGGATATGGTGATACGGAAAATTTAAAAAATATAAAACATGATACGGCTAGGATACGATGATTATTAAAAAAATATAAAAATACTATATATATATATATATATAGTATTAAAAATTTAAAATTCTAGAATAGAAAATCATATTACATCAATCATAATATCCATTAACATATCAAAACATAAAATACCAAATCCATCTTGAATAAGTAAAAAAATCAAACATCCATGTCGGTCTCAGCACCAATACCGTCTTCGTCAGTAAATAAGACTGATTCCAATTTAGATTCATCAAGAGACAAATTGGCAATTTCAAGGATAGTAGCACCCTCCATGTCCATGAATCAAATCCATCTGCTCCAACATCCTACATCTTACTTTCTCCTTCACTATAATGTGGGCTTCTAGATAAAAAACGAAGATTATAGTCAACATACACCAAATCTTCCGCTCTTTGGGTGTTATCTTGTTCCTCTTCAATGAATGTATGAAACTATACGTGCTCTAATTTCTCTCACAAGAAGAAGAAGAAGATGGTTGTCCAAGTAGCTTTAATGCTAAACTTTGAAGAGTTGGTGCAGAAGCACCATGGATAACCCACCACTTAGTTGGAGACATCAAACCTCGATCACGCATTGCATCATTATCAGAAAAATCATCAATGACAGCTGAAAAAGAGATAAACTTCTCATTGACACTTTTTCGTTTGGATGAATTGCAGTAATATCTTTCAATGCACTTTTTCCTTTCCCTTGAAACTTCGATGTCCCTATGAGGAGGAAGACGATTGGGAGATTCTTGTAGCCACTCATGGCTATAATACTTATATAAAAAGATTGATAGTTTAACATCATTCATGAACTAATATTTCTAGTTTGCTAAAACTTAGAAAGTTAAACATTTTAGAGCTTTACCTTGGATTCAAAGAATGCGCCAAACAATGTAGAGATGTATTGCTTTTATTCCATCGCTCCACCAGAATATTATGAACAATCTCATAAAACTTTGAATCTCCACTATAAGGCCTCTTTGAGATAGCAACTTTCATTTTCTTTATCATTTCATCCCACCACTCATAGATTAAATGAAGACAAGGTTGATCACTGTCTGCTTTCCTTAATATCTCATAAATCGGACTTGTGAAAGCAAGTATATAATTAATCTTTTCCCAAAATTGATCATCCAATATTTTGTACTTCACTACTCTGGCCTTCACTACATCCTCCTCCTTGTACAGATCCCATCTTTCACTAATCACCATGTTTTCAAGACATTTCTTGATTTGTTTGAACCTTTTAAGCATAATGATCGTGGAAGCAAATCGAGTATCCGCAAGTGATACCATCTTCAAGTTTGAGTTATTGTTGAACATCGATAATCTCATATTGTGATTCATGATAAAATTCTTGATCATTGAAGCATCATTTGCTACTTCTGCTATCCACTTGCACTCATCAAAGGCTTCTTTGTTTTGTAGAGAGTCGGTCGGTGCACAAATATTCTTTAAAGCAAGATTCAATGTGTGCACAACACAAGGAGTCCAAAATATGTGTGGGTACTTTGCCTCAACGAGTAACCAATTTTGCAAACAAGAGCATTATCGGTGACCACTTGGACAACATTCTGATGTCTCACTTCATTTATGGCATTAATGAGTAACTTGGAGATGAAAGTTTTATCATTGTACTCACCTTCACAATTTATAGCCTTCAAAAACATAGGATCGCTTTCACATACGACCATGATATTAATTAGCGGTCTTCTTTGCACATTTGACCACCCATCACTACAAATACTAACCCCCTTTTGTTTCCAAGCAGCTTTTGTTGGCTCCAACAGCTTTTCAATATGAGCTTTTTCTTTTTAAAGAAGTGAAGTTCTCAATAAATTGTATCCAAGTGGAAGATAACCTGGAATCGTTCGTTGAGTAACCAAACTGAAAGCACAAACATAATGAGGATTCCTAGCAATATTGAAAGATAATTCCTTGATATAAAACAACCTCGTAATTTCGGAGTGGAGCTCATCTCTAGCATTTAATGGTACTTTCCTCTTCTTTGTTAGAGTTGGATCATCATTTTGCAAAGGAGCGCTAAATGAGGATTTTGAAGCCATGTTTGATGATACAGATGACGAAGGCAATGAAACTTCTTTTGGTTTAGGATTCTTCTTTCTCAATTTCGCATCATCCACAAGCTGTTGCATACGCTTCATTTGATCCATTGTAACAATCGTACAACCAGCAATATCAGAACCTTTTTGTTTTAACAGGTGTCCTTTCACCCTCGAATATGATCCTTTGCACACTTTACTACATATATTGCATGACCAAGTGACATTTCCTCCTCCAACTGCCTTTTCTACCTTGGTTATAAATTTTCACAAAGGTGAATAATCATCAACATCCTCCTACCTATTCTCATTTTGAAAACTTTCCATGACAAATAGGCTAAAAATAACATAAACATATCGATCAATAGACTTTCCCAACATCCTATTATACAATATTTGTTTTTGGCGTAACAAATTAAAGAAGTTAGTCCATTGCAAAATAAGCTGAACATTTTTAATTTTTCTGCTAAAAACAACATTTAAGAAGAAAAAATAGATTTTGGAAGGCAGCGATTTCAGAAATTCTGAGCAATGATATCAAAAGAAAAAAAAAACAGTAAACTTGCTAGAAACTGGAGAGTGGAGGGCAGCGGTGGGAAAGGGAAGCAGCAAGTTCGGTGGCACAAAGGGAAGCAACAACAAGCAGTAGGTCCGGCGGCGTAAACAGCACCAGCAAACAGCAGGTTTGCCAGAGGAGGGAGGCAGGCCGGCGTCCAGCAAACGACGACAGTTCGGACATTTATGGGTCAGAGAGTTGGGTTCACCTTTCGGTCCTTCCCCGCGTCTCATGAGATACGCACAATAAAGTTGGATTATGGAATAAACATATCATGCAATAAACAAGTCATGCAATAAAGAAAATTAAATAAATACTTGAATTGATCGTTACCGATTACATCGGGTTTCTTCCTATCCTAAAATCTGGAAAACTACTTCATGGATATGGAGTTACAACTAAGAGACATTGAATCTAAGATAATACAACTCAAAAAAGGTGGAGAGAGAAGAAAGTTTAGCGGTATGGTTGCCGGTCTTTGAAAGGAATTCCAAGCTCCAATCAGTGGATTGATCGTTGTGGCGGCTCTTGGAATGGTTGCTCTAGGTTCCCTAGAACAAGGAAAACCCTCGTCCTCGAGTTAAGAGGCTTTTTGGGCCTTTAATAGCCCTCCAACCTTTTTAACGTTTACGGAACTCAAAACTGTCAAAGAGATATCCATGTGACACGGTGGTGCCTCCGAGGCACGGTCGGTGCATGTTGTGCTTGGGCGCTGGAGCAGGGGTCGGACACGATCGGGGCGTGCCCGGTTTGGTTGCTGAATCGGGGCTAGATATGGCCGTGCCTAGGAGGCACATCCTAAGCGTGTTTGGCCTGGTATTGGTAGCTCGGTCGTGCTTGGGAGGCACGACCGAGGCACGTCTGGCTCGGTGATGAATCTAGTCAGACATAGTGTGTTATGCTGGCGGATGTGGTACGACCGGGCTGTGTTGAGTTCAGTGGAGGGAAATATGACCGTGCCTCAGAGCTCTGGATGAGGCATGGTTGTGCCAGGGGCACGACCCCAGGGTGTGTCAAATGCTGAAAACTCCATCTCCGCTTTGTTCTTTGTTTAACTTTGTTTGAAGGAACACGCCCGTGTCATGTTTCTTATTAGCTTCTCGTTCTAAGGCTTAAATGACTTTGTTTTTTTCCCCGAAAATTCATTATATCAATAAAAACAAGGACAGAGGAGTTTTCCGAACCAAAAGAGTAACAGTAAAATAAATACAATGAAGATGCAAGAATGCAAAATATGTTCATGAAGTACCGCAAAATTCATGCTAAACAATATTAAAATCACGTAACAAACACACGCATCTATGGCATAAAAAAAGAAAATCTTGAAACATGGAGACAAAGTTGATGATAACTAATATTGACTGACACCTTATAATGCAAAAAAATAAGTCACATGGATACACAAACAACTACAATGGTGAAGCTAATGGTGGCTTAGAAGTTATATCATGTCAAAATTGTTCTTTGTTTTCTCTAAGTATAAATGTTGCAACCATTATCTTATTAATTAGTATAAATGATAACACAACTTCTTTAGATTGCGGAGTTGAAGCTCTATAGTATAATTTATCAATTACTTTAGTAGTTTTTATAATTTAATTTATCATGATTTTCTCAAAAGGAAATAACCAACTAGATATACAACTATAATATCACAGGACAAGTAATACAAGAGAAATTTGTAAAGCAACAAGAGTAATGGACCTAAAGAGGGTTGTTACACAGGTTATAATAGTTGTTGCCCAAAATGAAAGATGACATAAAGTTCCTCTAAAATAGGCCTTAATGTAAAAAATCAAAATTTATCAAAAGTACCTCCAATCAAAGCCAACTGTCACCCAAAAAGGTGTCTAAGTCGGGAACCATCTTCAAATCCTCGTCGACACCTTTGGAGGAGAGGAGGAGAAAGTCGCTGCAACCATCAACTTAATTCACCAACTAATGAAGAACCTTATCAAGTGGTGGCAAAGTTGTTGGACAAACCTCAACAATTGGGGCATGGATTCCTACATCGACAAGCAGCAAAGATGGGGGCTACAACTGTGGTGCCGACAGTTTGAGAGGTGTGGGCATGTCGTGACAACAACAATAAAGGCTGCCACATTAAGATACAACAGTTTTGGTTTTTTGGTGAGAGACAATTAGATGTTGAGTAGATATACAAGAGTATATAGGTCTTTAGGTGTCTACTCAAATCTGATACTTACATGACTAACCCCAAAAGCCTTATTTTGTACATTTTGATATATAATTTTTACTTATCCAAAAAAAAAACAGTGTAGTGTTGGTTGAGAAAAGAACGGGTAGAGTGTTGTTGCCTGAAGTCTGGAAAATCGTATGCTAGCCAAGGGAGAGATTGAGAGGGAAAAATAAATGAAGAGGGAGGAGATGGAGACTTTGGCGCATTAAACTTCGGGCGACAACGACCGAGCGATGATGGTTAGGGGTGAGTATTCGGTTAAAATAGAACCGAACTAACAAAATTTTTTTAATAAAAATTGAATAAATCTGATAAAATATCGGTTAATTTAAAACCGAATTAATTGAATTTTTATAATTAGGGTCTAAAAATTTGGTTTGGTTTAACAAAATTCGGTTTCAGTCTAAAAATTAGGTCTAAAAATTTCATGTGGTCCAAAAATTCGGTTTATCCAGTCTATTCAGTTTAACCGAATAAGGAATTTTAAAATCAATTCCGAACCAAATTAACTATTTTTTTAAAAAATCAAAATTCTGAATAAACCGAACTCAATTTTAAAATTTGATCGGTTCAGTTGGTTTGTTCAGTTTAACCGGACTTTTACTCACCCTTAGTGATGGTAGGTAGTTGTGGCAAGGCAGTGTCTTTTGCCATTTGCAACGAAGAAAGAAAAAACTAAAATAAGAAGCGCAAGGAGAGGGGAGAAGGAGATTAGGTTTTATTTGGCATTTTGCAAATTAGTCTATTAGTTTTACAAATTTACAATTTGTCCCTAAAAATTATTATTGTAACAGAGGGTGGATTGAAAAATGTTTTTATATGTCAAAAGCAGTTGAGATTAAAAATTATATTGCTTATTTTAGAATGAAGTCAAATAAAACTAATCTGTAAGAAATAAACCTATATACCTTTGTTATAAGTCAATGCCAACTTGCTTTATCTATAATGTTGTGTTATTGTATAACATACTGTATCATTTTACATATTATAGGATCTCAAAACTGTTCTAAGAAAACAGAATAATCTTTTAACATATTTTATGATTTTATGTTAATTTTATGATTCACAATCTTAAAATTCACAATATGATACAATACAATATCAATCTTGGTGCTTGAAATGGAAGTCAACAACTGTCACTTCATGGAGGTTATTTTAAATTTTATATAGTAAAGCCTCATAAAATTATGCTAACCACATCTATGACAATCTCACTGAGAAAGATAGCTAGTGCACAACATTTGCTTATTACTTAAAATGGATGTGATTCATTCTTAGTTGGTACTGGTAGAAGGATAGTTTTATCTCATGAAGAAGTATATTGTCTCAATTACAAATATGGAGTTTTTAAGATCACTGTTGATTGTTCGCATGATAAAATTTGTTCAATATTTTTAGTTTTTTCCTTTAAAAGTAGTAGCTGTTAGATTGTAGGAAACACAGAATGTTAAATTTTCTTTTAAATCTTCATTAGAGTTGTAGAAAACTTTATGTTTTCCTCAGATCCTTGTTAGTTTTATGTTGAAACTTGATTTATTTTTTGTTTTTTGCTACATTGTCTACTAACTATCCAAAGGGATTTGTGATTTGAACACTAGTGGCTTCTATTAAGACTATCAAGGACTAGTTTTTTATTTGTTGCTTATAGCACAAGGTAACAAATCTGATATTTATCATTTTGCACTTTTATAGTTGGGAAGGCATTTGCTGCTGCTACATCTATAGTATTTGGTGGTGCTACATTCCTGTTTGTATATGTAGCTTATAAGCTGGAGTTGCACACTGTAAGTTGCCATACAGATTTTTAGTTAACTATCCATTTTGAAATATTTATTAGTGCTCAAGTAATTTCTACTAGACAACCATTACATGTGCTTGCCGATTGCTATTTCAATCACACTTGGGATGAATGTTATATTTCTCATCATCTGTTACTTGTTTGTGAGAAATTATAGTCAATCATTAGATTTCTTGACATTTTTGATATGTAGTTTTTCTTCAGAGGAAGATAGATAGTATGAGGTTATGATTTGACTAATGGCCTGTTTACCTTGGATGGGTCAGGGAAAGCATGGATCACACGAGACTTGAGACACTTTCCTCCATTTAGTTGATGCAAAGTTAGGGAAAAGAGGGATTCAAAATCCATCTATGGATCAACTTTAATTATTTTTTCTTCCACCTGAAATTGGGCAAAATTTCTATTCTTTCCTCCCAAGAAAAACTCTTTGGTGTCTGCTGTGAGCCAACAAGCTTATGGCAAGCTTGCAGCTGCCCGGTCGCTTAACCGTGAATTCGCTGCAGCGGACTAGCCACGAGCTCATGGCCTATCCATTCTCTAGGGTAAAGAGAGTATAAGAGAATGAGAATGACGAAACTTCAAGTAGATGAAATAACATTTCATATAGATAAAAATAATGAATAGGAAAAACATAACTGAACAGCTTTTATTCTAGTTTCCTAGAAAAAGATCTTCAAATGGATAAATTATAATTAGATTTTTGGTCATATTTATTTATTTATTTATTTCATTGGCACCAAGAAGTTTGCCATGAAATATTCAGATTTTAAAAGTTGGACCCTTGATAGAACATATAGTTGTTATGGGTACTTGATACAAGTAAGATGCAATGAATCTCACTTCAATAAGAGGAAAAATTGTTATTCAAGTAAAAATCAAAATAATGCCTCTTTTTTACATAATCATCCCTTTTTTATTTATCATCAAAAAAGGGTGCCCCATGTTGTTTTACTTTATTGTCCTTCTAAACTCACTACAATTTTGCAAGCCTGCCTAAACAAATTAGCTTGACCATCCAATAGGTATTATATCTACGTCTAAGAAAACTTGGTCAAAATTACTATATAATTTATATTTTATTAAAATAAGAAAATATATTTTATTAAAAAATAATTGAAAGCAAAGTGATATATTCTAGTATATATATTTTTTAAAAATGTTACATAAATTATAAATTAAAGTATTTAAATTTATTAGAAATATAATTTTTATAGGAAGTTCTAAAATGTTTTATAAGTTTTCAAAAATAAATAGCTATATGTTCATTTTCTTTCAAATTTTGAAACTGAACATATAGATGCACTTGAGAAGATCTTTGGAATCCATTTAAAAAAAAAAGGGCAGCCAGGTGCACGAAGCTCCTGTCATACGGGGTCTCGGGGAAGGATCCATTGTGCTCATCCTTACCCTGCTTTTTTGCAAGAGGCTGTTTCCAGATCTTTGGAATCCATTTATGTTTTCAAAATGCTAAAATAACTCAAAATGGATATAGCAGTTTTGGCAAAAATTGATACATATTTTTAATCCATATAGTAGTTTTGATTTAAATCGCTACATGACAATGTTTTTTTTTTTCTTTTTATAAAACTTTAATTTGAATGTATAGATCCCCACTTTAGAAGGCTATCGGAGTGCATTAATCTTTCAAAGTGATTACACAACTTAAAAATAACCTTGCAGAAGTTATGGTCTAAAACTATAATACGATCAATTTTAACTTAAATTTTGAATTTAAATATATAGATGCATTATAAGAGGTCATTGGAGTACATTCATGATCTTAAATTTTGAATTTAAATATATAGATGCATTATAAGAGGTCATTGGAGTACATTCATGATCTTAAATTTTGAATTTAAATATATAGATGCATTATAAGAGGTCATTGGAGTACATTCATGATTTTCAAAATGACCCAACAACATGATCATGTAACAATTCGGCCAAAATTATTACATGGTAATTTTCTACTGAAAATTGAAAATTTGGATTTGCATAGAATAGACTTGTCTTGAAATTGTAATCGGGTTTGAACTGTAACCAGCCCATCTCTAGATGGGTCGGTAAAGGTTTGTTCTCAAAGTGAATGTTGAACTTAATCATAGGTTTAACTGTTTCATAAGTATCTTAACAAAAAAAATCTTATATTTTAACAAGTTTAGGTTTTTTCAATGAGAACCTCTCATTTAATAATATAACATTTTAATATTTAAATGGTGTGATTTAATATAAACTAACCTATTTATTTTTAATTTTTTAATGTCGGATTAATCCACCTTTTATTGAAATTGATTTTTCAATCTATTTGCCTTGAATTTTTTAATGTTGAATTTATTAATCTCATTTAACTCGCTTAATAGATGACACTCGTTGATTTTATCAAGGAATATAATTTATTCAACAATAAAATTATATATATGAAAATTATCATCGAACATAGAATTTGTTTTTATAGGAATTAGTGAACTAGTGGGCTTAAATTCCCTTATATTATAAGGGAATATATAGGCAACTTACATAAATTTAAGTTTTTTTTTTAAAATTTTTCCACATTTATAAATTTATAAATATTTTTTTAAAAATAAAATATAAATAATAATCTTGAATCGTCGTTAAATGTGAACTGAATCGTAATTGGTGCTTTGAATTGTGAAGGTTAAGGTTAAGGGTCGATATTTTTTGAACTGTTAAATCAACAGTTCTGAATCGTGGTCAATCTACTTTAGAAAACCATTGAAGTTCAACCATGTTTTAAAAATGTCCAAATGATTTAAAAATAGCAATTTTGACTATCTATCTGAAGGGGAGCCTTGACGCAATAGTAAAGTTGCTATGGTGTGACCTAAAAGTCAGAGGTTTGAGTTGCAAAAACAACCTCTTGCAATGCAAGTAAGGATGCGTACAATATATCCAATATAGTCCAACCTTTCCCCGGACCATGCATTGGTGGGAGTTTCGTGTACCTAGCTGTCCTTTAATTTTGACTATATGTCTAACAGTTTTGACCAAAACTGTTACATAATCAAAGCTGGTAGTTCTGTATAACATTTTTTTTTGTTATTGCTAAGTCATTTGGTTATTTCAAGAGCATGGTTGGAATTCAATGGATTCATTCAAATTTTTAACAAAAAATGTCCATGTAAAGTTTGCACCAAAACTCCAACATGACTATTTTTATAATTTTTTGAAGTTATAAAAAATAAAAAATTTATTATTTTTACTAATCTTAATATAATTCATGTAAGATTAAATATATTTTTAAAAAATTTACAATTTATGCAGTAGTGTTGACCAAAAACTATATGAGTTTGTATAGGTGCATGTGTCAAACTTGTTGAATGACCAATTTGTCAGATGAAGGTGCAAAAGACTTTGAAGGACAAAGTTGACATAAAGCATCAACTGATGAAGTTTGTAAAATAAAGGAAGAGCACTCCTTTAATGATCTGTAAAAAAATGAGCACTTCAATAATTTTGTAAAAGAGAGGTGTTGTTTCTATTTTTGCCCTTTTATTCCTCTTCCACAGATCTTCTAACACAATAACTTGACGAAGTTTTATTATTATTTAACTAGTTCTCAAGTTCAATTAGTTAACCACGGGTGATGTCACAGTTAAGTTTACGATGCTGATTCACCTAATTGGCATGCTCAAAGTATAACAGCAGCATGTAATGAATCATTAAATTCAGAATGAGAGAAATTATGCATATTAATCATGGGATTTTTGGTAGTTTGGCTGAATTTGCTAACTGAACTTGTCATTGAGGATTTTTAATCAATTCACTAACTTTTGATTTTTTGAATTTTTGTTGGTTTTCCCAACATTTATATATACACTTCATAAAGTATTTCTGGTAGCATTAATCATTGTTCAGCTTCATGTTAACTTTATTTGTTTCTCTATTAAAGTGCATATTCACAGAACAAAATATTATAAGCTTTATTCTCTTTTCAGACTGATGATATAAGGATAAAAGTAAGGGAGTTGATCCAGCCTGGTGCTGAAACATTAATGGAGCAAATGGGTCCATTTCGTGCTTGGGTATGTTGATAGGTTTACTTTTCTAAATAGTCCTTTTAATGAATAATAAAATGATACAATTTTTCTGTGATTCAGAATTTGTAGTTTCCTGATATCCTGAAAAATCCTAGAGCTTGTAATTTGTTAAATTTGCCAGCGAAAAATGTGTTTCTTGTATTGCAATTCTCATTTCTGCTTGAAACAATACTAACTAATTTTCTTGAACCTTTGGTTGATTTTATACCACATTAAGGGAACCAAGCATAAAACCAACCTGAACTAGTTTTTGTTTGGTTAAGTCATTAAGATTTTTTAATTGCTTTCCATGATTTTTTTTTTTTCAATTTTAATATTTTCCCCTTATTTTTCGCTCACATTTTTTTTCCTTTCGCACTAACATTTTCTCTCTTACCCATTTACTTATTCATCTTTAACCTTAGTATATGGTAATAAGTTGGAACAGATTGATTTTTAAGGAAAGAGAACTATAATCTCTTTTGTCATATATTGTTTGTTTAGCATTGCCACAGCAAAACCATTCTTGTTTAATGGACTTTACATGCCAAGCATAATGATTTTTATTTGAATTGATTTGGGATAGAACCATAGTATTGATAAAGTGCAACATTAAAAGTTGTACATGCTTATGCACCTTAAAGAAGTTTGATTATATGAACAGTTGGAAATTGATTTTGACTTAGAAAATGAGGAAGAAATAATTTCTTATACAAAAGAATAGGTACACGACTTTCTTGTTTATAGAGAGAATTTACAATAGAAAGGAAACTAATGAAAAGGAAATTAAATAACAAGGAAACCAATTAAAGCTAATTCAAACTAATAATTGACAAATGATCCTTTCCTATTTTTCCTGATTTGTATATCTTTGATTTTAATAATGACAGGATTTCCAACACTCCCCCTCAAGCTGGTTTGTAGATATCTTCCTTGCTAGTCAGCTTATCAAATTGTTTCTTATGCAGTCCCTTCGTTAATACATAAGCTAATTGTTCATTTGTTGGAAGATATGTCATGCATATTACTCCAGTGTTGATTTTCTCCTTGATGAAATATTTATCCACCTCTATATGCTTTGTGCGATCATGAAGAACAGGATCATGAGCTATGGAAATAGCAGCTTTGTTGTCACAATAAACCTTTATAGGAGTTGAAAAGAAAGCTTCAATTCCTCAAGAATTCTTTTGATCCACATTACCTCACAGATTCCATGGGCAACAACTCTGAATTCTACTTCAGCACTACTTCTGGCTACCACATTTTGTTTTTTACTTCGCCACATAACTAGGTTCCCACCAACAAAGGAACAGTAGCCTGCTGTTGATCTCCTATCCATAACACTCCCTGCCTAGTCTGCATCTGTGTAGACTTCAACTTGAAGATGTCCATGTTTCTTGAATAATAAAGTTCTTCCTGGAGTTCATTTCAAATATCGCAATATCCTATAGCCGACCTTGAAATGTTCTGCTCTTGTTGAGTGCATGAACTAACTTACCATGCTAACTGCGAAAGCGATATCAGGCCACGTATAAGACAAGTAAATCAATTTTCCTACGAGTCTTTGATAAAGGTCCTTGTTCTTTACTTCTTCAACCCTAACAGCTTGTAACTTCAAGTTAGGCTCAATTGGAGTCTCAAACATTTTACATCCCAGCAAACCTATTTCTCTAAGGAGATCAAGAATATATTTTCTTTGATTAACAAATATACCTTCCTTGGACCTTACAAATTCCATTATGAGGAAATACTTAAGGGCTCCTGACACACTTTTTCACTGCCAAGTCCCTTCTCAAATCCTGGCGGTAGACTCATGAATACCTCCTCTTCTAGATCACCATTGAGAAATACATTTTTAATGTCAAGTTGATGTAGAGGTCAATCTGAATTTGCTGCAAGAGATAACAGAATTCTGATAGAGTTTATCTTAGCAACTGGAGCAAAGGTCTCTTGATAGTCAATCGCATAAGTCTGAGTGAAGTCTTTAGCCACCAGTCTAGCCTTGTACCTTTCAATGCTTCCATCAGCTTTACATTTTATTATAAACACCCATTTACACCCAACTCGTTTCTTGCCTTTGGGTAGATCATCTATCTCCCAAGTGTCACTTCTCCTTAAAGCTTTCATCTCTTCCATGACTGCTAAATTCCAACTCGGATCATCCGACGCTTCTTGTATATTCCTTCGAACAAACAAGTGTGAAATCCTAGAAGCGAAAGCTTTATGATTTTTTGACAGTCTTTGGTAGGAAAGATAATTTGCAATAGGATGATTAGTGCAATTTCGAACACCTTTTCTAATTGCTATAGGAACATCAAGATTGGGAATAGTAGGTGAAGAATTAGACACAATAAGAGGAATCAAAGCTGGACTTGTGATAGGGTTACCTAAAATTTCGAAGCTAGAGCTCGGTTTTTCAGACGGGTGTTGTGCAGGCTTGACATTTGAGTGTATATTCCTCAGATGAAATCTTTTTCTAGTATAAACCTGAAGCTCAGAATTCAGATCACGATGATCAGTTTGTAGTATTTCTCCCCCTGATCGAGAGTTTCCAACACTAGGCACTAGAGGTGGGTGATTATTTTCAAGATTGTCGAAAAAAATGATATTGGGAAGTGGGTTAGAATAGAAATTTTTAGAAAAAAATGATATTGGGAAATGATTATTTTCAAGATCGTCTCCTGAAGAGAATTTTTGAAACATAGGGTTTTGTTTCTAAAAAGGACACATCCATGCTCAAAATTTTTTTTTTGTTTGAGAATCGAAACACTTATACGCCTTTTTGTTTGACGAATAACCCAAGAATACACATTTTATAGCACGTGGTTCAAGTTTTGAACGAAATTGATATGGAACATGAACATAGACAGTACACCCAAAAATTTTGACAGACAAATCAAAAAATAATCTAATTTTAGGAAAATTTTTTTTAAGACAATCAAGAGGTGTTTTGTACTCTAACACTTTAGTAGACATCCTATTTATCAAATAAGAGGCTGTTAAAATTGCTTCACCCCATAAATACTTAGGAACATTCATATAAAACATCATTGCACGTGCTACTTCAAGTAAATATTTATTTTTTCGTTCTGCAATGCCATTTTGTTGAGGGGTATCTCGGCAAGTGGATTGATGAAAAATACTTTTTTCATTCAAAAAATCACCCAAGTGCTCATTAAAATATTCTGTTCCATTATCAGAATGTAAAATACAAATTTTGGTTTGAAATTGGTTTTCAATCAGTGTAAAAAATTTTTGAACAAATTTCTCACTTTCGATTTTTTATTCATTAGATAAATCCAACATAAACGTGTATGGTCATCAATAAATGTTACAAATCATTTTTTTTTAAAAAGAGTAGTAATTTTAGATGGACCTCAAACATCACTATGAATCAAGTAAAAAAGTTTGGAGGTCTGGTAATTTTTTGGCAAATAAGTTGAACAATGAAATTTTGTAAAAAAATAAGTTTCACAATGTAAAGAAGAACAATCAATGTCTTTAAATAATTCTGGAAATAAGATTTTTAGATGAGGAAAGCTAGGATGTCCTAGTCTATAGTGCCATAGCGTTATTTTTTCTCGAACTGAGTTTGAACTAATACTGTTAAGGCTCTGAGTTTTTTTATTACTAACAGGCATTTCATCCAAATAGTAGAGACCTTCAATCATCCTAGCATGCAATGTGATTCAAAAATATAATACAACAATTAGAATCTTTATATAGTTTACTAACAGACAAGAGGTTGCAGGCTAATTTAGGAACATGAAGAACAGAATTGAGACTTGCTATTTTTATAGTTGGCAGGTTTGCCATGAATTTTCCAACATGTCTCACGTGTATGGCGAGACTTGTTGCAGAAATCGCACCAAACCCGAGGCTTATCATCAGACCTGCGCTGGTAATTTGCAGCATTAGTAAATAAGGTAGAATTTTCAACTGACTCACTGGTACTCCTTTTTCCGAGCATGACACTCCTTCGGCTTTCTTCTCTTCTGACTTTGGCAAATACTTCACCAATGGATGGGAGAGGAAGTCTCCCAATAATCCTTCCTCATACTTCATCAAATTTGACGTTGAGACTAGTAAGAAATTTGTAAATACGACCATCTTCCATGGTTTTCTTGTGGTGGTTGCAGTCATCAGCAGATTTCCATTCGTATGTGCTGAAGAGGTCAAGATCCTGCCACAATATTTTCAATGAATTGAAATATTTCGTGACAGAATCATTTCCTTAACGTATTTCCCCCAACTTTAAAGTCAATTCAAAAACCTGTGATTGGTTACCCAGGTCAGAATACATTTGACTAATATTATCCCACAGCTCTTTTGCAGTAGGATAACACATGTAATTGGTAATTATATCCTCCTTCATGGAGTTGACTAGCCATGTCATAACCATGGAGTTTTCAGCATCCCATAGGCATGCAGCGGATCATTAAGAGCAGGAGCCTTCTTGTCACCCATGATATAACCGATTTTTCCTTGCCCACGGATATACATTCGGACGGATTGCTACCGTTGGAGGAAATTGTCACCATTTAGGCGGATGCTAGTGATCTGAACTGAATGAGAGTTGGAATGATGTTGCAGGGTCTCAGAAGGTTTTACCATAGTGGCAGAGATTGTAGTGGTTTCGGACGTGACTTCTGACATCGCTCTGATACCAATTTAGAAAATGAGGAAGAAATAATTTCTTATACAAAAGAATATGTACACGACTCTCTTGTTTATAGAGAGAATTTACAATAGAAAAGAAACTAATGAAAAGGAAATTAAATAATAAGGAAACTAATTAAAGCTAATTAAAGCTAATAATTGACAAATGATTCTTTCTTATTTTTCCTGATTTGTATATCTTTGATTTTAATGCTGATAGGATTTCCAACATTTTGTAATTATTTGGAAATAAAAATTTTATAGTTAAATATATGCATTTTGGTTTCAGGTCATAGGAAATTGTGAATCTTTTACAACTTATAATATTCAAAAAATACTAGAAAATATTGAATAAGTTTAGAATTTTATGTGAAGTTAATTATGAATATGAAGTAGATAATATGTTGGACAAGTTTTTGATGCTGATCAATGCCACCAGATATGTGCGGTTTCTACCCTTCCAACATGGGACCAACACTAAGATCCAATTGGCATGCTTGTGCTGGTCATTTCGTAAGAGATTCTCATGGTCGGTCATAAATTTTCTTCCGTGCTTGTGATCGACAAAGAATAAGACAAAGAATCACTCAATTGCTTATGTCAATCATGCGAGAGGAGACCAAGAGGTTATAGAAGCTCTAAATTTCACTAGAAGTACCAGCTAGTGTCAACAAGAGGCTACTTGTTGACAACAAGAAGCAATGAGTGACAACTGGTGTCAGACTCTTCGGCTTAGGAGAATTAGTGCATTGGGGTGACGGCTATAGTCGGTGGCAGTGTTTATTGGAGGTTGCCGACCAAATTGAGATCGCGACATTGCGAGAGGGAATTAGAAGTTAAAATTATGAAATAATTGATATATAAATATATCAGTGTCATATGAGTTTTATTATAATTATAACAAATTATATATATATATATATATATATAGAGAAATGCTAGCCTGCGGTGCTTATGCTGCGGCATCGGTGCGGTTTAGTCCACGTATATATATATACGTCATATATATATATATATACTGCCTTCCACGTCAAAGCCAAGAAAAATAAAAAAACGCACGCTGCGGACTTGCCTTCCTGATCGGTCTGGTGACCGATCAGGGAACATCCTGATCGGTCTGGTGACCGATCAGGGAACCTCCTGATCGGTCACCAGACCGATCAGGGAACGCTTCTCCCGGCGTTTGCCGGTGATCGGCGTTTGACGCTGGCGGAACACCCCTCGGCCGGATCACAACCGGATTCCGGCCGAATTGCGGCCGGATTCCGGCCAGATGGCTGCCGGAATCCGGCCGTTTCGACCGGATTCCGGCCGGATCGCGACCGGATTCCGGCCGGATCGCGGCCAGAATCGGCAGCGTTGCGTCTGCTAGCGTCGCGGCAGATTTGGCCATGAAACGGCCGGATTCCGGCAGCCATCTGGCAGGAATCCGGCCGCAATCCAGCTGACAGTGGCTGGGCGTCCAACGGAAGGTCGGCAGTGGCCGTTTGGCGAGGTCGGCGAAGAAGACGAGAAGATAGATGATGCCGCGTTTTTTGGCTTTGACGTGGAATGCCAAATCACTTCTACCGCACCAAACCGTAAGAAATGCACCGCAGGAGAACATTTCTATATATATATATATATATATTTTAGTATCTGTTATATTAATAATATATTGCTGTAACTGTTTTAATTGTTAACAGTGTTGTAATAACACTATTATTATTACTCTAACTGTTAATATTAACATAACAGAGTTATAATTATTATGACGGTTTATATATAATTATAACTGTTGTATATAGTTTGTACATATATAAGTTTAATAGTTTATATATTATAACAATTTATATATAATTTACTGATTATATATTATTAAGTAATTAATTAATTAGACATAATTAATTAATATCTTAAAAAATTTATTTTTCTTATTTTTTACTTCATGATGCTGCTCTGAGTGAAATAAAGAAAGTTAGGTATATTAAAGTGAAATGTGTAATTAGAGTTAGCATTAATTATATACAACCTATTTACAATTATACTTTCAATTTTATTAGTACCATGATTAAACATACTTAAAATTAATTTAAATTTTATGAAAACAACCTCTAAAATATTCATAATTTTAGAAATTTAATTTTAAAATCTCAAAAAATATTTTAAAATTTTTGAATAATTTTCATGATTTCAAAAATAATTCTAGATTTTTTTAATCCATGTAAAAAATTGATTATAAATTTAATATATTTTGAAAAGCAATATATATTTCCCAAAATATATTTTTAAATGTTTCAAATAATTATTTTAAAAAATTAGGAATTTTTAAATATATGTAACTTGAAATCTTTAAATTTAAAATAATCCTTGAACTCTTCAAATAATTTTCCTTGAAAAATTAATTATATATTTTTAATAATTAAAAATAATTTTGAATATTCAAACATTTATATATAATAAGTCTACAGATATGGTTGTGACATGACAGCGTGATAATTTTAATAAACTTATAAATTTTGTATTTTATATTCATTTATACATTGTCCCATGTCGTGTTGATATCTGCACTGATAGTTGTGATTACTCTTGGTTTCATTAATTTAATAGTTCAAAATTTTGAGTAATATTTTTGTATGAAAATATTTATGTTGTGTATATTTTTGTTAAAGAAAGGGAACATTGGTGTGTAAAGTTGTTGCCATGTGATCTAGAGGTCATGAGTTCGAGCCTCAAAAGCAACCTCTTGGAAAGTAGGATAAGGCTACGTATAATAAACTCTTTCTGGGACTCCGCATTGGCGAGAGCTCTCTGCACCTTTTATATTTTTGTTAAAATTAATATTTTTTTTTTTGTGATTTTTTATGAATAAGATAATATTTCATATGTTAATTTTAATGTTATAAATTGTGAATATTTAGTGTATTTATTTATTGTGAGTATTTCATTTTTTTTTATACTAGAAGAGAGTTCTTTTCTTGTGATTTTTTATGTCTTTTTAATGATGCATAGGTAAACAAATGACATAAAAATAACTCTCTTATGGTCCAACTTAGAGACACATATTGACTAATCCTATGTTGACTAGAGTACTTATTTCATTGTCGGTGTGGTTACATTGCAATATGATCTAACACAACAATGGGGTTACACTTCCAAAGCGACATTTTGCTAATGGATAACGGATGCTTCCAAGTGTTTAAAAGTCCCTTAAGGAATTTGTTGTGCAATGGAGGAACGTATGCCAAATAGGATTTTAAGTATAAATAACAACAACATTAAGATTTTAATAGATAAGCCTCTAGGGAATTTGTATATGATAAATTTGAAGGTTGTGGTGAAGATATCTGAAACGACCAAGAATTTCTACTGTATTCTTTGTGCTTCTTGAGTAGAATGTGGATACTAGCGACATATGCGATATAGTGGTGATATAATTGGTGCTAGTGGAAGCGACTTAATTGTTGGACTAACATTGAGAAGTGCAAGTCTTTGTATTACCTCATCATGAGGTGGCATTGGCTGTTTTTTTTCCTTTTATGGGATGAAAACATGTTGTCGATATCATGGTTTAAAATTTCATTCCGTACCAAGCGAATCAAATGCAATTTATCGTTTCGTCGGCCAGGGAATGCCGCGAGCTTGGGGAGGCTTTTATCGGGGTTGTGGAGGCCGCCGCGATCCCGCGGGGTCGCAGATGTTGCCGCGATCCCGCGGGGTCGCGAAGGTTGTTGCGATATCACGTTGAACTTCGTGGGATCGTGACGAAGACGCTGCGGAGGCCATCGTGATCTCTGTAGATTGCATCAGGGATGCCCACGACCTCCTCGGGTTGTGACGGGGATGCCCACGATCTCCGTGGGTCATGGTGGGGTGCTCGTGACCTCGGTTCACGGTGGGGACATTTGCTAGTGCGCCGTAGGGATGTAGAAAACTTAGGTGTATAACTAAACTTATGGTTAATTTTTTCAATCAACTTCTAGTTATAATTTATAAAATAATCTAAACAGACTTAATTAAATCCTAATAAAACTATCCTATTAATTATATATATATATATAATTTATTTTTATTTTGAAAATATATATAATTTATTTATTTATCATATGGAGACGTAGTGATCTCGTATTTTTTTTCATATTTAGATTAAAAATTTATTTTTAATTAATATATTTTATATTTAAAAATACAGAAACCATACTTGTACAACCTAATACGGTATTGAACCAGTATAAGTCCGGTCATAAATCAAACTTCGATACAACTCAAGATTAAATCATGGTTGATATTGATCCGATGACATTTGCAAACCAATCTAGCAAAATATTGATGGTGCCTGCACAAAGGAGAAGATGAAATGGATCGACAAAAATATTGTAATTTTTTATTTTAATTGTCTTTCATTGCATGCAACAAACAATACATACTGCCATTTATGATGTCTAACCACTCAAAGCTATGAAATTGTTGGTTGATACCTAGATAAACATGTGGAGGCGATAAGTCCCTTCATATAGAAGCAATGTGACCTATATGGGGTTATGATAATGTGCAATGGCTGGACCAGATCTATACAAATGTGCATTATCACTTTTCTATTATATAAAATAGAAGGATGATATTTTACAAATATGTTGATGCAATTGTGGAATATCATTATGTATCTTATATATATCACTTATGGATTGTGTCACTTAAAAGATATATGAAGAACAAGTAGATGCATCACAAACAATGGTGCCAAATTTAACAGATTTGAAGAGTTGATGGAGTAAAAACACCCAACATTGTTATAGATACCATGCACAACACACTATATCAATTTAAAGATGGTGGATTTTAGTAAACTCGATATAGTAAGAAGGTAGTGAAAAAGTGCAATTGTTACAAAATTTCTTTATAATTATCATTGGATTTATTGATTAATGAGGAAGTTTATTGATGGGAGATTAAGACCGGGAGTAACTAGATTTGAAACTCATTTTCCTATGTTAAAGTTATTCTACTAGAAAAAAGTTAGATTGAACGGTATGTTCACTTTTGAGGATTAGGAAATCTCGCAATACTCTAGCACCATTGAAAGTTAACATCATCACTTTTGAGGATTAGGAAATCCGTCATGTTAACTATTGACGCTAACCTAATGGCTCATGGTTAGGATGGATGGGAAACAAGAAACGAAGCATATGATGTTACTTCTAGTCCCCATTTATATGCTTCAGATTAGGTGCCCACCCAATGAAAAACTGCACATGATTAAGTCATCTACTTCGGTCTAAACTGAACAACTAACTTTGTGCAGTTTATGCAGAGATTTAACCACGTTCATCTGTTAGTTCTAGATCATAGACGAGTTAGCATCTCAGTGTGTTATGGTCTCGAGTGTAGGATCGAGTCACAGGTCGAGATCCGGATCTGTACTTGGTAATGCAATACGTAAGGGAAAAAGGGAGGGAGAAAGATATGTCCTAGATGGAGTCCAAGTTACTCAAATTTTTCTTCCCTTCTTCATGGATAATAACACTCCTTATATAAGGAGTCAATTGCATGGACTATTGAAGGAAAAAAAGGAAAAGACCAATCCCTAAAGGAAACAAGGAATCAAAAATAGAAAAATCCTTTATTTATTTCTACTTATAGTAGTAGCAAATTTGGGCAGTAGTAGAATTTGGGTCGTAACTAATTAGGCAGTAGCAGATTTATTCGGTACCTAATTAGGTAGTAACATATGTATTCCAAGGTTGCTAATTAGGCAGTAGCAGATTTATTCCAGTAGCTAATCAGGTAGTAGCAGATTTATTTCAAGCTGGTAATTTGCTTCCAATTATAGTGGCGTCTAACAAAGGCATCCATATCATCACTCCCCTCCTAGATGTTAAGCTGGTCCTCAAGTTCGAAGGCTGGGTATACGGAGAGGAACTTCCCAACCAGTTCCCAAGTAGTATCTTCAATGGAGGAATCCGCCCAATGCACCAAGCACTCTTGTGGTCCCCTGTTGAGACGGCTACGCAAAATTGCCTAGGGAATAGGTAAAGCTTGGCCTGCAATCTGAGGTAAAGTTCTCACATTATCCGGTGGGGAGCCCTTATATGGCTTTAAAAATGAGACATGAAAAAGATCATGGATGCAGCTATCTGGTGGTAAATCAAGTCTATAAGTAACAGACCCAATGCATGCCGCCACTTGAAATTTGTGTTGTTAAAGGCGCGCTCGAGGTGCGCCTGAGGTGTTCGGTGCACAAGGCGTTGGGAAAAACGCTTTTTCCCAAGCGAGGCAGGTGCTGTTTGTCAGATGCGCGCCTGGGTGTGCCTAGGGCGCCTTCGCACCTCAACTGAGGCACGATCGTGAACCATTTCTAGATTTCTAACCAAAAAAAGCATTTCGAACCAATTTGGTTTGAAATTAGGGCATGGAGAAGAAAAGGATAAAAGGAAAGAAGAAAAGAACGGAAGAAGAAGAAGAAACTTAAATTTGAAGAAGAGTCGTGCCGTCGTCCAGGTATTGCCGTCGTCCGCCGCCACTATTGCTGAGTCAGGCCGTCTCCAAGTATGTGTTTTTTCCTTCTTTTTTTTTGTTTTTATGTTCTTCACTTCTTCTTCTCTTCTTTTTTTCTGTTATCTTCTTCTCTTCGGTTACTTCTTTACTTCTTCTTTTCTTTTTTTCTGTTATCTTCTTCTCTTCGGTTACTTCTTTTCTTCTTCTTTTCTTTTTTTCTGTTATCTTCTTCTCTTCGGTTACTTCTTTTCTTCTTCTTCTCTTCTTCGTTTTCACTGCTTAGTTTTTCTTCATTTTTTCATCTTCTTCTTTTCTTCTCTTTGTTCTGGTATTTTCTTTTCTTTCTCTTTTTCTTTTTTTTTTTTCTTCTTGTTGAGTTGCTGGTTTGTATTCTTGCCGTTGTCCGATTTTATTTGTTTGTTTGTTTTTTTTTCCATTTTTACAGGTTGTGTTCTTGCTGCCGATTGCTATCCAGTTTTGCTATTGTCCCGTTTTTCCTTTTTTTTGGCCCTATTTTTTCATTTGTTTTTCATGTTTTTCTTTTTTCTTTTTCCTTATTTTTCTATTATTGGTACAGTACTTTTCTATTGTTGGTACAGTGCTTTTCCATTAAAGTGCTTTTTAATTTTATTTTTATTTTTTTCGATTATTTTCTTGTTAAATTATCATGGAAGGTAGTAGTGATACTCCAACATTTATATCAAAAGATTCGGCATGAAATTATTTTCAAAGAGTTAATCCGGATAACAAAAATGATTTAATTTGTAATTTTTGTCAAAAAGTTACAAAAGGGGTATCTATCGTGCAAAATAACATATTGTTGGGCGGTTTCGAAATACTACGACTTGCAAAAGATGCCTGCCTTATGTACGTGAAGAAATTAAAAATTTCATGGAGAAAAAATGGAGAAAAGTAAGGGTGCGTTTGGTACGCGTGTTTTCCATTTTCATTTTCTGGAAAACGTGCGTTTTCTGAAAAATGGTGTTTGGTTTGCGTTTTTCGTGCTTGTTTTCTAAAATATAGCTAGCGTTTTCTAGAAAAACAGAAAATGACAAAAATTTGTTTTCTGTTTTCTAGAAAATGCGCATTTTCCGGAAAATGGAAATGGAAAACGCGCGTACCAAACACACCATAATCTTTCTAAACTTGCGACATTGGACTTTGAGGATGTAGACCCTTTTGGTGATGATATTTATATGGATGATATTTGAGCTAAAGCTGTGTCGCTTATAAGTACAAGTATAAGTTCTAGATCAGTGAATATGCAAAAAAAGGCCAAGATAAATAGATCCAATTGATACGTATTTTGCTCTTAATGTGCAAAAAAAATGTTGAAAGTAGAAAGGGTAGAGAGAGGCAAACTACGATAAATGAGACAAACAAGAAAGAATTGAGGGGAAAACTTGTATGGCCATAACTGAGTGGATGTATGATGCAGCAATTCCTTTAGCGTCGTTTACTATTCAAGCTTCAAAAGGATGTTGGACTTGGTTGACCAATATGGTGTAAGTCTAAAAGGACCTAGTTATCATGAGGCGCGAGTTCTTTTTCTAAAAAGGCTGTTGATAGCTTGATGGTAGATGGGTGGAAAGACAAAAGATAGAGGACATTGATTAATTTTTTAGTGAATTCTCCTAAAGGTTTAGTTTTCAGATCCCACCTAGTGGGAAAAGGCTTGGTTGTTATTGTTGTTGTTGTTGTCCTAAAGGTTTAGTTTTCATTGAATCGATTGATGCTTTTGATTATGCAAAGACTAAAGAGAAAATATTTCAGTTGCTTGATCGATTTGTGGAGCGTGTAGGAGAAGCAAATGTTGTTCAAGTTGTTACAGATAGTGCAAGTAACAATGTGCTTGCCGATAAACTTTCTTAACGATATACTTTTTCTTATATATGTTAAACTTATATAGTTTTTAAACTTCTTATGTAGGAAAATTATTAGAAGCAAAAAGACCACACTTGTATTGGACTCCTTGTGCTGCTCACTCCGTCGACTTGATCTTAGAAGATATTGGGAAAATGGCTAATTTTAAAGCAACATTGAAGAAGACTATGAATATGAATGCTTACATTTATGTTCGGTTTGACATGGTAAATATGTTGAGGTAATTCACAAGACAAAAAGAACTTTGTCGAGCGGGTGTCACAAGATTTGTTACTACTTTTCTCACTTTGGAAAGGATGCACCTACAGAAGCAAAATTTAAGAAAAATATTCATTTTAAAGGATTGGACAAAGAGTAAATGGGCAAAAGAAGCGACGGGGAAGAAGTTAGCTAAAATCATTATGAAACTTAGATTTTGGAGCAGTATTGGGCATATTTTAAAGATATATGGCCTTTTAGTCCGTGTTCTGAGACTGGTTGATAGCGAAAGAAAACCTGCAATGTGCTATATTTATGAGGCTATGGATAGGGCAAAAGAAACAATTATGAAGACCTTTAAGGAGAAAGAAGAGAAATACAAAGAAGTGTTTGAGATCATTAATACGAGATGGAAATGCCAACTTCATCAGTCTCTGCATTCTGCAGGACATTATTTGAATCCAGAATATTTTTATTCATACACATTCAAATATCTGTGGAGAAGTGGTGAATGATTTGTTTGAAACTATGGAGAAATTGGTTTCAAGCACTGTTGGGCAAGATAAAATCACTACCTAGCTCTCTATATATCGAAAGACAGAAAGGTTATTTAGGAGGAATGTGACAATTAGACATAGAAGAGCATTATCTCCAGTAAAATAGTGGCAATGCTACGGAGCAAATACCCCAGAATTGCAAAAGTTTGTTATTAAAGTGCTTAGTCTCACTTGTAGTGCTTCCGGCTGTGAGCGCAATTGGAGTGTATTTGAGCAGACATGTAATAAATATAAATGTATAATACTATTAGTATGTTACTTTTATAAGTAGAAAATATTCTTTGCTATTTTATTATACTTATTGTGATTTTTTGACATTTTGTATATTCACAGTAAAAAAAGGCATAGGCTAGTTCAGGAGCGCTTAAATGATTTGGTATTTGTGAAATAGAATCGTGCCTTAAAACGTTGGTATGATATACGTGATAAGATTGACGTAATCTCTTTGACAGATATCGATGACAATAATGAATGGTTGATGGGTAGAATGAATGGAGAAAATGATAATGAAGAAGATGAGTTAGTTTTTGAAGGTGATGACTTGACATGGGATGTCGTTGCTAGGGCTAGTGGAGTTGAAGAGCTTGAATATTGTACTAGAGGAAAAAATATTGCATCCATGACCTCTAGTTCACATGCTAAGCCTAAACAAGTCGAGAAGGGAAATATATCTTCCTCTGTGAGACACTCATCGCTAAGACTTAGAGATGAAGAAGAAGAAGAAATTGAATTTGAAGAAGATGAAGATAAGGACGAATACAATGAGGATGATCTTGAGCTCGATGATTAATTTGACTTATTACGCTTGTTTTGATGAACTTTGTTAGTTTAGATTAGAAAGTTGAAACTTGAAAGTTTGAAACTTTTATTAATTTTATCATGATGTTGTTTTACTTGTCATAATTGATATTTGTATGTGTGGAATATTAATAGTTGTCATATTTGACATATATGAATGTGTCAGTAGTTTAGTAATCAACCTCATGTTCAAGAGGCATACGCCTCGGGCACGCGTCGCGCCTCGGGCTCTAGGAGCCCTTGCGCCTTGGTGTACCTCGCGCCTCTAACAACATTGCCTGAAATGGACTGAAAGATTTGGGAAGGAACTTGTGGTGACGTTGGCGAGCCACCGAGAGTTGGCGATATGGCTATAGACGCAACGAGACCCAGTTCCCCATTGCAAAGCTCAATGCACGGTGAGAGGAGTCAAAAGCCAATTTGGCCCGCTGCTGAGATTGTAGTAAACGCGTCCTCGCCACCTGAAGCACCTCATCCCTCTCCATCAAGGCGCGATCCACTACAGCAACATGAGTAGAGCCCCAAGAATAAGATAGAAGATGAGGGGGCTCTCGTCCATACACTAGCTGAAATGGTGCAGCACCCAAAGTGGTATGGAAGGATGTGTTGTAGCAATATTCGGGCCATGGAAGCCATTTCCGCAGTTAGTCCCCAACAAGGCAGTGCAGATACATTTCAATGGTGTGGTTAACCAGCTCCATTTGGCCATCAGACTGTGGGTGATAGGCTGAAGAAAAGGCTAGCTTGGTTCCACAAAGTCGGAACAATTCCCGTAAAAGAAAAAGAGTTAAGGAAAACCTTTCACGATTAAAGACAATAGATTCAGGCGTTCCGTGGAGGCGGAATATCTCAGTAAAGAAGATCGCAGCCACTGAGACTGCTATATACAGATGGTCTAGGGGAATGAAATGAGCATACTTGGATAAACGATTCTCTATTATAAACAAGACGGATTTACCCTTCACCTTCGGAAGATCCTTGATAAAGTCCATGGAGATATCTGCCCATACTTGTTTGGGGATAGAAAGAGGTTGAAGTAGATCTGCTGGTTATAAGTTCTGCCATTTATTGAGCTGACAGGTAACACATTGTCACACAAAAGACAAGATATCCCGCTTCATACCTAGCCAATAGAAGTCAGCATGAAGGCGATGCAATGTCTTCTGTATCCACTCATGCCTAGCCTCATGAAAAACCACGAGCAGTGTGGAAAGCAGCGGAGATTTGTTGGAAGGAAAACCTGCCCCTTGTAGAAGATTAAGCCATCCCGAGCTTCCCACTCGGGCCCCTCCTCTCCACGTTGAACTCGACCTAGTAATCTGAACAACTCCGAATTAGAGTTCACTTCAGTTCGTATCTTTTTCGAAGATCTCCGCACAGGGAATAGAAAGAGCCATTATAATAGGTTCCTCCTTGTGATAGCGAGAGAGGGATTCAAGTAGCCTACCTTAAATTCCACCAGGAAGTCAAAGCCCATTAGCTTGCTAATCCAATGTTGTTGGGGGTGATGTGGTGATGTGTTGTTCCAACAAGTACTTCAAACTGCAAGGGTTTGTTCGTATCAGAAAGTGACTATCCCGTAGGTATTCTCTAGTAGATAACGACTTTGGCCAAACCAATGAGTTCTTGTTCATATGCTGTTAAGTTAAGATGATGCTCTGCTTATTTTCGACTGAAGAAAGCAATGGGGTGCCCTAGTTGTTGAAGAACGACTCCAAGTCCATTCCCTGAAGCGTTACACTCCACTACAAACTCTTCACAAAAATTAGGCAAACAAAGCACCGATGCTTCTGATAGGGACTTCGTAAATTACCCAAATGCCTCTTCAGTCTCTTTGGACCATTGGAGAAGACTTGTGAGAGGGGCTATGATTTGCCCATAAACCTGGATGAATTTGTGGTAGTAGCCTGTTAGTTCAAGAAATCCCTTGAGAGCTTTGCAAGTTTGAGGTCTGGGCCACTCCTCAGTAGCCTGGATTTTGCTGCGATCCACCTCAATCCCTTGGGAATGGATAACATGACCCAAGTAAGATACGTGGGGCTGACCAAAGGAACACTTGAATTTTTTTAGAAATAAAAGTTAGCCTTTAACAATTCAAGGACAAGTCGGCAATGCTCCAACTGAGTATCCCTCGTGGGCTATAGATCAAGATGCCATCAAAGAAAACCAAAATAAACTTACAAAGATAGCGTTGGAAGACTTCATTCATCAATGCTTGAAAGGTTGATGGGGCATTGGTGAGGCCGAAGGGCATGACCAGGAACTCAAGGTGACCATGGTGGATACGGAAGGTTGACTTCTCGATATCCCTGGGGTTCATTCGGATCTGGTGGTATCCGGAGCGCAAGTCTAGTTTGGTGAAGTACTGCACCCTATGGAGCTCGTCAAGTAATTCCTCCACTACTGGAATGGGAAACTTGTCCTTAACATTATGGTTGTTGAGCTCACGATAGTTAATACATAAACGCCACGAGCCATCATGTTTTTTTTACCAGGAGGATGTTACCCTGGGTGAGAATCGGGTAGTGGTAAGGGCGGACCACCATGGGGGCGAATACTGGCAAGAGCATGATACGATGATCACAATTTCGGGGTGGAGGGAGGCCTGCAGGTTCTTAAAACAAGTCATCGTGATCCTCAAGCAATGACTCCAGTTTGTTTCCCATGAATTCCTCATTGCGTATCATGGCTGTACATGGCTTCGATTCCAACGGGTGATCGTGCCAGAGGACCTCCTTGTCCGCCCAGACAAATTTCATCATTAGGGAATGAAAGTCCCATATAATAGGGCCTAGGGTGCGTAGCCATTTAACTCCCAAAACCATGTCAAACCCTTCAAACGGAAGCATGTAGAAATCAACAGAGAAGGTATCTTTGCCCACCTGTAAGGGTACATACTTGCAGAGGCCTAAGCTTGACACACGCTCTCCGTTAGCAGCGCATACCTTCAGGCCAAGTCGCTTCTGAATCTTCACGTTCAGGCTTGGCACTAGCCCTTCACGTAAAATCCACTAGGACCGAGACAGGTATCCCATGGGTTGCGCCTAACAGTTGCATTGTTTGTGAATTTCTAACGCCACTATAGTATGGAGGAAAATTTCCAAGTCCGTCTCCTCCTCTTCCTCACCTTCATTGTCATCATCCGACACTTCCATCCAAAACAGACGCTTACACTTGTGACCCATGGAATATGACTCGTTGCAGTTAAAATAGAGGCCCTTAGCTCTTCGTTCTACCATCTTGGCGCAGGATAGACGCTTGAAGAGTGAGGTAGGTGGAGTCCCCTTGCTGTTGTCCCCCACGGTCTTGGTCTTGGTTATAGGAGGGCCTTTACTGTTAGGGTTGAACTTGGATGTGATTCCGTCCCAATTTGTATGCAATGGGTGCTCGCCTTGATAGAAGCACTGCTTCCGTTCTTATGCCCTGATTATATTCATTGCAATGCCCAGGTTTCCAGGCTTCTGTAGCTCGATGTTGATACAAAGATCTTCAACTAGCCCCGTTGTGAACAAGTCAACCTGTTGTCGGGGTCAGAGGTCCGAGGTTCGGGAGAGGAGGGATTGAAATTGCCGTTGATAGTCTTCTACAGAGCTTGTTTGCTTCAGATTTACTAGCTCTCCCAGAGGATTGTTGTTAAGAGGCGGGCCAAAGTGGATATAACAGTGGTCTCTGAACTGCTTCCAAGTCATCTTTGGCTCTTCTTACTTTGTCTGATCAAACCAAAGTTAGACTTCCCCTACCAAGTGAAAGGCAGCAAAGCCAACCTTCTCAGCCTCTGTGGTCCTTTTGTTGGTAAAGAATTTTTTTGCACCTTTTAATCCAGCTCAGTGGATCCCCTTCTCCAGAATAGGTGGGGAACTCTATCTTCGAGTATCGCGGAGCCATGGTACTAGCGGGTTTGACCTCCGAGGCCTTAGAAGGGCCATACTCCGCTTGGTAGGGCTGTCTGCAGTGGGCAAAGGTTATCGTCTAGCATCTTGAATAGTATGGGATATCTTGCCCATCTGCTCCTCTAGTCCTGGTTGGCAGGAGGTGATCTGTTCCTAAAAAACTTGCTGATGTGAGGTCAATTTCTCCATGAAGGCATCAAGTTTGGATGCGGTCGGATCCGTGTCACCCATGATTGGCTCTGATACCAAGTTGTTATGGTTGTAGGATCGAGTCATAAGTCGAGATCTAAATCCATACTTGGTCATGCAACACATAAGGGTAAAAGGGAGGGGGAAAGACTCGTCCTAGATCCAAGTTACTCAAATTTTTCTTCCCTTCATTGATAATAACACTCCTTATGTAAGGAGTCAATTACATGGACTATTTAAGGAAAAAAAGAAAAGACCGATTCCTAAAGAAACAAGGAATCAAAAATAGAAAGATCCTTTATTTATTTCTACTTATAGTTGTAGCAAATTTAGATAGTAGCTAATTAGAGAGTAGTTAATTTATTCCAGTAGCTAATTAGGTAGTAGTAGATTTATTCCAAACTGGCAATTTAGGCAATAGTAAATTTATTCTAGTAGCTAATTAGGTAGTAGTAGATTTATTCCAAACTGGCAATTTTGGCGGTAGTAAATTTATTCTAGTAGCTAATTAGGTAGTAACATATTTATTCCAAACTGGCAATTTAGGCGGTAGTAAATTTATTCTAGTAGTTAATTAGGTAGTAACAGATTTATTCCCAACTGATAATTTGTTTCCGATTATAGTGACGTCCAACAAAGGTGTCCACATCACTGTGGTTCAAGGGATAGCACAAAAAAATTACCTCAGTTTGGGCTATTTCGATGCATGTAGTACATTTTTTGCCATTCCAGTTAAGTTTTGATTAGCTAATTAAATTTTTCGCTTCTTCAGACTAGTTTAATATTTTCCAACGACATTCATTAGCAGCATGCACTTACCATTTTTTTTGTACATAAATTGTTTCCTAATCTATTCCTAGTCATCTTATGCCTGATTGTGAGCACTACAAATCAACTGACATACATTGCTTGTCCATTGAACCTGAATCTTGACTGGATTCAAACTTCCTAAACCCTTTGCTTTACTGCCTCCGCTCCTTTTTTATACCTCTACTTCCACCAAAATTAATCTCCATCAACCCAGATGCTCCTAACCTAGATCTTTTGTTCTAAGGTGCTCTCGTCCAATAGGACCAAAACCTATGGTGCGCAATCACATTCCCCATCAAGAACCCTGACATTGAAGTAGGGAATTCAATTGGGATTATTTTATCCCAAGTCTTCAATCATAACTGAGGCCAAGCTAGAGAGGATCAGTGCCAGATATTGCATTTCAAGGTTATATCTACTCTATACTTTCTTCAAGACTAACAAAACTTAAATTTGTGAATGTTGGCTCCGACTACCTTTTCATCCCCTCTTAATCCACTTGTTGGTATTGAGGTAAATAATATCAAGTGTCTTTTGCTAGCGTTTGAAGACTCCATGCTAGGCTGACTTTGATGGAGAAGTTTGTAATATAGATGATGATAATATCCATTGATTCAATGTAATCCGACCCTTTCTTGAGATGACGGGAGCTCCGTGCACCAGGCTGCCATTTACATTTTGTTATAACATGATCTCATGAGTCCTTTTCGTTTTTTGGATTCTTGGAGGAGGTTTCTAGTAGGCTAACTATTGTTGATTGAACTTGAGGTCATCATGCACAAAATTATGTTGGTAGGAGATGGTTAATTAATCTGAGAAACCTTCTATTAAATAAAAAAATAATAGGGGAGGCGTAAGAGTGGGAAAGTGGGAAAATATGGTTGTTTACTGCACTTCCTGAACACGACAGAGATAAAAGAACAGAAGAAGAGCCTGCTGAGGGCAGATGTTGAGTCTAAAAGAATGATGATTCAAAATCTTTGAAAGAATTACTCTTCTTCCCATTCTTTCAGTCAAGTAAACACCATTATGGGTTTTTCTTCTTCTCGCTTCTCTCCAGTCCATATTTCCCCTTTCTTATGACTCCAACCATTGATTTAAAGAAAAGCTCAGTGCTAAAAATGAGTAATGAAGCTATCAAATATTTCATTTGACATAATTACAATTTTCTAAACAAAATTAGTGCACCCTTAAATTAGATTCAATGACAAAATTAGATTCTTTTAATTCTAAACAATTGCGCATACAATTTGTGGTTTACTAAGATCCAAACATTGACAGACATCTAATTCCTTTCTGTATTTATCAGAATTGAACTAGAGGCTCAATTTAATTTTCTATTAATGTTCCATCTCTTTAGTCAAGATTTAATGCTAATCATTCGTCAGAAGTACTTAGGACGGTAAATGAATTGAATGCTCATGAATAAGTTTGGTGTTCAGCTTGATAAGAGCTTGTTTATGTTCGTTCAATACACACAAGATCGATTAAATAAACAAACTTGAATAACTCGTTAAACTAAATAAACAAACTTGAATACATATGTGTTCAGCTTGTTAATGTTCGTGAACAACGTTCGTGAACAATGTTCGTGAACAATGTTTATAAACAACGTTTGTAAACCATGTTCATTAATAAAACTCTTATTAACATACTAAATAAATAAAAACAAACTTTTAAAATAAACAAACAAGTTAACTTAATAAGCTCAATAACCAATCAAACAAGCAAAAGTTCCAAACAATCAAATAAGTTTGAATTGAAAAATTGATAACATCTAAACGAAACAAACTTAAGCCAAGCTCAAGTTCATCAAAAATAAATCAAGTCAAGTTTAAACAATCATTTCAAATGCTTGATTCATTTTAGACTCGGCTCGGCTCGGCTCGGCTCGGTTACCTTATCAAATAAACTTGAACACCCTAAAGCTTTGCTTAGCTTGACTTATTTACCGCCCTTCAAGTACTGTTCCAAAATTCGGCTTCACTGTGACTAAGCATAGTGATGCATTCTCATTTGTTCTTTGCATGCATGGAGAATGTAGCTATTTAATAGTAGGGTATATACTAAATGTTTAGTCTTGATTAGTATTTTTAGTTTTAATTAGATATTTGTAATGGTGCCATATTAATATTCCTAATATATATTATTGCATTTACTCTTAGTGCTTAATTACATGGGTAATAGCACAATTATTTTTCCTGAGATACTTTATTAGTGCATGGATGCTCCATTGGTACTTTTTGTTGTCTACGGGAGAGCTAAATATCGTGACATTGGCTTACCTCAAGCTCTCTGGCCCTCACTGTTATATCTGTATCTTTGCTGCTGAATTAGTTCTTAATGGAAATTCCAGGTCGCTAACACGTCAAGAAAATGGCATCATGAATCGGATGGCGGTGCGAAGGAGAAGACTATTGTTAAAGAGCTATCTAAGACGTTCCGGGCACGAACACCCAACTGATGTATATGACTCACGGCTGCTTTTTGTACGAGTATCTCACTGGACCACTTATTTTAGGAGTCCTTAAATAGTGTCATATGAGGTATTTTACACTAAACTCAATAAACTCAAAATAAAAATTGTGTCATGTGGTTAAGAACACTTGGGTTTGGCGTTTCATTGCTGTTTGCTATTTCAATTCTGAATTCTTACTGAAATTTTTTATCTTGTTCAAAACCTTCAACTTTTACACCTACAACTGTAACACCATATATGGTCATTTGGTGTGGTAGAATGAAATAAAATGAGAATGGATTTATACTCCATATGACTCCTTCAATTTAGGTAATTCAATTTAATATAGAATGATTCAAGGAATGACTACTTCAACAACCTAATGGAATGAAACATTTTAGTTTTATTTAATATAATAATACTATCAAATAATATTAAATCTAAAATGTACATTGATTAGTCAAGGGAACTAATTGAGTTAGGTTAGTTAATTATGGAAGAAAAAGCTAGGCAAGTTGAAAAGATGATAGATTGAGACAAATCGAATGAAACAGATTAGATCACAGACTAAAAAGGAAAATATTTAATGAATTGGGCATAGCTGTAGACTAAATGTTAACTAGAGGGGTTTGGATGTATTGGATAGATCAAAGAGGTCGAATAGGTTGGACAAATTGAGTGAGGCTTTTAGGCCAAACTCAATGGGTTAAACTAATCAGGCAATGGATCAGAATAATATGGCCCAAACAAACAAGTTGAACTATTATAGTCGAGCTAGTCAAATGAAGTAGGTGGATTGAATGAAATGAACATATCAAGCGAGCTAGACAAGTCATGGAGGTTGGACACACAGAATGTTGAAATACATTTGCTGAACAAAACGCCAAATAGAAAAATAACAATGCAAATTGAATGAAGTTGTTAAACTAATAGGTTAAGTTTAATAGACTAGACCAATCAATGGATTAAACAAGTTGGCCTAATCGGAGATCCAAATAGACAATCAAATTAATAGGGAAACCAAAACGGTTGGAATAATCAATGGATAGTCAAGCATAGTAGAATATAAAGGTCAAATAGACTAGGTGGCTTGACTGGATTAGATGCATTGGAAGTGCTAGTGTAGGTTTGAGAACCATGTGTTGGTTGTTACTCGGAATATCACATTGGTTCCTTTGTATAAAAATTTTGTATAAGTCCTGAACCTTTCCAAACAACCTATTTTGTTCTTTAGAAATTAGATTTGGAATCGCAAACGGAACTTAACATTATTGATTCCAAATTCAACTTATCTGTTCTTAGAGATTTAGACTTGGATGACAAATGATGCTTAACATTATTAATCCAAATCCATTTATGTTACAAAGTTAATTAAATATTTATTTCAGAGATCGACTTCCAGGTTAAACATGACGAGACACTAACCCTTCTTGGGTATAGGATCATCCACCACTTCCTAGACAAAGCCTTTCAACAAAATTCAATATTTAATCTCCTTTTAGTAACCCTAGGTTTAACCAATAAGAACAATCGAATCACAAGTTCGGAAAACAAAAGAAACACAAAATCGATTGCCTAGAATCGTTAGCCTCTTGTGTTTGGTAATTCAAAATTCATACAAAGAAAAACTAGTATGATGCGGAATAGGACAACTAGTTATACCTTTATTTGTAAACAAAAACCTCTTGATCTTCTATTGTATTCCTCTTTTTCTCTTGGACGTCGTGCGGGCGACGATCTATCAAGAAAAAATCCACCAAAGCCTTTTCTACTCTTACAAGTTTCGGCCACCATCACAATGTTTCAAGGGATGCTTGAAAACAATGCCTCCTTTATCTACTTCTTCACCTCCAAGCAACCGGCCACCAAGAGCTCCACAAGAGTTGATGTCGCCTGCCACAAAGAAGAAGAAAAGGAGAAGAGAGAGCTGCCCACCAAGGATGGAAGAGAGGAACAATAGAATAGAGTTGTGTCTCATGAAGACATCCTCCCTTCTCTTTTATAATCCTTGGTGAATCCAAAAAAGGAAAGTTTTATAACAAAACTAAAACTTCCTTTAATTATTCTATATTGGCCGGCCACCTCTTGTAAAACCAAACAAGGAAAGATTTTAAACAAAAATTAAAATCTCTCTTTTAAAATATCCCTTTTATGGTTAGCTATAAAAGGAATGTTTTATAAATTAAAATCTCTCTATTTTAAATCCTTTTATGGATATCTATAAAAGATAAAATTTAAAAATAAAACTCCTTTTATATAATGGTTACAAAAAAGGAAAGTTTTGTCAAAAAATTAAAATATTTCTTTCACATTATAGATAACTACAAATAAGGAAAGATATCTAATCTCTTTTAATCCTTTGTAGAAAATCTATAAAAGGAAAGATTTTAAAATTTAAAACTCTCTTTTAAAATTATGTGGATGAAAACATAAAAGGAAAGATTTTATCAAAATTTTATTTTTAATAAAATTTCCCTCTCCTTTTATACTTGGCCGACCCTTTGCTTAGGCACCAAGCAAGACTTGGTCGGCCCTAGCTCAAGCTCTAAGCTTGGCTTGGCCGACCCCTTGCTTGAGCTCCAAGCAAGGATAGGGGTCGACCCCTAACATGGGCTAAGAGGCTAGACTTTGGGTGGATATAAGGCTTTATATAAGAGGCTACAATAGGGACCGAGAGGAAGAATTGATTTTGGTCTCCCAATGAACTTGAGCTTCCCGTGTTCACCTCGAACACCCAACTCAAGTTCATCAATAATAACTCATACCACTAAAGAGCTACTATTGAACTACCGCACCAATCCCAAATTACATTTTGGGCTCCTTCTTATTATGAGCGTGTTAATCTCCCTGTGTTTAAGATATCGAATGTCCACTAATTAAATGAGTTACTGACACTCAATTAATATCTAGCTCCAAGAATAGTACCACTCAACTTCATTGTCATCTCGGACTAAGTCTGCCTACAGGGTTTACATGACAATCCTTATGAGCTCATCTTGGGGACATTATCAACCTAGATTACTAGGACACAGTTTTCTTCTATAACCAACAACACACCATATAAATAATATTATTTCCCAACCTATCGGACCTCTTGATTTAACGAGCTAAATCTTACCCATTGATAAGTCAAAGAAATAAATACTAAATATACATGCTTGTTGTTATATCGGGTTTAAAAGTACACACTTCCATAATAACTGAGGTTCTATTCTTTTATGCAGTCAGTATAAAAGGAACAACCTCAAATGGTCCTACTCAATACACTCTAAGTGTACTAGTGTAATTTTATAGTTAAGATAAACTAATACCCAATTACACTACGACTATTCCAATGGTTTGTCCATTTCCATTTTGGTCGTGAGCTACTATTTATAATTTATAAGGAATTGATAACATGATCTTCTGTGTGTGACACCACACAACATGTTATCTACAATATAAATTAATTTAACAAGTACACTTAGCATATAAATGTAAACATTTGACCAATGTGATTCTTTATTTCAAAATAAATGTTTACAAAAAGTTAGACTTTTAGTATACACTCTACACCATGTTGGTTAGAATGGACGAGCAAATTGGACAAGCTAGATGAGATAGATGCATTACGATTGTTCCACAAAGTCAATCTATTTCATTTCCTTGTCATTCCCTCTTATCAAATATATCTTAAGAGTTATATGGAGCTACATTTGTGTGTTCTAGATGATCAAGTGGGTCATTCATTTGAATAGTGACTTCGTCGATGGATCAACAATAGCCATGATTGAGCAATGTTCCTTTTGAGTTTTTGAAGTTGCATCACAATTTCACAATAATGCTTTTCTTCAACTCATTAATAGACTATGATGATGGAGTAATTTGTGCTCCCTTTTGATGTACTCATTCATTAAGTATCTAGATGGTAATGTAACTTAAGCCAATTATGTTAGTGTGCAATGATGCTCTTAAGTGGTTTGGTAAGATTGTTGACAAAATAAGTGGTTAGATGATCATGTTCCCTTGAGGATGTTTTAATATATATGACAAAAAAAAATATAGTTAGATTTATCTACGGTATTAATATCTATGGATTGAGTTTGTGGGGACATGGAAGGTTTTATATGGGGTGACTCAACAGAGTTAACTCAAGTTGATTTGGCTCAATGGCTCAGAGCTTTGGTATGAGGTGAACTTCAAGGTAATCAAATAAGACTTCTGTGGGATTAAAAGATTCTAGTATTAAGATGAGGAGCATATAGTTGATGAATATTTTGAAGAAAGACCTTTGGGCATGTGAAAACCTGGAGGCAAAGCCTTTATGTAAGTGCTTGAAGACTTGAAAGTATGGAGACTGGGCATGTGAAGACAGCATGAAATTTTTAAGTAGTATCATTATGGGCGATATGGAAATCAAGACTTGAAAGATTGTGTATATATATATATATATATATATATATATAGCATGGGGTTTACACTTTGGATAACATCATCAAAGAATGATATGGGTAAAATTGGATAGGGGCTAGTTAGCTTGTAGAGAGTTTTTGACCAAGGGGCTACCTAGTTAGCTTGTAGACAGTTTTCGACCAAGGGGCAACAAGTTTCTAGTTGTAGTTTGCGATCAAATTTAATCGTGGAGCTGTGTTGGCTTACAAAGGCATAAATTGACTGAAATTGGGATCTTTAAGTTGATTGAGTTGACTAAAGGTTGGTTCAGTAGATTAGAGTATTTAGTCGATTGCTGAGTGAATTATACATTATTTGTTCGGAAATAGAATAATCCTTTTTGGGTTTGAGTCAACTGAACTTGGGTTTGAGTCAATTGAACAGGGTTTAGTCAATTAATGGATTGGTCCAGTAAAAGCTAAACTTTTGGTTATCTTGTAAAGACTAGCTTGATTTCAATCGATTGATTGAATTGATGTCGGTCAACTAAAGTTACTTGAAAATTAGTCGTAGCATCGAGTGTGTTTTCTTTTTGATAACTATGAACAAATGTACTATTGATATTCAACAACTAAATGACCAAGCGAAGCACTATCCAAGGATTTACAAAGGCTTTTAGTAAATCTTCTCTTTTTTGATTGTTGTATTTTACATAGAGAAGCTACATCTTGTATAAGGTTTGCTCCTCCTAGGAAAGGATAATTTCTTTAGTGGATTTCGATAATGATCCACCTAATGTATCAGTAAACCATAGAATAGGACTAATGCTCTGTTGATTCTGAAAGATGTATAAAGAAAGGATGAGTTGCATGAGAGTCAAGACAAGTTTCGTTGTTTACTTGAGTAAAAAAAACCGATCTGTGGATGCGTTCTAAATCCATTTTCAAACCAATCTTTTACTCATTTTCTTGTGCATCTGAAAGCAAGAACAACTAGAATAACTGAACAAGTTTCGATCCTTCCTCGAGCTGCTTGGATGTGAATCCGTGGTTGTGAGATCAACGCTTGATCGCAAATCACTGCTATGGCACTGCAAGCTCTGGCTTAGCCACTAATTATAGCTGCGAGCTGCTAGGCCCCCTAGTTCGTGTCTAGCTGTAAATCGCAACTGCCAATTGGTCCATGTTCTTTTTCTTCCTTTTCTCTTTTTTTCCTCCCTCTTTTTCTCCTTTTCTTTCCACCAATGATTTTTATAACCTAAATTATTTTCCCTTCTCCATCTGCAATTCTAAGTAAACAGACCCTTAGGTCGCAAACTACACAAAATCCACTATTAGCATTGCCTTGCATTGTCTTTCTTTGGTATATACTCTTAGCACAAACAAACACTATGAGCACCACATGTACTAAGAAGTATATTAAAAGGTTTGAGCAAAGGTTGATGGTGTTGGTGCAGTCATTCTTGTAAATGTGGTTTTGATATAGGTTGATGGTGCTGGTACAGTAATTCTTTTAAATATATGATTTTGATATTTGAGCACATGTTTAAGTTAGGATGAAATTATGGGACAAAAGACGCTTATGCTCGTCCCAGGACTCTCGTCAACTCACCCCGGGACTATTACGAGGGAGATAACTCACGGTGACTGAGAGGTGATATGGATTAGAGGATGAGTTATACCGGGTGCAAAATTTTATATCCCGTCAACACTAGAATTCGATCCTTCACTCATTAGATAAATCTATAATTTACTTACCATCTCAGTTAAGTCTGTGGGGACAAGTTAGGATGAAATTATGATTACTTATATGGCATGCCTAGTATGTAGGTGTTGATTGCTTGTTTGAGCAATAGGTAAAGTCCAAGAAGGTTGAAAAGAAGGTACTTGACAAGTGAAACTCTAAATAAGTTAAATATCGAATACTTGACAATTAGAAGCTCAAATAAATCTAGGATTAAATACCGAATCAATGAAGTCTCAACAAGTAAAGAAAGGATAAGATATTTGGCAAGATGAAATCTAGGAGATATGATCTCTTGGATAATATCGATGATTTATTATGGCGCTTCCATGATTTATCTTGTGGACTGATGAAAATTTTTTATGGAGCTAGGCTTGTCATCTCTTGGATTAATTAGATCATAAGAAATAGATATACGTGATCTCCTTCGTATTGATTCTGGGACAGATTGACAGGGACGTTGGGGTGAACATAAACGTATTCACCTTTATCATCATAAGAAGTAGATACACGTGTTTAAAAAAAAATCAAAAAACAAATCAAACACATAATACACCTGGATAATGGGTTACGTGTGGGATTAGATTTAGAAATGGATTCAAAAAAGTGTTTTTTTAGTTGATTAGAATTCGCGTCAACTTAGCAGAATAGAATGTCACATAGTGTTTCCATTTGAGGATCAATTCAATTGACTAATTAGTTGACTAACGTGTCAAAATATAATTCATAATAATAAAATATTATTACTGAGTTAAGTATTTATGTTTTTTAAATGTTTTTTTATAGATATAAGTACTTAAATATATATTTATACTATATCATTTTAAAATTAAATTTCATATTTATTATTAAGAGTTATTGAGAATTAAAAATTGAGGGTGTTTTAGAAATTAAGTCGGAGCGATTCATTTTTCAAAAGTATTAGAAATCGAGTCGGATGTTTTTGTGGGGAAAAGTAAAATACATAAAATACATCATTTTTATTTATTATTATGCGATGTGCGTGTGTGTGGTGAAGATTGAAGAATTGGTTGGAATCCGATAAGGTTAGGGTCTTCCTCCTTTCTCTGCCTCATATCCGCCGCTTTCTTCTTGGCCGATCAGTCGCAGGCAAACTCAATCGAATTATCTATCAGCTCCGGCGGAGGCAGTGATCTCAGTAGAGGACATACCATACCATGTCGTGCACCGCCACCATCGCCTCCTCCCTCTCTTTCACCTCCACAACATGCCGTCGACTTATCCGCCCTCTCCCTGCCATCCGGATGTCCGCCGAGGATAGTGATAGGCCCAGCCTGGGCAGGCCTCTGCTTCCACCGCCCTTCCGCCTCCTCACCTTCCGATCCCTCCCGATCGCTGCCGCCGTAGCGCTGGCCACCTCGCCCTTGCCCGCGCTGGCGGAGCAGATCGAGAAGGCGGCGCTGTTCGACTTCAACCTGACGCTGCCGGCCATCGCCATCGAGTTCCTCCTCCTGATGGTGGCGCTGGACAAGATCTACTTCACGCCGTTGGGCAAGTTCATGGACGAGCGGGACGCCGCCATCCGAGGCAAACTGTCCGACGTGAAAGACGTGTCCGCCGAGGTGAAGCAGCTGGAGGAGCAGGCAGCTGCGGTGATGAAGGCGGCGCGGGCCGAGATCTCGGCCGCACTGAATCAGATGAAGAAGGAGACGACGGAGGAGCTGGAGAAGAAGCTGGCGGAGGGCCGGAAGCGGGTGGAGGCGGAGCTAGCGGAGGCGCTGCAGAACTTGGAGAGGCAGAAGGATGAAACGATCAAGGCCCTTGACTCGCAGATTGCCGCCCTCAGCGATGAGATCGTCAAGAAGGTTCTCCCTAGCGTTTGATTCCGCTCCTCCTTTTTCTCCTTTCTTCTTTCTCTTTGCTGTGCTCTGCTCTGCTCTGCAATCGTAGTAAGTTGGTAGTGGCCGTATAAAGAAAAGAACTTTATTCATTACTGCCGAACCGCAATATCGTTACAGATTTACCGAACTGTAATATCGTAATGTTGGATACAACTAATTTGTTGTCGGAGATATACAAAATATTAGTTGAATTTAAATTATTTTGAATTAAATTCAATTTACAGTCGAGATGATTTAAACGGATAATTTCAGGCTGTCAACAGAGGTTGATTTCTGCTATGAGCCGAAGAATTACCGAGCAAGAAGATCAGTTGAGTCGTTAGTCTGTGCAGTCGAGCGGGCGGATTGGCCAAGCACAGGACAAATCGGTCGAGAGGAGGACGGATCGGTCGAGCGGAGGACGGATCGGTCGAGAGGGCGGATCGACCAAGAGGAGGGTGGATCGATCGAGCGGAGGGCGAATCGGTTGAGAGGGCGGATTGGCCAAGAGGGCGGATCGATTGAGAGGAGGGCGGATTCGCCAAACACTGGTGGTCACGACGAACTGAGTGACACCCGATCGTTGTTACGGGTACTATGCCGAGCAGGAGTTGCACGACAGAGGAGGAAAATGAGGTGGCAAACTTATGCTTGCTTTGTTACGTGTGTGTTCTCTGCCTGTGATCGCAACCTCCTTATATAGGAGCTCAGATCAACGACAGCGTTAATGATCGATTAATGACCATTACTAGCCGAGTAGTGAAACGTCTACTATTTCACTCATTATTACTCGAACATTGAGATTCTGTATTAATCTCAAATTTAATGCATCCGTTACACAGCAGCAAAAGGTTTACGTGGCAAAACGTTGGTTGTTCCACTTGAACGAATTTTGCCTCGACCAGCCCGGCATTCGACGTGCGCAGGTCATGCCTGCACACGAGTCAACATGGTTCTGTGCAATCCGGTCCCTGGATTTGCACCCCCCCTGCGCACCCACGCGTGAGAGAGAGCCTCCCCCCATGCATTTGTTTACATCCTCAATACATGTGAATCAATATAGACCAACCAACAAGCCTTAAAGCTCCCAATATGGGACTAAAGTCTCATTTACAATGGAGTTTCTCTCTTCTTCCACCACTTCTCCATTCACATATTTAACAATCCTCCACATGAATGGAGATAGAATATGTGATATCATTCAACAGTTGAGTCAAGTATAGGATAGGTAGGTTTTCCCCTTTGAATCTTCCCTTGTGAAGATTTAGTTTCTTACTAGCTGATAGTAGACATGATGTCCTTGAACTATACTACCGTCTATGTAAGCAGTGACAAATCTCACCCAAGACTCTCCCTGATGCAACTTAGTTCTCATGAATGTGTTCGTTCTTGGCCATGAACACGTCTGATTTTGTGAGAAGCTCTAAGAATTGTGCCTCCAATTCTTTTCGAAACGACTCCACTTCTTTCTCACATATGTGATTTCTCAAGAGTTGTTATCTACTCTTCTTGATCATTAAAAGCCCATCGGCTTATCCTGATCTAGTCACTGTTTCATTGGACTATTTCTCACAATGTGTCTAGTCAATGCAGATTAGCTGTCCCTTTGAACCTAATTCTTGGGATCTCCAGTCAGCATAAGTTGGGTGTCCTCTGTATTGATCGCTGATAACGACATCAAACCCATTCTTCGTGAGGAGTTTGCTACTAACTCTCGATTTAACCTTTTGGTTAACGAATCCGCTAGGTTATCCTTTGATTTCACATAGTCAATAGTGATAACTCCCGTTGAGAGTAGCTGTCTAATGGTATTATGTCTACGATGTATATGTCTAGACTTACCATTATACAAATGACTCTGTGGCCCTACCGATTGCTGATTGACTATCGCAATGCATGCAAATCGTCGACACAGGTTTCGCCCATCGTCGAATATCTTCTAAGAATTGTCATAGTCATTCAGTCTCTTTACCATATTTGTCAAGAGCTACAAACTTAAATTCTATCGTGGATCTTGTTATTACGGTTTACTTAAAAGATTTCCAGGAAATGACTGCACCTGGTAGAGTGAAGACATATCCACTCGTAGACTTAGAGTCTTTTATATCAGATATCCAACTTGCCTCGCTGTATCCTTCGATCACAGTAGGATATCTTGTATAGTGTAGTCCATATTCACGAGTATACCTCAAGTACCTCAGTACTGTTGTTATCAATTTTCAGTGCTTAACATCGGGATTACTCATGTATCTACTTAGTTTGCTTACTGCGTAGGCCAAGTCTGGTCGTCTACAACTCATCAAGTACATCAGACTTCCAATCACTCGAGAGTACTCTATCTGAGAGATACTTTCACCTCGATTTTTCGATAGATGTTGACTCGTATCTATCGACGTTTATGCCAACGCAGTATCACCCTTGGTGAATTTCTCAAGAATTTTGTCCATGTAATGGGACTGACTAAGAACAAGTCCTTCTGTTGTTCTAAGAATTTTGATTCCTAGAATCACATCAGCTAGATCCATGTCTTTCATACCAAATCTTGAGCTCAACATACCTTTTGTAAATTTTATTTTTTTATCATTACTTCCAATGATAAGTATGTGGTCTACATAAAAGCACAAGATGACATAATCACTTTCTGTGGCTTTCATGTAGACACATTTATCACATTCATTGATCGTGAATCCATTTTCCTTCATGACATTACCAAATTTTTCATGTCACTACTTTGGTGCTTGTTTCAAGCCATATAATGACTTCACCAATCTACAAACCTTGTTTTTCTATCCTGGCACAGAAAACCCCTCAGGTTGCTCCATGTAGATCTCCTCTTCTAAATCCCCGTTTAGAAAGGCAACATTTACATCCATTTGATGTATTTCGAGATTCCATAGAGCGGTGATAGCCAACAATACTCTAATGAAAGTTATTCTCGACACCGGAGAATACGTATCAAAGTAATCGAGACCTTCTCGTTGTCGGTATCCTTTGATTACCAGTCTGGCCTTATACTTATCAACCGTGCCATCTGACTTCATTTTCTTCTTGAAAAATTCACTTGCAACTTAGTGGTTTACTTTCCGGAGGAAGATCCACAAGTTCCCAAGTGTGATTTTACAAGATAGATTCTATCTCAGATGCAATTGTCTCTCTCCAGTGAGGTCCATCAGAAGAGCCTACAGCTTCTGAGTAACTTCGGGGTTTACTCTCCAATACGAAAGTGATAAAATCCAATCCATAGGATTTTTCTACCTGAACTCTTTTGCTCCGTCTAGGCTCAACCTTCATAGGTTCCTCATCTTCTTCTTATTCTTCTTCTTCTTTGTCTTGTGTTTCATTTGCCCGTTTTGAGGAGCTAGTATCTTCTCAGGTCTTATACGGAAACACATGCTCGAAGAACGAGACATTTCTCGATTCGATTATCGAGTTGTTGTGTATCTCCGGTATGTGTGACTCATACACACAAAATCTATACGTAGTGATGTTTTGTGCATCCAACAAATATGCAATTAACAGTCTTTGGCCATATCTTAATCCTTTTCGGATCAGACACCAACACTTTGGCAAGACACTCCCACCTTCGTAAATATTTGTAGGGCGGGTGTCTTCCATTCCACAACTCATAAGAACTCTTATCTATTTTTTTCCGGGGCACCTTATTTAAAAGGTAATTAGCTGTTAACACAATTTTCCCCCATATGGACTCTGGCAATCCAAAGCTCAATAGAAGTGATTCATCATCTTCTTTAGAATTTGATTCTTTCGCTCAGCAACTCCATTTTTCTGAGGAGTATAAGGAGTTGTTGTTTCGTGTCTGATCCCATGTTCAACACATAACTCATCAAACGGTGATACATATTCACCGCCTTGATCACTTGAACCACCTTAATTTTCCTATTAAGTTGGTTTTCAACCCCATTCTTATAGAGAACAAATTTCTCTATAGCTTCATCCTTACTTTTGAGAAGACACACATAACAATATTTTGTGTTATTATATACAAAAATGATGAAGTATTTATTACCACCACGTGTTGGCGTACCTTTTAGGTCGCACACATCAGTGTGGATTAGGTCAAGTGGTTCGTTACTTCTTTCAATATATTGAAAGGATGACCTTGTCATTTTCGCTTCAATATAAATCTCACACTTGTGTTTTGGATCAAGGTGAAATGTAGATATACTTTGCATATTAATTAATCTACGCAATACATCGTAGTTAACATGTCTTAGTCTACCATGCAACAAACACGAAAACTCAAGCATATAAGTGGAAGAGCTTTTAGTTTTATTTATCTTAGACCTAATCGTCATTACATTGAGCTTAAACAACCCATCAGATATATAGCCCCTTCCTACAAATACTCCATTCTTGGACAATACAACTCTGTCCGGTCAGCTGACAAAGTTGTATTGTTGGTCACGGTGAACTGAATGACACCCGATCGCTATCACGGGCACTCTGCCGAGCAGAAGTTGCACGACAGAGGAGGGAAATGAGGTGGAGAGCTTCTGCTTGCTTCGCTGCGTGTGTGCTCTCTGCCTATGATCGCAGCATCCTTATATAGGAACGTCTACTGTTTCACTCATTATTACTCGAACGTTTAGACAGCAGCAAAAGGTTTACGTGGCAAAATATTGGTTGTTCCACTTGAGTGAATTTTGTCCTGACCGGTCCGACATTCGGCGCGCACAATCTGGGTCCTGAATTTGCACCACCCCTGCGCACCCACGCATGAGAGAAAGTCTTTCCTCATGCATTTATTTATTTTCTTAATACATATGAATCAATATAAATTAATCTATAAACTTTGAAACTTTTAATGTGAGACTAAAATTTCATTCATAATGAAATTTATTTTTTCTCCCCCTCTTCTCCGTTCAGATATTTAACACGTTACAGATTTTTCTCTAAAAATTGTTTGCCATGCCCCTTTTACTGCTAGACGAGAGCTGCATGCCTGCCTGGTAAAAAAAACAAGAGACATGTGAAACTAACTATTTTCAGGAGTGTAAACAAAGATGTAAAATAATAATAATATAATGTTTTTTTATATGTAATAAAATATGTATGTTCATGAGATTAAAATATCATCATTTTTTTCATTGTTTTGCTAAAGTAAATAAAAAGCATTCTGTTATCCAATTAGGCACTCGACTTTAATAAATGTTTAAAATATGCATTTAAACTTTGATATTTATGAAAAAAAAGCTTACTTTTTCTCCAAAGAAAAGAAAAAAAAAATAACCATGGCAAAAACTATTCCATTAAATGCTTCCATTTAAAAATAATTGATGATTTTAAATTTTTTATATTCGTATCAGATTGATGTTATTGCCTCCTTAGTGGCCGTTTGAATGTATTTATATTTCATTTTAAAAAAATTGAGCACTCTAAATTCATTAATAAATTTTAACCAAAAAATATTGAAGATCTTAAAGTGTTTGGATTTATTTTAAATTTACGTAATTACACTCCTAATGATCTCTTAATTTAGTTTTTTTTTTAAATTTGAAATCCTTTAAGGTCGTCAAAATGACTTTGTTAAAAGTGATTAATAATAACCCTTAATCAAAAGTGTTCGATGGTTGAAAAGATCCCAAATTTGTATCAAATAAATATAGTTATACTCTAGCAACCCTATGAAGTTATCCATTTTAAAAAAATTAAAAATAAGTTTACCCAAAATCATTAATAATCTTAGAGAGTTCGGATTACTTCAAATTTACATTGTTTTACTCCTAGAGATCTCCTGAATTCATCCATTTTTTTTTTATTTTTTTCAAATTTGAAGCCTTTTACATCTATCAATAATATTTTGCTAAAAATCATTAATGACATTTAAAATCATTAATGAGTTTTGGGCAAAAGTGCATCATTTTGTTCCTAACACTCTTTTGAGTTTAATCATGCTCAACTTCCGTGATTTCGATTCCCTTTCAGCCACTAATAATTTTGATTAAAAGCGATTAATGGACGTAGACATATCAAATTCACTCTAAACCTAAACCATTCTTTCCTTAGCACTCTCTTGAGTGTCATCGTACCCAAACTCTGTTGGCTTATGACCTCTTTCGGCCTTGAATGACTTTTGAAAAATAAATCATCCATCTTAATTGAACTTGACTGCGAATGTCGATAGATGAATCATCGATGAATTACCTCTATTGCCAATTTAATCATCAATCGTCAAATGACAATAAGGACAATGATGTGGTTGGAAATCTAGATGGAGACAAATAACAAGAAGAGAGTTAAAATGACGGCTAGGGGGTTCCTCGACATAGTAACTCTGCGCTCAAGTTAAAGGATGAAGAAGATGAATATTAGAGTTTTGATATACATAGTGGTGCTTATGTGTATGCGTACCTTGGAGGTTGAAAAGACTACCTTTTATAGAGAGAAAGCAAACATTTCCTTCCATTATGATCTTCATGTCGTTATTATTTAAATCCATAAATAATATAAGATTTATTCATGCCGCCGCCTTTTTCCTAAAATAATCAAGATTGACAAACTTTTTCTTTCTGTTCCAATCTTCATATAGTCATTATTTAATTTCTTAAATAATATAAGATTTATTCATGCCTCTGCTTTTTCCTAAAAAACTTAGGATTTTTGCGATGATTATTCTTTTCCTAAATGATTCTTTATCCTGCTTCGCTGAAGAGTCGGGAGGCCCGAGAGTGTAAGGAACCAGGAGTCCCGAGTAGCCAGACATCGATTTGACCTTCCATTGGAACCCTTGGGGAACCACCTCAGCAGATTCTCTAATCTCCTTTTATCCACGTGGCATCCTATTGATTATTCGTCATATCAAAAATCTCCCCTTCAAATCTAGTTGAAAGAGACGAGAGTTTGACTGACTAAACAATTTTCTAATTAGAATGATCCCTACTGTCTTTCTCCTTAAGCCATGTGGTAGATCTGTTGTATATTTCTGAAGAGATTATGTATTAAATGTCAGCATACCTAGGTCATTATGTCTTTAGATGCAACCACTCCTTTTGAGCACACCACCTACGTCATCTATCTTGATTCTTGAGCCTAGAATGCACTAGTAAACCTCTGAGGTTGCATCATATTAATGTGATAGGACTTGTGGCAGAGAAAACTGTGTGTCTTTTTAATAAGTAATGATCTCCCTTGAGTTTGTCCATATCTCATGCACTGGATCGTATGGTGGAAAGTTTGTCTTGCCTTTCAACAGTAGAGCTCCAATGCTTCCTCTTGAATGAATTAGGCTATATTAGGTCGGATAGGAATACTTTTACACAAACTGATTCTCTCATCGCTGCTTCTTTGTCTCCTTCATCTTCCTCATCTTCGAGTTTTCTTCTCCACCCAATAAGTAATTTTAGTCCATTTTTACAATCCTTTTTCATCACTCCCTTAGCAATGTTTTGAAGGATCGAAGAATGCGATTGGGGGGGGGGGGGGGTGAATATCGCTCATAAAAAAACTCTTTCTTTTTTATCATAAAACCAATCAAAGTAAGCAGCGTAAAATAGTATAATAAAACAGACGATTTAGGTGGTTACATGGTTCGGAGCTTACATTGACTCTTACTCTAAGACTCGTGATCCTTGACCGCATTGTTGGTGTAACACCTGTAAATTTCCTTTATTTTTACAAAGCGCAAAAAGAAATAAAAATATATGCATAAATGGCCCGAGCTAGGATTTGAACCCAAGATCTCTTGCTTGAAATTTGTTTAAGTAGCCATTAGGTGGTGATAAAGCATCACATGAGCAATATGAAACAATTCCTTATATGTGGATTATGTGCGAAGAGACGCTCCAATTTCCACTTAGTATAAAAGGGGTTGGATGAGATCAAAAACCTAATCTTCCGCCTCCTTTTTCCTCTCTAGCCGAATCCTCTTCTCCCTCCCTTCAAGTTTTGGCCAAGGAAAATTAGGGATCCAAGTCTTAAAGCTTTCAAAGGAGGGAATCTAAGGGAGAGTTTCTCCCAAGGAGGTAGGATGCAAAAGGAGGGCGACTCAGAGATTAAGACACACGAGGGAGGATTTTGGGGTCTTCCTTACACCTTATAATCGTAAGATCTAGCGAAAGGATGTAAGTACCTCTCACTTGTAGTATGAGTAGCTTCGTTAATACATGTTACGATATGTTTTAAACGTGTTGCATGTTAAAGGAGATAGATGCTATGAGATGTAAGATACCCTGTAAAGTTTTGGGATTAAGAGCATGCTTAGATCATCTTGGTTTGCTTCTCATTAAGTTTTAGGACTAAGAAGTATAATAAAGTAACTAAAGTGCTTCCCTATAAGTATAGGGCAATTAAACGCAAGTAAGGTGTTTGGTTAAATGCCAAGCAAGTGCAAGTACAAGTACAAGAAATTAATAGTTAAAAGAAAGTATTTTACTTTAAAAAGGCATGTACTGGACACAGGGTCCTTGGGTGGGCTCCTAGATCGCCCCTAGGCTCCTAGACCGCCTAGTACTACCTTAATGGGTTTAGGATTAGCTACCTCAGATCTTATTAAGGATGCGCATAAAATGATACAATGCCGGGCCCAAGCAAGTGAGTATTATTTTCACTATTATGTAACATAAAGTTTTTAAACTTCATGGGTTGTCTTAGTGGAAGTTTTCCTAAGTTTAGAATTGAGTTATGTAGCGCAGTAGTGGCAAACTCAATAATATGCCAAGATGATTGTTTTATGTAGTTACTAGCATAATTTTTAGTTGATGGTTTGCATGATAAACTGGTTTGAAAATACATGTCATGTGTATATTTCCGAGGTACGATTTTGGGTATGAACTACTGGCAAAAGAATGGTTACAATGTTGCATTTTTCTTCAAGCCGTTTAAAAAGCATGTCTTCTTTTAATGTCTCGTTTTGTGAGTAGATGGTACTTACTAAGCATCCGCTTATAGATTGCATTTCCTTATACTACAAATACAGGTAAAGGAAAGCTCGAGTAGGAGGAGGCAGCAGGAGCAGTGCTTGGGTGTGTGTGTGTGGTGGAACAATGGAAAGAGATCAGGGAATTTGTTATTTTGGAAGCATATAGATCTCTAGTTTTGTTTTTCTTCTCTCTGCTTTACATAAGATACTGGCACTAATCGGTCTAGAATGAAATTGACGGCTTGGCAGAATTTGAATGTCAAGTGAAAGTGAAAAAGAGGAGAGCAAGCTTTTCCGGCGGAGAAAGAGGGTCCTCCACACGGCCCGTGGCACGACCGTGTGGGTTCGCACGACCTTGCCCTTCCTCCTCTCGGCCAAGGTGACACGACCGTGTGAATCCATAGGGTTGTGCCCTTCCTCCTCTCGGCCAAGGTGACACAACTGTGTGATTCCATACAGCCGTGCCCTTCTTCCTCTCGGCGGAGGTGGCACGACCGTGTGGAATCACACGACCGGGCACCTCCTCCCTTCGGCCAATGCTGCACGGCTGTGTTATTCCACATGGCCGTGTCTCCCCTTCTCTCGGCCAAAATGACATGACCGTGTCCCTTTCATCCTCTACCAAGGGTCACGGCCGTGCGACCCTCACACGACTGTGCCCTGTGTCAGTTGGGAGTGCAATAGCTATCAGGGCCACACGTCCCAGACTCACCAGAAGCTTCAGACTCCCTTCGGCCCTATGTGGCTGCAAGTCATGTCCTACCAGTCATAACAGGTTAGGATAGATCTATGGACTAAGCAGCATGTAACGGGTAAGAATGCCGAAAATTTAGATGCACAAGGAAAGAGTAACATTTGTCCTGTAGCTTAAGGGCATGAGTAAGGGCAGGTGTTACAGTTTGGTATCAGAGCAAGTTCCATCGTTCCGTCACACACCTTAACCATTGATCTTGCAGCTTCCAAGTAAGAAATTACCGTTTTCATAACTTTATGCATTTAGTTTTGTTATGATTATTAATATGCTTGTTAGGATTTAACATGCTTATACATGGAAGTACTAATAATAGTAGATAAGAATAATGATAGGCTGACAAAATATCTCACTGATTGGTATATAGATATATAGAATGGCTAGAGGACGACCGGCTAGACAGCTGAGAGTTAATGAACCTCAACCAGTGGAGAATGAGTCTACACCCCAACCCAACCTTCTAAAAGTAGTAGCTCAACTGCAGAGACAATTGGCGGAGCAACAGCAGGTTATTGCCACCCTGACTGCTAATCAGCAAGCCCCTCCTGTTGTCCCACCGGAAGCCACTATAGTGACGCCTACTACATTCGAAGTTCCTGTTAGAGTGTATACTAAAAGCCTAGTTTTTTGTATAAATATTTATTTAGAAATAAGAATCACATTGATCAAATGACTACATTTATATGCTAAGTGTAGTTGTTCAATTAATTTATATTGTAGATAACATGGTGTGTGGTGTCACATGCAGAAGATCATGTTATCAATTCCTTATAAATTATAAATAGTAGCTCACGACTAAAATGGAAAGAAACAAACCATTGGAATAGTCATAGTGTAATTTGGTATTAGTTTATTTTAACTATAAAAATACACTAGTACACTCTGAGTGTATAGGGCAGGACCATTTGAGGTAGTTTCTTTTTATACTGACTAAATAAAAGAACAAGACCTCGGTTATTATGAAAGCGTGTGCTCTTAATCCTAATATAATAACAAGCATATATATTTAATATTTATTTCTTTAATTTATCAATGAGTGAGATTTAATTCGATAAATTAAATGGCCCGATAAGTTGGGAAATGATATTACTTATAGTGTGTGTTGTTGATTACTGTGTCCTAGTAATCTAGGTTGATAATGTCCCTAAAAGGAGCTCAAAAGGATTGTCATGTTAAACCCTGCAGTTGGACTTAGTCTGACATGACGATAAGGTTGAGTGATACTATTCTTGGACTAAGACATTAATTAAAATGAGTTGTAAGTAACTCAATTAATTAGTGGACATCTGATATCTTAAACACAGAGAGGTTAACACACTCATGATAAAAATGAGCCCATAATGTAATTTGAGATTGGTGCGGTAGTGCAATAATAACTCTCTAGTGGAATGAGTTATTATTGATGAACTTGAGTTGTGTGTTTGGGGCGAACACGGGATACTCGAGCTCGTCGGGAGGCCAAAACCAATTTCTCCTCTAGGTCCCTGTCGTAGCCTCATTAATGCTTCATATCCACTCATGAAAAGCTCTTCTTGGTGTCCAAGAGGGGGTCGACCTATGGCTTGGTGACCAAGCCATGGGGCCGGCCACTTCCTCCTCAAAGGGGCCGGCCTCTTGCTTGGTGCCCAAGCAAGAAGGGGGCCAACCACATAATTCAAAGTATAAGGGGTGTTTTGAATTTTTAAAATATTCTCTTTGTAGATATCTAAAAGTTTTAAAAGAGATATTTTAAAATTATAAAACTTTCCTTTTTTAAATTAGGCCACATGGTTTAAAAGAAAGTTTTAAAAGTTTTAAAAGTTTCTTTTTTTAAACATCCACATGGTTTTTAAAAAGAGAGTTTTAAACTTAAAACTTAACTTTTTTGTAACCATGTTAAAAAAAGAAATTTTAAATGAGAAGTTTTAAATCTTAAAACTTGTTTTAAAATTTTCCTTTTTTAAAACATCCACATTAGGAAATTAAAAGAGAGCATGTAAAATTTTATAAGAGCTTTCCTTCTTTGCTTATAAAATTTTTACAAGATATATTTTTCTTCTTTTAAGGACCGGCCACCCTTGCTTGGTGCCCAAGCAAGGGGCCGGCCATTCAATCAATTAAGAGGAGAAAAAGGAATTAAAAAGGAGGAAAGGACAACAAGAGAAAGATTTTAATTTTTTGTAAAAATCTTTCCTTATTTGCCTTGGGCAAGTATTATAAAAGAAGGGGAGGAGAGGTCTCATGATGTATTCTATTCTTTTCTCTCTTCTCTCTAGTCTTCTCCTAAGGGCCGACCCTTGCTTCTCTTCATGCTAGGGCCGACCACCTCTTGTGGTTGCTTTGTGTCGCCGGATACAAAGAGAAGGAGAAGAAGAGGAGAAGTAGGGATTGAATCAATTCTTATTCTCTTGCTTGTGCTCTCTCTTGTGGGCCGACCCTCTACCTTTTCCTTTCCCCTTGCTCTCTTTTGTTCCTTGGTGGTGGTTGTGGCTGAAACTTAGAGAAGGAGGAGGAGTTTTTGGGTGGTGTTCATCTTGGAGGTTCGTCGCCCACACGACGTCCAAGAGGAGGCGAGGAATACGATAGAAGATCAAGAGGTCGTTGCATACAAAGGTATAACTAGTAATTATTTTTCGCATCATGCTAGTTTTTCTTTGTATGAATTCTAAACACAAGAGGCATATGATTCTAGAGTTTCGAATTTGTGATTCGAGTTTGTGTTTTTTTTGTTTTTCGAATTTGTGATTTGATTATTCTTTTTGGGTAAACCTAGAGTTATATAAGGAAATTAAATATTAGATTTCCTTAAAAGGCTTTGTCTAGGCGGTGGTGGATGATCTCATACCCAAGAAGGACTAGTGCCTCACCATGCAGTCCTGGAAGTTAATTTTGGAAATTAATATTTAATTAAATTTATAACATAGGTGGATTTGGATCAATAATGTTAAGCATCATTTGTGATCCAAATCTAAACCATTAAGAACAGATAAGTTAAATTTGGAATCAATAATGTTAAGTTCCGTTTGCGATTCCTAATTTAATTTCTAAAGAATACAATAGGTTGTTTAGGAAAAGGTTCGACACTTGTACAATATTTTTGTACAGTGGAACCGGTACGATCTTCCTAGGACCAACCAACAATTGGTATCAGAGCTAGGGTTTGCCTCTGTGTGTTTGGTTTTTAGTTTAATTATGCACATGCCATACATAATTTAGGCAGGATAATAGTAGGATATGCTAACTCTGTGGTTGCAGGCTCCAACTATTATGGCTTATGGTTATTGTGTGTGATTGGACCCTTGGACATGTCAAGGGCATTTTATTATGTGTGCATGATTGTATTTACCTAATACAACAGGAGCTGTATTGGCCCTAAGATTTTATATTTATGTTTGATCTAGACTTGATATACATTCCCTTGTGGAATATAGGATCGATGTATGTAAAATTTTATTTTTTATGTTGCGGATCATATCCTTGCGAGGCGTGGTGCTATTGGAGGACCAGAGGCGCAGTGGAAAAGGAAGCTCGATGGACCCAATGGCATGAACCCTATGGCTGATAGCACGTGAAGGACAGTGATGGAAAAGGCTATAATAGTTGAAAAATTAATTTCCATATTTATTGCTTTTATTTACTGTTATGTGTGTGATGTGTGCTTGCTAGGTTAAAATTCCTTACCTTAAATAACTAAGTGGGAGAGAGATTTTTAAATAAATTTCATCGTCTCCATTACTGGTTTGTAAGTGATGCAAATAAACTTGCGCGTAAGCTCTGAGTAGCCTCCTCCATATCGGATGAGTTTGTTTGTAGATCACTAGATCAAACTTCCATTTTGGATGACTATAGAAAATTAATTAGGAGCGTGTGATCTTCCCCATCAGAAGGGGCGCAATCTTAATTAACGTGTCATACAAAATTCACGGTGTATGAGGTAATTTTATTTGTCATAAAGATAGGTTGACAAGGTTATTAATGGGTTAAACCCTCCTTTTACAAATGTTTGATTTTGTATATGTCCACACTATCGTGGCATAGAAAATTCACGGTGTTTGAGGTATTGGTGAATTTAAATGATATTATTTTGATAAATCAATATTATATTAAATTCAAAGTTTTGACCAAATATTTGATCAAAGATAGACTAACTATTAATTTTATTTGTCATAAAGTTAGGTTGACGAGATAATAAAATTAATAGATAAAATCTTTTTTTTTTTGTATACGTCCACACTATCGTGGCATACAAAATTCACGGGGATTTTAAGGTGTTGGTCTTGACCAAATATTTTAGTGATTCTTAAGATTTCAAATGTTTGTCAATCCCCTAGCTGTTATACTATAGAATAGACTTAGTAGTTCCAATTAAGATTGAAAATAAGACTTAGACATTAAGATGGACTGTCCTCTCAGAACTGAGAATAATATAGGTGTATTTTATTCATTAGTTGTTGAAACATGTTTAGTGGTGTTATCTACCGGTACCTGGTGTGTAGATACGAGGAGCCACTGATCATGTCTGCAATTCATTGCAAGGTTCCAAGAAACTCGACAACTACATGAAAGGGAAAACACCGTCGACATGGGCACTACTGCAAAAATAGCAGCTGTTGCAGTGGGAGATATTTATCTTCTAATAAGAATAAAATATAGATTTTGAGAAATTGTCTTTACGTACCAAGTTTAGAAAGAATTTGATTTCAGTTTATAAACTATCAAAGAATTTGATATTCTATTTTTTTGATAACAAAGTTATTATCAAGAATAATAGGGAAGTTATCTGTTCTGGTACGTTGGTTGACAATTTATAATCCAATAACTCCCACGATGCAACAAATGAAAATTAATAACACATCTTCTAACTCTAACACCCTGTTTGGAAACAACTCAAGTGAAGGAATTGAATTGAATTCCATTAGGAATTGAATTCTGGCAGGAATTGAATTCAATTCCTATGTTTGGAATGAATTAGTGAATAATAGAATTGAATTGAATTTCTTAATTTGAAATCTATTTGAATTGAATTCCATTCTTATACATTTACCATTTTATCCTCATAACTAACCATTTAATAATCAAGTTAAGTATTAGAGAATAGGAAGAAGAAATCGCATAGTTAAGACAACACTGAAAAAACTCATAACTTGAAATTCTTAACAAATACAAAGATTTGACAAGTTATCTACGAGGTCTTACTTCGTTCACTAAATTGTCATTAAAATGTTTACGAGGCAACTTTCGTTCTGGAACATCTCACTACACTTCGAAGCTTGAATATTAAGGAGAAGTTTTCGGCGCACGGAAGAAACGGTGCAAGGAGAAGTTTTCAGCGCAAGGAGAAACGACACACAGGAGAAAGGCAGGAGAAAATAAGAGAGTCGGCGGATGGAAAAAAGGGTTTTAAGTTAAAAGGGCAATTAAGTAATTTTAGTTGTTCATGATAAATTTCCTATCCAAATCTGACCATTTGAGGTCTGATTTACTATTCACGTTTTGAATGGAATTGGAATTGAATTCCATATCAAATCCATCTCAGAAATTCATTCCAAACTATGAAATTAAATTCCAATTACCATAGGAATTCAATTCCATAGGATTCCAAACAGGGTGTAAGAGAAAGCAACCTTCAGAAATGAATCAATCATATCTTTGGCATCTAAGGTTAGGACATATTGACTTGAGTAGGATTCAAAGGATAATAGCCAATAAACCTTTGGATTCATTGGTGGTGGAAAACTTTTCAACCTGCGAGTCTTACTTGGAAGGAAAAATAACGAAGAGGCCTTTTAAGTCTAAGGGGTATAGAACCAAAGAAGTGTTGGAAATGGTTCATTCTGATTTGTGTGGAACTATGACTATCCAGGCAAGAGGTGGTTTCGAATATTTCGTCTCTTTTATAGATGACTATTCGAGATACGGGTATATTTACTTGATGCGCTGTAAGTCTAAGTGCTTTGATAAGTTCAAAGAGTACAAGGCTGATGTGGAGAAATGTCAAGGTAAAAATATCAAGACACTACGGTGAGATCGTAGTGGAGGGTACCTCTTAGGAGAGTTTAGGAGTCACTTATCAAAAGTTGGGATTCAATCCCCACTGACTGCACCTGATACACCCCAACAGAATGGTGTAGTAGAACGAAGGAATATGACTCTTATGGAAATAGTTAGATCAATGATGAGTTATTCAGAATTACCAAATTCATTTTGAGGATATACTCTGTAAACGGAAGTGAACATAGTATCTTCTAAAGTTAGAACCCTCTACTCCCATAGAATTGTAGAATGAGCGTAAGCCTAGTCTAAAGCATATTCGGATTTGGGGTAGTCCAACACATGTGCTGAAGGGAGACACAGATAAGCTGGACAGGAGTTCACTTGTTTGTGGGTTATCCTAGAGAAATGAAAGGAGATTTATAGTCCTTAAAAATTAGAAGGTCATTGTAAGCACCAATGCCCAATTTTTAGAAGAGGACTATGTAATGAACCACAAACCCATAAGTAAATTTGTTCTTAAGGAAATAATAAAGGACATGTCTAATCTAGTACCAACTGTATAAGATGAAATATAACAAGAAACTTCAACACGTATCACAAATGATACACAATTGCACAATGTGCCTCGTCGTAGTGGGAGAGTTGTTAAGCAACCTGAAAATTCATGTTTTGGGAGAGTCTTTGGACTTGATTCCTGGTGAACATGAACCTGATCCCCGGAAATATGACGAAGCGCTCCAAGATAAAGATACAGCATCTTGGCAAAGAGCGATGAATTCAAATATAGAATCCATGTATTCTAATAAATTTTGGGAGCTTATAGAACCACCAAATGGAGTAAAAACCATTGGGTGAAAATAAGTCTACAATAGAAAAATAGGGGCAGACGGGAAGTGGAAACTTTCAAAGCAAGGCTTGTTGAAAAAGGAAAACCTTTTACTAGTAGTCATGCTTAATTCTATCCGGATTCTTTTATCTATTGTTGCTCATATGGATTATGAGATTTGGCAAATGGATGTCAAGACAGCTTTCCTTAATGGAAGTCTTGAAGAAAGCATCCATATAAAGCAACTAGAGAGGTTCATTGCAAAGGTCAAAGAACATCTAATATGTAAGCTCAATCTGTCTATTTATGGACTGAAGCAAAGCTTCAAGGTCTTGGAACATCCAGTTTAATGAAGTAATCCAGACCTATGGATTTATTCAATGTCTGGATGAGTTTTGTGTATACAAGAAGTGTGATGGAAACGTGGTGGTATTTCTTGTACTATATATAGATGACATTTTTGGTAGTTGAAATAATATCAAAGTGTTGTCGGAAGTAAGGGTATGGTTGTCCAAACAATTCGATATAAAGGACTTGGGAGAGTGCGCATATATTCTTGGGATCAAAGGGATCATAAGAAAAGAATGTTGTGCTTATCCCGAGCTTCATACTATCCTAGCTCGTTTAAGCATGCAAGACTCCATGAAAGGTTTTTCTACCTTTTGGGCATGGAGAATCTTTATGTAAAGAGATGTCTCCGAAGACATCAAAATAGATAGAGGACATGAAGGCAGTTCCTTATGCTTTGGCTATCAGAAGCCTAATGTATGTAATGCTGTGTACGAGACTGGATATCTATTTTGCCCAGGGCATAATTAGCAGATATCGAAGTAACCCAGGACCGGGACACTAGACTATCGTAAAGCATATATTAAAGTACCTTAGAGGGACTAGAGATTATATGCTAGTTTACAAGGCAGATAATTTGATCCCTGTGGGTTACACGTATTTTGACTTCCAATCAGATAGGGACAATAGTAAGTTGACCTCGGGGTTTTGTGTTTACTTTAGGAGGTGAAGCAATAACTATGGAGGAGTGTTAAGCATAAGTACTTTTCCGGACTCCACCATAGAAGCTGAGTATGTGGCAGCCTCTGAGACAACCATAGAAGTTATATGGCTTAGAAACTTCATGATGGACTTAAACATGATTTCTAGTTTGTCCAAAAATTATTACAATTTTTGTAATAATAGTGGTGCAGTAGCAAACTCGAAGGAACCATAAGTCCATAAGGCAAGTAAACACAATAGAGCGCAAGTACCACCCAATATGAGACATCGTATAACGAGGAGAAGTTGTTGCCGCCTAGATTGCATCAGGTAATAACCTGGAGATCCTTTCACAAAGGCCCTTAAGGCAAGAGCTTTTGATGGCCATGTTGAAGGTTTGGGAATCAGATGTATGACAGGGTATATGATAGCATAGTCTTTTAGTATAAGTGGGAGATTGTTAGAGCGTATACTAAAAGCCTAGTTTTTTGTATAAACATTTATTTAGAAATAAGAATCACATTAGTCAAATGACTACATTTATATGCTAAATGTAGTTGTTCAATTAATTTATATTGTAGATAACATGGTGTGTGGTGTCACATGCAGAAGATCATGTTATCAATTCCTTATAAATTATAAATAGTAGCTCACGACTAAAATGGAAAGGAACAAACCATTGGAATAGTCGTAGTGTACTTTGGTATTCGTTTATCTTCACTATAAAATTACACTAGTACACTCTGAGTGTATTGAGCAGGATCATTTGAGGTAGTTTCTTTTTATACTGACTAAATAAAAGAACAAGACCTCAGTTATTATGAAAGTGTGTGCTCTTAATCCTAATATAATAACAAGCACATATATTTAATATTTATTTCTTTAATTTATCAATGGGTGAGATTTAGTTCGATAAATCAAAAGACCCGATAAGTTGGGAAATGATATTACTTATAGTGTGTGTTGTTGATTATAGAAGGAAACGGTGTCCTAGTAATTTAGGTTGATAATGTCCCCAAGAGGAGCTCATAAGGATTGTCATGTTAAACCCTGGTGGACTTAGTCCGACATGACGATAAGGTTGAGTGGTACTACTCTTGGACTAAGACATTAATTAAAATGAGTTGTCAGTAACTCAATTAATTAATGAGCATCCGATATCTTAAACACAGGGAGGTTAACACACTCATGATAAAAAGGAGCCCATAATGTAATTTGGGATTGGTGCGGTAGTGTAATAATAACTCTCTTGTGGAATGAGTTATTATTGATGAACTTGAGTTGTGTGTTGGGGGCGAACACGGGATACTCGAGCTCATCGGGAGGCCTAAATCAATTTCTCCTCTAGGTCCTTGTCGTAGCCTCATTAATGCCTCATACCCACTCATGAAAAGCCCATCTTGGTGTCTAAAAGGGGGCCGACCCATGGGCCGACCACTTCCTCCTCAAAGGGGCCGACCTCTTGCTTGGTGCCTAAGCAAGAAGGGGGCCGACCACATAATTCAAAGTATGAGGGGTGTTTTGAATTTTTAAAATCTTCTCTTTGTAGATATCTAAAAGTTTTAAAAGAGATATTTTAAAATTATAAAACTTTCCTTATTTGAATTAAGCCACATGGTTTAAAAGAAAGTTTTAAAAGTTTTAAAACTTTCCTTTTTTAACCATCTACATGGTTTTTAAAAAAAGAGTTTTAAACTTAAAACTTTCCCTTTTTATAACCATGTTAAAAAAGGAAATTTTAAATGAGAAGTTTTAAATCTTAAAACTTGTTTTAAAATTTTCCTTTTTTAAAACATTCACATTAGGAAATTAAAAGAGAGCTTGTAAAATTTTATAAGAGTTTTCCTTCTTTGCTTATAAAATTTTTACAAGATATAATTTTCTTCTTTTAAGGGTTGGCCACCCTTGCTTGGTGCCCAAGCAAGGGGCCGACCATTCAATCAATTAAGAGGAGAAAAAGGAATTAAAAAGGAGGAAAGGAAAACAAGAGAAAGATTTTAATTTTTTGTAAAAATCTTTCCTTATTTGCCTTGGGCAAGTATTATAAAAGAAGGGGAGGAGAGGTCTCATGATGTATTCTATTCTTTTCTATAGTCTTCTCCTAAGGGCCGACCCTTGCTTCTCGTCATGCTAGGGCCGGCCACCTCTTGTGATTGCTTTGTGTGGCTGGATACAAAGAGAAGGAGAAGAAGAGGAGAAGTAAGGATTGAATCAATTCTTATTCTCTTGCTTGTGCTCTCTCTTGTGGCTGGCCCTCTACCTTTTCCTTTCCCCTTGCTCTCTTTTGTTCCTTGGTGGTGGTTATGGCTGAAACTTAGAGAAGGAGGAGGAGTTTTTGGGTGGTGTTCATCTTGGAGGTTCGTCGCCCACATGACGTCCAAGAGGATGCGAGGAATACGACAGAAGATCAAGAGGTTGTTGCATACAAAGAAAAGTATAACTAGTAATTATTTTTCGCATCATGCTAGTTTTACTTTGTATGAATTCCAAATACAAGAGACATATGATTCTAGAGTTTCGAATTTGTGATTTGAGTTTGCATTTTTTTTATTTTTTGAATTTGTGATTCGATTGTTCTTTTTGGTTAAACCTAGAGTTATATAAGGAAATTAAATATTAGATTTCCTTAAAAGGCTTTGTCTAGGCAGTGGTGGATGATCCCATTCCCAAAAGGACTAATGCCTCGCCATGCTATCCTGGAAGCCGATTTTGGAAATTAATATTTAATTGAATTTATAACATAGGTGGATTTGGATCAATAATGTTAAGCATCGTTTGCGATCCAAATCTAAACCATTAAGAACAGATAAGTTAAATTTGGAATCAATAATGTTAAGTTCCGTTTGCGATTCCTAATTTAATTTCTAAAGAACACAATAGGTTGTTTAGGAAAATGTTCGACACTTGCACAAAATTTTTGTACAGTGGAACCGGTACGATCTTCCTAGGACCAACCAACAGTTCCATCAGTTACACCTGTAGCACTAGCAAAAGTAGTGAGGCAAGAAGCGTACCTCATCCAGTGGCAAAAACTGAAACCAGAGAATTTCTCTGGCGCCAATGAACCATGGGATGCCCAGGCATGGTTCAAAACTCTGAAGAGCATAATGGGGCTACTGGACTGGTCGAAGGTAGAAATGATTAAGTGCGCTTCCTTCTGCTTTACTGGTGACGCAAGAATGTGGTGGGAAAGGGTTAAGGCAAAACGAAAAGTGGATCAGATGACCTGGTCCGACTTTGAGACTGAGTTCTTCGAAGAGTTCTTCCTTATGCGAGTCACGAATAAATATTATGACAAGTTCATAGAATTTCGACAAGGAAATTTATCGATGGACGAAGTCGTGAAGAAATTTAATAGACTAGCTCGCTTATGCCCCGAGCTGGTCAGCACGGAACGAGAAAGGGTGAGACTAATGCTTAAGATGTTGAGGCCATAGATAGCTCTAAATGTAGCTAGCGGAATAAATAGACCACAGACTGCAAAAGATCTGATTAGTAGTGCCCTGATCACGGAGCATTACCTGAATAACATCAAGCAGCAGAAGCTAGTACAGATTGAGAATAAAGGTCAAGGGAGTTCTGGCACTCAGAAAACTCAGGGCCAAGGTTCAACCTGGAAAGGGAGCTCCAAGAGAAAGCAATGGAGTAATAAGAAGGGAGGATCCGTAAGCAAGCAGCCTAAATATGCCACGTGTTCCACGTGTGGAAAGATGCATCTTGGAATCTATCGCAAGGGTACTAGTGGTTGTTATACATGTGGTCAAGAGGGGCATATAGCCAAGTATTGCCCGACCAAGAGAAACTTACCTCCAGTACAACCTGTTCAGTATGGAGGCAACCAGGTGCAGTTAAACCAGATGCAGGCCATGTTGGAGGGTCCTCAAATTAGCCAGGGCAGATTGGAGGCTCCACCAAGTGCTACTAATGCTCGAGTCTTCTCCCTTACCAGAGAGGAGGTAGCAAACGCCTCCACGGTTGTCACATGTCAGATAAGCATTTTTAATCTATATGTAACTATGCTATTTGATACTGGGCAACCCATTCGTTTGTTTCCATAGTATTTGCTGAAAGTCACTACGTGATGACTACATGTTGTGCCAGTCAAAATTTCAGACAGAGAACTGTATAGTGACACTACAAGAAAATTGGGATTCTACAACACTTAAACGACAACACTTTTTATAAAAAGCGTTGTCTATTTTTTCTAACAACGCTTTTAGTGAAAAGCGTTGTCTATTTCATTATTTTCTTATTAATAGACAACGCTTTTCTAAAAACAATTGTCTATTAGTGATTTTTACGGGTCAAAGACAACGCTTCGTAAAGAGCGTTGTCTATTAGACTTTTTTTAGTGTCTACGACAACGTTTTTTAAAAAGTGTTGTCTATTGTTAAGTTCTCATCTAAATCTTGATTAATACAAACCGTTGGATCTAAGTAAGGAGTAGAAAACCTGAACCCTTCTCCCAACTCCTATCTTCCGATCGTTTTTGATCCCGAACCCTTCTCCCAACTCCTCATCTCACGCGACCTTCTCCATCCAACTCCTCTCCGGCAAACCCCTCTCTGGTGAACCCCTCTCCGTGAACCACTCCTCCGAACTCCTCTCCGTCAAGACCACACCTTTGTCAAGCGGCAGATCCCGGTGTTGAGGCGATCGACCACGACAGATCGACCCATCTCTTCGCCTCCTTCGCCCCCGACGTTGAGGCGGTGACTGGTATAAGGAGGGCAAGATGAGCGTGAGTCCAGTGCCGGCCTCGGACACCCATGGCAACCTGGACGAGCAGATCGCACAGCTCATGCAGTGCAAGCCGCTCGCCGAACAGGAGGTTACATCTCGCCCTTTCCCTTGCTTATTTTCGTTCGATCGCTCCTTCGATTTATTCCTTCTCTGGTCAGGATGTTTGTTTTGGGGGTTTTCTGCTCGATTCATGCGTATTCTTTACAGATCTGAGGTTGTGTGGGTGTTTAGCAATTTACAGATATGCGATGCTGTTATGGCGTGTGGTTTGGCTGAGATGTTTGTTTCTAGTGATTACTGGGATGTGTATATGTAAAATGGTAGATATTGGCATTAGATCTATTTTAATATTTAGTCGATCTTTCTTCGTAATGAATTGGTTCGGTTGCAGGTCTTTGATCTAGTTCCCTGGATTGTTCCACATAGCCTATGATTCAAGCTTTAAACAATGGAGTTTGTAGAGAAATTTGAGCTCTTCCCAGACTTGAAATTGCTAATGTAGAACTGGCCAGTCCATATTTCATTCCTGGACTGTAATGATTTTCTTTGTTGGACTATAGGGTGGGTTAGTGTCGCTTGTTAATGAATAATCTGATGATTTATTTATCCGATGTGACTTAATTATTTCTCCTTGATACAATTATAAATGCTTTAATTTGTTAGAGACGATGGGAAATAGTTTATCTGATCAACATGTCATTCGGAATTTAGTTTTTGATTGAGCTGATTTTTCTTGTAAGTTATATAGAAAAAATATTCGTAGAGGTTTCTATTGTATCTTTTCATAAGCCTCTGGAAATTTATGAAATATTACTCAAGCTATAGGAGGACTCCTCTAGTTACATGCATTAACTGTTTGTTCTATTAACAAGGAATAGAGGTAAATGCTTCTATTCCCTTCTTGTGTCTTGCTAATTGCTAAAAGTTCACAATGAGTTCACATTGTTAAGACATTAGCTTTTGCAGTCCAATGTTTGTTTAGTGTTCTTTTTTTCCCTATGAAAATAATATTTAGAATTTCTTGCAGTTTATCATTGTGAGTTAATAACTATATTTATAAGTTTTTAAATAAAATTTCAGGTTAGGGTGCTTTGTGAAAAAGCTAAGGAGGTTTTAATGGAAGAAAGCAATGTTCAGGTAGACATTACTTCTTTTAAGTAAGTTATTCAATCGTTAAGGCCCTTGTTAAAGTATAACGCTGTTGAATTTCCTTGAAGTTGTTCACTCGCATGCTGGCCATGATCATTCTCTATTAAAATTAGAAAGGAATGTAAACAACACAAACCTCAACTGATGTCTCATAAGAAGTTCTTATAGAACTTCATTGGTTGTAGGCGTAGAAGCTTACTATAGATCTGTATTATTGAACTTCAGGATATTTGCTTGTATTACAAGATATATACTTCATGTAAATATGAAATAAAAAACACAGATGCAACATAAGACAAAAACTGAGAAATGGATGTTATACTGAGTACTACAAACCATAGTTTATCATATTATAGTTGATTCTCTAGTAAAGTTTGAACTCGTTTATTTTGATTTGAAATGTCTAAAGCTTTTACTAATGTTTGATGGTAAAATTTGGTGTTTGGTTCTTTATGCAACATTTTATTGTTTTCTATGAAGTCACCATAGCAATGTTGTAACTTCGTTGTAGCTTCATTGGAACTTCTCGTTAGCAGCTGGTTGCAGACAGATCCCTTGATACTTGATTCATTGAGCTGTTGGTCAAAGTGTCCTTAAATAAGCTGCTGAGGGCGCCTCCAAGTCCTCATGGAGGTGCCTTAAAGGTGAAGTTCTATCCCTCTTTCTGCGCTACGATAAGCCTCCACTGCCTGCTGCTTATCCTGCCTAGAGGCGCCTTCATTGCTCCATGGAGGTGTCTTAAGCCTAGCATCCAAGGCGCCTCAGCCTCCCTCGAGGGTGCCTCCAAGCTTGCTATGCATACTTCTTCTCCCTTGCACCCGAGGTACCTCAAGCTCCATGAGGGCGCCTCGGGTACTGTTCATCCAAGGCATGATGTGCACTTTAGTCTCTGCAAAATATGTTAGTCCACAAACCACACACATACCCTGCAAGACAAAGTTAACATGATATAAATACAGTAAATGAAATATTTGACAATCTCAGGACTACCCGGTTCTGACTTCGGATTTTCAACCGGAAACCCTAGGTCGAACCGACGCCTACTGTTCCCTCTTTCAGGGAACGCATCCTCACCTACTCCACTCAGGAGAGCATACCAATTGCAGTTTGGTCCTCCAGACTGACTAGACTTTTCGCATAGGGTTACCACCCCCTAGGACCTAGGGTTACCACCCTCTAGGTATTGGTTAGTCCTAAGAAAACGTACCGGTTCCACTGTACAAAAATTTTTATACAAGTATCAAACCTTTCCTTAAATAACCTATTGTGTTCTTTAGAAGTTAAATTAGGAATCGCAGATGGAACTTAACATCATTGATTCCAAATTTAACTTATCTGTTCTTAATGGTTTAGATTTGAATCGCAAGCGGAACTTAACACTATTGATTCAAATCCACCTATGTTATTAATTCCATTAAATATTAATTTCCAAAATTAGCTTCTAGGACTGCATGGAGAGGCACATGGCCTTCTTGGATATGGGAGCAACCACCACCGCCTAGACAAAGCCTTTTAAGGAAAGCTAATATTTAATTTCCTTAAATAACTCTAGGTTAACCAAAAGGAACAATCGAATCACAAATTCGAAAAACAAAACAAAAAGAAACACATCTTCAAAACAAATCCGAAAACTAGATCTAATGCCTCTTGTGTTTGGAATTCATACAAAAGAAATACAACTAGTATGATGCAGAAATTAATTACTAATTATACCTTCCTTTGTAAACTTTAATGACCTCTTGATCTTCTACCGTATTACTCTTCATATCTCGGACGTTGTGTGGGCAACAATCTACCGAGATGAGAATCCACCTAAGCCACCTTCTTCTCCAAACATGATTCGGCCACCACAAATATTCCATGAATAGATGTGGTTCAGCCACCACCACCAAGCTCCAAGGGATGCTTCCTTTCTCTCCTTCTTCTCCATGCTAAAATTCGGCCATCTTCAAGCTCCATGAGATTACAAGGTCTGACCAATGAAGAAGAAAGAAAAGGAAGAAATAAAAATAATAGGGCCGGCCACCATCAAGGAAGAAAAGAGAGGAAGAAAAATAATATAGTCGTGAGCCATGAAGGCACCTCTACCTCCTCTTTTATATTCCTTGGTTTTGGCAAATAAGGAAATTTAATTAAAAACTTCCTTAATTCTTTTACCATGAAAAAGAAAAATTTATTTAATTAAAAATAATTTTCCTTTTCATTATTACATGGCCGACCACTTATTTTCCCAAAACAAGGAGAGTTTTAATTAAAACAAAAATTAAAACTTCCTAATTTGTCTCCGAAAATTTATAAAAAAATTTTCCAATAATTTTTCCCTTCATGGTGGTTTGTAAAAAGGAAATTTTATAAATTAAAATCTTTCTTTTAAACATGTGGATAAAAAAAAGTTTTAACTAAAAATTAAAATATCTTTTAATCTACAAATAAGGAAAGATATTAAATCTTTTCTTAATCTTTTGTAGAAGAAATATTTAATTTTTAAACTCTCTTTTAAATTATGATCATGGTTAAAAAGGAAAGTTTTCTCAAAATTAAAATCTCCTTTCAATCTACAAATAAGAAAAGATTTCAAATCTTTTCTTAATCTTTTGTAGAAAGCTATAAAAGAAAAGATTTAAATTTTAAACTCTCTATTAAAACCATGATATCCACATAAGAAATAATTTTAATAAAAATCCTTTTTAATATTCTAGTGGCCGGCCACCTAAGCTTAGGACCCAAGCTTTGGCCGACCACCAACTTGGCTCATCCACTTGGTCTTGGTCGGCCCTAGCTTGGGTTCCAAGCTAGCTTGGCCAGCCCCATTAGGATGGGTAAGAAGGTGGATATATGGTGGGTATAAATCTCTATATACAAGAGGCTACGATAGGGATCGAGAGGAGGAATTGGTTTTGGTCTCTCGATGAAATTAAGCTTCTCGTGTTCGCCCCGAACACACAACTTAACTTCATCAATAATAATTCATACCACTAAAGAATTATTATTGAACTACCGCACCAATCCCAAATTACATTTTTGGGCTCCTTCTTATTATGAGTGTGTTAGTCTCCTTGTGTTTAAGATGTCGAATGTCCACTAATTAAGTGAGTTACTGACAACTCATTTAATTAATATCTTAGTCCAAGAGTAGTACCATTCAACCTTATCGTCATGTCGGACTAAGTTCACCCTGCAGGGTTTAACATGACAATCTTTATGAGCTCCTCTTGGGGATATTATCAACCTATATTACTAGGACACAATTTCCTTCTATAATCAACAAGTCACACTATAAGTAACATCATTTTCCAACTTATCGGACATTTTGATTTATCGAACTAAATCTCACCCTTTGATAAGTCAAATAAATAAATATTAAATATATGTGCTTGTTATTATATTAGGATTAAGAGCACACACTTCCATAATAACTAAGGTCTAATTCTTTTATTGAATCAGTATAAAAAGAACTTACCTTAAATGGTCCTGCTCAATACACTTAAAGTGTACTAGTGTAATTTATTAGTCAAGATAAACTAATGCATAATTACACTACGACCATTCCAATGGTTTGTTCTTTTCCATCTTAGTCATGAGCTACTGTTTATAATTTATAAAGAACCAATAACACAATCTTCTGTGTGTGACACCACACACTATGTTATCTACAATATAAATTAATTGAACATCTACATTTGGTATATATAAATATAGACACTTGACCAATGTGATTCTTATTAATGTTTATACAAAAGCTAGGCTTTTAGTATACACTCCAATAATCTCCCACTTATACTAAAAGACTTTAATGCCATAAATGATGTCATACATCTGATTCCCAAATCTTTAACATGCCCATCAAAAGCTCTTGCCTGAAGGACCTTAGTGAAAAGATCTTCCAGGTTATCATCTGATGCAATCTAGGCGACAACAATTTTTTCTCGTTATACGAAATCTCGTATTGGGTAGTACTAGCGCTCTATTGTGTTTACTTGCCTTATGGACTTATGGTTTCTTTGAGTTTGCTACTTCACCACCATTATCACAAAATTGTTATAATCTTTTGGACAAACCAGAAATCATATCTAAGTCTATCTTGAGGTTACTGAGCCATTCAGCTTCTATGGCTGTCTCAGAGGCTGCCATATACTTAGCTTCCATAGCAGAGTCTGAGAAAGCACCAATGCTTAACACTTCTCCATAGTTATGGCTTTACCTCCTAAAGTAAACACAAAACCCCGAGGTTGACTTACTATTATCCCTATCTGATTGGAAATCCGGATCCGTGTAACTCACAGGGAGCAAATCATCTGACTAGTAAACTTAGCATATAATCTTTTGTCCTTCTAAGGTACTTCAACATATGCTTTCACAGCAGTCCAATGTCCCTGTCCTGGGTTACTTTGATATCTGCTAACCATTCTCACGGCAAAATAGATATCCGGTCTAGTGCATAGCATACATTAGGCTTCCTACAGCCGAAACATAAGGAACTACCTTCATGCCCTTTATCTCCTTTGATATCTTTGGAGATATCTCTTTAGATAAAGTCGCGCCATGTCAAAAAGGCAGAAAAACCTTTCTTAGAGTTTTGCATGCTAAAACGAGCTCATTGTATGAAGCTTGGGATAAGCACAACATTCTTTTCCTTGTGATCCTTGATCCCAAGAATATGTGCTCATTCTCTTAAGTTCTTCATATTGTTTGGACAACCATACCCTTACTTCTAACAACACTTTCATATTGTTTCCAACTACCAAAAATGTCATCTACGTATAGTACAATAAATACCACCACGTTTCCATCACACTTCTTGTATTACACAAGACTTATCCGGTAACTAAATCCATAAGACTGGATTTGTAACGACCCTCCTTCTACTAGCTAGGCTGTAAGGTCAGACCGTCACAATATGCTATGCTAGGCTATGTTTTAAGGTGCGGAAACGTGAAATAATTTAATATTTTACTAAACTCATGCCAATTGCTATTAAATCTGATCTTATGCTTAAAAGTACCCTTTTAAAGGTTGTACCTATACTCAAAAGAGAGAATCTAACCTTCACATGTGATTAAGGACTGCACTTAAGTACTTCCAGCCGAAACAGGCGTTCCAATCGATTGGCTGATCGATTAGGATGCTCGGATCGATTCACGGATCGATTCTGATGGCTACTGTGCTTGGGTTAATATTCTGGATCGATCGGCTGATCTATCCAGACTGGCCAATCGATCCAGTGATCGATTCCAGAGCTCTCTGTTCGTGGGAGCGATTTCCCCGATCGATCGAACGATCGATCCCGGAACCTTCTGTTTGCGACAGAATGCGACTGGATCGATCGGCTGATCGATCCAGAAGCTTACTGTTCGCGGAACCAGACTCCCCAATCGATCCACTGATTGATTGAGGGCCCCCAATCGATCCACTGATAGATTGGGGTTTCTGATTTCGCAACAACCTCTGATTTCAGCACTGTTTCGTGCCAAACTCACATACACAAGTTCTAAATTCACAAAAAACATTCTATTAGCAGACAACTAATATTCTAAACATGATTACTAACAAGCTAAACAGATTTTCTATAATTTCATGCATTTAGATAACTAAATAGGCAAAGAGTAACATAATTAGAAGCACTAAGTTCTTAAATATTCTAGTTCCTCCAAGGTCTTTTATTCCAGGTTCCATCCACACACATCTTCCTTACATTGACCTCCATCCTCCTCTAGTCCATCTTTCCTTTACCTTTATCTACAGTATAAGGAAACGAGTATCTGTAAGCTTTCGCTTAATAAGAAACCATCTACCTCACAAAACATGCATACGATGCAATTTATGTTTTAAAACATGCTATTTGAAACATATGAACATGGAACATGTAAGAGCATGGCATGACATACAAGCAAACTAGTCATGGCAACAAGTGCTACTGTAAGCTATCACATTGTATCAATAGAAAACTAAACTGATACAAACAAACTGAACGGAGCAAATGCTAACTAATGCTGGAGCTGTACCGAATTCACATAACTAATTGTGAGGTTTCGAAAACTATTTTAGTAGATAGATTAAAATAATAATCTTGCTGCTGTTTGGGCCCGGCAACTATACTTGCTATGCGCGCATCCCTAACTAGACCCGGGTTTGCAAGTCCCGAATTTAGTAGGGTTACTAGGTTATCTAAACCTAGGGACGACTATGGGAGCCCAACCCAATAGATATCTAATCCAGTACAGTGCCACTGAAAAGTAAAATACTGAACATAAGCTAATAACTCTTGTCTTGCTTTTACTAGGTTGTCTAAACCTAGAACTAGGTTATCTGAACCTAGGGCAACTATGGGAGCCCACCCATTGGACGTCTAGTCCATAAAAGCTGTAGCAAGATTAATTAAGCTGTAAAAATGCTTCTATTGCATTTATCTAAGCTATTAAAATGCCTATGGTGGCATTTCACTGAGCTGAGCGTTTAATCAAACGCTTGGTGTGCGCTAATTCGCACCCTATCACTAAAAATCTGCATACGGCTAAATAATGCATACAAACATACGACTAGCTACTTATACTGCAGGTGAGGGGTTTCTTACCTTCTTCTCTAATTTTCTTACGATTCTACTCGCTAGATTTCCGGAGAAGACGATCCTTTCGACAATCTTCTCGCGTCTATGCGTTCCTCTCGCGGAGGGGAGCGTCCCCGTATCCAAGATGTCACCGGGAGAAGCCCTTGAGACCCTAGGGATGGAGACCTAGGTGTGCTTGTGGTTGGCGCCGAGAAGAGGAAGAGAAAGGAGAAGGGGCGGCGGTGAGGGTTTGAGGGAAAGGTAAGTCACGATACAAATTAAAACTCCTCACTTAATTCCCTTTTTATATTAAGGAATTAATTCGTCCAACTCTAGCTTAAATAAAATTGTTTCCCTTTCCTTTCAGCACGGCCCTGCTGGGTTCTCCTGGTTACTAGAGTTCACCTTAAGTCGTAGGACCCAATAGGTCTCGAGTTCAATTCCCGCTTAAGCTATTTTACGTTTCTATTTGTTTTTAACACTTCCGCTACTCTAAAAATTCCATAAAAAATATTCTAAAATTCCAAGAAAATCATAGAATATTTATAAAATAACTTTGAGAATTTTCGGGCGCTACAATCCCCCATACCTTATAAAAAGTTCGTCCTCGAACTTAGAATAACTTTGGGTACTTCTGTCTCATACTGACTTCTGTCTCCCAAGTTGCCTCTTCTGCTGTGTGACTTTGCCAAATGACTTTTACTAATGGTACCTCCTTGTTCCGTAATTTCTTAACTGCTCGGTCTATTATCTGAATAGGCCGACTATCATAGCTGAGGTCTTCGCGGACTGGTACCGACTGGGGCTCAATCACCTGAGTGGCATCTGGGATATGCTTCTTCAGCATGGAGACATGAAATACATTATGGATGGCTGACATCTCCTGTGGTAGCTCTAACTCATATGCTACCTTGCCAACTCTTCTAGTGATAAGGTATGGTCCCACATATCTGGGACTTAATTTGCCCTTCTTCCCAAAACGCATTACTCCCTTCATGGGAGCTACTATGAGGAACACTGAATCCCCAACTGAAAACTCTAAGGGTCTGCGTCGTGTATCAGCATAGCTTTTATGGCGGATCTAAGCTGTCTCTATCCTCTGGCGGATATGCTGTATAACTGCTGTGGTATCTGCTACTAGATCTGTCTGAAGTTCTAGTTCTTTCTGTTCACCACTCTTATACTAGCAGATTGGAGATCTACACCTCCGCACATAGAGAGCCTCGTAAGGTGCCATGCCGATGGTCGCCTGATAGCTATTGTTGTATGCAAATTCTGCTAAACTCAGATATTTGCACCAACTTCCCTTGAAGTCTAGGGCACATGCGCAGAGCATATCTTCGAGTACTTGATTTACTCGCTTCGTCTGACCATCTGTCTAGGGATGGAAAGCTGTGCTAAATTTCAACTTAGTGCCCAATGCTGACTGTACACACTCCCAGAAGTGTGATGTGAATCGACTGTCTCTGTCTGAAAAAATGGTTCGTGGGACTCCATGTAGTCTGACGATCTCCTTGAGATACAACTGAGCTAGCTGTTCCATGGAGTAGGATATCCTGATAACTAAGAAGTGGGATGATTTAGTCAACCTGTCGACTATTACCCAGATGGCATCGAAACCATTTGTGGTTCTGGGTAAGCCCACTATGAAATCCATAGAGATGTCTTCCCACTTACATTCTGGAATCTGAGTAGGTTGCAGAACTCCTCCTGGTCTCTGATGTTCTGCCTTGACCCTCTGACAGGTCAGACAGGTGCTAACATATCTAGCGATGTCTCTTTTCATCCCGGGCCACCAAAAACGTTTCTTTAGATCTTGGTACATCTTGGTGGAACCTGGATGCATCGCATAAGGAGTCCTGTGAGCCTTGTCTAAAATCTTCCTCTTTAGTTCCTCCTGATCTGGAACACAGAGGCTGTCACCGAAATATAACACCCCACTATCGGACACTCTGAATTCTCTACTTTCTGATTCTGCTAACCCTTGCTTGCTGTTCTGAATTTCAGGATCCTGTTCCTAAGCTGTCTGAATGTCACCAAGCAGGTTAGATGCTAATGTCATAGTAGAGAGCTGTCCCACTATAAGTTCGAGACCAAAATCTGTGATCTCTTTCTGTAGGGACGGTGACATGGCTGCTAGGGATAGTAAGGTAGCACTGGACTTTCTGCTGAGTGCGTCTGCTACCTTATTGGCTTTTCCTGGGTGGTAGAGGATATCTATGTCATAATATTTGACCAGCTCAAGCCATCTACGCTGTCGCATATTCAGATCCTTCTGAGTGAAGAAGTACTTCAGACTCTGATGATCTGTATACACTCTGCACTGAGCTCCATACAAGTAATGTCTCCAAATTTTGAGAGCGAACACTACTGCTGCAAGCTCGAGGTCATGAGTAGGGTAGTTCCTCTCATAATCCTTGAGTTGTCTGGAGGCATAGGCGATCACCTTGCCATTTTGCATCAGTACTGCTCCTAGTCCCAATTTAGAGGCGTCACTGTAAATGTCAAAGCTATCTGTGTTTTCTGGTAGAGTCAAAATAGGTGCACTGGTCAACCTCCTTTTTAACTCGCTGAAGCTGTTCTCACAGTCCTCTGTCCACTGAAATTTTCTGTTCTTTCTGGTAAGAGCTGTCAGTGGGGAGGCTATTCTGGAGAAGTCCTCTACCAACTTTCTATAATAACCTATTAGTCCCAAAAAGCTCCTGATATCACTGGCATTCTTGGGTCTTTTCCAGTTACTCACAGCTTCTATTTTACTGGGGTCTACCATGATACCATCCTTTGAGATGATGTGACCCAGGAAGGACACCTGATCTAACCAAAATTCACATTTCGTGAACTTGGCGTACAGCTGATTCTGCTGAAGGGTCTTCAATACTATTCTCAGGTGCTCTGCATGTTCTTCCTGAGTTCCTGAATAGATAAGAATGTCATCGATAAACACAATAACAAATCTATCTAGGTAGTCCCTGAATACTCTGTTCATGAGGTCCATGAAAGTAGCTGGAGCATTTGTCATGCCAAAGGGCATGACTACGAACTCGTAGTGTCCGTATCTAGTCATGAATGCTGTCTTGGGTATATCCCCTTCTTTAACCTTCACCTGAGGATAACCTGACCTGAGGTCTATTTTAGAGAACACTGCCGCTCCCTTTAGCTAATCGAGCAGGTCATCTATTCTGGGAAGAGGATACCTGTTCTTGATGGTGACTTGGTTCAGTGCCCGGTAGTCTATACACAGGCGCATGCTCCCGTCCTTCTTCTTCATGAACAATACAGGCGCTCCCCATGGTGAGTGACTAGGGCGCATGAAACCTTTGTCAAGCAGCTCCTGTAATTGCTCCTGAAGTTCCTTCAGTTCTGCTGGAGCCACGCGGTAAGGTGCTTTGGAGATAGGATTCGTATCGAGAATGAGTTCTATCTCGAATTCAATCTCCCTGTCGGGTGCTAGGCCTGGTAACTCTTCAGGGAAGACTGCTGGGTAGTCACATACGACTCGGACCTCTGCTAGCTGTTGGTCCTTGTCCTGACTGGCATTGACTACATGCGCTAAAAATCCCGTACATCCTAAATCTAACAATTTCTGTGCCTTCAGAGCTGAGAGAAATTTCTTCGCTTTTCTCTTTGGTTTTCCGCTATACTCAAATTGTACTTCTGTTTCAGGTTGGAATATGACTTTCTAGTTACGACACTCGATAGAGGCACCGTATCTGATTAGGAAGTCCATTCCAAATATGACATCATAATCAGTCATACCTAGCACTATCAGATCACAAAAGAGCTCTCTGTCTGCTATAATGACTGGCACTGCTCTGAGCCAGTGCGTGGATGCCATAATTTCTCCTGAAGGTAGTGTTGTCAAAAACTGACCACGGAGTACCTTTGGAGGTATCGCTAACTTTTCGGAAAATGCCCTAGATACATAAGAATGGGTTGCCCCAGTATCGAATAAGACAGTTGCACTTTGCTGTAAAATACTAATCTGACCTGTAACAACTGTCGAGGCATTCGCTACATCTTCTCTGGTGAGTGAGTAGATCCTCGCATTTGTCATAGCTGGAGGGGCTTCTAGTCTGCCCTGGCTGATGTGTGGACCATCTAAAGCGGCCTGCATCTGATGTAACTGAGCTGGCTGGCCTCCATACTGAATCGACTGTGGTAGAGGAAGACTAGCCTTATTTGGGCACTGCTTAGCCATGTGCCCTTCCTGTCCACATTCAAAGCATCCCCGTGTGCCTTTGCGACAAACCCCAGGGTGGAATTTCCCACAGGTAGCACATTTGGGATAACTAGGCTATTTGCTGGCGGGTCCTCCCTTTGCGTAACTCCCTAGTTTGCGCTTGTTGCTGGAGTTCCCTTTCCAGTTGGAGCTGTGGCCTTGTTGTTTTTGAGTGCCTGAGCCTCCTTGTCCTTTGGACTCTGAGAGGACTTGCTTTTGCTGTTTGATACTGTTCTGGTAGTGCTCGGTGGTCAGAGCACTACTGACTAATTCTTCAGTGGTTTGCGGCCTATGAACGCCGCCAGCCACGTTCATTGCTATTTCCAGCCTCAGCATCTTGAGCATCAACCGGACTCTTTCTTTTTCTGTGCTGACTAGTTCGGGGCATAAACAAGCCAGTCTATTGAATTTCTTCACGGCTTCCTCAACTGATAGGTTGCCCTGACGAAACTCAGTGAACTCGTCGTAGTGGCGGTTTGTGACCCACATGTGAAAGAACTCCTCGAAGAATTCTTTCTTGAAGTCGGCCCATGTCATCTGATTCACTGGGCGCTTCGCTCTAATTCTCTCCCACCACATACGTGCATCTCCTGTCAAGCAGAAGGAGGCGCACTTCACCTTTTCATGCTCTGGCCAGTCCAGAAGCTCCATCGTACTCTCCAGTGTTTTGAACCAGGCTTGAGCATCCCATGGTTCACTGGTGCCTGAGAAGTTCTCTGGCTTGACTCTCTGCCACTGGATCAGATAGGCTTCTCTCTTTGCCTCTGCTGCTAGGGCTATTGGTGCTGTAGGCTGGGCTGGTGGAACCTCTATAACTACGGGGGTTGCTATGTTTGGTTCCGGAGTGACAGTGGGAGTATTCTGCTGATTAGCCTTTAAGGTGGCTATTTCCTGTTGCTATTCAACTAGCTGCTGTTGTAACTGAGCCACTAGTGCTGTAAGGTCTGGGGGAGGCACTGAACTGCCTGCCTCATGCTGGGGCTCAGTAGCTGGTGTCCTCTTAGCTGGGCGTCCTCTTGCCATTTCTAAAGGAATAGAGGACATACATAACTAATACTATCACATTTAACTAATTACTATAATCAACCATGTTAAATACTATCATACATCAACATGCTTTAGTTATCTATAAACATGACAGTAAGAAAACATATGTAAGAGAAGAGGTGTTCTTACTTGGAAGCTGCAGGTTCAATGCTGATGTGTGTGAAGGAAGTATGGAACTTGCTCTGATACCACTCTGTAACGACCTGCCTTCTACTAGCTAGGCTGTAAGGTCGGACCGTCACAATATGTTATGCTAGGCTATGTTTTAAGGTGCGGAAACGTGAACTAATTTAATATTTTACTAAACTCATGCCAATTGCTATTAAATCTGATCTTATGCTTAACAGTACCCTTTTAAAGGTTGTACCTATACTCAAAAGAGAGAATCTAACCTTCACATGTGATTAAGGACTGCACTTAAGCACTTCCAGCCGAAACAGGCGTTCCAATCGATTGGCTGATCGATTAGGATGTTCGGATCGATTCACGGATCGATTCTGATGGCTACTGTGCTCGGGTTAATATTCTGGATCGATCGACTGATCGATCCAGACTGGCCAATCGATCCAGTGATTGATTCCAGAGCTCTCTGTTCGCGGGAGCGATTTCCCCGATCGATCGAACGATCGATCCCGGAACCTTCTGTTTGCGACAGAATGCGACTGGATTGATCAGCTGATTGATCCAGAAGCTTACTGTTCACGGAACCAGACTCCCCAATCGATCCACTGATTGATTGAGGGCCCCCAATCGATCCACTGATCGATTGGGGTTTCTGATTTCGCAACAACATCTGATTTCAGCACTGTTTCGTGCCAAACTCACATACACAAGTTCTAAATTCACAAAAAGCATTCTATTAGCAGACAACTAATATTCTAAACATGATTACTAACAAGGTAAACAGATTTTCTATAATTTCATGCATTTAGATAACTAAATAGGCAAAGAGTAACATAATTAGAAGCACTAAGTTCTTAAATATTCTAGTTTCTCCAAGGTCTTTTATTCCAGGTTCCATCCCCACACATCTTCCTTGCATTGACCTCCAGCCTCCTCTAGTCCATCTTTCCTTTACCTTTATCTACAGTATAAGGAAACGAGTATCTGTAAGCTTTCGCTTAATAAGAAACCATCTACCTCACAAAACATGCATACGATGCAATTTATGTTTTAAAACATGCTATTTGAAACATATGAACATGGAACATGTAAGAGCATGGCATGACATACAAGCAAACTAGTCATGGCAACAAGTGCTACTGTAAGCTATCACATTGTATCAATAGAAAACTAAACTGATACAAACAAACTGAACGGAGCAAATGCTAACTAATGCTGGAGCTGTACCGAATTCACATAACTAATTGTGAGGTTTCGAAAACTATTTTAGTAGATAGATTAAAATAATAATCATGCTGCTGTTTGGGCCCGGCAACTGTACTTGCTATGCGCGCATCCCTAACTAGACCCGGGTTTGCAAGTCCCGAATTTAGTAGGGTTACTAGGTTATCTAAACCTAGGGACGACTATGGGAGCCCAGCCCAATGGATATCTAATCCAGTACAGTGCAACTGAAAAGTAAAATACTGAACATAAGCTAATAACTCTTGTCTTGCTTTTACTAGGTTGTCTAAACCCAGAACTAGGTTATCTGAACCTAGGGCAACTATGGGAGCCCACCCATTGGACGTCTAGTCCATAAAAGCTGTAGCAAGACTAATTAAGCTGTAAAAATGCTTCTATTGCATTTATCTAAGCTATTAAAATGCCTATGGTGGCATTTCACTGAGCTGAGCGTTTAATCAAACGCTTGGTGTGCGCTAATTCGCACCCTATCACTAAAAATCTGCATACGGCTAAAACAATGCATACAAACATACGACTAGCTACTTATACTGCAGGTGAGAGGTTTCTTACCTTCTGCTCTAATTTTCTTATGATTCTACTCGCTAGATTTCCGGAGAAGACGATCCTTTCGACAATCTTCTCGCGTCTACGCGTTCCTCTCGCGGAGGGGAGAGTCCCCGTATCCAAGATGTCGCCGGGAGAAGCCCTTGAGACCCTAGGGATGGAGACCTAGGTGTGCTTGTGGTTGGCGCAGAGAAGAGGAAGAGAAAGGAGAAGGGGCGGCGGTGAGGGTTTGAGGGAAAGGTAAGTCACGATACAAATTAAAACTCCTCACTTAATTCCCTTTTTATATTAAGGAATTAATTCGTCCAACTCTAGCTTAAATAAAATTGTTTCCCTTTCCTTTCAGCACGGCCCTGCTGGGTTCTCCTGGTTACTAGAGTTCACCTTAAGTCGTAGGACCCAATAGGTCTCGGGTTCAATTCCCGCCTAAGCTATTTTACGTTTCTATTTGTTTTTGCCACTTCCGCTACTCTAAAAATTCCATAAAATATATTCTAAAATTCCAGGAAAATCATAGAATATTTCTAAAATAACTTTGAGAATTTTTGGGCACTACAGGATTACTTCATTAAACTGGATGAACCAAGACTTTGAAGCTTTACTTCAGTCCATAGACCGATTGAGCTTACATACTAGATGCTCTTTGCCCTTTGCAATGAACCTCTCTGGTTGCTTTATATGGATGCATTCTTCAAGACTTCCATAAAGGAAAGTTGTCTTGACATCCATTTGCCTAATCTCATAGTCTATATGAGCAGCAATAGATAAAAGAATTCGGATAGACTTAAGCATGACTACCGATAAAAGATTTCCCTTTCTCAACAAGCCTTGCTTTGAAAGTTTTCACTTTCCCATCTATCCCTTTTTTCTATTGTAGGATTATTTTCACCCAATGGATTTTACACCGTTTGGTGATTTTATAAGCTCCTAGACTCTATTAGAATACATATATTCTAATTTTGTATTTATTGCTTTTTGCAAAGATATTGCATCTTTATCTTGGAGTGCTTCGTCATATGTCCGGGGATCAGGTTCATGTCCACCAGGGATCAAGTCCAAAGATTCTCCCAAAGCATGAATCTTTTAGGTTGCCTAACTGTTAGGATCTTAGATGGCTAGAGGGGGGGTGAATTGCTCCTTTAAAAACTTAAACGAAAACTTCTACACAGATAATCGTTAGCACAGCGGAATTAGACAACTAAAGGAGAGAAAAACACAAGCACACTAACACTAGGATTTACGAGGTTCGGGGATAACTTGCCCCTACTCCTCGGCGTGTCCGTAAGGTGGACGACTCCTTGATCTTCGGTAGATCACACCCCGGATAAACTCTGGCTAGATCCTCCTTCTCGGTGGAGTAACCTCTCCACAAAGATCACAAGAGTAGATTTGAAAGTGAAGCACAATTACTTACAGAGTGTGGCTAAAGGATTGAACAGTTTAACTTACAGCCACGAAGCAGAAAAACAACGACAGGAGGAATCAGCCAAGAGCTCAACAAAAACGCACAGCCTCTTGCTTGAACGACAGAGAGAGTTTTTCCAGAGTGTTGGTGATCCTCCCACTTCCTCCTTCTTATTTCTCTGCTTTCTTCACTGCGTTTGCCTGCATCGAATCACTGCAAACCAGTAGCGTATCACTGTCGCCAAACCAGGCGTCGCCAATCACGCTTCTTCCTCATCTGAATATCTGAGCTCACACCAATACCATCCTTGGTCTTCACTGGTGTCTCTGAACTCGAACCAATGAGGAAGAGTCAAGCTGATTGCAGCCAGTGAGCCAACTGAACAAGCCAGTGAACGTTGATGCTTCTTTTGCACAATCTGCAGCGATAACCAGTGGAAAAAAACATTTTGTTTTATTCCTTTGATAGTCATTGATTTGAATTAAAACATCACCATGGTACCTGCAACCTGTTACTCAAAAAGCTCACAAGCAGATGTTAGATCAGACGTATAACAAACGAATCAGAAATCAGCAGAAACTGACAGTGTGTGCAGACAGTGTGGTGGATCGGTCAGCGGACCGATCCACACCTTTGGATTGAACTCTGATCGGTCGTGAAGACCGATCAGGGTATGGCCTGATCGGTCGACAGACCGATCAGGGTTTAATGGGTGCGGTTCCTCGCACTCCTGAGATCGTCACCTGATCGGTCTGGAGACCGATCAGGATATGACCTGATCGGTCCGACAGACCGATCAGGGTTCATATGGATCGGTTCACGGACCGATCCACTTCCTTTTTCCTTCTCGCGACATCATCTCCTGATCGGTCTACAGACCGATCAGATTACACTCAGTAGGCTACTGAGTGTTTCCTGATCGGTCTACAGACCGATCAGATTACACTCAGTGTGCTTCTGAGGGTTTCCTGATCGGTCGCCAGACCGATCAGAAACCCTAGTTTCACCAGATCGGTCTGTGCACCGATCAGGAAAACAAAATCCCACTGGATCGGTCTGTTGACCGATCCAACGCCCATGTGATATTGGGATTGGTCTTGAGAACGAGCTACCGAGCCCTCTCTGACCTAGTTCGGAGAATGAGCTACCGAGCCCTCTCCGACTTCGTCCGGTCCAGAGAATGAGCTACCGAGCCCTCTCTGACCACTCCGTGCCAAGTCTCCATACTTGGACTTTTCCCATGCCAAGCTCCCTGCTTGGACTTTTCACCAGATGTCTGGTCAACCTTGACTCATCTGGATTTCCCTTGCCTGGCTTCACTCACCAGGACTTTCCCTCCCAATGGATCAACCTCGATCAGTAGTCAGTCTGAGTTTGATTAATATCTGATACAAACTTAAATCAGTGTCAACATCAAAACAACAGCCAGGTCAGACTGTATCAACAATCTCCCCCTTTTTGTTGTTTGACAACACGATTTAAGTTTAGATCAGAATTGTTCAAATTTTCATAATTTTAGGGGAATCAAGATCCTCCCCCTAAGGCGGATACTCCACTATATGAGGGTCTTCAAATTTTCATTCATCTAAACTTAGTTATCTTCTCCCCCTTTGTCAAACACCGAAAAGGTGCGAATATGGTAAGATAACATAAAGAGCTCCCCCTTAACCCTTACTGTCTGTTTCGTAAAGCACTTAGAATGCCCTCTAAGTGTATTATAAGACAGTAATAAAGAAATAAAGGACAAATAAGACATGCAAGTGAACAGCATATTAATATCCAATAGAAAATGAAGCATAATAAAGAGCAAGCAAATAGAAAACGGAGTAGCATAAATACAGGAGTAGCATCAGAAGTGCAAACATCCAGGTCAGTCATAAAGACTAACAAATAACATCCAAAATACAGACAGCCAACAAACAAACTGTGTCAATCAACATCCTCACACTGAGGAATATCACCATCATCGGCAGGAGGGGTGAAATCCTGAGGCGGCATGCCGGAGGATGGATAGCCTGGGTAAGACTGCGGAGGCGGGTAGCGTGCCATCCATCCGAGTAGCAACTGCTGTGTCACCACCTGATGACTGCGCATATCATCGAAGCGCTGGTCAATATGCCCGCGCAGGTCATCGTAGCGCTGGTCTATCCGAATACGTAGTCCATCGAGCTCAGCAGATATCATCTCATCATGCCGATCAAAACGGCTCTCCAGCTCGGCGATCTGCCAGCGCAGATCAGGATCGTCCTCTCCATCGTCAGCAGCAGCAGGAGGAGCAGCAACAGGAGCAACCTGTCGTGGAGGTCCCCGTGGTAACTCACCCAAAACTCTCCCATCCTTCCACTGAACACCCCCATTTTGTCCAATGATGCCAGACTTGGAAAATGCCCGTTTCCCAAGTCGGCAATCCTGCCTGACCATTTTGACTACCCTACCCTTAGACACATCAACCTGAAGGGTCTCGAGCCAATCAGTAATTATATGCCCATAAGGCATATAAACAGTGGAGCCGCTGGGCCGAGAATATGAAATGATCGAAGAGTAGATGCTGGACATAATGTCAAAGTCGAGACGCCGACGTAACCCATACAGCATCAAACAATGATAGGGTCGGATTTCAGCAAGAGGTTTGGATGTAATTGGAAGAATACAGTTTGTGACTATCTTAAAAAGAATATAGTCAGGGGCAGATAGTCGTAGGACAGCAAAAGTGGGAAAGTCAACATCCAACTCATCTAGGTCATCTGGTCTAGGATGACCGAAGAAGTACTCATAGATGGAGTCAGGTGAGACATCAAGTGGAGGACGTAATGATTCTGGTAAATCAGGATAAATTGAGAAAAGATCCCCCGTACACATCCGGCAGCCTAGATACCCAAAAAATTCTCTGATGGAGAAATCGATAGATCTTTTAGCGACTCGAGTTTTATAAACACCATCACTGTTCTGATGAAGATTGTTATAGAACTCAGAAACTAGGTCAAGGTTGATGTCCCTCTCTAAGTAGACTACCGAGTCAAGTTTAAAATAGGCTAGGGTTTCGGACACAGAAGGACAAAATTCATCCATATACTTGCGATCCACAGATCGACATGGAAGCAGCTTGAATGTCCTCTGTTGAAATGCTTGCTCAAAATGGCGGTTTGGGAATCTACTAGAACCAGCTGGTTGGGGTCGAGAGGGAGCAGGAGACTTGGATTTCTCAGCTGGGGACTTAGAAGAACTCTCACCGGCTGCTTTCTTCCTAAATAGATAAAGATTTGGACACGGTCGGGGCAAATGGGAGTCCACGGGAGCCACACAGAGAGAACCGAGACAACACACATAGAGAAAATGTGAAAAGAAGCTAAAAATGCTAAGAATGAATAAACCTCGGAAGGAAGAAGAGTTACCTGGGCGCCATTGTAACCTTCGGCTTTTAGAAGATGATGGGTCGAGAAGACGGGAGGAAAAGAGGGGCGTCGGCTAGGTTATGAGTCGGTCGGCTAGGGTTTTGAGAAGGAAGAAGATCGGGAAGAGAGTGGGTCGGGAGGTGTTAATGAGGGGATAGTGCACAGTGTGATCTGATCGGACGGCTGTCCGAATAGAGAAATCCTGACCGATCAGGAAACATCCTGATCGGTCAGTGATCGTCCTGATCGGTCGTGGAGACCGATCAGGGATCTTCCTGATCGGTCCTTGGACCGATCAGATGTGGATCAGTGGGCTGCGATCTGTGCCGGTGTCTCCTGATCGATCCCTGGATCGATCAGTGAACTCTGTCAGGAATTTCCTGTCCTGATCGGTCGTGGAGACCGATTAGGTATCGTCAAATCTCCTGATCGGTCGTGGAGACCGATCAGGGAACCTCCTGACCGATCCCCGGACCGATCAGAGGTCGATCAGTAGCGAATGAACTCTACTGATCGGTCGTAGAGACCGATCAGATATCAGCCTGATCGGTCCCTGGACCGATCAGTGTCTGATAATCCTGAAATTCTGATTTCAGTAACTGAAATTTTTGAGCCGTTGTTGATCGAGAATTCTGAGAAGTTCACCAACTAAGAATTCAGAACCTCCCAAATTCATAACCTAGTACCTAAGGATCAACACCCACAATTATGAAAAAAAATGAACTCTTATGGCCTGAGCATGTTTAGAGCCCGAAAGTTTCAGACTTCAAAACCCAAAAACTCAGACATTTGGAATCTTAGAGTTCCAATCTTAGATAACCTTATAAAACTATTACCTATAGTGAACCAAGGTATTGGTTAAGACCTAGGATTGCTATGATCAGTTTCAAGTTTGTCAAAATATAAACAACTTGTCCTAATTTTCAAACAAGGCATGAAATCTGAAATTCTTGATCCTTGTTATGTTTAGTTTCAAGTTTGTCAAAATATATCCAAGTTGTTATTATTTCCTTTAATAACCTATCGTTTTATCAATCAAAGTCATGACATGAACCAAGCAACAATACCAATCAACACATCAACCATCAACCATGATTAGAAAATTTCTAGGCAAAAGTCCAACCAAGATTCCTTAGTTGGAATATATGAGTAAGATCTAGGAGCCAAAGACACATGAATTATGTAATGGCCTTCCTCATACTCAATTAATGTCTCTTCAACCTAATTATTCAAGGGATGCATGATACATTTTGAATAATTGGGTTGATCCTAGCATCTCACCCCATTTCTAGCAAACAAAAGTATTTTGTTAAACCTTATAGTTTGTGTGAGATGTTCCCAAGTTGCCCAAATTATTGTCCCAATTACTCTAGTCATTTTAATAGTCCTTATTGATCATGGTGAAGTTCTAATGACCTAAGGAGCCAAACACATTCCCAATTCCCTCCTTAAATGACTAAATTCATTCTCCGGAAGGGGTTTGGTGAAAATATCAGCTAGGTTTGACTTTGACTCCACATATGTGAGCACAATGTCACCCCTAGCTACGTGATCTCTAATGAAGTGATGACGCACTTCAATGTGCTTGGTCCTTGAGTGATGGACTGGATTTTTAGTTAGGTTGATCGTGCTAATGTTGTCACATAGCACTTGTACACCCTTATAAGAAAGTCCATAATCCTCTAGGGTGTGTATCATCCACAACAATTGTGATACACTCTCTCCCATGGCAATATATTCGGCCTCGGTCGTGGAGAGAGCAACACAATGTTGCTTCCGACTTGACCAACTAACTAAAGATGAACCTAAAAATTGGCAACCCCCACTAGTGCTTTTCCGATCCAATTTGCACCCAGCATAATCGGAATCGGTATAGCCTATCAAGTCAAAAGACTCTGTACGAGGGTACCATAGACCTACTCGAATTGTGCCCTTAAGGTATCTCAATATTCTCTTAACTGCAATTAAATGAGATTCCTTGGCACAGACTTGATATCTAGCGCACATGCCCACAGCAAAAAGTATGTCTGGTCGACTAGCTGTGAGATATAGAAGACTACCAATCATGCTTCTATATTACATTAGATCAATTGGTTTTCCACTCTCATCATTGTCAAGGCGAGTGCTTGTCGCCATTGGAGTGGACATTTCCTTAGAGTCACTCATATTGAATTTTCTAAGCATCTCTTGAGTGTATTTCGTCTGATGGACATAAATGCCATCTCGAGTTTGTTTGATTTCAAGTCCAAGGAAGAATGTCAATTCTCCTACTAGACTCATCTCAAACTCACTTTCCATGTGAGAAATAAATTCATTCAAATAGCCCTTGTTATTTGAGCCACAAATTATGTCATCGACATATACTTGGGCTACAAATATGTTTTCACCATCTCTTCGTAGAAATAGTGTTGGGTCTATTTGTCCTCTTACAAAACCCTTCTCTAGTAAATATGTTGACAACCTTTCGTACCAAGCTCGTGGTGCTTGTTTAAGCCCATAGAGAGCTTTCTTGAGCTTGTATACGTGGTTTGGAGCTTCGGTACTCACAAACCCCGGTGGTTGTTCAACGTAGACCTCTTCTTTAATGAAGCCATTTAAGAAGGCAGATTTAACATCCATTTGATAGAGCTTGAAACCTCTATGTGCAGCAAAAGCTAGCATCAAACGAATGGACTCTAATCGGGCCACGGGAGCATAAGTCTCATCATAATCGAGACCTTCGACTTGACTATAGCCCTTGGCTACAAGTCTTGCCTTGTTTCTTACAACTTCTCCCTTTTGATTTAACTTATTTTTGAAGACCCATTTAGTTCCAATAATGGTGGTCTTCTTAGGTCTAGGAACTAAGTCCCACACTTGGCTCCTTTCAAATTGACCTAATTCGTCTTGCATATCTATGATCCAATCAGGATCATGCAATGCTTCATCAACTAGTCTTGGTTCAATCTCTGAAATCAATGCAACTTCATTAGACTCATTTCTAAAGAATGACCTAGTCCTAACCCCTTGTTGGATATCTCCCACAATTTGATCTTGGGGATGACTAGTGGTTATCCTAGATTGTCTTGGTGTTGGTGGTGCCTCATGAATGGTCTCACTAGGCACAGGCAAGGACTCAATATCAGGCAAGGGATCAACCGGAGCCCTTTGTTGCCTTTGCTCATCGTCATCAGAGTCAACCTCGACTCTTTCTTCATTTTGATCATTCAAACTTAGATTTCTAAGTTCAAGTTGAATTTCTCCTACATCCCTTGATTGTTCATTTGATTGAGGGATTTCTTCAAAGGCTATATCAGAGGACTCTTCAATCAATTTAGTCCTATTGTTGTAGACTCGATAGCCTTTGCTGGTGAGCGAGTACCCGACCAGTATCCCTTCATCAGCCTTGGCCGAAAATTTTCCAAGATGGTCCTTGGTGTTCAAAATAAACACCTTACAACCAAACACCCTAAGATGTTTAATTGTAGGTGGTTTCCCAAACCAAAGTTCATGAGGAGTCTTTCCTAAAAACCTATGTATCAGGATTCGGTTTTGCACATAGCAAGCTGTATTCACAGCTTCAGCCCACAAGTAACTCGGTAGTGAGTACTCATTGAGCATGCTTCGTGCAGCCTCTTGTAAGACTCGGTTCTTTCTCTACACAACCCCATTTTGCTGTGGGGTCCTTGGAGTTGAGAACTCATGTCTATACCCTTTTGCTTGACAAAATTCTAAGAACCTATGGTTTTGAAATTCACCACCATGATCACTTCTAATGGTTTTAATTGTTGTTGATTTTTCATTTTCAGTTCTTCTACAAAAAGAAATAAAAATATCTATGGTTTGATCCTTAGTTTTCAAAAAGAAGGTCCATGTATATCTAGTAAAATCATCAATAATTACTAAACAATATCTACTACCATTCAATGAAATGACATTGTTACAATCAAACAAGTCCATATGTAATAAGTCTAAGGCAGTAGATGTACTCACAATGCTTTTACCTTTATGAGATGCTTTTGTTTGCTTACCCATTTGACATGCATCACATAGTTTGTTCTTTTGGTACTTGATGCTTGGCAAGCCTCGTACTAGTCCTTTGTTGGCCAACTTCCGAATGTTCTTCATGTTTACATGTGCCAACCTTCTATGCCAAAGCCAAGACTCTTCTTCTTTTGACATGAAACACTTAATCAAAGCATTAGTAGCACTTTTAAACGATACTTGATAAATATTATCAACCCTTGTGCCTACTAGTACCGTGTCAAGTGTGTCAATGTGTTTAACCAAACATTGACTTGAATGAAATTCAATTGTGTAACCCGTATCACACAATTGGCTGACACTTAGGAGATTAAAAGTCATCCCTTGACTAGAAGAACATTCTTGATGTGGAGACATTCGGATATATGAATGTCTCCAACCCCTATAACCTTAAGACTACCATTATTGCCAAAAGACACATTACCTCTATTTTTATTTTGTATGGTAGAGAATAGTGACTTGTCCCCTGTCATGTGCTTGGAGCATCCACTATCAACAAACCAAGTTGATAGACGCTCCCCCTCGACCAATGCCTACAAGACACGAAAGACGGATGTTTTAGGTACCCAAATTCTGGGACCTAATGCATCTACAATGAGAGACTTAGGCACCCATGCCTTGGTCACCTTCTTCCTAGTCTCATGAACCCTAGAAACATGTGTTCTATGAAATTGGGTTCTTGACACTAAAGAAATAAAACTAGACTCCTTAGGTTGGTATCCTAATCCAGCCTTGTTGTAAACCGCCCTTTGGGCATTTAGAATCATGTCTAAGGTCTTAGAGCTGGTTGAGAATTTCTCAAGCATTTTCTTGAGCTTCTCAATTTCACCCTTCAAGGTTTTGTTTTCATCCTCTAGGGCCTCTTGATAAAGGTCATCGACCTCATCTTCCCTAAGGGCCCTTAATTTCTCTATTTCATCTTTTAGCAGTTTAGTTTCTGTTTTTGATTTTTTAAGGGAAGTAGACAAATGTGCAATTGTTTTATAACACTTTTCTAAATGGGAGATGTTACCTCTTCATCATCCGAAGATGATGAAGTCGCGGCTGAAGAGCTTGAGTCCTCACTCTCGGACTCGGACTCCTCTCTTGCCATGAGGGCTAACTGTCGTGTACTCTTCTCCCTCTTCTCTTCCTCAGATGAACTTGAAGAAGACTCATCCCATGTAGCTTTTAGAGCCTTCTTCTTCTTGACTCTTTCCTCCTTCTTTTTGGCTCGTTCCTCCTTCCTTTTTAATTTCGGACACTCGCTCCGATAGTGTCCCTTTTTGCTGCACTCATAACATGTAACATTAGTTTTGTCAATATTTTGTTCACTAGGTTTACCTTTCCCTTTGTATCTTCTGCTCCTTCTCATGATTCTTCTCACGAAGTTGGCCATCTCGCTTGATGATGATTCCCCTTCATCATCGGACTCGGAGGAGGATGAAGATGAAACAATTTCTTTCTCCTTCTTCTTTTCTCTCTTCCTTCTTCCCTCCTTGCTCTTTTCTTCTGCAACCAAAGCAATACCTTTCTCTTTTTGCCCTTTGTTAGCAAGTTCATGTAACTCCATTTCACAAAAAAATTCATCTAACTTAACAATGGAAAGATCCTTGGATACCTTGTAGGCATCCACCATAGATGACCACAAGGCATTCCTAGGAAAAGCTTTTAGAGCATACCTTACGAGGTCACGGTTTTCTACTCGTTCATCCACCGAATGGAGACCATTGATGATCTCCTTGAACCTTCCATGTATCTCACTTACAGTTTCATTTTCCTTCATGACAAGGTTCTGTAGTTGGTTTAGGAACAAATCCCTCTTGGCGATCCGAGAGTCTCGAGTCCCTTCTTGGAGCTCGATGAGCTTGTTCCATAGATCCTTCGCACTTGTGAAAGGACCAACCTTGACAAGTTGATCCTTGGCTATCCCACATTGCAAAGTGACAACCGCCTTGGCATCGGCTTGTCCCTTGCGAGTTTGCTCAGTTGACCATCTCGATGAGTCAAGTTCCTTACCTTCTTCATCCTTTGGAGGTGAGAATCCCTCCTTGACGGAGAACCACATGGAGATATCGGTCTTGAGGTAATACTCCATGCGGCTTTTCCAGTATTGAAAATCTGCTCCATCGAAATAAGGTGGACGGTTGGTGCTGAGTCCCTCCTTCATGGCCATTGTTTAGCTCTTTGGGTTGTTAAGCCGTAATGAAGAGCACCAGGCTCTGATACCACTTGTTGGGATCTTAGATGGCTAGAGGGGGGTGAATAGCTCCTTTAAAAACTTAAACGAAAACTTCTACACAGATAATCGTTAGCACAGCGGAATTAGACAACTAAAGGAGAGAAAAACACAAGCACACTAACACTAGGATTTACGAGGTTCGGGGATAACTTGCCCCTACTCCTCGGCGTGTCCGTAAGGTGGACGACTCCTTGATCTTCGGTAGATCACACCCCGGATAAACTCCGGCTAGATCCTCCTTCTCGGTGGAGTAACCTCTCCACAAAGATCACAAGAGTAGATTTGAAAGTGAAGCACAATTACTTACAGAGTGTGGCTAAAGGATTGAACAGTTTAACTTACAGCCACGAAGCAGAAAAACAACGACAGGAGGAATCAGCCAAGAGCTCAACAAAAACGCACAGCCTCTTGCTTGAACGACAGAGAGAGTTTTTCCAGAGTGTTTTTGATCCTCTCCACTTCCTCCTTCTTATTTCTCTGCTTTCTTCACTGCGTTTGCCTGCATCGAATCACTGCAAACCAGTAGCGTATCACTGTCGCCAAACCAGGCGTCGCCAATCACGCTTCTTCCTCATCTGAATATCTGAGCTCACACCAATACCATCCTTGGTCTTCACTGGTGTCTCTGAACTCGAACCAATGAGGAAGAGTCAAGCTGATTGCAGCCAGTGAGCCAACTGAACAAGCCAGTGAACGTTGATGCTTCTTTTGCACAATCTGCAGCGATAACCAGTGGAAAAAAACATTTTGTTTTATTCCTTTGATAGTCATTGATTTGAATTAAAACATCACCATGGTACCTGCAACCTGTTACTCAAAAAGCTCACAAGCAGATGTTAGATCAGACGTATAACAAACGAATCAGAAATCAGCAGAAACTGACAGTGTGTGCAGACAGTGTGGTGGATCGGTCAGCGGACCGATCCACACCTTTGGATTGAACTCTGATCGGTCGTGAAGACCGATCAGGGTATGGCCTGATCGGTCGACAGACCGATCAGGGTTTAATGGGTGCGGTTCCTCGCACTCCTGAGATCGTCACCTGATCGGTCTGGAGACCGATCAGGATATGACCTGATCGGTCCGACAGACCGATCAGGGTTCATATGGATCGGTTCACGGACCGATCCACTTCCTTTTTCCTTCTCGCGACATCATCTCCTGATCGGTCTACAGACCGATCAGATTACACTCAGTAGGCTACTGAGTGTTTCCTGATCGGTCTACAGACCGATCAGATTACACTCAGTGTGCTTCTGAGTGTTTCCTGATCGGTCGCCAGACCGATCAGAAACCCTAGTTTCACCAGATCGGTCTGTGCACCGATCAGGAAAACAAAATCCCACTGGATCGGTCTGTTGACCGATCCAACGCCCATGTGATATTGGGATTGGTCTTGAGAACGAGCTACCGAGCCCTCTCTGACCTAGTCCGGAGAACGAGCTACCGAGCCCTCTCCGACTTCGTCCGGTCCAGAGAACGAGCTACCGAGCCCTCTCTGACCACTCCGTGCCAAGTCTCCATACTTGGACTTTTCCCATGCCAAGCTCCCTGCTTGGACTTTTCACCAGATGTCTGGTCAACCTTGACTCATCTGGATTTCCCTTGCCTGGCTTCACTCACCAGGACTTTCCCTCCCAATGGATCAACCTCGATCAGTAGTCAGTCTGAGTTTGATTAATATCTGATACAAACTTAAATCAGTGTCAACATCAAAACAACAGCCAGGTCAGACTGTATCAACACTAACAACCCTCCCACTATGACGAGACACTTTCTGCAATTGTGTATCATTTGTGATACGTGTTGCAGTTTCTTGTGATATTTCATCTTGTACAGTTGGTACTAGATTAGACGTGTCCTTTAATTCCCTTAAGAACAATCTTTACACATGGGCTTGTGGTTCATAGTATAGTCCTTTTCTAAAATCGAGCATTGGTGCCAACAATAACTTTCCGATTTTAAGAACTAAAAACCTCTTTTCATTTTTCTAAGATAACTCACAAACTAGTGAACTCATGCCCAATATTATCAGTGTCTCTCATGTGCTAGACCACCCAAATCCGAATATGCTTCAGACTAGACTTACGCTCAATTTGCAATTCTATGGGAGTAGAGAGTTCTGACTTAGAATGTACTATGTCCACTTCCGTTTCCAGTGTATATCCTTAAAACGATTTTGGTAATTTTCTGAATAACTCATCATTGATCTAATTATTCCATAAGAGTCTTATACCTTCTTTCTACTACACCATTCTGTTGGGGTGTACCAGGTGCAGTTAGTTGGGATTGAATCCCGACTTCTGATAAGTGACTCCTAAACTCTCCTAAGAGGTACTTGTTACTACGATTTCACCGTAGTATCTTGATACTTTTACTTTGACGTTACTTCACATTAGCCTAGTATTCTTTGAACTAATCAAAGCACTTAGACTTGTGGCGAGTCAAGTAAATGTATCCTTATCTCAAATAGTCATCTATAAAATAGACAAAATATTTGAACCTACCTCTTGTCTGGATAATCATAGGACCACTCAAATCAGAATGAACCAATTCCAACACATCCTTGGCTCTGTACCCCTTAGACTTTAAAAGCTTCTTGGTTATTTTTCCTTCTAAGTAAGACTCGTAGGTTGGAAAGATTTTCACTACCAATGAACCCAAGAGTTCATTGGTTTTTATCTTTTTGAATCCTACTCAAGTTAATATAACCTAGCCTTAGACTGCCAAGGATGTGATTGGTTCATTTTCGAAGGTTGCTTTCTCTTATTAAAGTTAGAAGATGTGTTACTAATTTCCATTTATTGCATTGTAGGAGTTATTGGATTTATAAATTGTCAACCAAGGTACTAGAACAGATATCTTTCCTATTTTCTCGATAACAACTTTGTTATCAAAATAGACACAATATCTATTCTTTAATAGTTTAGAAACTGAAATTAGGTTCTTTCTAAACTTAGTACATAAAGACAATTTCTGAAAATCCATATTCTATTCCTATCAGAGGATAAACATCTCCCACTGCAACAACTGCTACTATTGCAGCAGTGCCCATGTAGACGGTGATTTATATAGTTGTCGGGTTTCCTGGAACCCTGTAATGAATTACAGACATAATCAGTGGTTCATGTATCTACACACCAGGTACCAGTAGATAACACCACTAAATATGTTTCAACAACTAATAAAATACACCGTTATTGTTCTCAGTTCTGAGAGGACAGTCTACCTTAATGTCCAAGTTTTTCAATCATTACAATTAGGACTACTAAGTCTATACTATAGTATAACAACTAGGGGATTGACTAACATTTGAAATCCTAAGAATCACAAAAATATTTGGTCAAGACCAACATCTCAAAATCCCCGTGAATTTTGTATGCCACGATAGTGTGGACGTATACAAATTCTAAAAGGAGATTTTATTAATTTTATTATCTTGTCAACTTATGACAAATAAAATTAATAGTTGGTCTGTCTTTAATCAAATATTTGGTCAAAACTCTAAATTTAAAATAATATTGATTCCTCTAACAATACTATTTAAATTTACCAACACCTCAAAACACCGTGAATTTTGCATGCTATGTTAGTGTGGAAGTATACAAAATCAATCATTTGTAAGAGGAGGGTTTTACCCATTAATTATCTTGTCAACCTAACTTTATGACAAATAAAATTATCTCAAACATCGTTAATTTTGTATGCCACGTTAGTGTGGACGTATACAAAATCAATCATTTGTAAGAGGGGTTTTAACCCATTAATTTTATTATCTTGTCAACCTAGTTTTATGACAAATTAATAGTTGGTTTCCTTTTTGGTCACACAAGTAATAACAGTGACTCCGTTGGGGAGGATACTATTAGATGCATCTAAGTGTATACCATTACTTTGATACTAAGTCCATTAAATAGAATTGTGCCACTTCAGTTGGAGAAGATCACACACATCCTAAATAATTTCCTATAATCATCCATTAAGGAAGTTTGATCTAGTGATCTGCAAACAAACTCATCCGTTGTGGAGGGAGGCACTTAGAGCCAACACACAAGCTTGTTACATCACTTACAAACTAGTAATGGAGACTGTAGGATTTATATACTAATCTCTCTCCCACTTAGTTATTTAAAATGAGGAATTTTAACCTAACCTAGCATACATCACATGCATACACACACATCACAGTAAATAAAAGCAATAAATATGGAAACTATTTTCCAACTATTATGACCTTTTCCTGTTACTGTCCTCCATGTGCTCTAACCCTAGATGCTGCCATTTTTAGCCACCGTCATCGGGTCGAGTTGTCGCATCCATCTTGCTTCTTATTCCACTGCGCCTCTGGTGCTCTAAAAGTACCACGCCTCGCAAGAATCCGATTCGCGACAAAAATAGAATTTTACATATATCGATCCTATATTCCACGAGGGAATGTACATTTAATTAAGATCTAAAATAGAATTCTAAAATCCTAGGGCTAATACATCTCCTGCTGTATTAGTTACATACAATCATGCACACACAATTAAATTCCCTTGACATGTCCAAGGGTCCAATCACACACAATAAAAATATGCCATAATAGTTGGATCCTACAACGATAAAGTTAGCACATCCTACTATTATCCTGCCTAAATTATGTATGACATGTGCATAATCTATTTGAAAACCAAACACACAGAGGCAAACCCTAGCTCTGATACCAATTGTTGGTTAGTCCTAAGAAAACGTACCGGTTCCACTGTACAAAAATTTTTGTACAAGTATCGAACCTTTCCTTAAATAACCTATTGTGTTCTTTAGAAGTTAAATTAGGAATCGCAGACAGAACTTAACATCATTGATTCCAAATTTAACTTACCTGTTCTTAATGGTTTAGATTTGAATCGCAAGCGGAACTTAACACTATTGATTCAAATCCATCTATGTTATTATTTCCATTAAATATTAATTTATAAAATTGGCTTCCAGGACTGCATGGCGAGGCACATGGCCTTCTTAGATATGGGAGCTACCACCACCACCTAGACAAAGCCTTTTAAGGAAAGTTAATATTTAATTTCCTTAAATAACTCTAGGTTAACCAAAAGGAACAATCGAATCACAAATTCGAAAAACAAAACAAAAATAAACACATATTTGAAACAAATCTGAAAACTAGATCTAATGCCTCTTGTGTTTGGAATTCATACAAAAGAAATACAACTAATATGATGTGGAAATTAATTACTAATTATACCTTCCTTTGTAAACTTTAATGACCTCTTGATCTTCTACCGTATTCCTCTTCTTATCTCGGACGTTGTGTGGGCAACGATCTACCGAGATGAGAATCCACCTAAGCCACCTTCTTCTCCAAACATGATTCGGCCACCACAAATATTCCATGAATAGATGTGGTTCGGCCACCACCACCAAGCTCCAAGGGATGCTTCCTTTCTCTCCTTCTTCTCCATGCTAAAATCTGGCCATCTTCAAGCTCCATGAGATTACAAGGTCCGACCAATGAAGAAGAAAGAAAAGGAAGAAGGAAAAATAATAGGGCCGGCCACCATCAAGGAAGAAAAGAGAGGAAGAAAAATAATAGAGTCGTTAGCCATGAAGGCACCTCTACCTCCTCTTTTATATTCCTTGGTCTTGGCAAATAAGGAAATTTAATTAAAAACTTCCTTAATTCTTTTACCATGAAAAGGAAAATTTTATTTAATTAAAAATAATTTTCCTTTTCATTATTACATGGCCGACCACTTATTTCCCCAAAACAAGGAGAGTTTTAATTAAAACAAAAATTAAAACTTCCTAATTTGTCTCTAGAAATTTATAAAACATTTCTCCAATAATTTTTCCCTTCATGGTGGTTTGTCAAAAGGAAATTTTATAAATTAAAATCTTTCTTTTAAACATGTGGATAAAAAAAAGTTTTAACTAAAAATTAAAATCTCTTTTAATCTATAAATAAGGAAAGATATTAAATCTTTTCTTAATCTTTTGTAGAAGAAATATTTAATTTTTAAACTCTCTTTTAAATTATGATCATGGTTAAAAAGGAAAGTTTTCTCAAAATTAAAATCTCCTTTCAATCTACAAATAAGGAAAGATTTCAAATCTTTTCTTAATCTTTTGTAGAAAGCTATAAAAGAAAAGATTTAAATTTTAAACTCTCTATTAAAACCATGATATCCACATAAGAAATAATTTTAATAAAAATCCTTTTTAATATTCTAGTGGCTGGCCACCTAAGCTTAGGACCCAAGCTTTGGCCGCCCACCAACTTGGCTAATCCACTTGGTCTTGCCGGCCCTAGCTTGGGTTCTAAGCTAGCTTGGCCGGCCCCATTAGGATGGGTAAGAAGGTGGGTATATGGTGAGTATAAATCTCTATATACAAGAGGCTACGATAGGGACCGAGAGGAGGAATTGATTTTGGTCTCCCGATGAAATTAAGCTTCCCGTGTTCGCCCCGAACACACAACTTAACTTCATCAATAATAATTCATACCACTAAAGAATTATTATTGAACTACCGCACTAATCTCAAATTACATTTTTGGGCTCCTTCTTATTATGAGTGTGTTAGTCTCCCTGTATTTAAGATGTCGAATGTCCACTAATTAAGTGAGTTACTAACAACTCATTTAATTAATATCTTAGTCCAAGAGTAGTACCACTCAACCTTATCGTCATGTCGGACTAAGTTCACCTGCAGGGTTTAACATGACAATCTTTATGAGCTCCTCTTGGGGGCATTATCAACCTAGATTACTAGGACACAGTTTCCTTCTATAATCAACAAGTCACACTATAAGTAACATCATTTTCCAACTTATCGAGCATTTTGATTTATCGAACTAAATCTCACCCTTTGATAAGTCAAAGAAATAAATATTAAATATATGTGCTTGTTATTATATTAGGATTAAGAGCACACACTTCCATAATAACTAAGGTATAATTATTTTATTGAATCAGTATAAAAAGAACTTACCTTAAATGGTACTGCTCAATACACTTAAAGTGTACTAGCGTAATTTATTAGTCAAGATAAACTAATGCCTAATTACACTACGACTATTTCAATGGTTTGTTCCTTTTCATCTTAGTCGTGAGCTACTGTTTATAATTTATAAAGAACCGATAACACAATCTTCTGTGTGTGACACCACACACTATGTTATCTACAATATAAATTAATTGAACATCTACATTTCGTATATATAAATGTAGACACTTGACCAATGTGATTCTTATAAATGTTTATACAAAAGATAGGCTTTTAGTATACACTCCAACACTAGGGTTTTCCTCCCCCTTGGGTTACCTCCCCATAGGACCTAAGGTTACCCCCTCTTAGGATTTCTCCTCCACCTAGGGTTAACACCCCCTAAGACCTAGGGTTACCACCCCCTAAGACCTAGGGTTACCACCCCCTAGGGTTTTTCTTCCACCTAGGGTTACCACCCCTAGGACCTAGGGTCACCACCCCCTATGATTTTCACCTGCCTAACCACAGTTAGGTCTTACCTGAAACCTCATTTAAGCTCTTTAGATAACAATTAACCTTAACATTGAATCTCTTTTGCCATTATCAAAACTAAGGTCCGATCGTCGGATGCTTCCCGCACCAACAATCTCCCCCTTTTTTATTATGGCAACTGAAATTCAAAGTTAAGCTAAAGGATAATAATGAAAAGATACAAAGCATCACTAACATAAGCACAAGCATAAAGATAGCACAAGCACAAATTTAGCACATACAAAGCTCCCCCTTAATAACAGCTCCCCCTTTAGACTATAAAAATTTTAAATTTAAAAATTTTGAGTTTTCTTTGAATTTTCTTATACTCTCCCCTTTGTCATATATCAAAATAACTAAGAAAGTAAAGAAGAAAGCTAAAAATGACCTTAGCTGGATTTGAGAAATCTTAACTTTTCAGAAATAATTTTTATCTTATCTTTCAAAACGAAAAATAGAGCGTCAATTAAACACTTAGCTTTTAAAGAGGGAATGAAAAAAATTTAAGAAACATAAAGGCTTTTAAACATAGGATTAAACATACTTTGATAAACACTTAGCTTTGTTTAGAATATTTTTTTTTTGTAAAACTTTTAGCTAAGTGAAATCAAAAAATTTGTCATAAATTTGGAAAACATAACTTTTTTCTTTTTTTTTTTTTAAAAAAAACTAAGTTTGGGAAATACTTTTTAGCTAAGACTTTGTAAAGCATTAAAAAAACTTAGTTAAATTTGAAAAAGCTTTGTTAATTTCGAAAAGCTTTGTTGAAACATATTTAGTTAAATTTAAAAAGCTTTGTTAAAAATACTTAGCTAAATTTGAGAAGCTTTTAAAAACTTAGTTAAACTTTTTGAAAAAAATACTTAACTAAATTTTGAAAAAGCCTTTGAAAAATATTTAACTAAATTTTAAAATATTTTTTAAAAATGCTTAACTTGTAAAATTTTAACTAAGGTCATTTTTACTTTGGAGAATAAAATAGATAGAAAAATATTCCTAAAGTCCAAGCATGAGTAACTGAAAGGTAAATACTTAAATTCCTTGGCCACATGTCTAACCATTAGTTACTAGCTGATTACCTAGAGGGCAACAAATTTCACTTGGTTAGTCAAGTTAAGCTTAGAATTCCAATTAGATTTAACTAAGACTGGATAACTTAACTTGATTAATGTATTTTGGTATTTATTGTCCAGACTTACTGCGATGCACAAAAATAAGCATTCTGAAGTCTAGACTAAACCCTATGCATCTCACCCCATTCGAAGTGTTTTGAACATAAACAAGTTATGCCTAGTGTGTTTGTGAGATGCTCTGGCTGAAATCTAGGGGAACATGATTTCTAGGGTTAAACCTAGGCTAAGGCCAAATTTTGAACATCTAAGAAAATGGGATTTTGAAAATATTATTTTTTCTAGAATTTAAAAAAAAAAATGGAGTAAAGAAGATTCTGAAAATTATAACAGCAACTAAGACTAAGTTTTAAAACAAAGGTACTGATAAGCAAAAAGAAGTAAGTTCGAAAATATCTAAGCAAACAAAGTACTAGTGAGATGTCCAGGTCCAATATACAATGCATGGTAAGATAGAATCAAGTAGAAGGATCGTTAGCTGTAGGATTGTCAGCTAGTGGTGGGGGCTGCTCGGGTGCAGGCTACCCCTGACGAATCTCGTCTCAGAGAGAGGTAAAGCCGGAGGCTATCTCTGAGCAAAGTATGCGAAATCCATCTAGGACAAGCCGTTATGTCTGTGCAGACTGAACCTCGAGACGCGTAAGTCGATCCTCGAGACGCGTAAGTCGATCCTCGAGACGCGTAAGTCGGTCCTCGATCGATAAGGAGGTGGATGGCTGTGTTGAGGTCGAGGGCCCTGCCGAAGTGGAGGACTGTCCATGAATATGCTCGGCTGTAAACTCTAACCAGTCCTCTCCCTCGGCTGGAGCGAAGAAGGCAACAAACTCGTCGTCAGCCTCGGGCTCTATCGGAGCAGTGGTTGGCTGTGGTCTACCCCTCCAAGCTAGGATCCCCTCAGCAGTGATGTCAATGCGGTCTAATCTAAGATGACGCTGCCCTAACTCATCATAAGGTCTCATAGGGACAAGTGTCCCCTGGGTGGTATCAATCCCAAGGGTCGAGAAGATAAATGTCAAAATGTGACAGTAGGGCATGTGGATCTCAAGGGATGTGACTAAGCTAGATGCATGAATGATGTTATGGAACATATGTATTGCTATATCTATGTCTAAGCGGTGGCATAATGCATACAGGAAAAAGGAATATGAAGGTTGTATCTTCGGGGCATCCCGAGATCCGATCAGCAAAATACATGCTGTCAGGACTCTATATATAACATAGTCCTGAATCCTAAGAGACAGTGACCTGAACTCAGTCAAGACCTCTGGTCTCTCCTCCCCAAAAAAATACATGTAGATGGTGTCTAATGTTATGTGGGAATAGGGGCCACCAAATGGCAAGTCCCTAGCAGGGTAACACAAAAAGGGACATGCAGATGATATAAGCTCTAGACTAGTGCAAATCAAGGAAGGGGTAAACTGGATATCTTGTCCACCAACTCTGGTGGAATAGGTCAGGTTGTCAACCTTCTCAAGGTTGTTGAAGAACTGAGCACATAGGTCCTGATTTACTGCATTACTACAGTAAACTAGTTTACCAAGCTGATAGTGCTCTATCATCTGGATTGTAGGCTGACAATACTGAGCAAAAAATGGCCTACTCAAGTACCTAAGCTTAATAGGGGTAAATGTATGTCTGGTGAACTCAATCCTATGCCACTCTGAGGGCAACCTAGGATCGGTGGAAGGTACACTAGCGGGAGCAGGACCAACGTTTTGACGTTTCCTATTTTGATTCACGCAACCCATACAATAAAGAAATGTATAAAAATAATATATACAAACAATAGATAAGTTAAGATTATACCTAGGAGGCATTCTGAGGTTTTAATAGAGGTAGAAGAAAGAAATCCAGGGTTGAAGGCGCCTTGGATCAACGTTTTTTTTTGCGAGCGAGTAAATTACAGCGAACATTCTGTTCGCTGCATATTTTGGTATTGAGGGCGCCTTCAAGCCCTTTGAAGGCACCTTCAATGTCGCTATGAGGGTGCCTCGGACTCGGTCTGAGGTGCTCCGTGATCTTTGGCGGGAATTTTCCCGTCGATATTCGAGGGCGCCTCTGCTATGGTAGAGGCGCCTCGTTGGGCGCTTTCAATGAGTTTTTGTTTAAGATTTTTAAATAAGTCTTTTTTAGAAGATTTTTAAATAAGTTTTTAAAAGATTTTTAAATAAGTTTTTAAAAGATTTTTAAATAAGGTTTAAAAAAATTTAAATAAGTTTTTAAAAGATTTGTTAAATAAGTTTTTAAAAGATTTTTTAAACAAGTTTTTAAAAGATTCTTAAATAAGTTTTTAAAAGATTTTTTAAATAAGTTTTTAAAACAATTTTTAAATAAGTTTTTAAAAAAATTTAAATAAGTTTTTAAAAGAGATTTTTTAAATAAGTTTTTAAAAGATTTTTAAATAAGTTTTTAAAAGAATTTTTAAATAAGTTTTAAAAAAATTTAAATAAGTTTTTAAAAGATTTTTTAAATAAGTTTTTAAAAGATTTTAAAAGATTTTTAAATAAGTTTTTAAAAGAATTTTTAAATAAGTTTTTAAAAGAATTTTTAAATAAGTTTTTAAAAGAATTTTAAATAAGTTTTTAAAAGATTTTTAAATAAGTTTTATTTAAATGTTAATTAATTAAATCAGCCTAGATTCATCTCACCCGATACTAAGTTATCAATCTGGGAACCTTAAGTAGTTTTGTGAGATGGTTATCTTTGATTTAGATTATTTCTAAGGATTAATTTACATTTGAGTTAAACTTAGGTTTTCCAATTGGTTAACTAAATATACATTTCTAAGATCGACTCCCAGGCTGTGGCAAGACACTAGGCCTTCTTGGGTATGGGATCATCCACCACTTCTAAACAGAACCTTTCAAAGAAAATATATATTTAATTTCCCTTTTGAAACCCCTAGGTTTAACTAAACAAGTGTAGATTATTCCTTGATCCTTAAACTATCCTAAATCTTAACAGGTATAAAAAAAACAAAAACACAAACATCAAGCAAGTTTGTTTAACAATGTAGATCATTTTCGTATTGGCTCCCCCTGGATCATAGCCTCGATATGGTCTATTAAGGTAATGAACTTGATCCTTGGGGACCCAATATTGACCAGGTCCAACTTGATTGACCAAGTTGGACTTAGGTATTCATGCTTGGATTACTTTTCTATTTGGTTTGTTTACTAAAGATAGATAGGATCGATATTTCTTTTTAGTTTTAAATCCTAATCCGGATTTGTTGTAAATGGCTCTTTGTTTTCCAAGAATTAGGTCAAGGTTCTTGGAGCCCAAAGAAAACCTTTCCAACATTTTCTTCAAATCCTTGACCTGAGTTTTCAAGCTGGAATTTTCTTCCTCAAGCTTTTGGACTTGAGCTGAGTTTCCACTCTGAACTGGGTCAGGTAAGGATTTGAAGTTAGTCACTTCTTTAAGGGTTGTTACCTCCTTTAGAAGTGACTTGATCCTAATATTTGATTTTGCTAATTTTCGCATTAAATAATTTACTAAAGTGTGTAAATGCGGGATACTTACAATGGGGTCAGGCCCTTCAGAAACAGATACGGATCCATGGCTTCTCTCGGAATCAACTTCCGATTCATCCTCACTTCCGGATTCGTTGATGTAGTCCCGGGCTGTCATCGCGAGAAAACTCGTCTGTTCGAGTTCTTCGTCGTCGGATTCTTCCGAGGATGACTCGTCCCAGGTCGCCTTCAGAGACTTCTTTTTCCGTTGCTTCTTCTTTGCATCCTTTTGATTTAGGCAGTTGGCTTTGATGTGCCCATTCTGATTGCAACCGTAGCATGTCACTTCGAATTTTACCTTTGACTTTGGTTGAGCTTCCTTGGATTGAATTGCCTTCTTGAGGTCCTTCTTGTTGAAGCCTTTCTTTTTCTTATAGAGTTTCCTTACTAAGTTGACGAGTTCAGTCGTAAGTTTGTTGTCTTCATCGTCTGAGTCAAGTTCTTCTTCTGACTCCGGTTCGGTTCTGCGCTTCGATCTCGATTCATGAGTTCTGCTACTACCTGCAACCAAAGTTATACCCTTCTCGACCGGGTGTGCATTAGTCTGCTCATGCAATTCAAATTCAAAGAAGAGTTCATCTAATTTAATTGGAGATAAGTCCTTGGATACCTTGTACACATCTACCATGGATGCCCACAAGGTATTCCTAGGAAAGGCGTTAAGTGCATACCTTATTACGTCCCTGCTCTCCACTTTCTGTCCTATTACGTGGAGTCCATTCAGCAAGTCTTGAATTCTAGCGTGAAGCTGGCTTGCTATCTCTCCTTCCTACATTTTGATATTATATAATTTATTGAAAAGAAAATCTCGTTTACTTACCTTGGTGTCTGATGCACCCTCGTGTAGTTCGATTAGCTTTTCCCACAGCTCCTTTGCACTTGAGAAGGGTCCTACTCTGTTGAGTTCCTCCTTTGTCAGACCACACTGGAGTATGCAGGTTGCCTTTGCGTTCGCTTCTACTTTCTTGATTATGTTTGTGTCCCAGTTCTTTAAGGTACCGGTTTGCCAGTGCCGTCAAGTGGGGGTTCGAGGCCTGTCTTGGTGATCATCCAGACTTCGAACTGGGTTTGCATGTATGACTCCATTCGGCCTTTCCAGTAACCGAAGTCTTCGCCGGAGAAGAGTGGGGGACGGACTGTGCTGTAGCCTTCTTGTTGGGTCATTGAAAAACTTGCACACACAAAAATAAAAAGATTTGTTCCAAGACTTGGTCTTGGATTAGTAGTGCGGGATGTATAATAAAAAGAAAATTAACTCGAGTGGTGTTGCACCAACTTCAAGCAAAAATTGATTCGAAAGAAGAAATAGATTGGAATATAACAATTATACTAATTTTGATCGACTCCGAAAAACTAAAAATACCACGAAAAAGTGCTTGATTGGTGGTTGCACTAAATCGAAACTACCCCGCTCTGATACCAATTGTTGGATCTAAACATGCTCTAAACATGCTCTATAGTTCTTAGTCTCAAAATTTAATGGGGAGCAAATCAAGATGATCTAAACATGCTCTTAATCCCAAAACTTTAGAGGGCTTCCTACATATCATAGCATCTATCTCCTTTAACATGCAATAAGCCTATCATAACATGCATCTTCTTTAACATGCTTAAAACACATTGTAACATGTATTATCGAAGCTATTCATATTGCAGGTGAGAGATACTTACCTCCTTTCAATATATATTTACTATTATTGGGTGCAGAAAACACAACCCTCGCTTGTACGCCTTAATCTCCAAGACACCCTTCCCACGCGTCCTAATCCTTGTGAAATCTCTTCTCCTAGATTCTCCCCTTGAAGGACTTAGCACCTTGGAACCCTAGGGTTCTTGGCTGAAAATTGAAGAAAAGAGAGAGAATGAGGTTTCGGCTAGGGAGGAGAAGAGAGAATGAATCATTAGGTTTTCTTCTCTTCCCTTCCCCTTTTATACTAAGTGGAAGTTGAAGCATCTCTCCACATACAATCTACATATAATGAATAGTTTTCTATTTCTAATGTGATGCTTTACCACCATCCTAATGGCAACTTTAATCAATCTCAACTAAGAGGTCTCGGGTTCAAATCCTAGCCCGGGCCATTTATGAATATATATATTTTTTATTTCTTTTCTCTTCTTCTATTCCTTTTTGCTCTTTTTGGAGTAAAGGAAATTTACGGGTGTTATAGTTTGATCTAGTGATCCGCAAAAAAACTCATCCGATGTGGAGGAAGGCACTCAAAGCCAACGCACAAGTTTGTTTGCATCACTTATAAACCAGTAATGGAGACCGTGGAATTTATTTAAACATCTCTCTCCCACTTAGTTATTTAAGATGAGGATTTTAACATGCACACACACACATCACAGCAAATAAAAGTAATAAATATGGAAAAATAATTTTTCAACTATTATGGCCTAGCAGTCGTCAAACCTTGCTGCCAGCCCTAGGGCTCATGTCATCGCGTCCATCGAGCTTCCTTTTCTGCTGCGCCTCTAGTCCTCAAATAGCACCATGCCTCGTAAGGATACGATCTGCGACAAAAATAAATTTTTACATATATCTATCCTATATTCCACAAAGGAATGTACATAAGGTCTAAATCAAACAAAATGTAAAATCCTAAAACTAATACAACTTCTGCTGTATTTAATAAATACAATCATGCACACAGATAAAATGCCCTTGGCATGTCCGAGGGTCCAATCACACATAATCACAATAGGCAATAATAGTTGGAGCCTACAACTGCAGAGTTAATCTATCTGCACATCCTACTATTTTCATGCCTAAAATATGTATGACATATGCATAATTAAACTAAAAACCAAACACAGAGGTAAAACCTAGCTCTGATACTAATTGTTGGTTGCTACTCGGAATATCGTTCTAGTTCCCATGTACAAATATTTGTACAAGTATAGAACTATCCTAGCTACCCATGTGCTCTACTGAAGTTAAATTTGGATTGCAAACGATGCTTAACATTATTAATCCAAATTGTCCTTCAGAAGTTAAACTTGGATTGGAAACGATACTTAACATTTTTACTCCAAGTTTAACCGATGTGTTCTTCATAAGTTAAACCATATTACAGAAGTTAATTAAATATCTATTTCAAAGATCGGCTTCCAGGTTAAACATGGCAAGGCATTAGGACTTCTTGGGTATGGGATCATCCACCACTTCCTAGACAAAGCCCTTCAAATAAATCGGATATTTAACTTCTTACAGTAAACTAGGTTTAACTACAGAGACCTCAATAGAAGCACAATATCGAAACATGAAATTAAAAAATAAAATCGATAACAAAATGATAACCTAAAACTGATAGCCTCTTGTGTTTGATTTTTCAAGATCTATATAAAAGGATAAACTAGTTATGAAGAGGAAACAAATAACTAGTTATACCTTTTTGTAGCTTATAGACTTCTTGATCTTCTATTGAAGAACACATCGGTTAAACTTGGAGTAAAAATGTTAAGTATTGTTTCCAATCCAAGTTTAACTTCTGAAGGATAATTTGGATTAATAATGTTAAGCATCGTTTGCAATCCAAATTTAATTTCAATAGAGCACATGGGTAGCTAGGATAGTTCTATGCTTGTACACATTTTTATACAGGGGAACTAGAACGGTATTCTGAGTAGCAACCAACAGTTAGAGTCATATGTGACTACCCAGAAGTGTTTCCGGATGAGTTTCCAGGCTTAGCTCCGGATAGGGAAATTGAATTTGAGATTGAACTCATCCCTGGTACCCGACAAGGGTTTTATTTGCCCTAGTCACTCACCATGGGAAGCTCCAGTGTTGTCCATAAAAAATAAGGACGGGTCCATGCGAATGTGTGTGGACTACCGAGCGCTAAACAAAGTAACAATTAAGAATAGGTATCCCCTGCCAAGAATTGATGATCTATTTGTTAGTTAGAGCCCTAGAGCCAATCATATGATGATTGTTGTATGGACTTATTGTATCATATTCCTATGTATATAAAGCCATTTGTTTTGGTTATTATACTTATTTGTATTGGTGCCAAATAACTAAGTATAATAGCGTCCTTGAGTAGAAGGTTCTTACCTATATCAATCGATTGGTTGAATCGATAGTGAGATGATATAGGGAACACTGCTCTTAATAATTCCTAGTCAAGTATTAACATTCAGGGACAATGTTAATGCGACAAGACTAGCATGTAGGTCAACTCGATGACTTGATCTCACAAGTCATGGATATAGAGATATCAAGTTGACACATGGGTATGCATTGGAGAATGTATACTGAATGACCCGCCATGAGAAAGTATCATGGATCGTTATATGAGTGTTATATACTTTCTCATGTGGCTATTAATATGACTATTAGTCCTTGGACCTGAAGTCACCATGGTTCCCTACATAAGGAGTTGCATACTTTAGCTTCGTCAAACGTCACCCGTAACTGGGTGGACTATAAAGGCGATTACTGGGTATGTAACAAATTATGCGGAGGGATGTGAGTGATGTAGATGGGATCTATCCCTCCTATATAACGGGAGTGACATCATTATTCTTGATAGAGTGAGACCACTAAGTGCATGACCATGCCCAAATGAGTCAATTTGAGATATTGAGCTCATTTGATTATAGTGAGTCTACTTGGAGTTCAAGATTTAGATTGATCAGAGGATGACACTGTCTATGCCTCAAATTGATCAACCTAGATGTCAAGGATAGAAGGACACTTGTCATATATTGTGAAGAGTCACAATTAGTAGTCACAAAGTGATGTTGGATCTCAACATTCTTGTAACTTGGGTAGTAATGATGTGTTGCTAGATACCGTTCATTACTTATGCTTCTAAATTGGTTTAGAAGCATTGCCAACGTTACAAGAACCTATTGGATCACACACAAAGAACAAGTGGATGGAGATTAGGTTCATATGATGAACCAATTGGATTAGGTTCATGTGATGAATCAAAATTGGATTAAGAGTAATCCAAAGTAGACTTATTGAGTTAGACTCAATTAGGTTCAATTGTTGAATGAGTCTAATTTAAAGTTGATTCATTGAGTCAATTTATATTAATGAATTGAGATTCATTGAATTGAAATTGACTTAAATCAAAGGTTGGATTTAACTCACCTAAGAAGAGAAGTTGTCAAGTTTGACTTGACCAAAATAGGAAGTTGAAACATCAAGTTTGACTTGACCAAATGCCACATCATGAAGGTTGACTCTTCCTACATGGCATGACTAGCCTTGTCACATCATCTCCACATCATCAAAGGAGATCAAGAGGCATGGAATGTCAAGAGTCAAAGACCCTTGGCATTCCATGTGTGGCCGGCCACATAAAGGAAAATGAGTTTCATTTGTGGCATTGATTTTGGTGATTGAATGCTTCTTCCTCCTTAGCTCTTATCTTGCTCCTTCTCCTCTCTTGGCCGAGAGCTCCAAGCAAGGCAAGAAGGTTAGTGAGTTTTAGTTCCAAGAAGAAAGGTAGAGTGATAGTCATATAGAAGAATAAGAAGAGTGTTTGAGATTCATTCTATCTTTTCTTTTCTCTATCTTCTTCTTCCAATCCCATCCGAGAGCCCTAGGAGTACTAGCACACTTGTGGTGTTCTCTTCTCCATCTAGAGTGGTTTGAGAATCACTTCTTGTTCGTGTGGATACTACTAGAGGTGTGTACACTTGAACACACTCGAGATCCGGCAACCCTTGGACGAGCGGGATTTGCGAAGGGCTTCGCTTCAAAGGTATAAACCCTTTTCTTGTAGATCTAGTGTAGATCTAGGATTAGAAAACATGTACATGAAAAATTTAATATTCGCACGGATCCGGTGGCATGAGATTTCGGGGTTTCCGCAACGCAAAAAGCGGTTTTTGCGGCTCGAAAATCCCAACACTATTTGATCAGTTAAAGGGAGTCACAGTCTTTTCCAAGATAGACTTACGGTCCGGATATCATCAAGTGAAAGTGAAAGCAGATGATATACCGAAGATGGCATTCCGAACGAGGTATGAGCACTACGAGTTTGTAGTTATGCCTTTTGGAGTAACGAACGCTCCTGCTACGTTTATGGATTTGATGTCCTTCAGATGGCTGGAACTGGTCAAAGATTATGACTGTGAAATCCTCTACCATCTGGGGAAAGCGAACAAAGTGGCAGATGCACTAAGTAGGAAATCTTGTGCAACGTTATTGTTTATATCTGCTATGTCCCCTCCCCTACAGAAAGAAATAGTAAATTTTGGGCTTGAAATTATTGCTGGGCAGCTCTCCACTTTGACACTAGTGTCAACCCTGCTTGATGATATACAGAAAGGGCAAGATGAAGATCTGAATATTCAGAAGATCAAGCAGGGAATACAAGAAGGAGAAAATGGGGAGTTCCGAGTATCAAACTGTGGGATACTATATTATGGTGATTGCCTCTGTGTCCCTAACCAAGAAGAACTACGATGAAAAATTCTAGATGAAGCTCATGGAACACCCTACGCTATACATCCTGGTTCCACCAAGATGTACCAAGACTTAAAGGAACTCTTCTGGTGGTTTGGAATGAAAAGAGATATTGCAAGATATGTCAGTACCTGCCTGACATGCCAACGGGTTAAAGCAGAACACCAGAGACCGGACGGAGTTCTGCAAGCTATCCAGATTCTAGAGTGGAAGTGGTAGGTGTAACGCCCGCCCTCCCTGCTACCCTAAGGGACGGGGCTACGATACTCTACGTATAAATTTTTCTTTTTAAAATAGCGGAAGACTTAAAATAATTTTCATAGTTTTAATAAAAACTTTTCTTTTTAATTTCTTTTGAACTATACTATCACATGACATCAAAATCATAACATCAAATCCAGTGGAACCATAATGTCAAGCCACACATGTTTAGGTATCACAAGTCATAAAATACCAATGTATAGTTCTTTAAAGAAACTTTAAGCAGGTTCTTAATTAGTTGCCTAGCCACCGCCACACACATCTTCATTGCCCCTCCTGCTGCTCCTCTGCTCATCCAGCTTTTCCCTTTATCTGTGGTACAAGGAAAGTAAGCTGTGAGCACTCATGGCTCAGTAAGTTCCTTTCCTACTCACTAAAGCCAAAAATCAGCACATAATCAAGAATGCATCAACAAGTCATAATCTCAACTAATCATGGCATAACATAGCATTCTATTCAAGCATATCATGCATCATAATATAATCACAACTAGTCATAGCATATCAAGCATCACCATGTCCGAAACATATACATAGTGCATTGCATAAAACATAGCTAGACATGGCATAACAAACAAGTATCATGGTATATCAAAGCATGGCCAAAACATGTATATCAAAGCATCATACTATGGCCGAAACATGTACATCAAGGCATCATCATATCCATGGCCGAAATCTATATATCAAGCATCAACAAATCCATGGCCGAAACATGTCTATAAGGTATAGCATGAACATAACATAATCATACCTTATCATGGCATATCATAATCAAGAGCATAACATGAAACATAGCATAATCATAAGGTGTATGCAATATGATTTTGGAAAACATGTATCCGAAAAACATGTGTATGTCTCATGATCTTTAAAACCATTTTCTTTTACATATATATACTTGAAAGTAATCTCAACATAAGGGGGATCCCGGCTATGTACCACTTACATATTGCGCGCAACCTTGTAGGTCCAAGGTAGCAAGTCTTGAACCCTACGAGGCAAACATACTAGGCCCTTAGTCCTAGGGGCACTTAGGAGCCCATCCCTAACGAGGTCCTTAGTCCCCGGGGCGCTTATGGAGCCCACCCTTGGTACAAGCCACTCACACATAAAGTAAAGTACATGTCATACATATCATGTATCATAAAAGCATGCATCACTTAGGCACACATCATATCATAAAAGTATGCATCACATAGGCATACATCACTTAGGCATACATCATGTCATAAAAGTATGCATCACTTAGGCATACATCACATCATAAAAGTATGCATCACTTAGGCATACATCACTTCATAAAAGTATGCATCACTTAGGCATACATCACTTCATAAAAGTATGCATCACTTAGGCATACATTACAGCATCAAATCATGCATTTTTAACCACATATCATAACATAAAGCATGCATTCTTTTAAACACTTAGCATATCATCAAAGCATGCATATATTAACCACATATCATATTCTAAAGCATGCACATTTTTAAGCACTTAACATATCATCAAGCATGCATATATTAACCACATATCACATTTTAAAACATGCACATTTTTAAGCACTTAACATATCATCAAGGCATGCATATATTAACCACATATCACATTTTAAAGCATGCACATTTTTAAGCACTTAACATATCATCAAGGCATGCATATATTAACCACATATCACATTTTAAAGCATGCACATTTTTAAGCACTTAACATATCATCAAGGCATGCATTTTTAACCACATATCATATCATAAAACATGCATGTCTCTAAGCACGTATCATATCATAAAAGCATGCATATTTCTTAAGCACATATCATATCATGAAAGCATGCATATCTCATATCATAAGTCATAAATCACAAGCATACATATTAAGCATAAAGGTGTATCTTGTGAATATCCTATCATAGGAAACATGGTATCATATTTATCTTGGTTTTAAGCTTCCTAAACCCTTGTGGCCGAAACCCTTTAGAGCTCAATTTAGGTTAAGCACAACATCCAAGCATGTGGCACCAAAATTATCATCATAACATTTTCATAGGAAGCATTATAAACATGATTAACTTAGTTTCTAAGTTCCTCAAGTCCCTAATTTCATATGGCTGAAACCTTAAGGTGTGAAACAAGGTTCCATATAACATAAAAGCATGGACAACTTTAAATCATATTTATAACATTTTTACCAAGGAACAAGGTAAACACATTTGACACATTTGAATTAGTTCCTAAGTTCTTTAAGCCCTTAACATATGTCATAGCCGAAATTTAACAAGTTCTCATTAGGGCTACAAACAAGCATACAAGCATGTGAACTTGGACTAACATTATGTATAAATTCATACAAGGCATTATACAATAGTTATGGCCGAAACATACCCTAGCATCATTTTAGGTCACAAAATAACATATAGCAATTGAACCTTGACTTTCTACCTATCATATTTCATGTAGAGTGACATGAGCATATTTAATTTAATTCCTAGGGTCTCTAGGGCATCTAAACCCTCATGACCGAAACATTCAAGGGTTCATTTAGGTCATGGAAAAATCATACAAGCATGTGAAACAATCAACACATTATCCTATTTTCATAAGAAGTACTTTTAACACATTTGGTTTCATTTCTAAGGCCTCTAGGTCTTCTTAACCCTACTTGGCCGAAACTCACAGAATATAAACTTGCTTCAAATAGGCTAAAAGCATGAGAATTTATACAAGTTTCATAGCATGTATAAGGACAAGCATAATGAGTATACATATGAATTGTGTCTTAGGCTTTCTAGGTTTCTTTTTCTCTTTTTCTTTTATTTTTTCTCATGGCCGAAACCTACCATTCCTTAGCTAGGTTTCTAAGTGGCCTAAAGCATGAAAAACCTAAGTAAGTTTCATGGCAAAAGTTACTAAGAAACATATATACAAATTGGTTCATGAATAAGCTAGGACCCCTTGTGGTCATACATGTTATATGTCATGCAACTAATTTTTTTTCTACACCCTAATTAAGCATGAGGGCATTAAACAACTTTCATATCTAAATAGCACAGAGGTCTTGAGCATATTAAAATTTTGTTTAAGCTTTTCTAAGCTATCCATCTCATCATGGCCGAAAAACCTAAGAAGGAGTTCATGAAATTCTAGCAATATTCAAGCATACAAATCCTTTAAGATCTTTGTATTCTATCACATGAGCATGGTTATTTAAATTTAAAGGTCTTCCTAACCCTAAACCATTTCTTGGCCGAAACATATAAGAGGTTTTCTTTTAGTTTCAAATATCTTTTAAGCAAGAAAACTAATACAAGATCCTTAATATTTCATAGGGAAAATCTTGTACTAATTTGGTAAAACAATAATTTCCCTAACCTCCTTAAAATATTTTTGGCCGAAATTCTAGGGTTAAGTACCCCACTGATCAAGTATCATATAGGTATAAAAACATGAAGAAAAACCCTTCTACATAGCATAGAAAATCTATCATGAAATGAAGACTAGTTTTAAACATCACTAGATTTTGAAAGCTCTTCTTGGCCGAATTTTCTTAAACTTGTTTCTAGGTTTTAAAATCCTCATAAAATCCAAAAAGCACATAAAAGCCTTGTACCACAGGTGAGGGGAAGCTTACATCCTTTTTCGCTTGTGGATCTAAGGTATGAAGAAGAAGAAGTAGCCTCTTCTTCTAGTTCCTTTCCCTTGATTCCTTTGCTAAGTCCTCCTTGTATCTTAGGCTTTCTTAGGGAAAAATTTGGCTTTGGGGCTGAAGATGGAGGAGAGGGGACTGTGGTGTTCTCGGTGAGGGAGAGGATGAATGAGAGAAAATGAGAGAAAAATGGTTTTCTCTTTTCTTGCTCCCTTTTATGTTAAGGGGGGAGAGGTAGCAAACTTAGTTTTTGCTTTCCTTCTCCCTTAGCCTTTTTTTTTCTATTTTATTTTTATTTGTATTTGTTTATTTATCCTCATCATTCATGGTGAAATAAGGGGGAATGAATCCCCTTAATTCCTCTTTAAACATTTCGGCAAAACCAAAGAGGAAGAAGGAGAGGAAGGGAGGAAGGCAAGTTGCCTTTCTCTTGTTCTTTTCTTATTTTCTTTTGGCTAGCTTTTACTCTTACCTTTATCATAAGTTTCCCTCCTTTGCTATCAATATCTTCTCTCTATCCCAATTGGTTTCTACTAATTAATTCTATAAATTATCATATAAGAAGTTCAAGGTTCAATCCTTGACCTCTCCCTATTTTTATTTCTTTTTATTTCCTTTTTGGTTCAACTCACTTCCTATTATTTTCTAAGGCAAAATCCCACATTCATATATTTATCCTACAAGCTTAGTGGGTATTACAGTACCCCGTACTTCATAAAAAGTTCGTCCTCGAACTTTAAAATAGCTCCGGGTACTTTTGTTTCCAGCATTAAGTAAAATTTTAGCACGTTGATTGAAGTTAGGTTTCTGACCTGAGACGATGGCAGAGGCGTTCGCCACGTCATCCTGAGCGAGAGAGTAAACTCTAGCATTGGTCATAGTGGGAGGGGCCTCCAATCTTCCTTGGCTGATTGAAGTCCCTTCTATGGCAGTATGCATCTGGTGAAGCTGTGCAGGGGTGCTCCTATTCTGGTTGTTTTGCGAAGGTAGTGCCTGAGGCTGAGTAGGGCAATTTCTTGCCAAATGACCTTCCTTTCCGCAGTTGTAGCACCTTCCGGTGCTTAGGAGACATACTCCAGAATGCATCTTTCCACATGTGGCACACTGAGGAAGCTTGGTTTGCTTATTGGTCGGACCACCTTCTGTGTTGTTCCACTGTTTCCTCTTTCCACCTGAGTTTCCTTTCCAGTCGGTTCTGGTATTGTGCGATTTTTGTGCTCCGGTCAGTGCTTGGTTCTTGCCCTTGTTCATTGCTTCCTGATAGTGCTCGGTACTCAGGGCACTGCTAACTAGCTCCTCTGCAGTCAAGCTATGACCCTTTCTCTTTCAGTGCTGACCAGTTCTGGCCACAGACGTGCTATGCGGTTGAACTTCTTGACGGCTTCGTTGACTGACAGATTACCTTGCCGTAAGAATTCAATGTGCTTGTTGGTTACTTGTATATGGAAGAATTCTTCTAGGAACTCTGTCTCAAAATCCGTCCACTGCATCTGGTTTATTTGTCTTTTCGCCTTTACTCGGTCCCACCACCTCCGGGCAATTCTGGTAAGGTATAACGACGCGCATTTGACCTTCTCGTGTTCAGGCCAGTCCAGTTGTTCCATTATGCCCTCCACGGTCTTGAGCCAGGCTTGCGCATCCCATGGTTCACAGTTTCCCGAGAAGGCTTCTGGCTTAAGCCTTCGCCACTGAATCAGATAGGCCTCTTGTCGGACCATCGGAGTAAGGGCTGCCGGGGGCACTGGTGGAGTTACTGTCTCCTTGGTTCGGGCATTGCATGTCCTAATCATGTTTATCTAATTAATGACAATAAAGCTAGTGTAAGTGGTTATCATTTTCTAGCCAACCTAACGTATTGTTATATTTGTTTCTATCCATTGGTGAGATTGTTCTGGTATTTTCCCAACCTACCTAGATGCAATCCTAGTCTAAAACTATGACTAAAAATAAAGAATAAGGTAGCAACCATGCATCATAAATAAAGCATAAGCAATATAATAAAGCAAAGAAATAAATAGCAAGCAAATAACATGACACAAGCAATACAGCAAATAAAGCATAAGTATATAACAAGAAATCTAAGCGTAAGCAATATAAGAAAATTAAAGAATAAATCAAGCAAATAATATAACGCAAGAAAATAAGCATAAGCAATGTAGTAAAGAAAATAAAGCATAAGCATATGACAAGAAAATCAAACATAAACATATAACAAATAAATTTAACATAAACATTCTTACTTGGAGCGGCAGGTAGGAGGCTTGATGTGTGTGTAGTGAGCTGGTAATAAACTTTGGCTCTGATACCAACCTGTAACGCCCGCCCTCCCTGCTACCCTAAGGGACGGGGCTACGATACTCTACGTATAAATTTTTCTTTTTAAAACAGCGGAAGACTTAAAATAATTTTCATAGTTTTAATAAAAACTTTTCTTTTAAATTTGTTTTGAACTATACTATCACATGACATCAAAATCATAACATCAAATCCAGTGGAACCATAATGTCAAGCCACACATGTTTAGGTATCACAAGTCATAAAATACCAATGTATAGTTCTTTAAAGAAACTTTAAGCAGGTTCTTAATTAGTTGCCTAGCCACCGCCACACACATCTTCGTTGCCCCTCCTGCTGCTCCTCTAGCTCATCCAGCTTTTCCCTTTATCTGTGGTACAAGGAAAGTAAGCTGTGAGCACTCATGGCTCAGTAAGTTCCTTTCCTACTCACTAAAGCCAAAAATCAGCACATAATCAAGAATGCATCAACAAGTCATAATCTCAACTAATCATGGCATAACATAGCATTCTATTCAAGCATATCATGCATCATAATATAATCACAACTAGTCATAGCATATCAAGCATCACCATGTCCGAAACATATACATAGTGCATTGCATAAAACATAGCTAGACATGGCATAACAAACAAGTATCATGGTATATCAAAGCATGGCCGAAACATGTATATCAAAGCATCATACTATGGCCGAAACATGTACATCAAGGCATCATCATATCCATGGCCGAAATCTATATATCAAGCATCAACAAATCCATGGTCGAAATATGTCTATAAGGTATAGCATGAACATAACATAATCATACCTTATCATGGCATATCATAATCAAGAGCATAACATGAAACATAGCATAATCATAAGGTGTATGCAATATGATTTTGGAAAACATGTATCCGAAAAACATGTGTATGTCTCATGATCTTTAAAACCATTTTCTTTTACATATATATACTTGAAAGTAATCTCAACATAAGGGGGATCCCGGCTATGTACCACTTACATATTGCGCGCAACCTTGTAGGTCCAAGGTAGCAAGTCTTGAACCCTACGAGGCAAACATACTAGGCCCTTAGTCCTAGGGGCACTTAGGAGCCCATCCCTAACGAGGTCCTTAGTCCCCGGGGCGCTTATGGAGCCCACCCTTGGTACAAGCCACTCATACATAAAGTAAAGTACATGTCATACATATCATGTATCATAAAAGCATGCATCACTTAGGCACACATCATATCATAAAAGTATGCATCACTTAGGCATACATCACTTAGGCATACATCATGTCATAAAAGTATGCATCACTTAGGCATACATCACATCATAAAAGTATGCATCACTTAGGCATACATCACTTCATAAAAGTATGCATCACTTAGGCATACATCACTTCATAAAAGTATGCATCACTTAGGCATACATTACAGCATCAAATCATGCATTTTTAACCACATATCATAACATAAAGAATGCATTCTTTTAAACACTTAGCATATCATCAAAGCATGCATATATTAACCACATATCACATTCTAAAGCATGCACATTTTTAAGCACTTAACATATCATCAAGCATGCATATATTAACCACATATCACATTTTAAAACATGCACATTTTTAAGCACTTAACATATCATCAAGGCATGCATATATTAACCACATATCACATTTTAAAGCATGCACATTTTTAAGCACTTAACATATCATCAAGGCATGCATTTTTAACCACATATCATATCATAAAACATGCATGTCTCTAAGCACGTATCATATCATAAAAGCATGCATATTTCTTAAGCACATATCATATCATGAAAGCATGCATATCTCATATCATAAGTCATAAATCACAAGCATACATATTAAGCATAAAGGTGTATCTTGTGAATATCCTATCATAGGAAACATGGTATCATATTTATCTTGGTTTTAAGCTTCCTAAACCCTTGTGGCCGAAACCCTTTAGAGCTCAATTTAGGTTAAGCACAACATCCAAGCATGTGGCACCAAAATTATCATCATAACATTTTCATAGGAAGCATTATAAACATGATTAACTTAGTTTCTAAGTTCCTCAAGTCCCTAATTTCATATGGCCGAAACCTTAAGGTGTGAAACAAGGTTCCATATAACATAAAAGCATGGACAACTTTAAATCATATTTATAACATTTTTACCAAGGAACAAGGTAAACACATTTGACACATTTGAATTAGTTCCTAAGTTCTTTAAGCCCTTAACATATGTCATAGCTGAAATTTAACAAGTTCTCATTAGGGCTACAAACAAGCATACAAGCATGTGAACTTGGACTAACATTATGTATAAATTCATACAAGGCATTATACAATAGTTATGGCCGAAACATACCCTAGCATCATTTTAGGTCACAAAACAACATATAGCAATTGAACCTTGACTTTCTACCTATCATATTTCATGTAGAGTGACATGAGCATATTTAATTTAATTCCTAGGGTCTATAGGGCATCTAAACCCTCACGACTGAAACATTCAAGGGTTCATTTAGGTCATGGAAAAATCATACAAGCATGTGAAACAATCAACACATTATCCTATTTTCATAAGAAGTACTTTTAACACATTTGGTTTCATTTCTAAGGCCTCTAGGTCTTTTTAACCCTACTTGGCCGAAACTCATAGAATATAAACTTGCTTCAAATAGGCTAAAAGCATGAGAATTTATACAAGTTTCATAGCATGTATAAGGACAAGCATAATGAGTATACATATGAATTGTGTCTTAGGCTTTCTAGGTTTCTTTTTCTCTTTTTCTTTTATTTTTTCTCATGGCCGAAACCTACCATTCCTTAGCTAGGTTTTTAAGTGGCCTAAAGCATGAAAAACCTAAGTAAGTTTCATGGCAAAAGTTACTAAGAAACATATATACAAATTGGTTCATGAATAAGCTAGGACCCCTTGTGGTCATACATGTTATATGTCATGCAACTAATTTTTTTTCTACACCCTAATTAAGCATGAGGGCATTAAACAACTTTCATATCTAAATAGCACAGAGGTCTTGAGCATATTAAAATTTTGTTTAAGCTTTTCTAAGCTATCCATCTCATCATGGCCGAAAAACCTAAGAAGGAGTTCATGAAATTCTAGCAATATTCAAGCATACAAATCCTTTAAGATCTTTGTATTCTATCACATGAGCTTGGTTATTTAAATTTAAAGGTCTTCCTAACCCTAAACCATTTCTTGGCCGAAACATATAAGAGGTTTTCTTTTAGTTTCAAATATCTTTTAAGCAAGAAAACTAATACAAGATCCTTAATATTTCATAGGGAAAATCTTGTACTAATTTGGTAAAACAATAATTTCCCTAACCTCCTTAAAATATTTTTGGCCGAAATTCTAGGGTTAAGTACCCCACTGATCAAGTATCATATAGGTATAAAAACATGAAGAAAAACCCTTCTACATAGCATAGAAAATCTATCATGAAATGAAGACTAGTTTTAAACATCACTAGATTTTGAAAGCTCTTCTTGGCCGAATTTTCTTAAACTTGTTTCTAGATTTTAAAATCCTCATATAATCCAAAAAGCACATAAAAGCCTTGTACCACAGGTGAGGGGAAGCTTACATCCTTTTTCGCTTGTGGATTTAAGGTATGAAGAAGAAGAAGTAGCCTCTTCTTCTAGTTCCTTTCCCTTGATTCCTTTGCTAAGTCCTCCTTGTATCTTAGGCTTTCTTAGGGAAAAATTTGGCTTTGGGGCTGAAGATGGAGGAGAGGGGACTGTGGTGTTCTCGGTGAGGGAGAGGATGAATGAGAGAAAATGAGAGAAAAATGGTTTTCTCTTTTCTTGCTCCCTTTTATGTTAAGGGGGAAGAGGTAGCAAACTTAGTTTTTGCTTTCCTTCTCCCTTAGCCTTTTTTTTTCTATTTTATTTTTATTTGTATTTGTTTATTTATCCTCATCATTCATGGTGAAATAAGGGGGAATGAATCCCCTTAATTCCTCTTTAAACATTTCGGCAAAACCAAAGAGGAAGAAGGAGAGGAAGGGAGGAAGGCAAGTTGCCTTTCTCTTGTTCTTTTCTTATTTTCTTTTGGCTAGCTTTTACTCTTACCTTTATCATAAGTTTCCCTCCTTTGCTATCAATATCTTCTCTCTATCCCAATTGGTTTCTACTAATTAATTCTATGAATTATCATATAAGAGGTTCAAGGTTCAATCCTTGACCTCTCCCTATTTTTATTTCTTTTTATTTCCTTTTTGGTTCAACTCACTTCCTATTATTTTCTAAGGCAAAATCCCACATTCATATATTTATCCTACAAGCTTAGTGGGTATTACAGTAGGATATGATGGATCGAAAGCGCTAGAGGGGGGGGGGTGAATAGCGCTCGTGGCTATTTCATTTTTCGAAATATCGGAATCGTAAACTTAAGTAACACAGCGGAAAAAGTAAAGCAAGCACAGAACGACACATGGAGTTTACTTCATTCGGAGCCTTTGACGACTCCTACTCGAAGGCCCGCGATCCTTGATCTCTTTCCGTGGGCAACAACGATAAGCTCGTAAAATATTACAACTGGAATACAGTAGAGATTGCAATTATGTAAAGCGAAAACTAATACCGACAACGAAAGATCGAAGAGTCTAAGCTTCGGGTCGTCGGCGTATAGTCGTACCACTTCAAGGTCGTCTCGATGGCAGCACTTCACAGAAGAAAGCTTAGAATTTCTTGTCCCTTTAGCTGCTCCCTCGACCCTCTTTTTATATGACATTCCGGGCGTCTGGATCCCTTCCGGGCGCCTGGAGTGTCACGTGGCCAACTAACCAGGATGCTCCACGTGACGAAGTCGTGGCAGGGATAAAACTTGATCTCGGGCGCCCGGACCTGTTCCGGGCGCCTGGACCTCCGGGCGCCCGAATCCATCCCGGGCGCCCGGACAACCTTTTTCAAGCAGGTTCCTCTCCTGCAAAACAAGGTTAGTCCGAGCAAATACCCTGCAAGACAGTGTTAGAATCTGATAAATCATAGTAAAGAAGAACTGACAGTCTTCGGACTGTCCGAGTCTGACTTCGGATTTCCAACCGGAAACCCTGTTCCCTCTACGGGGAACGCGTCCTCACCTACTCCCCTCAGGAGAGATTACCTGATGTCAGTTTGGTCCTCCAGACCGACTGGACTTTCCACCTAGGGTTACCACCCCCTAGGACCTAGGGTTACCGCCCCCTAGGGTTTTTCTCCACCTAGGATTGCCACCCCCTAGGATCTAAGGTTGCCGCCCCTTAGGGTTTTCCCTCACCTAGGGTTACCGCCCCCTAGGACCTAAGGTTTCCGCCCCTTAGGATTTTCCCTCACCTAGGGTTACCGCCCCCTAGGACCTAAGGTTACCACCCCTTAGGATTTTCCCTTTGCCTAACCGCAGTTAGGACTTTCCTGAAACACTTATTCAACATGTTAGATCACCACAAACCTTAACTTTGAATCCTTTGCCATTATCAAAACTCAGGTTCGATCGTCAGATGCTTCCCACACCAACAATCTCCCCCTTTTTTATTATGGCAATCGAAATTCAAAGTTAAGTAATAATATGCAGTAAGGTATAAGTACAAGGAAAAAATGGGCATTACAAACTCCCCCTTAATATAACCTCCCCTTTGGATTTTTGTTCTCTTTGAATTTCTCTACTCTCCCCCTTTACCATATATCAAAAATAAGCTAGTTTTGAAAAAACTTAACTTTTAAAGACAAAACATTGATTTTTCTAGAGGAGATTTTTCGTTGTGATATATTCAGCTCTTAGTGCTTTTCTAACAGAATTAAAAAAAAATTTAAATAGAAGAGACTTGAAAGTTTTTAAATTTGAAAAACTTTTTGAAAAGCTGCTTTAAGATAAATGAATTTCAAAGATACCTAAGGCAAAGGAGAAGCGTTAGCCTTAGTGCTTAATAGTTTACAAATTTTGTTTTAGTAAGGTATCAGAGCCCTAAGGTCCAAGCATGAGTTAAGATTTGTTTTGATTAGGTATCATATCTCTTAAGTACAAGTATGCTTAAACTTATTATTTCCTTCACCAACTGTCTAACCTTTAGCTACGTGTTGATTGCCTAGACAGCAACAGTGTTCACTTGGTTAGTCAAGTCAAGTCAATTGATCCAGTTAGATTTTACTAGGGCTGGAAGACTTGATTTGATTACTGTTAATAAAATATTTAACGCCCAGACTCATATTGATGCACAGAAATAAGCATTCTTGAGTCCAGGCTGTACCCTATGCATCTCACACCGTTCTATGTTTTACAAACACAATCAAGGTAAACCTAGGTGTTTGTGAGATGCTCTGGCTGAATCCTGGGGGAACATGATTTCTAGGGGAAAGGCCTAGGCTAAGTCCAAATTTTGAAAGTCTAGTAAAGTAGGGATTTTGAAAAAATCAAAATTTTGCCTAGAATTTTAGAAATGTAATTTTAAAACAGTTTTTGAAACACCTTGGTCTATTAAATTAAGGCAGAATCAATCAAGTCTGAAGTAATAGTCAACATAGATAAAGGTGCTGCTACATGCTGTCATAATATCAACATAGATAAAGGTGTTGTTACATAGATAAAGTTTTTTTTTTGTTTTTGTTTTAATGAGTTTAATTTTAAGAATAAATTTCTAAGTTACTTAAATTTGAAAACTAATTAAGTTAATTAATTTGGAAAAATATTTAAATTTTAATTTGCTTAGTCATCTCACCCGATGTATGTTTTCAATCAGGGGATCCTATCATTTTGTGAGATGAATTTGTTCAATTTTTAGGGTTTAGTTTAACTTTATGTTAGATTTGGGTTTTGCTTTGGGTTCAACAAGTAAGCATTCTTTGGATAAACTTCTGGGCTATGGTGAGTCACAAGGAGCTCATTAAAGTAACCATGCCTTTGAGGTTTTCCAAATAGTCTTACCCATTGAACTTAATACTGAACCTTGGTCTAACTAGTTAGGATCCATTTAAGGGTAGCTTCGGTTAGTTCCACTTGGCCAAATGCACCAGGTCGAAGCCATATCTTCCTAGACATGCGATGCCCAAGCTTCCCCAACGTACTATCATCAAAAAACTTCACCAGTACTGTGTTTCAAGTTAAATCTAACCCTTTTAATCTATCCTTACTTACCCTGTCAGGTAATTTACTCTTGTTTACCTATTTCGGGTAGATTAAGTTCGGTTACCCAGTCGGGTAAATAGATTTCGGAGTTGCCATCTATTCTGGACCCTCCTTCTATTTTGAATTAATTTCGAATAATTGATTTTGAATTTTTGAATTTTAGTAATTAATTTCAAATTTTGAATTTAATTTCGAATTTTGAATTTTGAATTTTAGTAATTAATTTCGATTTTGAATTTTTGAATTTTAGTAATTAATTTCGAATTTTGAATTTAATTTCGAATTTTGAATTTTAGTAATTAATTTCGAATTTGAATTTTGAATTTTAGTAATTAATTTCGAATTTGAATTTTGAATTTTAATAATTAATTTCGAATTTGAATTTTGAATTTTAGTAGTTAATTTCGAATTTTTATCGTTTTAGCTCCCCCTGGATCATAGCCTCGATAAGGTCTATTGAGGTAATGTATTTGATCCTTAGGGACCCAATACTGTCCAAGTCCAACTTGATTGATCAGGTTGGACTTGGCAACCCATGCTTGGACCATTTTTCTATTTGTTCTTTGTATGAGAGATAGGTATGACCTATATTTGTTTTTCGTTTTGTATCCTAGTCCAGTTCGATTGTAGATTGCCCTTTGTGTTCCAAGAATCATGTTAAGATTCTTGGATCCCAAGGAAAATCGTTCTAAGGTTGTCTTCAAATCCTTGACTTGACTTTTCAGGTTGGAATTCTCTTCCTCAAGTTTTTGAACTTGAGTTGAGGTTCCAGTCTGAACTGGATCAGTCAAGGATTCGTTATTAGTTGTCTCTTTAAGGAGTGTTATCTCCTTTAGAAGGGACTTGATTCGAATTTTGGACTTAGCTACTTTATGCATTAAATAATTAATTATGCAATATAACCTATTTTGACTTACAGAGGGGTTTGGCCCTTCGGAAACGGATGCGGATCCGTGGCTTCTCTCGGACTCGACTTCCGATTCGTCCTCGTTTCTGGATTCGTTGGTGTAGTCCCGGGCTGTTAATGCGAGAAAGTTAGTCTGCTCTAGTTCTTCGTCGTCGGATTCCTCGGAAGAAGACTCGTCCCATGTTGCCTTCAATGCCTTCTTTCTCTTTGGTTTCTTTGGATCCTTCTGGTTTGGGCAGTTTACCTTGATGTGCCCCTTCTGATTGCACCCGTAACAGGTCACTTCGAATTTAACCTTCGAGCTTGGTTGGGCTTCTTTAGACTGGATGACCTTTCTGACATCCTTTTTGTTGAAGCCCTTCTTTTTGCAGAGCTTCTTTACCAAGTTGACTATTTCGGTTGTAAGTTCATCGTCGTCTTCCGAATCTGGTTCTTCTTCTGACTCAGGTTCGGTTCTGCGCTTGATTTTTGATTCACGCGTTCTCTCTGTTCCTGCAACCAAAGCCAACCCTTTCTCGGTCGGGCGTGCATTAGTCTGTTCGTGAAGTTCAAATTCTGCAAAAAGCTCATCTAACTTAATGGTAGATAAGTCCTTGGAGACCTTGTAGGCATCTACCATGGATGCCCATAAGGTGTTCCTTGGAAAAGCATTTAAAGAATACCTTATGATGTCCCGGTTGTCTACCTTTTGTCCAATTGCATGAAGGCCATTGAGCAGATCTTGAATTCGAGAATGGAGTTGGGAAGCTGATTCACCTTCCTGCAATTTGATGTTAAATAATTTATTGAAAATTAAGTCTCTTTTACTTACTTTGGTGTCGGATGCCCCTTCGTGAAGTTCAATGAGCTTCTCCTACAACTCTTTGGCACTGTTGAAGGGGCCGACGCGGTTGAGTTCTTCTTTTGATAGGCTGCACTGGAGGGTGCAGGTTGCCTTGGCATTAGCTTCCACCTTCTTAATCAGAGATGCATCCCAATCTTCGTATGGTAGTGGTTTGCCGGCGCTATCAGTTGGTAGTTGGAGTCCGGTTTTAACAATCATCCAGACTTTAAAGTGAGTCTGGAGATATGCCTCCATCCGACTCTTCAAAGTGAGTCTGTAGCCTTCTTGAAGGGCCATTTCAGATCAACCTAAAAAGAAAACAACTGACAAAATGTCCCAGGACTTGGTCCTGGCTTAGTAGTGCGGAAGGAAGAGAATGGATCACGAACTCGGGTGGTGCTGCACCAACTCCGAGCAGAAAACCGATTCGAGAAAAAGAATTAGAATATAGCTATGAAGCTAAATTCTAATTGACTCCGAAAAATCTGAAAATACCACGGAAAATATTTTGAATGGTGGTTGCACCGATTCAAAATGACCCCTCTCTGATACCAATTGATGGATCGAAAGCGCTAGAGGGGGGGTGAATAGCGCTCGTGGCTATTTCGTTTTTCGAAATATCGGAATCGTAAACTTAAGTAACGCAGCAGAAAAAGTAAAGCAAGCACAGAACGACATAGGGAGTTTACTTCATTCGGAGCCTTTGACGACTCCTACTCGAAGGCCCGCGATCCTTGATCGCTTTCCATGGGCAACAACTATAAGCTCGTAAAATATTACAACTGGAATACAGTAGAGATTGCAATTATGTAAAGCGAAAACTAATACCGACAATGAAAGATTGAAGAGTCTGAGCTTCGGGTCGTCGGCGTCTAGTCGTAGCACTTCAAGGTCGTCTCGATGGCAGCACTTCACAGAAGAAAGCTTAGAATTTCTTGTCCCTTTAGATGCTCCCTCGACCCTCTTTTTATATGACATTCCGGGCGCCTGGATCCCTTCCGAGCGCCTGGAGTGTGACGTGGCCAACCAACCAGGATGCTCCACGTGACGAAGTCGCGGCAGGGATAAAACTTGATCCCGGGCGCCCGGACCTGTTTCGGGCGCCTGGACCTCCGAGCGCTTGGATCCATCCCGGGCGCCCGGACCACCTTTTTCAAGCAGGTTCCTCTCCTGCAAAACAAGGTTAGTCCGAGCAAATACCCTGCAAGACATGTTAGAATCTGATAAATCATAGTAAAGAAGAACTGACAGTCTTCAGACTGTCCGAGTCTGACTTCGGATTTCCAACCGGAAACCCTAGGTCGACCCGACGCCTACTGTTCCCTCTACGGGGAGCGCGTCCTCACCTACTCCCCTCAGGAGAGATTACCTGATGCCAGTTCGGTCCTCCAGACCGACTGGACTTTCCGCCTAGGGTTACCACCCTCTAGGACCTAGGGTTACCGCCCCCTAGGGTTTTTCTCCACCTAGGGTTGCCACCCCCTAGGACCTAAGGATGCCGCCCCTTAGGGTTTTCCCTCACCTAGGGTTACCGCCCCCTAGGACCTAAGGTTGCCGCCCCTTAGGATTTTCCCTCACCTAGGGTTACCGCCCCCTAGGACCTAAGGTTACCATCCCTTAGGATTTTCCCTTTGCCTAACCGCAGCTAGGACTTTCCTGAAACACTTATTCAACATGTTAGATCACCACAAACCTTAACTTTGAATCCTTTTCCATTATCAAAACTCAGGTTCGATCGTCGGATGCTTCCCGCACCAACAGGATATATCTATGAACTTCATAGTAGGACGACCTAGAACCACGAATGGTTAGGATGCTATCTGGGTAATAGTGGACAAATTGACCAAGTCTGCTCATTTTCTAGCTATCAGAATATCCTACTTTATTGAGCAGTTAGCACAATTGTATGTGACAGAGGTTATCAGATTGCATGGAGTTCACAAGACCATAATTTCAGATAGAGATGGTCGCTTTACTTCACACTTCTGGGAGTGTGTTCAAAGAGCTCTGGGCACTAAGTTATGATTTAACATAGTATTTCATCCTCAAACTGATGGGCAAACAGAATGAGTGAATCAAGTTCTGGAGGATATGCTATGGGCTTGTGCCTCAGATTTCAAAGGGAGCTGGTGCTGATACCTATGCTTAGCGGAATTCGCATACAATAATAGCTATCAAGCTATTATCGGAATGACACCCTATGAGGCGCCATATAGGAGGAGATGTAGATCTCCTATCTGTTGGTATAAAGGTGGTGAAAATAAAGAAATGAGACTCCAGATAGACCTTATCGAGGACACCACCAAAGTCATCCAGAACATTCACCAGAGAATTGAAACTGCTCAGAGCCGGCAGAAGAGCTATGCGGATGTGCGCCATAGACTGCTGGAATTTGAGGTTGGGGACTCAGTGTTCCTCAAAGTAGCTCCTATGAAAGGAGTGATGAGGTTTGGAAAGAAAGGAAAGTGGAGTCCACGTTATGTGGGGTCATTCCCGATTACTAGAAGGGTTGGCAAGGTAGCTTATGAACTGGAACTACCACATGAAATGTCAATCATTCATAATGTATTTCAAGTCTCAATGCTGAAGAAGCATGTTCCTAATGCAAACCAATTGATTGAGCCACAGATAGTACAAGTTCAAGAGGATCTCAGTTATGAAAGTTGACCTATTCAGATAATAGATCAAGAAGTTAAGAAGCTGAGGAACAAAGAGGTACCGTTAGTGAAAGTGTTGTGGCAAAGTCAACAGTATGAAGAGGCAACATGGGAACGTGAGGAAGATATGAGACAGAAGTATTCGTAATTGTTCTAAGTTCGAGGATGAACTTTTTATAAGGTATGGGGGATTGTAACGCCCATAAATTTCCTCTCTTTCAAAAGAGTAAAAAGAAATAGGAGAAGATAAAAGAAAATAAAAATAGATTTATAAATGGTCTTGGGCTAGGATTGAACCCAAGACCTTTTATTTAAGATTGGTTAAAGTTGGCATTAGGGTGGTGGTAAAGCATCACATTGCCAATAGGAAACAATTCCTTATATGTAGATTATGTGGGAAGAGATGCTTCAACTTCCACTTAGTATAAAAGGGAATGGAAGAGACCAAAACCTAAAAATCTTTTCATTTCCTCTTCTCCTTTAGCCGAAATTTCTCCCTTCTCTCTTCAATTTTCGGCCAAGAACCTTAGGGTTCCATCCTTTGAAGCTTCTCAAGAGGAGGGTTTTCTTCCGGGGATTAGTACGCGGGTGAAGAGAAATCTGGAGGCCAAGGCATACAAGGGAGGCTTATTCTCCCAAAACCTTAGTGGTATAATTGTAAGAAATAGCGAAAGGATGTAAGTACTACTCACCTACAGTATAAGTTGCTTCGATTATGCATGTATGAACCTCTTTGTGGTAGGTTGGTATGGTTGTATGCATGATTAAGCAATATGCATGTTAAAGAAGATATAAGCCATGATATGTAAAATGCCCTCTAAGTTTTGGGATTAAGAGCATGGTTAGCGTATCTTGAATTGCTTCCCATTTAGTTTGGGACTAAGAAGCATATTCAAGTGCCCTAAAATGCTTCCATATAAGTGTGGGGGATTAAGCGCACATAAGGTGCTTGTTTAAATGATAAGTAAGTGCAAAGTATAAGAAAGCAATATTTAAAGGACAGTATTTTACTTTAAAGTGGCATATACTGGACACAAGGTCCATGGGTGGGCTCCTAAATCGCCCCTAGGCCCCTAGATCGCCTAGTAGTACCTTAATAGGTTCGGGATTAGCTACCTCAGATCTTATTAAGGGTGCGCGTAAAGTGGTACAATGTCGGGCCCAAAGTATGTTGTTTATTATTTTCACTAGTTATGTAATATAACGATTTCAAAATTCATTATTTGCTTTAGTGGAAGCATTCCTATGGTTGAGAACCTGAGTTATAAAGTGCAGCATTGATGAACTCTATAATATGCCAAGATTCTTGTTTTCATTACATTACCAGCATGTTTTTAAGTTGATGCTTTGCATGGTAAACCTATTTGAAAATACATGTCATGCACATATTTCTGAAGTATGCGTTTTAGTGTGAATTACTATCAAGTGCATGTTTGTGTTTTCCCTAAGCAGTTTGAAAAGCATATTTCCATTGTTTGTGTTTTCATAAGCAGTTTTTGAAAACCCTATACTTATTTTAATGCTTGTTTTGTGAGTAGATGGTACTTACTAAGCACTCGCTTATAGATATGCATTTCCTTATACTGCAGATACAGGTAAAGGAAAGCTCGAGTAGGAGGAGGCGGCAGGAGCGGTGGTTTGTGTGTGTGTGACGGAACAATGGAAGAAGATTAGGGAACTTGTGAATATTTGGAATATGTTAGAACTGATGCTAAAGTATTTTCTCCTTTCCGCTTTACATGAAATACTATCACTAGTTGCTTAGAATGAATTTATAGGTTTGGTAGTAATTGGAGTGGTAATGATGAGTACAAAGGGGAGAACCAACCTTTTGTAGGGTAGGGTATGACACCCCACACGGCCCATGACACGGCCATGTGGATTCACACGGCCTCAGCTCTCTCCCTCTCGGCCAAGGTGACACAGCCGTGTGGATTCACACGGTCCTGCACCTCTTCCCCTCAGCCAAAGTGACACGGTCGTGTGGACTCACACGGTCGAGCACCTCTTCCTCTCGACTAAGGGGACACGACCGTGTGGATTCACACGACCATGCACCCCTTTGGTTCGGCTAAGGTGACAGGGTCATGTGACCTTCACACAATTGTGCCAAATTGTGGCCTGGCAAGGCTACACGGCCGGTCAGAGCTGCGTAGCCCCCGACCCACTAGAAGCTCTAGACTCCCTTCCAGCTCTGCTTGGTTCCAAATCTCATCCTACCGTAAAACAAGTTTAGAGTAGGTCAAGATGGCCGAGAAGTTTATAATATGAAAGAATGTAAGCACAAAATTTGATGATGAAAAGAGTAATGTCCGCCCTGTAAGGTAAGGCTATCAACCTAAAAGGGATGGGGGGTTATAGTGAAAGATTAAAAAGAAATTATAGAGGGGGTGAATATCGTTCATTTAAAAAATGTTTATCTTTTATCTTTTATCAAAGTATGTAGCAGAATGGAAAAATAAAGCAATGTAAGTGACTTGTTTGGTTTCTTGGTTTAGAGTCTATCTTGACTCCTACTCCAAGACTCACGATCCTTAATCGCACCATTGGGTAATTCACTATAATTCTTCTTTCCAAAATCTATAGAAAGAAGCAATTCATTCAATGAAAAGAATGATAGTAACACACTACTATCTTTTTGTAAATAATGCAAACTAGAATATAAAGTACAGCGACAAAGAATAAATGATGAAGCTCGTTGGCACTTCTTGGCTTAGCAGTTTGCACATAAAGTTTGAGATGTAGAACAGTAGAAGGAAAAAAGTTATGTCACTGATTCAAATCTCGAGGTCCTTTTATAAACTAGGTTTGGTCGACCGAAAGCCATTCGGTAGACAAATCACATTATCGGTCAACAGAACATGCTCCCTTCCTTCTTTGCTGAGATCAAATATTTGTGCATTTAATGATCAGTCAACTGATAAACTTGATCAGTCAATTGATCCTCTAGTTTCCTTTTTCTCGAAGATCTGATATGATCACCTGTGCCTTCCTATTTAGGTTTGGTCTGTAAGAAGTTATGTCATTTATGTCATTGATTCAGATCTCGAGGTCCTTTTATAAACTAGGTTTGGTCGACCGAAAGCCATTCGGTAGACAAATTACATTATCGGTCAACAGAACATACTCCCTTCCTTCTTTGCTGAGATCAAATATTTGTGCATTTAATGATCAGTCAACTGACAAACTTTATCAGTCAATTGATCCTCTAGTTTCCTTTTTCTCGAAGATCTGATATGATCACTTGCGCCTTCCTATTTAGGTTTGGTTTGTAAGAAGTTAAATATCCAATTTCTTTGAATGATTTTGTCTAAGAAGTGGTGGATGATCCCATAACCAAGAAGGCCTAGTACCTCGCCATGTTTAACCTTAAAACCAATCTTTGAAATAGATATTTAATCAACTTCTGTAATATGATTTAACTTAGGAAGATCACTTCGGTTAAACTTGGAGTAAAAATGTTAAGTATCGTTTCCAATCCAAGTTTAACTTCTGAAGAGCAACTTGGATTAATAATGTTAAGCATCATTTGCAAACCAAGTTTAACTTTAATAGAACACATGGGTAGCTAGGTTAAGTTCTGTGCTTGTACAAATTTTTGTACAGGGGAAACAGAACGGAATCTAGGTGTAGCAACCAATAATTGGTATCAGAGCTAGGTTTTAGCCTCTATGTGTTTGGTTTTCAATTAATTATGCACTTTTCATACATAAGTTTAGGCAGGATAATAGTAGGATTTGTAAATAGATTAACTCTGTGGTTGCAAGCTCCAACTATTATGGCCTATTGTGATTGTGTGTGATTGGACCCTCGGACATGTTGAGGACATTTTATGTGTGTGCATGATTATAATTATTAAATACAGCAGGAGTTATATTAGTTATTAGTATTTTACATTCTATTCGATCTAGATTATATGTACATTCCTTCGTGGAATATAGGATCGATAAATGTAAAATTTTATTTTGTCGTGGATCGTATCCTTGCGAGGCATGGTGCTATTTGAGGACTAGAGGCACAGCAAAAAAAGAAGAAAGATAGACATGACGACATGACCCATTGGTGGCGGCTAGGGTTGACGGCACACAGAGGACAGCTATGGATGAGGCCATAATAGTTGGAAAATTAATTTTCATATTTATTACCTTTTATGATGTGATGTGATGTGTTTATGTGCTTGTGTACATGTTAAAATTTCTCATTTCTAAATAACTAAGTGGGAGAGGAATTAATTAAATTCCACGGTCTCCATTACTGGTTTGTAAGTGATGCATTCAAACTTGCGCATTGGCTCTGAGTGCCTTCCTCCACATCGGATAAGTTTGTTTGCAAATCACTAGATAAAACTTCCTTAATGGATGATTATATGAAATTATTTAGGAGTGTGTGATCTTCTCTATCTGAAGGGGCATAATCCTATTTAATGGACTTAGTATCAAGTAATGATATACACTTAGGCGCATTTAATAGTATCCTCCCCATCCGAGTCACTGCTATTATTTGTGTGACCAAAGAACAACTAACTATTAATTTGTCATAAAGTTAGGTTGACAAGATAATAAAATTAATGAGTAAAACTCCCTCTTACAAATGTTTGAATTTATATACGTCCACACTAACGTGGCATACAAAATTCACGGTGTTTGAGGTAATTTTATTTGTCATAAAGTTAGGTTGACAAGATAATTAATGGGTAAAATTCTCCTCTTACAAATGTTTAATTTTGTATATGTCCATACTATCGTGGCATACAAAATTCACGGTGTTTGAGGTGGTGGTGAATTTAAATGATATTGTTTGAGGGATCAATATTATTTTAAATTCTAAAGTCTTGACCAAATGTTTTGTGATTCTTAGGATGACCTTCAATCCCCTTGTTGTTATATTGAAAGAGAACAAACTTACTGGTCCCAATTATATTGATTGGAAACGAAACCTAGAATGTCAAATGGGTGAGGCCAGATGAGATGGCGTGGTGTTACATTTTGACTTCTATGTTAAATGTACTGCAACATCAACATCAGGACATGCCTACCGCTTATGGCATGATACACAATCTCAAGGAACTCTTCAAATACCAGAATCGGGCTACTAGGCAGGAGGCAATGAGAAACTTGATGACGACCACCATGATTGAGGGAACACCCGTAAGGAATCATATCCTCAAAATGATGGCTCTTTTGAATGAGATGGAAGTCCTTGGAGTAGAAATCGATGGGGAAACCCAGGTCAATATCATTCTCCAAATGCTGCCTAAAAGTTTTAAGCAGTTCCGCTTGAACTATAATATGAACAAAAGGGTTTATTCGTTGGCAGAACTTCTGACAGAACTTCAAGCAGCAGAAGGGTTATTTCGTCAAAGTTCTCAAATTCACATTGCTGAAAATGTTTCTACTTCTAAACCAAAAGGGAGAAAGAAGAAAAAGAAACAAGTTGATTCAGCAAATCGATCTCTAGGGACTGGACCGAAAGCAGGTGTGAAGAAGCCGAAGGGCAAGTGCTTCACATGCAAGCAGTCCTAGCTCATTTTAGCATGAAAAATTTTAAGAAAGGTTTTCTACATTTTCGGCATGGAGTACCCTTATCTAAAGAGATGTCTCCTCAGACATCAAAGGAGATAGTGGAGATGAAAGTGGTTCCTTATGTTGTAGGAAACCTAATGTATGCAATGCTATGTATGAGAATGGATATCTATTTTGTCGTGGGCATGGTTAGCAGATATCAGAGTAACCTAGGACCGGGACATTAGACTGCCATAAAAGTGTATAAGGACTAAAGATTATATGCTAGTTTACAAGGCAGATAATTCCTGTGGGTTACACGGATTCGGACTGAATGGGACAAGAGTAAGTCGACCTCAGGGTTTTATGTTTACTTTAGGAGGTGGAGCCATAACAATGGAGGAGTGTTAAGCAGAAATGTGTTTCAAACTCTACCATGGAAGCTGAGTATGTGGCAGGCTCTGAGGCAGCCATAGAAGCTGTATGGCTCAGAAACTTCATAATGGACTTAGAAGTGGTTCTTGGTTTGCCCAAAATTATTACAATTTATTGTGATAATAGTGGTGCAGTAACAAACTCGAAGGAACCACGAGCCCATAAGGCAAGTAAACACATTGAGCGCAAGTACCACCTAATACGAGACATTGTATAAACAAGGAGAAGTTGTTGTCGCCTAGATTGCATCAGCAGATAACCTGGATCCTTTCACTAAGGCCCTTCTGGCGAGAGCTTTTGATGGGCATGTTGAGGGGTTGGGAATTAGATGTATGGCAGCATTTATGACAACATAGTCTTTTAGTATAAGTGGGAGATTGTTAGGATGTACACTAAAAGCCTATCTTTTGTATAAACATTTAATTTGTAATAAGAATCACATTGGTCAAATGCCTGCATTTATGTTAAATGCAGTTTTTCATTTAATTTATATTGTAGATAACATGGTGTGTGGTGCCACACAGAAGATTATGTTATCAGTTCCTTATAAATTATAAATAGTAGCTCACAACCAAGATGGAGTGGGACAAACCATTGGAGTGGTTGTAGTGTAATTTGATATTAGTTTATCTTAACTATAAAATTACACTAGTACACTATGTGTGTATTAAGCAGAACTATTTGAGGTTGTTTCTTTTTATACTGACTACATAAAAGAATAAAATCTCTGTTATTATGGATATGCGTACTCTTAATCCTGATATAATAACAAGCACGTATACTTAGTATTTATTTCTTTAATTTATCAATGGGTGAGATTTAGTTCATTAGATCAATAGACCCGATAAGTTGGGAAATAATATTATTTATATGGTGTGTTGTAGATTATAGAAGAAAACTATGTCCTAGTAATCTAGGTTGATGATGTCCCCTTGAGGAGCTCATAAGGATTGTCATGTAAACCCTGCAGGTGGACCTAGTCTGGCATGACAATAAAGTTGAGTGATACTACTCTTAGAGCTAGATATTAATTAAGTGAGTTGTCAGTAACTCATTTAATTAATGGGCATTCAATATCTTAAACACAGGAAGATTAATGCACTCATGATAAGAAGGAGCCTATAATGTAATTTGGGATTGGTGCGGTAGTTCAATAATAACTCTTTAGTGGTATGAGTTATTATTGATGAACTTGAGTTGGGTGTTCGGGGCGAACATAGGGAGCTCAAGCTCATCGGGAGACCAAAATCAATTTCTCCTCTCGGTCTCTGTTGTAGCCTCTATAAAGCCTTGTATCCACAAAATTCACTTCTTACCCAAGTAATGGGTCGGATGTATCCTTGCTTGGAGCAAGGGGGTCGGCCAAGCATTATTTGGAGCCCAAGAGGTGGCCGGCCCCAAGCACATCTTGGTGTCCAAGATGTGGCTGGCCACATAAGTTAAAAGGAAGTTTTAATTTTTGTTTAAAACTTTCCTTTTTAACGGCCACATGAAGAATAAAAGGAGTTTTTAATTTTGTGTTAAAAATTTCCTTTTATAGTCATCCTCATGGTTTTAAAAGAGAGTTTTAAATTTTTAAAATCTTTTCTTTTATAACTATCTACAAAGGATTAAAGAGAGATTTTAATTTTGTTAAAATCTTTCCTTATTTGTAATTATCTAAAAGAGAGATTTTAATTTTTGATAAAATTTTCCTTTTTTGTAACCATGATTTAAAAAGAGAAGTTTTAATTAATCTTTCCTTTTTTGTAGTTGTCTACATGTTTTAAAAGAGAGATTAATTTTAAAACTTTCCTTTTGTTGCCATGTACAATAGGAAATTTCAAAGAGAGAAATTTTAATTGTTATTAAAATTTTCTTTTTTAAAGGGAGGCCACAAATAAGGAAGTTTTAATTATGTTTAAAACTTTCCTTTTTTTTTGCCATGACCAAGGATTATAAAAGAGAAGTCTCTCTTCCTCTTCTCACTTTGTTTCTTCTGTAACGACCCGACCCCTCGGCCCCTTGGGCGGCCCAACTGGCGGCCCCTTGGAGGTCCCTTAGGTGGCCCAACTGATGAACCCTTATGTCGTCGACCGATGACCCTCGGTCGTGCCGTTACTCACTAGGACTTCCCAACCCTGGCCAGTGGATTTTTGCCTTCCCCAGGATTTGAACTCTTGACCTCCAAGCTAAGTACTAGAGTTTATAAATCCTGGTAGCCAAGTGAGCGGATTCTTTTTCCCCAGGATTCTTTTTCACCAGGATTCTTTTTCCCTTATTTCCTCCCCCAAATTGTCGATCACCCGAACCCCTTCCCCTCTTCCTCCCCGATCCCCTCTTTCTCTGTTCTCTCTCACGGACGAATTGACACCGAGACCGGAGGAGCACATCACCGGAGCTCGACGGGAACCAGTAGGCTCCAGGTCATCGTTGGCTACCAAGATTCATAAACTCTAGTACTTAGCCTAGAGGTCTAGAGTTTGAATCCTGGGGAAGGCAAAAATCCACTGGCCAGGGGTGGGAAGTCCTAGTGAGTAACGGCACGACCGAGGGTCGTTGGTCGACGACATAAGGGGTCTCCAGTTGGGCCGCCCAAGGGGCCGAGGGGTCGGGTCGTTACAATAAAATATGAGATAACGAAAAATTTAATATATATGGTTATTTGAGAAATAGCCTTAAAAATTTTTTACAGAATCTTTAGGAATTTTCTAGGAATTTTTTGGAGCTTGTACGACGGATTTTGAGGGGACGAACTAACGGGTTCGGATTAAGCCTGTTTGGGATACCCGTTTAAGTGAGGAAATGTTATATATATATATATCTATATATCCTTTTCTTTTATTTTCTTCCCCACGCCGATCCTTTTCTGCCCACAAACCACCGCGATCCCAAACCCTTCTTCCTCTCTTACCCGATGCAATTCTCCTTCTTCCTCTCTCTGTTCTCTCACGGACGAGTCGAAGCTAACAGACCTTCGGCAATCGTTGGCGTTGCCTGAGGGGTACGTCGCTGGAGCTCAACAGATCTGGCGGAGTCCGGGTTGTCTTCGGCCGAGGAGTTGCGGTTTGGCAGATTTTACGGCCGATCGTCTACGGTGCTGTGGCTAGGGCACTGTGAAGGACTAGATCTCGCATAGTCTTCCAACCAATCGTCCTTCCCTTTCCTCTTCTCGCGCCGGATCGGATCGAGCGACGGTATCGGCGAGGAGTGATCTTGGAGGTAAGGCATCGCTGGATCTTTGGTAGATTCAAGGGTTTCGTTAGGTTAGAGTTCTTCCGGCATTGATTCTTCTTGTGCTGGTATTTCCTCCTGAGCAGATCTTGCACCTCCTATTCTTGTGGCTGATTGGGGGATTCGGTTGATGATGGTGAAGTGTTCTTGAGCTGTCGGGCAGAGGCTTGAAGGGTGTTTTTTGATCTGTGATCTCTTGATCTCTACTTGATCCGGTTGATTCCAGTAGGTTGCTCTGTTCTGTTCTGTTCTGTTCTATGGAATTGTGATCGTGAGGTATTTCCTTGCCGACAACACTCCAATCAGCAATCGTATCGGCTGTGATTCGAGGTAAGGTGTAGGGTAATTGTTTCATGTATTGATGAATTAGGTTTATGTATTGGATTAGGGTTAAATTAGTTTACCATATGAATTAGGTTTATGTGTAGAATTATTTAGTTTTGAATTAATCTAATGGAATTATTAGGGTTAAGGTAATTAACCCTAGTCAACCGTTGGATCTCTAATCTAATTGGTGATTAGGGATTAGGAAACTAACCCTAATTGACCGTTAGATTTTAATTAAGTAGGTTGAGATTGATGTGATTAGGGTTTTACCCTAATTTAGTTTTAGGGATTTTATTTAGTTATTCATTTAGATTTAGCTAAATAAAATATATATATTGTTTGACACAGGATTCTGATTCGAGACGGGCGTCTCGACGTCGACCTATGATTGCTTGATTTGTACCTTTTATTTAAGGCGGGTACCCTTTGACTTATCTTTTCGATATTGTCTTATGATATGTATAGTTTATATATAATTACTAGTGATTGGTAGTTTAGCACTTTCCCTGGGTTTAGTTTAGTTGATACCTGATACATGCTTCTACTGTTAGCTGCTATACATTAGTCTGGCATGCTTTTCTTTCTGGCTATGTTTATCTGTGTTCATAGAGATATAAGTATTTATTGTGCTTCCCTCTATACTGGATTAGTTGATAGATATGTTGGATATGTGATGTTGGATTCATGTTGTTTATTATCCTTGTTATATATGTGTTTATCTTTTTGGCACCTACACATATGGAGGAGGATATGTTCAGGTATGACATACTATAGCCGCATGCACCATATTGCATGATTGCATGCTGGGCGATTGACGACTTCATTATTGTTGAGCTCGTCGGTCGGCTACATAGGCTTGCACGCAACGTGACCACTGGATGGGTAGTGGCACAGCACTCAGGGTGTGTATGGCAAGTTGCCCGGTGGTGCTCCGCTAAGACGCTCATGGGTAGCGTGACAGGAGCATGGTAGCACGCGGGGGTCCCTCCCCGTCATTGTGAACCGGTAGATGAGAGCATTGCGCTCCCTCACTCTGATTTGAGGTAGGAGGATAGGTGTACTCCGACAGCATCTCGTCCACTCGGTCACTCTTCAGGGGTAGTGACGGCAGAGTGCACGGTGTCACAACTGTTGGTGCAACCTTAGGTCATGGTTGACCTGGTTGACCTGACTCGAGTTGACCTAACTCGAGTTGTGTTTTGATGTTTGATGATGTTTGACGAGAAGAGAGTTGTATTCTTGATGTTTGACAAGAATAGGTGTTTGGGAGATTGTAGGTGCAACCTTAGGTCAAGGTTGACCTGGTTGACCTGATTCGGGAAAAGTCCAAGCAGGGAGCTTGGCACGCGAAAAGTCCAAGTATGGAGACTTGACACTGGAAAAGTCCAAGCAGGGAGCTTGGCACGCGAGAAGTCCAAGTGTGGAGACTTGGCACGGGAAAAGTCCAAGTATGGAGACTTGGCACTGGAAAAGTCCAAGTATGGAGACTTGGCGCGGAGAAGTCCAAGCAGGGAGCTTGGCACGAAAGACCTAACTGGATGTTAGGCGGGTAGAAAGTCCCGTGAGTGAAACCAGTGGGAAAGACCTAAGCGGGATGTTAGGCGGTGTGGAAAGTCCCGTGAGTGAAGTCGGGCAGAGTCCTAACTGGGATGTTAGGTAGTTGGAAAGTCCCGTGAGTGAAGCCGGCGGTGAGAAAGTCCTAAGCGGGATGTTAGGCGTGGAAATCTGGTGAGTGAAGCCGGGTGAAAGTCCGAGTGAGTGAAGCGGAAAATCCGGATGGATCGGGATGATCGGACATCTCGTGTTGAGAAAGTCCCGTAGGCGGAATTCTAGCTGGTCGAAGGAGTGACCGATGCTAGGAATGAAGTACCAACAGGTCGAGGTTGACCGAATGTTGGTTTGGAAGGCTTGGGACTTCATTTGGGCAAAACCAAGTCACTAGTTATCGATCGGTCCGGTGACCGATCAAGCGTGCTGAATTTGCTGAATATCTACAGACCGATCGAAGGTGATCAATAGCCGCGAGAAGGCGCGATCGGCGTGGACCGATCAGAGACTTTCGATCGGTCGTGGATCGGCCACGATCGGTCGATCGACGCAGAATGCTCCGACGGTCGATCCGGGACCGATCTGATCGGTCCACCGATCGAGTTCTAGCGCGCTGCAGCCAGTTTCTTCTTCTTCGCGGTATAAAGGGGTCGAGCACCGCAACTCTTCTTCTTTTCTTCTAGAACTGTTGTTCTTCTGCTGCTGAAGCTTCTGATTCAACTGAGCTTTGATTGAGCTCGCCTCCGAAGCTTCGCGTGAGCTTCCAGTCGTCGACCAGCTGCTGCGTTTGGGTTGTGAAGTTGCTGCTTCACCTCCAGTCGACAAGAAAGCAAGCAATTGGTAGAGTGCTATTGTATTCATATTGTATTTCTTTTCTTACTGTTCTTGTACTCTTTGTTTGCTGTTGCAAACGTTTGTGGCGAGGTTTCTCCACCCACAAGGAGTATATTGTATTAGCCGGTTCTCCGGGGACTCATCCACCGACGGATTGACTGGACTCGTCCACCTTACGGACACGCCAAGGAGTAGGAGCCCTAATCTCCGAACCTCGTTACATCCTTGTGTTAAGGTTTGGTTTTCTTCTCTTTCGTTTCTTTGTATTTTCCGCTGCGCTAACACGTTTTGTAGAAAGAAACGACGATTTGGGGTCGGCTATTCACACCCCCCCTCTCTAGCCGAGTACGTACGATCCTAACAACAACCCTACCCACTCGGTCTCACCATTGTGTGTGAGATGGCTGACTGGCGTCAGGGGTGACCAGGACATGTCATTGCATCATATGCACATATTGCATTTATTGTGATTGTTGCATATTGGATGATGCATTTTGGTGATTGCATATGATTGACATGCATACAGGATACATGCTTATTTGCTCTGACTATTTTGACTTGTGCATGTTCACAGTTACAGCTCAGAGGATTTGTAGGTGAGTACAAATTATTCCAGATATGCATTTCTTATTATTCTTGCTATAAACTGTATAACATGCTTCTTGTTAGTTATTACAATTTATTCAGCTATGCATATATGTTATACTGTTAGGAGACTGTACTATAGGCTCTATGGTTTAGGAGACTGTACTATAGGCTCTATGGTTTAGGAGACTGTACTATAGGTTATTACTGATAGTTATATGTCGTTGTACATATCTATTGGATTACCTGCTGAGTTCTTTGGACTCATACCGTTATATTACTATTTTTCAGGTTGAGGCCGTCGGGAGATATTCCAGTCGCTAGCCCCCTTGTCGCGAGGATTTCTTGTTGTTGATTTCTGTTATTGTTTCTATGCATATGACAGTGATGTGGGATTTTTGTACTTGGGCTTTTTGTTGACTTTTGGGTTTGCTACTCTTGTTTTTCGCTGCGGATATTTTCATTACTTCATGGATTTTGTTATTCTTCATTGTAGTTGAGTAGGAGGTTTTACATATATCTACGATGATTTTTATATCGTCTTTCTGATTGTGGATGGTTCATAATACATTGTGTGGAATGTTGATATAAACTGCGTGGTTTGTTTATTATTGTATTGTATTGTTCCGGCCATGTGGGCCGAGGATTAGATATATGTATTCTGGATTCATATTGTCAGCCGGACAGGGGAGACGCTGCTGAAATGACTTCTCCAGATAAAGGAAAGCACAATAAATACCTCTATCTCTATGAACATAGATAAACATAGCCAGAAAGAAAAGCATGTCAGACTAATGTATAGCAACTAACAGTAGAAGCATGTATCAGGTATCAACTAAACTAAACCCAGGGAAAGTGCTAAACTACCAATCACTAGTAATTATATATAAACTATACATATCATAAGACAATATCGAAAAGATAAGTCAAAGGGTACCCGCCTCAAATAAAAGGTACAAATCAAGCAATACAAGGTCGACGTCGAGATGTCCATCTAGAATCAGAATCTTGTGTCAAACAATATATATATATATATATATATATAATTTAGTTAAATCCAAATGAATAGCTAAATAAAATCCCTAAAACTAAATTAGGGCAAAACCTTAATCACATCAATCTCAACCTACTTAATTAAAATCTAACGGTCAATTAGGGTTAGTTTCCTAATCCCTAATCACCAATTAGATTAGAGATCCAACGGTTGACTAGGGTTAATTACCTTAACCCTAATCATTCCATTAGATTAATTCAAAACTAAATAATTCTACACATAAACCTAATTCATATGGTAAACTAATTTAACCCTAATCCAATACATAAACCTAATTCATCAATACATGAAACAATTACCCTACACCTTACCTCGAATCACAGCCGATACGATTGCTGATTGGAGTGTTGTCGGCAAGGAAATACCTCACGATCACAATTCCATAGAACAGAACAGAACAGAACAGAGCAACCTACTGGAATCAACCGGATCAAGTAGAGATCAAGAGATCACAGATCAAAAAACACCCTTTAAGCCTCTGCCTGACAGCTCAAGAACACTTCACCATCATCAACCGAATCCCCCAATCAGCCACAAGAATAGGAGGTGCAAGATCTGCTCAGGAGGAAATACCAGCACAAGAAGAATCAATGTCGGAAGAACTCTAACCTAACAAAACCCTTGAATCTACCAAAGATCCAGCGATGCCTTACCTCCAAGATCACTCCTCGCCGATGTCGTCGCTCGATCCGATCCGGCGCGAGAAGAGGAAAGGGAAGGATGATTGGTCGGTCGACGACATAAGGGGTCGCCAGGTGGGTCGCCAGGTCGTTACAATAAAAAGGCGCCTTTTTATTGTAATGACCCGGACCCTCGGCCCCTTGGGCGGCCCAACTGGCGGCTCCTTGGCGGTCCCTTGGGCGGTCCAACTGGCGGCCCAAACTGGCGACCCCTTATGTCGTCGACCAACGACCCTCGGCAGTGTCGTTACTCACTAGGTTTTCTCACCCCTGGCCAGTGGATTTTTGCCTTCCCCTGGATTCGAACTCTAGACCTCCAGGCTAAGTACTAGAGTTTATGAATCCTGGTAGCCAAGTGAGCGGCTTTCACTTGGCTACCAGGATTCATAAACTCTAGTACTTAGCCTGGAGGTCTAGAGTTTGAATCTTGGTGAAAGCAAAAATCCACTGGCCAGAGGTGGGAAGACCTAGTTGTTAGGATGTATACTAAAAGCCTAGCTTTTGTTATGAACATTTATCTAGAAATAAGAACCACATTGGTCAAATGTCTATATTTATGATAAATGTAGTTGTTCAATTAATATTGTAGATAACATGGCGTGTGGTGTCACACACAGAAGATCATGTTATCGGTTCTTTATAAATTATAAACAGTTGCTCACGACTAAGATGGAAAGGAACAAACCATTGGAATAGTCGTAGTGTAATTAGGTATTAGTTTATCTTGACTAATAAATTACACTAGTACACTCTAAGTGTATTGAGTAGGACCATTTTAGGTAAGTTCTTTTTATACTGACTTGATAAAAGAACTAGACCTTAGTTATTATGGAAGTGTGTGCTCTTAATCCTAATATAATAACAAGCACATATATTTGATATTTATTTATTTGATTTATCAATGGGTGAGATTTAGTTCGATAAATCAATAAGACCGATAAGTTGGGAAATGATATCACTTACAGTGTGTGTTGTTGATTATAGAAGGAAACTGTGTCCTAGTGATCTAGGTTGATAATGTCCCCAAGAGGAGCTCATAAGGATTGTCATGTTAAACCCTGCAGGTGGACTTAGTCCGACATGACGATAAGGTTGAGTGGTACTACTCTTGGACTGAGATATTAATTAAATGAGTTGTCAGTAACTCACTTAATTAGTGGACATTCGACATCTTAAACACAGGGAGACTAACACACTCATAATAAGAAGGAGCCCAAAAATATAATTTGGGATTGGTGCGGTAGTTCAATAATAATTCTTTAGTGGTATGAATTATTATTGATGAAGTTAAGTTGTGTGTTCGGGGCGAACACGGGAAGCTTAATTTCATCGGGAGATCAAAACTAATTTCTCCTCTCGATCCCTATTGTAGCCTCTTGTATATAGAGATTTATACCCACCACATACCCACCTTCTTACCCATCCTAATGGGGTCGGCCAAGCTAGCTTGGAACCCAAGCTAGGGCCGGCCAAGACCAAGTGGATGAGCCAAGTTGGTGGCCGGGCAAAGCTTGGGTCCCAAGCTTAGGTGGCCGGCCACTAGAAAATTAAAAGAAATTTTTATTAAAATTATTTCTTATGTGGATATCATGGTTTTAAAAGAGAGTTTAAAATTTAAATCTTTCCTTTTATAGATTTCTACAAAAGATTAAGAAAAGATTTGAAATCTTTCCTTATTTGTAGATTGAAAGGAGATTTTAATTTTGAGAAAACTTTCCTTTTTAACCATGTTCATAATTTAAAAGAAAGTTTAAAAATTAAATATTCTCTTTTATTAGTTTCTACAAAATATTAAGAAAAGATTTGATATCTTTCCTTATTTGTAGATTGAAAAGAGATTTTAATTTTTAGAGATAACTTTCCTTTTTAAAAATAATCCACATGTTTAAAAGAAAGATTTTAATTTATAAAATTTTCTTTTTACTAACCAATCATGAAGGGATTAAAATTATTGAAATTTTTTATAAATTTCTGGAAACAAATTAGGAAGTTTTAATTCTTGTTTTAATTAAAACTTTCCTTGTTTTGGGGAGAAAGTGGTCGACCATTGAAATTGAGAAAAGAAATTTGATTTTAATTAATTAAATTTTTTCTTTTCATGGAAAAATAATTAAGGAAGTTATTATTTAAATTTCCTTATTTGCCAAGACCAAGGATTATAAAAGAGGGGGTAGAGGTGCCTTCATGGCGAATGACTCTATTATTTTTCTCCTCTCTTTTTCTCCTTGGGTGTGGACGGCCCCTCCTCTTTCTCTCTTCTCCATCTTGTGGCCGAACCTCATCTCATCCTTGGAGTCCTTGTGGTGGCCGGATCTTGCTTGGAGAAGAAGGAGAGAAAAGGAGGCGATATTTCTAGCATCCCTTGGAGCTTGGTGGTGGTCGAACCTCTTCATCTTTGGAGGAGCTTTTGGTGGCCGAAACCTAGAAGAAAGAAGAAGGTTCTTGGTGGTTCTCATCTCACTAGATCGTTGCCCACACAACGTCAGGGATAAGAAGAGGAATACGGTAGAAGATCAAGAGGTTATTTGCTTACAAAGAAAGGTATAACTAGTAATTATTTTCCGCATCATACTAGTTTTCTTTGTATAGTTATTTTTGGAAATACCAAACACAAGAGGCATATGATTCTAGAGTTTTCGAATTTGTTTCGATGTTGTGTTTCTTTTATTTATTTTTTGAATTTGTGATTCGATTGTTCTTTTTGGTTAACCTAGAGTTATTTAAGGAAATTAAATATTAGCTTTCTAATTAAAAGACTTTGTCTAGGCGGTGGTGGTTGCTCCCATATCCAAGAAGGTCATGTGCCTCGCCATGCAGTCCTGGAAGCCAATTTTAGAAATTAATATTTAATGGAATTAATAACATAGGTGGATTTGAATCAATAGTGTTAAGTTTCGCTTACGATTCAAATCTAAACCATTAAGAACAGATAAGTTAAATTTGGAATCAATGATGTTAAGTTCTGTCTGCGATTCCTAATTTAACTTCTAAAGAACACAATAGGTTATTTAAGGAAAGGTTCAACACTTGTACAAAAAAATTTTGTACAGTGGAACCGGTGCGTTTTCCTAGGACTAACTAACATTAGTGAGTAACGACACGACTGAGGGTCGTCGGTCGACGACATAAGGGGTCGCCAGTTTGGGCCGCCAGTTTGGGCCGCCAGTTGGGCCACCCAAGGGACCGCCAAGGGGCCGCCAAATGGGACGCCCAAGGGGCCGAGGGGCCGGGTCGTTACTCACTCGGCTACTAGGATTCGTAAACTCTAGTACTTAGCCTAGAGGTCCAGAGTTCGAATCCTGGGGAAGGCAAAAATCCACTGGCCAGGGGTGGGAAGTGTAAGGGATCGGTGGCCGGCTTGAAGGGGGGTTGGATAGATGGCACCCCCAAATACTCGCTTCCTACACGTGTTAGTTTGCGCAGCGGAAATACAAACTAATATGAATACAAAGAAAGCTAAAGACAAGAAAGAAATCAAACCAAGCTACACAATCATTTAACGTGGTTCGGAGATTGTCTGCTCTTACTCCACGGCGTGTCCTTGAGGTGGACGATCCCTATCCGTCGGTGGATTAGTCCCCGGCAAACTCCGGCTATCTCAAGTTGCTCCTTGTGGGAGGAGAAACCTCACCATAACACCAACCAAAACTCTTGAGACTAGTAGACTACTAATTAGGGTTTACCACCACTAATTTCGTCAGAGATAACCAAGCTTCCAAGCCTTGGTTATATAGGCCACGGGTTGAAAATCCCGCCTACCAGTCGACTGCCAAAACATGCAGTCGACTGCCCTCTATGGAAATTCGACCGTTACATCCCAACGGCTCGATACCAGTCGACTGCTAAAACTAGCAGTCGACTACTCCACATTGACCGAACGAACAGAAGCATTCTGTTCACTCCCATTCGACTGCCCTAGTCGACTACACCAGTCGACTGCTAAAACATGCAGTCGATTGCTACAGTACTGCTACAGTAATGCTGCAGTAAAATCCTAAAACTAGGATTTTACTCCGAGTACAATCTCTCATGCACTCGTACCCTCACCCTTATGACTCACTTGATGCTTCTTTGCAGCATTGACCTCTTGCCTTCAAGCCTACTTCCTTTGGCTCTCATCCCTTGGATGCATTCAAGCCCGTGGCTCGTCCCCAATGTCATCCTTCGCGTATGCCTCGAAGTCGCTTCCCTCGGCCCTTGTCCTCGTTGCCTTGTCCACGGTCCCTTGGATGCTCCATCCTTTACCGGACCCGAAGCAATCAACCTGAGTCACATGTGTATCCTGCATACCTGCACACTCACATACACATATCAAATACAATGGTGAACCTAACTTAAACCCTTTGCCCAAACACCAAAACACATGGTCGCACGGACCATTGGGATTGCTCCAACAATCTCCACCTTTTTGGTGTTTGGCAATACGTTTAAGTTAGGGAAAATAAATAGCAAATAAACATGCTAATACAATAGACTTACGATGCCAAGGCTACACACTTAGACTTACTCCGCCGAATGGACTAACGATACCAAGGCTACACACTTGGACTTACAACGCCGAATGGACTTACGATACCAAGGCTACACACTTGGACTTACAACGCCGAATGGACTTACGATACCAAGGCTACACACTTGGACTTACAATGCCGAATGGACTTACGATGCCAAGGCTACCCCTACACATACGCTCCACAATGAGCTAGGATTTTTACAATTGGCTTTTTAAGAACCTATCCCAAGGCTCCCCCTATGCAAAGGTACTTTCAGGTTTTCCCAACTAAACCTTACCTCTCCCCCTTTGCCTAACATCCAAAAAGTTCTCCAATAATATCTCAATTGTTGAAAACTTGTCATCCAAATTGACCCTAAACTCATGTATTAATCTCCCATGGATTTCATATATCTATACGAGCTGACCCGGTCAAAATCTAGTGCTGAAAATACTTTCAGACTGGTATCAGTCGACTGCAAGAAGTATCAGTCGACTGCCCCCATGAAAACGAGCTTACAAAGACATTCTGTGCTCAAAAACACAGTTACTAGTCGACTGGTAACTGTACCAGTCGACTGTTAGACTATTCATGAAAAAATTAGCCTTTTCTGGCCAACTTCAGAAATACGCCAAAAATTCCACAGACCTCCAAAAAATTCCAAATTTTATGGAGTGGTCTATTATATCAATGTCTACTTGGGAAAAATATATATAAAAATATATCTATCACCAATCCCAAGATTAACATAAAATACAAAACTAGCTAAAAAGTTCAATTGAACCTTGACCTAAAGTCCTAGTTTTGGCTTCCTCTTGATGTATTTGCCCATACTAACCCACAATGCATCCCTAGCATTGGTTTATATGGCATCTATACATCCAAAATCAATTATCATGCTATATAACCCCAATGTCATATTTCCAAGCATGAAACACAACCCATGTGTGCCAATTCCCTAGGTTTGAGACTCAAGTCCGTCTCCAAACCAATTGGCACATTCCATGACCTAACCTAGACTCTCAAGTAAAACCCAATTAAGATCTATTGGCCATGGATCCCAAATTGACTCTTTGAGCTCCCCCTAGAGCTTTAGCCTTAGCCACCTCCCTAGGTGACTCATCCATAATGGCTAGGCCATTTCGGTGCACCTCCGGTGACACTTGGCCTATAAACCTAACTTTCTTAACCTTGGACACTTTGTCCTTGGTTAATTTCTCCTTACCATTAAATGGCTTTCCCTTTCCATTTACTGGCTTCTCCTTGCTATAGTCATATGTAACCCTAGCATAAGACTTTCCCTTAGCTTTGGAGGACTCTCCCTTGCCATGATCATTTTCCACCCTAGCATATGATCTCTCATTCGCCTTGGAGGGACTAGATCGGTATCCCAAGTCCGATCTATCATGGTTGGGTCTTTGGCTACCCAACACCATATTTAATTCCTTAGATCCAACATTGAATCTCTTAAGGAATTGTTCTAACTTATCAAGCTTTCCCCTTAAGGCTTGATTCTCCTTCTCTAGGTTCCTAACCCTAGAGTTAATTTGTCCAAATTGGACATTCCTATGTTGGGTTTTTCGGGCCGCGAAAACCACTTTTTCGCGTCACGGAAACCCCGAATCACCCTAGCCAACGGATCTCGTGCGAAGAAAAATTCGAAAACATACGAGTACGAGTTACAAAACTTCTAGATCTACATGATGAAGATCTTTACCCTTGTTGCGTGCCCTTTTGCGTATCCCGCTCGTCCTCAGTACGTCGGATCTCGAAGTTGTCAATGTAGACAACTCTCTACACGTATCCACACGAACACACTAGGTGGAGGTGACCAAAAACCAAGGTGTGCTAGCACCTATGTGGTTCGGCCAAGGAAGGAGGAGAGGGAGAGCTTGAGAGGAAGAAGATGCAAAATTCCACACTTGAATGAATAATCAAAATCAATTCACACCCCATTCAAAATGTGGCAAGCCACCTTTCTCATGTGTAACTCCCCTCATTAATGCATTAAGTTGTCATCAAGGAGAGAATGTAACCTCCATGAGGTGGCACTCACTAATAACTCCCATGAGGTGGCAACCATGATGATGTGGAGTAACATCATTAGTCCACATCAATGCCAACTTACCAATGAGGTGGCATAAAGTCAAGTCAAACTAGACTTTTAATCTTCCTCTCAAGTCAAGTCAAACTTGACCAAATCTCTTCCATGGTTGATCTAATCTAACCATTTGATTCAAGTCAATTTAATATATAATGAATCTAATTCATTAAATTAAATTGATTCAATGAGTCATAATCTAAATTAGACTCATTGAACACATGAATCAACTTGAGTCCAACTCAAGTTAGCCCAATTAGGATTACTCTTAATCCAATTTGATTCATCAAATAAATCTAATCCTCTTGATTCATCATATGAACCTAATCTCCATCTAATTGTCCTTAGTGTGTGACCCTATAGGTTCTTGTAACGTTGGCAATGCCCTAAACCCATTTAGGAGCATAAATAATGAGCGGTATCTAGCAACACATCATTACTACCCAAGTTACAAGAATGTCGAGATCCGACATCACCTTGTGACTACTAATTGTGACTCCTCACAAAATATGACAAGTGTCCTTCTATCCTAGACATCTAGATTGATCAATGTGAGGCATAGGCCGTGTCATCCTCTGACCAATCTAAATCTTGAACTCCAAGTAGACTCACTAAATCAAATGAGCTCAATATCCTATATTGACTCATTTGGGCATGGCCATGCTCTTCGTGGTCTCACTCTATCAAGAATACCGATGTCTCTCCCGTCATATAGGAGGGATAGATCTCATCTACATCACTCACATCCCTCTGCATAATTTGATATATACCCAGTAATCACCTTTATAGTCCACCCAGTTACGGGTAGCGTTTGACGAAACCAAAGTACATAATTCCTTATGTAGGGATCTATGGTGACTTCAGGTCTAAGGACTAGTAGTCATACTAATAGCCACATGAGAAAGTATATGACACTCATATAACGATCCATGATACTTTCTCATGGCGGGTCATTCAGTATACATTCTCTAATGTATACCCATGTGTCAACTTGATATCTCTATATCCATGACTTGTGAGATCAAGTCATCGAGTTGACCTACATGCTAGTCTTATTGCATTAACATTGTCCCTGAATGTTAATACTCGACTAGGAATGATTAAGAGTAGTGTTCCCTATATCATCTCACTATCGGTTCAACTAACCGATTGATATAGGTGAGAACCATGTACTCAAGGACATTATTATACTTAGTTTATTTGGCACCAATACAAGTAAGTATAATAACCAAAATCCAAATGCCTTTATTTATATAGAATATGATACAATAAGTCCAAAAATACAATCATCAAATGATTGGCTCTAGGGCTCTAGCTAACATCCTAGACCTATCCTTTCTAGGCATATGTCTCCCCTTCTTGGGATTAATGCCTTGGGTCTCCTTAGGTCTACCATTTCTAGATTTTTCATGAATGGGTCTCCTAGGGTTTTGATCTACAATTACCCTACTCCTATCATGATATTTGAAACCAAAATTTTGCATGGGCATATAATGATTAAAATTATTTTTCCTAACATGCATGGAGGAATTTAAATTTGACTTCAAATTTAAATTAGGGTTTACCTTACCCTTTACCTTTGGAGCTCCCCCTTGACATGAGCCTCCATTCTTCCTCCACTTCTTTTCCCACATCCTTAAATGCCCCAAACTTTTAAGCTCTCTCTTCCTTGGGCATTTAGTGTGGTAGTGCCCTATTTCACCACAAGTGAAGCATCTAATGTGCTTCTTCTCCTTCTTCTTCTTGGCACCATCATTCCTACAACTCAAATTAGTATCAAAAATAATTTGAGTGGGTTTAGGAGTTACCTTCTTACCCATTGGGCATCTACTTTTGTAGTGTCCCCTTTCATTGCATCTGAAACACACAATGTGATCCTTTGACTTTGCTTTGGTGGAGGTGCTCACTAGGTTGACTTCTTCCAACATTTCTTCTTCTTCTTCTTCACTTGTCTTGGATTCTTCTTCAACCTTTGAGGATGTAGATGCTATATCTTCCTCATCCACACTTATGGATGACCTTTCTTCATCCTTTTCCTCAAATGTGACCAAATTCACTTCCTCTTCTTCTTTTGATGTTGAATTGGTCTCCACATCCGATTGATCCTTCTCTACTTGAGCTTCTTCATCCGTTTCTTCGGATTTTTTCTCCTCTTATGTAGACAAAGGTTCTTCCCATGGAACCTTCTTTATCTTGCTCCACAAATCATGGTCGTTCTCATATTCACCTACATGACTCATCATGTCATTAGGTAAAATATCAATTAAAATCGATATTACCTTTGAATTTACCTTTGATCGTGAGGTTTGCTCTTCCGTCCAATGACGCGGTCAGAGTTTCTTCCCTTTCTTGTCCTTCGGGACTTCAAACGGTTCCTCTACAACCATCATAGTGTCCCAATCTGTGTTGAAGAAGACCTCCATCTTCATCATCTAATAGGTGATGTCCCATAAGCCTCCGCCTTCAAAGTTTGGCGGTTCTATCATGCCGGTCATCTTTGCTTCCTCGGCGGTTAGTCCGACAGAGAGCGGCATCGCTCTGATACCACTTGTAAGGGATCGGTGGCCGGCTTGAAGGGGGGTTGGATAGATGGTACCTCCAAATACTCGCTTCCTACACGTGTTAGTTTGCACAGTGGAAATACAAACTAATATGAATACAAAGAAAGCCAAAGACAAGAAAGAAATCAAACCAAGCTACACAATCATTTAACGTGGTTCGGAGATTGCTTGCTCCTACTCCACGACGTGTCCTTGAGCTGGACGATCCCTATCCGTCGGTGGATTAGTCCCCGGCAAACTCCGGCTATCTCAAGTCGCTCCTTGTGGGTGGAGAAACCTCACCACAACACCAACCAAGACTCTTGAGACTAGTAGACTACTAATGAGGGCTTACCACCACTAGTTTCATCAGAGATAACCAAGCTTCCAAGCCTTGGTTATATAGGCCGCAGGTTGAAAATCCCGCCTACCAGTCGATTGCCAAAACATGTAGTCGACTGCCCTCTGTGGAAATTCGACTGTTACATCCCAAAGGCTCGATACCAGTCGACTGCTAAAACTATCAGTCGGCTGCTCCACATTGACCGAACGAACAGAAGCATTCTGTTCGCTCCCAATCGACTACCCTAGTCGAATGCACCAGTCGATTGCTAAAACATGCAGTCGACTGCTACAGTACTGCTACAGTAATGCTGCAGTAAAACCCTAAAACTAGGATTTTTACTCCGAGTATAATCTCTCGTGCACTCGTACCCTCACCCTTATGACTCACTTGACGCTTCTTTGCAGCCTTGACCTCTTTCCTTCAAGTCTACTTCCTTTGGCTCTCATCCCTCGGATGCATTCAAGCCCGCGGTTCGTCCCCAATGTCATCCTTCGCGTATGCCTCATGTTAGTTAGAGCCCTAGAGCCAATCATTTGATGATTGTTGTATGAACTCATTGTATCATATTCTTGTATATAAATAAAGGCATTTGTTTTTTGTTATTATACTTACTTATATTAGTGCCAAATAACTAAGTATAATAGCATCCTTGTGTAGAAGGTTCTTACCTATATCAATCGATTGGTTGAATTGATAGTGAGATGATATAGGAAACACTACTCTTAATCATTCCTAGTCAAGTATTAACATTCAGGGACAATGTTAATGCGACGAGACTAGCATGTAGGTCAACTCGATGACTTAATCTCACAAGTCATGGATATGGAGATATCAAGTTGACACATGGGTATGCATTGGAGAATGTATACTGAATGACCCGCCATGAGAAAGTATCATGGATCGTTATATGAGTGTCATATACTTTTTCATGTGGCTATTAGTATAACTACTAGTCCTTGGACCTGAAGTCGCCATGGTTCCCTACATAAGGAGTTACGTACTTTGGCGACTCCACCACCATTACTGATCTTCTAAGGTTGCTAGCACATCCTTAGAGGTGCTCTCCATCGAGTTGTTCGTGTGGATACACATAGAGGAGTATCTACTTTGATACTCTCGAGATCTAGCGAACCTTGGACGAGCGGGATTACGCGAAGGGCTTCGCATCAAGGGTAACCTCTTTATCTTGTAGATCTAAAGTAGATCTAGGCTTAGAAAATATGTATATGAAATTTTATTTCTTCGCACGGATCTGTGGCATGGGGATTTCGGGGTTTTCGCAACGTAAAAAACAATTTTTTCGGCCCGAAAAATCCAACAGTGGTATCAGAGCCACGTGTGAAGCGTATACATGTTTTATTTTGTATTTTTATGAAAACTACAGATCTGTAAGTTTCTGTATTTTAATGATTTTTATAGATTTTATGGGTAATTTTCTCGTAGAAGCGAAGCATAAGTGTTTAGACACTTGTAGGCTTCGACTACCGAGAAAATATTTCTGAAACGGCAAGGTTGCGCCCCAAATCGTTTTGGGACAGCAGGCTAAGGTGCAGTTGGATCACTAAGAAACACTCGCGATGGTTATATTGCGGGTAGGGGTGCTGCCCCTGACCCCGCAAGGGGATTCATTCCGCGATTGCGCCCGAAAATCGCTAAACGGGACCGCCGGGAATTTTACTCATAAAAATTGTAAAAATTGTAAAAAAAAAAATTATAGAAATTTATAGAAATTACATAATTTAGAATTATGTATTATTTTGTAATGGTCATGGCCCAAAAGACCCAATTAGATTGGAAATTGTGTTGTAATTCATAATACGGGTTGCGTGTCGTCGTGTGATTGTGCGTGTTGTATATTTGATACGCGACCTGCGCGTCGTGCCTTTCTATTTATTTATTCTTGTTGTAAATTAGTTTAGACTCGAATGTAACTCGAGTTTCACCATTGTAATGTACAAAAATGGAGCGGTGGAAGGTCCACTCGAGACGGAGTTACAAGGAGGGCGCGAGCAACATAAGGTGGTCAAAGGAAGGAGCTTGAGAAGCTGTTGACCTTAGGTTGATCATCCGATCTTCTCATTGGCTTGAGAAGATCGTAGTAGGGCCATGACTAATCACAAAATATTTAATAAATTGCTTGTGTGTGTGTATATGTGATGCATGCTAGAATAGTCATTAATCAGCGCCTTGACGATTAGATTAGATCTAAATCACGTACATGATACGCCCTAACGATTAGATTAGATCTAAATCGCGTATATGATACATCTCGTCGATTCGATTAGATCTCAATCGCGTCAACTCTAAATGTCTACCATGCCGTGATACCCATCACTACCTCGATCGCATGTCGATGTTGAATCTGCCAAAGCAGAGCAACGCATACTATCTTGGTAGGGTGCGGAGGGACAATCTTGGTCCCGCCTATCAACGCATGGGTGAGTACAACTCAATTAGATTGAGTAACTAGTTAACTCAATTGGATCGAGTTTAACTATAGGCATTTTCCAATTGTTGGTAGATAGGACAAAATCACGTTTATATTAACTCTTGGGTGTATTAGCCAAAGCTAACTCGAGTTTTAATATAAATGCGGATCTTGATCCTATAAACAAGAGTTGCATAGAGATGTAATTGGTAATTAGTTGCCTACCGATCATACTAAGTCTTGGGCGATTTAGCCAAAGCTAACTCAAGGCGTAGTATGATGTGGATCTTGTCCCACACGAATTATAGCTAGTTGGTTAGAATCTAGTAAGTGTAGTTTGACCACATCACTCACTTGATTCTACAAAAGTTCTATAATTCAGTGGGAGCATTATTTAGTTAAAAGTATAATTAAATGATAAAAGGAATATGATATTTATTTTCTGCATTTTCTATTGTAGATTGTCATGACGTCAAATACGAACTTTTTCTCCCTGTGTTCTATCCTTAAGAAGGACAAGCTTAACGGAGCTAATTTCCTGGACTGGTACGGGAATCTGAGAATTGTTCTCACACAGGAATGTAAACTGTACGTTCTAGAGCAGCCCATTCCGGAGGCACCTCCTGCCACTGCCACACGAGCTGACCGAGATGCTTACAAGAAGCATCAAGATGACGCATTAGATGTGTCATGTCTCATGCTCGCAACCATGAACTCTGAGCTTCAGAAGCAACACGAGTTGATGGGTGCTTATGATATGGTTAAACATCTTCGTCAACTGTATCAAGGACAAGCAAGGCACTGGAAGAGGAACTGCACAGGATACCTGGAAGATCTTAAGAAGAAGAGAAATAAGATTTCTACTTCAGGTATAAATGTTATAGAAGTCAACCTCTCTATTTCTTCATCGTGGGTATTAGATATCGGATGTGCTTCTCACATTTGTACTAATGTACAAGCACTGAGAAATAGCAAGGCATTGACAAAGGGTTGCTGCTGTTGCTGTAGGGACTTATTTTCTATCTCTGCCCTCTGGGCTTGTACTAGAGTTGGATGATTGTTGTTATGTGCCTGCTTTGACTAAGAACATAATTTCAGTTTCTTGTTTGTACGGGAAAGGTTTTTCATTTATAATAAAGAACAAATGTTGTTCAGTTTATTTAAATGACATGTTCTATTGTAGTGCACCTCTGATGAATGGACTCTATATTCTAGACCTTGAGAACCCTATCTATAACATAAGTACCAAGAGGTTCAAGTCAAATGACATGAACTAAACCTTTCTCTGGCACTGTCGCTTAGGCATATAAATGACAAGCGCTTATCCCAGCTCCATAAAGATGATTTGCTGGACTCATTTGATTTTGAATCATATGAGACATGCGAGTCATTCCTACTAGGCAAGATGAGCAAGACTCCCTTTAGTGGACATAGTGAGAGAGTGACTGATTTGTTAGGTCTTATACATAGTGATGTATGTGGCCCTTTCAATGTCGCTGCTAGAGGTGGTTATAGGTACTTCATTATATTTACTGATGACTTCAGTAGATATGGTTATGTGTACCTGATGACACATAAGTCAGAATCCTTTGAAAAGTTCAAAGAATTTAAGAATGAAGTACAAAACCAGCTTGGCAAAAGTATTAAGATACTTCGATCAGATCGAGGTGGAGAATACCTTAGCCATGAGTTTCGTGACTATCTAGCTGAGTGTGGGATCCTATCCCAACTCACTCCTCCTGGAATACCACAGTGGAATGGTGTATCTGAAAGGAGGAATCGTACCTTATTAGATATGATACGATCTATGATGAGTCACACAGATCTTCCTATGTATCTTTGGGGCTATGCTCTAGACACAACAGCCTTCATTCTCAACCGAGTTCCATCCAAGGCTGTAATAAAGATACCATATAGGATATGGACTGGGAGAGATGCCCAGGTGTCTTTTATGAGGATTTGGGGTTGTGAGGCTTACGTTAGACGTCAAGTCTCGGACAAACTGGGATCCAAATCTGACAAGTACTATTTCATTGGATATCCCAAGGAAACGAAGGGATATTACTTCTACATTCCAAGTCAACACAGGGTAGTTGTGGCTAAGACTGGGGTATTTCTAGAAAGGGACTTTGTTTCTAGAAAGACTAGTGGGAGTACGTTCGATCTTGAAGAAGTTCAAGATGTGGACCATAGCACTGAAGCCTCGATGGAAGTTGAACTGGAACCACAAAATGTTGTGGATGATGTTGTTCCACAAGGAGTTGAGGAACAACAACCAGTTCAAGTAGACCTACCTCTTCACAGGTCTGATAGGGTGCGTCATCAGCCTGAGAGATATTCATTTCTCTTGTCTGACCATGATGACGTTGTGCTCATTGAGGATGAGCCCACCTCCTATCAGGAAGCTATGATGAGACCAGATTCCGAGAAGTGGCTAGAGGCCATGAGATCCGAGATGGAATCCATGTACACCAACCAAGTATAGACTTTGGTTGATCCACCTGAGGGTGTAAAACCCATAGGGTGTAAGTGGGTCTTTAAGAGAAAGACTGACATGGATGGACTTATCTATAAGGGTCGCTTGGAAGCTAAAGGTTTCAAGCAGATTCTGTTGCGATTTTCGGGCCGCAAAACCCGCTTTTTCGCGTTGCGGAAACCCCGAATCTCCCATGCCACCGGATCCGTGCGAAGTTTATAAAACAAAACTTCATGTACGAGTTTACTAAATCCTAGATCTACACTAGGAGAAGGATCTTATACCTTTGTAGCGAAGCCTTCGCAATCCCGCTCGTCCAACGGTTCGCCGGATCTCGAGATCGTCAAGCGTACGATCCTCTAGAAGTATTCACACGAACAAACTAGGTGGAGAAGACCAAACAAAGGTGTGCTAGCACCTTATGTGGTTCAGCCAAGGAGGAGGAGAGGGAGAGCAAGAAGATGAGATGAGGAAGAAGATGGAATGAATTGGCTTGAATGAAAATCAACCCATTCATTCCACCATAAGTGGCCGGCCACATTAAGGAGTGTAACCTCCTTTCTCATTTAATGTGGCCATTAAAGAGGAGATTTGTAACCTCCATGAGGTGGCACACACATGTGCCAACTATGATGATGTGGCACATCATCATTAGTCCTCCTAATGCCAACTCACAAATGAGGTGGCAAATAGTCAAGTCAAACTTGACTCTTCCTCTTCCTCTCAAGTCAAGTCAAACTTGACATTATAACTCCCATGGTTGATCAAATCCAACCATTTGATTCAAGCCAATTTAATATAATGGATCTAATTCATTTAATTAAATTGATTCAATGAGTCATAATATAAATTAGACTCATTGAACACATGAATCAAATTGAGTCCAACTCAATTAGCCCAATTAGGATTAATCGTAATCTAATTTGATTCATCACATGAATCTAATCCTCTTGGTTCATCATATGAACCTAATCTCCATCTAATTGTCCTTTATGTGTGACCCTATAGGTTCTTATAATGTTGGCAATGCTCCTAAACCCATTTAGAAGCATAAGTAATGAGCGGTATCTAGCAACACATCATTAATACCCAAGTTACAAGAATGTTGAGATCCAACATCACCTTGTGACTACTAATTGTGACTCCTCACAATATATGACATTGTCCTTCTATCCTAGACATCTAGATTGATCAATGTGAGGCATAGACCGTGTCATCCTCTAATAAATTTAAATCTTGAACTCCAAGTAGACTCACTCAATCAAATGAGCTCAATATCTCATATTGACTCATTTGGGCATGGTCATGCACTTCATGGTCTCACTCTATCAAGAATATCGATGTCGCTCCCATCATATAGGAGGGATAGATCCCATCTACATCACTCACATCCCTCTACATAATTCATTACATACCCAGTAATCGCCTTTATAGTCCACCCAGTTACGGGTGATGTTTGACGAAGCCAAAGTACGTAACTCCTTATGTAGGGATCCATGGTGACTTCAGGTACAAGGACTAGTAGTCATACTAATAGCCACATGAGAAAGTATATGACACTCATATAACGATCCATGATACTTTCTCATGGCGGGTCATTCAGTATACATTCTCCAATGCATACACATGTGTCAACTTGATATCTCTATATCCATGACTTGTGAGATCGAGTCATCGAGTTGACCTACATGCTAGTCTTATTGCATTAACATTATCTCTGAATGATAATACTCGACTAGGAATGATTAAGAGTAGTGTTCCCTATATCATCTCACTATCGATTCAACCAATCGATTGATATAGGTAAGAACCTTCTACTCAAGGACGCTATTATACTTAGTTTATTTGGCACCAATACAAGTAAGCATAATAACCAAAACCAAATGCCTTTATATATAAGAATATGATACAATGAGTCTATACAACAATCATCAAATGATTGGCTCTAGGGTTCTAACTAACAATCTCCCACTAGCACTAGTGCTAATCAGTATAGGCTCTAAGGCCTAATGACCTAGTGTGACCATCATGCTTTCTCTGTGTCAAAGCCTTGGTCAAGGGATCTGCGATGTTAGCCTCTGTGGGTACTCTGCAAATCTTCACATCTCCTCTATCGATGATCTCTCGAATGAGATGGAAGCACCGTAGCATGAGTTTGGTCCGCTGGTGTGAGCGAGGTTCCTTCTCCTGTGCTATAGCTCCATTGTTGTCACAATAGAGCTCAATAGGGTCAGCAATGCTAGGAACCACCCCAAGCTCGGTAATGAACTTGCGGATCCAAACTGCCTCCTTTGCTGCTTCTGATGCAACAATATACTCAGCCTCTATCGTAGAATCAGCTACTGTGTCCTGCTTCAAACTCTTCCAGCTCACAGCACCACCATTTATGTAAAACACGAACCCAAACTGCGATCGATAATCATCCTGGTCGGTCTGGAAGCTGGCATCACTGTAACCCTTTACAGCTAGCTCATCATCGCCTCCATATATCAAGAAATATTCTTTAGCTCTTCTTAAGTACTTAAGAATATTCTTGACCGCTATCCAGTGACTTTCACCTGGATCTGACTGGTATCTACTCGTCATACTCAAAGCATACGAGACATCAGGATGAGTACATAGCATGGCGTACATGATAGATCCTATGGCTGAAACATAAGGGATCTAATCCATGCGGTCTCTCTCCTCTCTAGAAGAGGGACCTTGAGTCTTCGAAAGACTCACGCCATGTGACATCGGCAGAAATCCCTTCTTGGAGTTCTGCATGGCAAACCGTAGGAGTACCTTGTCAATATATGTACTCTGACTTAGGCCAAGCAATCTCTTAGATCTATCTCTATAGATCTGTATGCCTAGAATGCGAGATGCTTCACCTAAGTCCTTCATTGAGAAACAACTCCCTAGCCAGGTCTTGACAGACTGAAGCAAAGGGATGTCTTTCTCAATGAGTAGTATGTCATCCACATACAATATGAGGAAGACAACTATGTCCCCTACAATCTTCTTGTAGACACAAGGTTCATCTTCATTCTTGATGAAACCAAACTATTTGATTGCATCATCAAATCGAAGATTCCAGCTCCGAGAAGCTTACTTTAGTCCATAAATGGACCTATGCAGCTTGCATACTCTGCTAGTATGCTGTGGATCTACAAAACCCTCAGGTTGTGTCATGTACACATCCTCGAGCAGGTTTCCATTCTGAAACGCAGTTTTGACATCCATCTGCCATATCTCATAGTCATGGTATGCTGCAATAGCAAACATGATCCGAATGGACTTAAACATCGCTATTGGAGAAAATGTTTCATCATAGTCAATACCATGAATTTGCTTGAAACCTTTAGCTACAAAGCGACCCTTATAAATAAGTCCATCCATGTCAGTCTTTCTCTTAAAAACTCACTTACACCCTATGGGTTTTACCCCTTCAGGTGGATTAACCAAAGTCCATACTTGGTTAGTGTACATGGATTTCATTTCGGATCTCATGGCCTCTAGCCATTTCTCAGAATCTGGTCTCATCACAGCTTCCTGATAGGAGGTGGGCTCATCCTCTATGAGCACAACGTCATCATGGTCAGACAAGAGAAATGAATATCTCTCAGGCTGATGACGTACCCTATCAGACCTGCGAAGAGGTATGTCTACTTGAACTGGTTGTTGTTCCTCAACTCCTTGTGGAACAACATCATCCACAACACTTTGTGGTTCCAGTTCAACTTCCATCGAGGCTTTAGTGCTATTGTTCACATCTTGAACTTCTTCAAGATCGAACGTACTCCCACTAGTCTTTCTAGAAACAAAGTCCCTTTCTAGAAAGACCCCAGTCTTTGCCACAACTACCTTGTGCTGACTAGGAATGTAGAAGTAATATCCCTTAGTTTCCTTGGGATATCCAATAAAGTAGCACTTGTCGGATTTGGGTCCTAATTTATCTGAGACTTGATGTCGGACGTAAGCCTCACAACCCCAAATCCTCATAAAAGACACCTGGGCATCTCTCCCAGTCCATATCTTATATGGTGTCTTTATCACGGCCTTGGATGGAACTCGGTTGAGTATAAAAGCTGTCGTGTCTAGAGCATAACCCCAAAGAAATGTAGGAAGATCTGTGTGACTCATCATAGACCGTACCATATCTAATAGAGTACGGTTCCTCCTTTCGGATACACCATTCCACTGTGGTGTTCCAAGAGGAGTGAGTTGGGATAGAATCCCACACTCAGCTAGATAGTCACGAAACTCATGACTAAGGTATTCTCCACCTCGATCTGATCGAAGTATCTTAATACACTTGTCAAGCTGGTTCTGTACTTCATTCTTGAATTCTTTGAACTTTTTAAAGGATTCAGACTTATGTGTCATCAAGTACACATAACTATATCTACTAAAGTCATCAGTAAATGTGATGAAGTACCTATAAACGCCTCTAGCAGCGACATTGAAAGGGTCACATACATCACTATGTATAAGTCCTAACAAATCAGTCGCTCTTTCGTTGTGCCCACTAAAGGGAGTCTTGGTAATCTTACCTAGTAGGCATGACTCGCATCTCTCATAAGATTCAAAATCAAATGAGTCCAGCAAACCATCCTTATGGAACTGGGATAAGCGCTTGTCATTTATATGACCTAAGCGACAGTGCCAAAGATAGGTTTGATTTAAGTCATTAGACTTGAACCTCTTAGTATTTATGTTATAGATAGGGCTTTCAAGGTCTAGAATGTAGAGTCCGTTCATCAGAGGTGCACTACAATAGAACATATCTTTTAAATAAACAGAACAATATTTGTCCTTTATTATAAAAGAGAAACCTTTCTTGTCCAAACAAGAAACTGAAATTATGTTCTTAGTTAAAGCAGGCACATAACAATATTCATATAATTCTAATACAAACCCAGAGGGCAGAGATAGATGATAAGTTCCTACAGCAACAACAGCAACCTGTGCTCCATTGCCTACTCGTAGGTCCACCTCGCCCTTCGTCAATGCCCTGCTATTTCTCAGCGTCTGCACATTAGTACAAATGTGAGAAGCACATCCGGTATCTAATACCCATGATGAAGAAATAGATAGATTGACTTCTATAACATATATACCTGAAGTGGAAGTCTCACTTCTCTTCTTCTTAAGATCTTCCAGGTACACCTTGCAGTTCCTCTTCCAGTGCCCGGTCTGACCGCAGTGGAAGCAGGTAGCATCCTTGGCGACCCATCCTTTAGGCTTCAGTGCCTTGCCTTTGCCCTTGGCTTGGGACTTTCCTTTGCCTTTGGGCTTGCCCTTGCCCTTGCCCTTGTGTTTCTGAACCATCAGAACAGAGTGGGGCTTAACCTTCTTAAGGTTCAGCTCAGCAGTTCTTAACATGCCAAGCAGCTCGAGCAGTGGCTTGTCAATTTCGTTCATGTTGTAGTTTAGAACGAATTGACTATAGCTATTCGGCAAGGATTGCAAGATCAGGTCAGTGGCCAGCTCTTGGCCAAGCGGGAATCCCAACCTCTGTAGGTTTTCTATGTACCCAATCATTTTGAGTACATATGGGCCTACGGGAGCCCCATCTGACATCTTGCACTGAAATAAAGCCCTTGAGATCTCAAATCTCTCGTGTCGCGCTTGTCCTTGATATAGTTGACGAAGATGTTCAACCATATCATAAGCGCCCATTAACTCGTGTTACTTATGAAGCTCAGAGTTCATGGTCGCGAGCATAAGACAGGACACATCTAATGCGTGATGCTTCTTATAAGTATCTTTGTCAGCTCGCGTGGCATTGGCAGGAGGAGCCTGCGGAATGGGCTGCTCCAGAACGTACAGTTTACGTTCCTGGGTGAGAACTATTCTCAGATTCCTGTATCAGTCCAGGAAATTTGCTCCGTTGAGCTTGTCCTTGTCAAGGACAGAACGTAGAGAGAAGGTGTTCGTCTTTGACGTCATGGTTATCTACAACAGAAATAAAAGTAGAAAGTAAATATCATATTCTTTTTATCATTTAATTAGGCCTTTATTTAAATGATGCTCCCACTGAATTCTATAATTCATGTGGGACAAGATCTACATCATACTAACCCTTGAGTTAGCTTTGGCTAATACGCCCAAGATTTAGTATGATCGGTAGGTAACGATTTACCAATTACATCTCTATGCAACTCTTGTTTATAGGATCATTATCCGCAGTTATATTAAAACTTGAGTTAGCTTTGGCTAATACGCCCAAGAATTAATATAAATGTGATTTATGTCCTATCTTTCTAACCGTTGGAAGAATGCCTACAGTTAAACTCGATTTAACTAGTTGTACTCAATCAAATTGAGTCTCTACTCACCCATGCGTTGATAGGCGGGCCCAAGATTGTCCCTCCGTACCCTACCAAGATAATATGTGTTGCTCTGCTTTGGAAGATTCAACAATACATATGATCGAGGTAGTGATAGATATCAGAACATGGTAGGCATTTTAGAGTTGACGCAATTGAGATCTAATCTAATCGTAGGGTGCATCTTGTACACGATTTAGATCTAATCTTATCGTTAAGGCGCTAATTAACTACTTTACTAGCATGCATCAAATACACACACACAAGCAATTAATTATACTATTTGTGATTAGTCATGGCCCTACTACGATCTTCTCAAGCCAATGAGAAGATCGGATGGTCAACCTAGGGTCAACAGCTTCTCAAGCTCCTCCCTTTGACCACCTTGTGTTGCTCGCGCCCTCCTCGTAACTCTGTCTCGAGTGGACCTTCCACGGCTCTAATTTTGTACATTAAAATTTTGAAACTCGAGTTACATTTGAGTCTAAACTAATTTACAACAAGAATAGATGGAGAAAGGCACGACGCGCAGGTCGCGAATCACATATACAACACGCACAATCACATGACAGCACGCAGGCCGTATTATGAATTACAACACAAAATACCAATCAAATTGGGTTTTTTTGGGCCATGATCATCACAAATTATACATAATTCTAAATTATGTAATTTCCATAATTTTCTGTAATTTTAATACTATTTTTTATAATTTTTATGAGTAAAAATTTTCGGCGGTCCCAATTAGCTGTTTTCGGGCGCAATCGCGAAACGAATCCCCTTGCGGGGTCAGGGGCAGCGCCCCTACCCGCGATATAACCATCACAAGTGTTCCTAAGCAATCCTACAGTGCCTTAGTCCGCTGTCCCAAAAGGATTTGGGGTGAAACCTTGCCGTTTCGGAAAAATCTTCTCGGTAGTCGAAGCCTACAAGTGTCTAAACACTTGTGCTTCGCTTCTACGAGAAAAATACCCATAAAAACCATAAAAAACCTAAATATATAGAAAATTACAGAATCTACATTTTTCATAACAATGCAAATCTAAACTCGTGCACGCTTCGCACATGGCTCTGATACCACTGTTGGGATTTTTGGGTCGCAAAAATCGCTTTTTCGCGTTGCGGAAACCCCGAATCTCCCATGCCACCGGATCCATGCGAAGTTTATAAAACAAAATTTCATGTACGAGTTTACTAAAGCCTAGATCTACACTAGGAGAAGGATCTTATACCTTTGTAGCGAAGCCCTTCGCAATCCCGCTCGTCCAACGGTTCGCCGGATCTCGAGATCGTCAAGCGTATGATCCTCTAGAAGTATCCACACGAACAAACTAGGTGGAGAAGACCAAACAAAGGTGTGCTAGCACCTTATGTGGTTCGGCCAAGGAGGAGGAGAGGGAGAGCAAGAAGATGAGATGAGGAAGAAGATGGAATGAATTGGCTTGAATGAAAATCAACCCATTCATTCCACCATAAGTGGTTGGCAACATTAAGGAGTGTAACCTCCTTTCTCATTTAATGTGGTCATTAAAGAGGAGATTTGTAACCTCCATGAGGTGGCACACACATGTGCCAACTATGATGATGTGGCACATCATCATTAGTCCTCCTAATGCCAACTCACAAATGAGGTGGCAAATAGTCAAGTCAAACTTGACTCTTCCTCTTCCTCTCAAGTCAAGTCAAACTTGACATTATAACTCCCATGGTTGATCAAATCCAACCATTTGATTCAAGCCAATTTAATATAATGGATCTAATTCATTTAATTAAATTGATTCAATGAGTCATAATCTAAATTAGACTCATTGAACACATGAATCAAATTGAGTCCAACTCAATTAGCCCAATTAGGATTACTCTTAATCCAATTTGATTCATCACATGAATCTAAACCTCTTGGTTCATCATATGAACTTAATCTCCATCTAATTGTCCTTTGTGTGTAACCCTATAGGTTCTTATAACGTTAGCAATGCTCCTAAACCCATTTAGAAACATAAGTAATGAGCGTTATTTAGCAACACATCATTACTACCCAAGTTATAAGAATGTTGGATCGAACATCACCTTGTGACTACTAATTGTGACTCCTCACAATATATGACATTGTCCTTCTATCCTAGACATCTAGATTGATCAATGTGAGGCATAGACCGTGTCATCCTCTAATCAATCTAAATCTTTAATTCCAAGTAGACTCACTCAATCAAATGAGCTCAATATCTCATATTGACTCATTTGGGCATGGCCATGCACTTTGTGGTCTCACTCTATCAAGAATATCGATGTCGCTCCCGTCATATAGGAGGGATAGATCCCATCTACATCACTCACATCCCTCTGCATAATTCGTTACATACCTAGTAATCGCCTTTATAGTCCACCCAATTACGGGTGACGTTAGACGAAGCCAAAGTGCGTAACTCCTTATGTAGGGAACCATGGCGACTTCAGGTCCAAGGACTAGTAGTCATACTAATAGCCACATGAAAAAGTATATCACACTCATATAACGATCCATGATACTTTCTCATGGCGGGTCATTCAGTATACATTCTCCAATGCATACCCATGTATCAACTTGATATCTCCATATCCATGACTTATGAGATCAAGTCATCGAGTTGACCTACATGCTAGTCTCGTCGCATTAACATTGTCCCTAAATGTTAATACTTGACTAGGAATAATTAAGAGTAGTGTTCCCTATATCATCTCACTATCGATTCAACCAATCGATTGATATAGGTAAGAACCTTCTACTCAAGGACGCTATTATACTTAGTTAATTGGCACTAATACAAGTAAGTATAATAACCAAAAACAAATGTTTTTATTTATATACAAGAATATGATACAACGAGTCCATACAACAATCATCAAATGATTGGCTCTAGGGCTCTAACTAACAGATTCATAGTATTGACTATGATGAAACATTTTCTCTAGTAGCTTTGTTTAAGTCCATTCGGATCATGCTTGCTATTGTAGCATACCATGACTATGAGATATGACATATTGATGTCAAAACCGCGTTTCTGAATGGAAACCTGCTCAAGGATGTGTACATGACACAACCTGAGGGTTTTGTAGATCCACAGCATACTAGCAGAGTATGCAAGCTGCATAGGTCTATTTATGGACTAAAGCAAGCTTCTCGGAGCTGGAATCTTCGATTCGATGATGCAATCAAACAGTTTGGTTTCATCAAGAATGAAGATGAACCTTGTGTCTACAAGAAGGTTGTTGGAAGCACAGTTGTCTTCCTTATATTGTATGTGGATGACATACTACTCATTGGGAAAGACATCCCTTTGCTACAGTCTATCAAGACTTGGCTAGGGACTTGTTTCTCAATGAAGGACTTAGGTGAAGCATCCCACATTCTAGGCATACAGATCTATAGAGATAGATCTAAGAGGTTGCTTGGCCTAAGTCAGAGTACATATATTGACAAGGTACTCCTTCGGTTTGCCATGCAGAACTCCAAGAAGGGATTTCTGCCAATGTCACATGGCGTGAGTCTTTCGAAAACTCAAGGTCCCTCTTCTAGAGAGGAGAGAGATCGCATGGATTAGATCCCTTATGCCTCAGTCATAGGATCTATCATGTACGTCATGTTATGTACTCATCCTAATGTCTAGTATGATTTGAGCATGACGAGCAGATACTAGTCAGATCTAGGTGAATGTCACTGGATAGCGGTCAAGAATATTCTTAAATACTTGAGAAGGACTAAAGAATATTTCTTGATATATGGAGGCGATGAAGAGCTAGCTGTAAAGGGTTATAGTGATGCCAGCTTCCAGACCAACCAGGATGATTATCGATCGCAGTCAGGGTTCGTGTTTTGCATAAATGGTGGTGCTGTGAGCTGGAAGAGTTCAAAGCAGGACACAGTAGCTGATTCTACGATAGAGGCCGAGTATATTGCTGCATCAGAAGCAGCAAAGGAGGCAGTTTGGATCCGCAAGTTCATCACTGAACTTGGGGTGGTTCCTAGCATCGCTGACCCTATTGAGCTCTATTGAGACAACAATAGAGCAATAGCACAGGCCAAGGAACCTCGCTCACACCAGCGGAACAAACACATACTACGGCGCTTCCATCTCATTCAAGAGATTATCGAGAGAGGAGATGTGAAGATTTGTAGAGTACCCACAGAGGCTAACATCGCAGATCCCTTGACCAAGGCTTTGGCACAGAGAAAGCATGATGGTCACACTAGGTCATTAGGCCTTAGAGCCTACATTGATTGGCACTAGTGCTAGTGGGAGATTGTTAGTTAGAGCCCTAGAGCCAATCATTTGATGATTGTTGTATGGACTCGTTGTATCATATTCTTGTATATAAATAAAGGCATTTGTTTTTGGTTATTATACTTACTTGTATTAGTGTCAAATAACTAAGTATAATAGCGTCCTTGAGTAGAAGGTTCTTACCTATATCAATCGATTGGTTGAATTGATAGTGAGATGATATAGGGAACACTACTCTTAATCATTCCTAGTCAAGTATTAACATTCAGGGACAATGTTAATGCGACGAGACTAGCATGTAGGTCAACTCGATGACTTGATCTCACAAGTCATGGATATGGAGATATCAAGTTGATACATGGGTATGCATTGGAGAATGTATACTGAATGACCCGCCATGAGAAAGTATCATGGATCATTATATGAGTGTCATATACTTTTTCATGTGGCTATTAGTATGACTACTAGTCCTTGGACCTGAAGTCGCCATGGTTCCCTACATAAGGAGTTATGTACTTTGGCTTCGTCTAACGTCACCCGTAACTGGGTGGACTATAAAGGCGATTACTGGGTATGTAACAAATTATGCGGAGGGATGTGAGTGATGTAGATGGGATCTATCCCTCCTATATGATGGGAGTGACATCGATATTCTTGATAGAGTGAGACCACTAAGTGCATGGTCATGCCCAAATGAGTCAATATGAGATATTGAGCTCATTTGATTCAATGAGTCTATTTGGAGTTCAAGATTTAGATTGAATAAAGGATGACACGGTCTATGCCTCACATTGATCAATCTAGATGTCAAGGATAGAAGGACACTTGTCATATATTGTGAGGAGTCACAATTAGTAGTCACAAGGTGATGTTGGATCTCAACATTCTTGTAACTTGGGTAGTAATGATGTGTTTCTAGATACCGCTCATTACTTATGCTTCTAAATGGGTTTAGGAGCATTTCCAACGTTATAAGAACCTATAGGGTCACACACAAAGGGCAATTAGATGGAGATTAGATTCATTTGATGAACCTAAATGATTAGGATCATGTGATGAACCAAATTGGATTAAGAGTAATCCAAATTAGATTAATTGAGTTGGACTCAATTTGGTTCATGTGTTAAATGAGTCTAATTTGGACTTAAACTCATTGAATCAATTTAATTCAATGAATAGAGATTCATTAAATTAAAATTGACTTGAACCAATGGTTAGATTAGATCAACCAAGGGAGAGAAGTGGTCAAGTTTGACTTGACTTGAGAGGAAGATGAAAGGTCAAGTTTGACTTGACCATTTGCCACCTCATTGGTGAGTTGGCATTAAGTGGGCTTATGATGATGTGCCACATCATCAAGACCACTTCATGGTGTGCCACCTCATGAGGGAGATCAAGAGTTTTTGACTCTTGAAATTCCATGGAGTATATAACCCCTCATGAAAAAGTGACCGGCCACTTTTAGTGCTTATGGAGTTTCAATTTTGTTTTATAACTTCATCTTCTTCCTCAAGCTCTCATCTTCTCTCCCTCTCCTCCACCATTGCAGATCTTCTAAGGTTGCTAGCACATCCTTAGAGGTTCTCTCCATTGAGTTGTTCGTGTGGATACACATAGAGGAGTATCTACTTTGATACTCTCGAGATCCGGCGAACCTTGGACGAGCGGGATTACGCGAAGGGCTTCGCATCAAGGGTAACATCTTTATCTTGTAGATCTAAAGTAGATCTAGGCTTAGAAAACATGTATATGAAATTTTATTTCTTTGCACGGATCCGTGGCATGGGGATTTCGGGGTTTCCGCAACGCAAAAAGCTGTTTTTGCGGCCCGAAAAACCCAACACCTCGAAGTCGCTTCCCTTGGCCCTTGTCCTCGCTGCCTTGTCCATGGTCCCTCGGATGCTCCATCCTTTACCGGACCTGAAGTCATCAACCTGAGTCACATATGTATCCTGCATACCTGCACACTCACATACACATATCAAATACAACGGTGAACCTAACTTAAACCCTTTGCCCAAACACCAAAATACATGGTCGCACGGACCATTGGGATTGCTCCAACAGGAAGTCCTAGTGAGTAACGGCACGGTCGAGGGTCGTCGGTCGACGACAGAAGGGGTCACCATTTGGGCCGCCAGTTGGGCCACCCAAGGGACCAAGGGGCCAGGTCGTTACAATAAAAAACTCACCTGCAAATCCTCAAATCTTTAACTGTGAACATACATAGGTAAAAATAGTCAGAGTAAAAGAATGTATCATGTATGCATGTCAATCATATGCAGTCACCAAAATGCATCATCCAATATGCAACAATCACAATAAATGCAATCTGTGCATATGATGCAAAGACATGTCCTGGTCACCCCTGACGCTAGTCAGCCATCTCACACACGATGGTGAGACCGAGTGGATAGGGCTGTGACACCGTGCACTCTGCCGTCACTACCCCTGATGAGTGACCGAGTGGACGGGATGTTATCGGAGTACACCTATCCTCCTACCTCAAATCATAGTGAGGGAGCGCAATGCTCTCATCTCCCGGTACACAATGACGGGGAGGGACCCCGGCGTGCTACCACGTTCCTGTCACGCTACCCATGAGCGTCCTAGCGGAGCACCATCGGGCAACCTTCCATACACACCCTGAGTGTTGTGCCACTACCCATGTAGTGGTCACGTTGTGTGCAGGCCCATGTAGCCGAACGACGAGCTCAACAATAATGTAGTCATCAATCACCCAGCATGCAATCATGCAATATGGTGCATGTGGCTATAGTATGTCATACCTTAACATATGCTCCTCCATATGTGTAGGTGCCAAAAGGATAAACACATATATAACAAGGATAATAAACAACATGAATCCAACATCACATATCCAACATATCTATCAACTAATCCAGTATAGAGGGAAGCACAATAAATACCTCTCTCTCTATGAACACAGATAAACATAGCCCGGAAGAAAAGCATGCTAGACTAATGTATAGCAGCTAACAATAGAAGCATGTATCAGGTATCAACTAACTAAACCCAGGGAAAGTGCTAAACTACCAATCACTAGTAATCGCCTAGAGGTATCGAATAAACTATACCCAGGGAAGTGATAATTCTACCAATCACTAGTAATTATATATAAACTATACATATCATATGACAATATCGAAAAGATAAGTCAAAGGGTACCCGGCTCAAATAAAAGGTACAATCAAGCAATCCAAGTTCGAGATGCCCGTCTCGAATCAGAGTCCTGCGTCAAACAAACAATATATATATACTTTATTTAGCTAAATCCAAATGAATAGCTAAATAAAATCCCTAAATCTAAATTAAGGTACAACCCTAATCACATCAATCTCAACCTACCTAATAAATCTAGTAGTCCAACCAAAATCCACATCCAAGTAGCTCACAGAGAATAGAACTCACCTCACTAATCCAAAGCCTTTGTCGACAGCACAGTGAGAGGTAGTTTTCTTGCTGGATCAGAGTAACCACAGCAAACTCTGCTGAAATTCTTCCCCACTTCAATCGAGACCTCAATCACAGTAAAGAAGGGAACATCCAAGAACTGATCTGTGGGTTATAGCAAGTAATTGGATCTGATCTCTCCCTCCTAGTTCAGAACCAAAAGAAGATTATCACCAGGACGAAGAATTCATCGAAGTCCTTGAATCTACAGAATTCCCAATGTTACCTCAATTGATCATTTCTATAAGGATCACCCACTCCGCTCCGTGAAACAGCATACTAGGGATTCCTCTGACCCTCAATCAACAACAACAGAGAAAGGATCCAAAACCTAACCTGGGATCGCCAACAATCAGAGAGGAAACGAGCAAGAATCGGGAAAAAAAAGACTCGATCTAGGGCACATATCAGAGAATAGAAAAGAAAAAGGATCAGTCACTGACCCTCAGAGCCCTAATTGTTTCTTCACGCCGGCAATCGGATGACAAAGGCTCGACCCAGTGGCATCAGATCGGGGAAGAAACGTCGACAGTCGGCTAGAGGAGACGCGATGCCGTGTCTGTGATCCGGAGAGGAATAGTGCTGCCCGGATCTGAGCTCAACGTCCACCGATGCTGGTAGAGGAAGATCGCCGGAGCTGGAAGCCCTAATCCCTTCGGCGTCGCTTGTCCGCGAGAGAGAACAGAGAAGGAAGGGAGTTCGCGTCGGGGCATAGGGGAAGAAGGAAATGGTTTCGGGTGGATCGGCGTTTGGGAAGGGAAATAAGAGAAAAAAAAAAGATTTATAATTAAAAACATTTCCTCACCTAAACGGGTATCCCAAACAAGCTTTATCCGAACCCGCCGATCGATCCCCTCAAAACCCTCCGTACGAGCTCCGAAAAATTCCCAGAAAATTTCTAAAAATTCTGAAAATATTCTATAAGGCTATTTCCCAAATAACCCTATTTATTTATATTTCCCGATATCTCACATCGTCCACTACTAATAAATTTGGTCCCCAAATTTTACTATAACCAACAGCAAACACTAGAATATAGCCAACAGTATAAATGCTAAAAGAAACTCTAACCCACATACCTCAAGTAAACAGATGAGGGTATCGAGCTCGGATCGTATCCCCCAACTCCCAGGTAGCCTCCTCGTCAGAATGATACTGCCATCCGACTTTAACCAGCCGAACAATCTTGTTCCGCAGCTGACGCTCTCTGTGGTCCAGAATCCATACCAAAACCTCCTCGTAAGTGACGTCAGGCTGAATAGGAATGGATATATCTGACAGAACATGTGTTGGGTCGGATACGTATCTCCTCAACATAGATAAATGGAATACATCGTGAATGCCAGCTAGAGATGATTATAGCGCCAGACGGTAAGCTACTGCTCCAATCCTCTCCAAGATCTGGAATGGCCCAATATATCGTGGAGCTAACTTACCTCGAAGACCAAATCTCTTCACCCCTTTCGTGGGTGAAACTCTCAGAAATACATGATCACCAATAGAGAATTCCAGGGGTCTTCGTCTCCGATCAGCATAACTCTTCTGACGGTCCTGAGCCTCTGACATCCTCCGTCTGATCGTGCGAACCAACTCTGCCTCCTGCTGAGCTCTCTGAGGTCCTAGCAGCTGGGCCTCCCCAACCTCCTCCCAGAGGATGGGTGTCCGACAAGGTCTACCATACAACGCCTCAAACGGTGCCATCTGGATAGCCGAATGATAGCTGTTGTTGTAGGCGAACTCCACCAATGGCGGGTGATCCTCCCAGCTACCTCCGAAGTTCATAACACAAGACCTCAGCAAGTCCTCCAAAGTCTGAATGGTCCACTCTGACTGTCCATCTGTCTGCGGATGGAATGTCGTACTGAAACGGAGCTGCGTGCCTAAAGCCTGCTGCAGACTCTGCCAAAAATCGGGACGTGAACCATGGGTCTCTATCAAATATAATGCTCAACAGAACTCCATGCAATCTGATAATCTCTCGACAGTATAACTCTGCTAATCAATCCAGAGAATCAGTCTTCCGAGTCGCTAAAAAGTGTGCGGATTTGATTAATCGGTCAACAATTACCCAAACCACATCATGGCCTCGTCGAGTCCTAGGCAATCCTACCACAAAATCCATAGTAATGTGCTCCCACTTCCACTCTTGAATAGGGATCCTCTGAAATAAACCAGCAAGTCTCTAGTGCTCAGTCTTCACCTAGTGACAGACAAGACATCTAGCTACAAACTCCGCGATGTCTTTCTTCATACCGTTCCACCAATAGGAACTCCTCAAATCATAATACATACGGGTTCCACCTGGGTGGATAGCAAATCTAGAACGATGAGCCTCCTGAAGTAACTCCTCTATGACCGGGTGAGACTGAGGCACACATAATCTCCCCCCGAAAATAAACAATACCCTCATCATCTCGTGCAAACTCGGTCTGCTGTCCGGAAGCTATCTGGCTGCTAATGAACTATAAATGTTGATCTCCGGCCTGGGCCTCGCGAATCCTCATCCTGATCAACGACTGAGCAACATGGTAACAACAATACCCTGCTCTGTCCGTCCCTGCTCCTCAAGGCTCAAATCGGAGAATCCCTGAATCAAGTCCGTGACTAAAACTCGGTGACAAGCTAAAGTCCCTCTGGACTTCCTGCTAAGTGCATCTGCAACTACATTAGCTTTACCCAGATGGTAGCTAATAGTACAATCATAATCCTTCAGGAACTCCATCCATCTCCTCTATCGAAGATTGAGTTCCTTCCGTGTGAAAATATATTTGAGACTCTTATGATCAATAAGAATCTCAAAAGTAATACCATAAAGATGATGTCACCAAATCTTCAAAGCAAAGATAATAGCGGCTAGCTCTAAATCATGTACCGGGTAATTCTTCTCATGCTCCTTCAACTGACGAGAAGCATAGGAGACTACCCTGCCATGCTGCATCAAAACAGCGTCCAAGCCCTGTAGAGATGCATCTGTGTAAAGTACGAATCCGTCCTCTCCGGAAGGTAAAACTAAAACTAGTGTCGATACTAATCTCTGCTTCAGCTCCTGAAAGTTGGTCTCACAGGCCTCTGACCAAGTGAACTTCACGCCTTTTCTGGTCAGACGTGTCAACGGCATAGAAATACTGGAGAAACCCTCAACGAATTGTTTGTAATAGCCAGCCAATCCCATGAAACTACGGATCTCCTGGACTGACTTCGGCTGCTCCCAGCTAGTGATAGCCTCGATCTTTTAAGGATTTACTAAAATACCTCAGCTTGACACCACATGTCCCAGAAAACCAACTGAGGATAGCCAAAATATACACTTGCTGAACTTCGCATACAGATGATGTCGTCGAAGAGTCTCCAAGACTATGCGAAGATAATGCGCATGTTCCTCCTCGGAACGCGAATAGATCAATATGTCATCAATGAAAATAATAACGAACTAATCTAAATACTCCAGAAAGATACGGTTCATCATATCCATAAATACTGCAGGAGCATTGGTAAGCCAAAATGGCATTACCAAAAACTCGTAATGTCTGTATCTAGTATGAAATGTTGTCTTCTGAATATCAGAATCTTTGACTCTCAGCTGATGATATCCGGACCGCAAATCAATCTTAGAATACACTGATGTATCTCTGAGCTGATCAAATAAATCCTCAATCCGTGGCAATGGGTACTTATTTTTGATAGTCACTACATTCAGCTACCTATAATCGGTGCACAACCTCAGAGTACCATCCTTCTTCTTGACGAATAATACCGGAGAACCCCACGGAGATGCACTAGGGTGAATGAATCCCCTATCTAATAACTCCTGGAGTTGAACCTTTAGTTCATCCAACTCTTTCGGTGTCATACAATAAGGAGCTTTCGATGTTGGTGCAGTTCCAGAAATCAACTCTGGGACTCCATAAGGACACCGACATGCTCCTGTCCGTGCATACCATATGCAGCTGTTGTAGGGGGAGCTGTCCTTTGCTGGTGATGTGAAGATTGGGCTTTCAGCCCGCCTCGCTGAGTCCCGGACTAACCAAACTGTCCTCCCGAAACAGAAATCCCGAAAGCTACATGCTAAGCCTTCAGCAAACAGTCTCGACTCAAGTGTCTAGGCAGTTTGCAATAATAGCAAACTGGTTGTCCCAGGGTGCATGCAGAGGTGATGTGATCTCGGGATCCGCATCGAGTGCAGTAAGGGTCGTCGGTGGACTGTTTCCGATTCTACTGAGCAGACCGGGAACGTCCAGATGAAGATAGTCCTGACTTCTGGGGTCGGCCAGATGACCCAGAAATACTCTGAGTATGACTATTCTGCTACTGTCCCGTAGTCTGTGGCTGCTGGATCTGCCCGGAAGTCCGATCAGTCTACTTCCTCTTCTTGTCTGCATTCACTCTCTGATGAGCAGACTCGATCATAAGAGCTGTATCAGTGCCTCTGTGTATGATGAGCTACCAAAACCAGCAATCTTCACCTGAAGATGCTCGTCCAGTCCCTGGACAAACTGAAGCATAAGAGATTTATCCTCGGCAACCAACTCAGGATAGAATCTGGCCAACCGATTAAATTCGGCATTATACTCCATCACTGAGCGGTTATTCTATCGAAGACTCAGAAAATCCTGCCGACGTGTCATCTGATACGCCCGGGGAAAATACTGACTCTCAAACGCCTCCCTAAATCTCGCCCAAGTAATATGTTGCTCGCCTATAATTGAGCGCTGAGTGTCCCACCAGATCTCTGCCTCATCTCGTACCTCAAGTACGCAGTAGTAGGTACGACTGGAGGGGGTGCCGGGTATACTGAAGGTGATACCACTAGTGGTACAGTCGAGGTATGTACCTCTAAAGTCGGAATTGTCGGGGTCTTATAATCTGACGTGCCTATAATATCCTGACGAGTCTGTCCCTGATGGACAGGCTCGACCCTAGCAGATATCTCTAGAGACTCTGTCTCAGGAGAATCTATTGGCCCTCTTACGTGGTCGCCCACGTCTCGGTACCGGAACACGTGTATGTGTCATACTGTAAACAAAATGTTACTCAGATATCACTGTAGGTATGAAAACAATAAAATTACCTAATTTACCTATTTGTTGTCTGGCAATGTCCTATCGCTGCTTAACCCCATAAAGAACCTCGTCAAAATACCTCGGAATTTCGAAACGAGAAAAATCGACGGAAATCCATACAATCCGAAATACCGAAATATCTAATACAAAAACAAGTATCGTAAACCTGCTCTGATACCAAAAAAATTGTCACGCCCCAGGTAGTCCCTGCCAGAAGAAATTTTCGGCAGCATTTTCCTTGTCGGGTGACAATATGAATCCAGAATAAATATATCTAATCCTCGGCCCACACGGCTGGAACAATACAACACAATAATAAACAAACCACGCAGTTTATATCAATATTCCACACAATGTATTATAAACCATCCACAATGAGTAAGACGATATAAAAATCATCGTAGATATATGTAAAACCTCCTACTCCACTACAACGAAGAATAACAAAATCCACGAAGTAATGAAAATATCCGCAACGAAAAACAAGAGTAGCAAACCCAAAAGTCAACATAAAGTCCAAGTACAAAAATCCCACATCACTGGCATATGCATAGAAACAATAATAGAAATCAACAACAATAAATCCTCGTGACAAGGGGGGCTAGCGATTGGAATCTCCCAACGGCCTCAACCTGAAAAGTAATAATGTAAAGGTGTGAGTCCAAGAACACAGCAAGTAACCAATAGATATGTACAGCGACATATAACTACCAGTAATAACCTATAGTACGGTCTCCTAAACCATAGAGCCTACTACTATACAGTCTCTTAACAATATAAAAGGTATGCATAACTGAATAAAGTATAATAACTAACAAGAAGCATGTAATACAGTTTACAGCAAGAATAATAAGAAATGCATATCTGGAATAAACTGTACTCACATGCAAATCCTCTGAGCTATAACTGTGAACATACACAGGTAAAAATAGTCAGAGTAAAAGAATGTATCATATATGCATGTCAATCATATGCAGTCACCAAAATGCATCATCGAATATGCAACAATCACAATAAATGAAATATGTGCATATGATGCAATGGCATGTACTGGTCACCCCTAACGCCAGTCAGCCATCTCACACACGATGGTGAGACCGAGTGGATAGGGCTGTGACACCGTGCACTCTGCCGTCACTACCCCTGATGAGTGACCAAGTGGACGGGATGCTGTCGGAGTACACCTATCCTCCTACCTCAAATCATAGTGAGGGAGCGCAATGCTCTTATCTCCCGGTACACAATGACGGGGAGGGACCCCGACGTGCTACCACGCTCCTGTCACGCTACCCATAAGCATCTTAGCGGAGCACCACCGGGCAACCTGCCATACACACCCTGAGTGTTGTGCCACTGCCCATGCAGTGGTCACGTTGTGTGCAGGCCCATGTAGCCGGCCGACGAGCTCAACAATAATGGAGTCATCAATCGCCCAGCATGCAATCATGCAATATGGTGCATGCGGCTACAGTATGTCATACCTGAACATATCCTCCTCCATATGTGTAGGTGCCAAAAAGATAAACACATATATAACAAGGATAATAAATAACATGAATCCAATATCACATATCCAACATATCTATCAACTAATCCAGTATAGAGGGAAGCACAATAAATACATATATCTCTATGAACATAGATAAACATAGCCAGGAAGAAAAGCATGCTAGACTAATGTATAGCAGCTAACAATAGAAGCATGTATCAAGTATCAACTAACTAAACCCAGGGAAAGTGCTAAACTACCAATCACTAGTAATCGCCTAGAGGTATCGAATAAACTATACCCAGGGAAGTGATAATTCTACCAATCACTAGTAATTATATATAAACTATACATATCATATGACAATATCGAAAAAATAAGTCAAAGGGTACCCGTCTCAAATAGAAGGTACAATCAAGCAATCCAAGGTCGAGATGCCTGTCTCGAATCAGAGTCCTGCGTCAAACAAACAATATACATATATTTTATTTAGCTAAATCCAAATGAATAGCTAAATAAAATCCCTAAATCTAAATTAAGGTACAACCCTAATCATATCAATCTCAACCTACTAAATAAATCTAGTAATCCAACCAAAATCCACATCCAAGTAGCTCACAGAGAATAGAACTCACCTCACTAATCCAAAGCCTTTGTCGACAGCACAGTGAGAGGTAATTTTCTTGCTGGATCAGAGTAACCACAGCAAACTCTGCTGAAATTCTTCCCCACTTCAATCGAGACCTCAATCACAGCAAAGAAGGGAACATCCAAGAACTGATCTGTGGGTTACAGCAAGTTATTGGATCTGATCTCTCCCTCCTAGTTCAGAACCAAAAGAAGATTATCACCAGGATGAAGAATTCATCGAAGTCCTTGAATCTACAGAATTCCCAATGTTACCTTAATTGATCATTTCCAGAAGGATCACCTGCTCCGCTCCGTGAAACAGCGTACCAGGGATTCCTCTGACCCTCAATCAACAACAACAAAGAAAGGATTCAAGACCTGACTTGGGATCGCCAACAATCAGAGAGGAAACGAGCAAGAATCAGGAAAAAAAAGACTCGATCTAGGGCAAAAATCAGAGAATAGAAAAGAGGAAGGATCGGTCACTGACCCTCAGAGCCCTAATTGTCTATTCACGTCGGTGTTCAACAAAGGCTAGACCCAGGGGCGTCGGATCGGGGAAGAAAGGTCGCCAGTCGGCTAGAGGAGACGCGACACCGTGTCTGTGATCCGGAGAGGAATAGTGCTGTCCGGATCTGAGCTCAACGACCACCGATGCCGCTAGAGAAAGATCGCCAGAGCTGGAAGTCCTAATCCCTTCGGCGTCGCTTGTCTGCGAGAGAGAACAGAGAAGGAAGGGAGTTCGCGTCGGGGCAGAGGGGAAGAAGGAAATGGTTTCGGGTGGATCGGCATTTGGGAAGGGAAATAAGAGAAAGAAAAGGATTTATAATTAAAAACATTTCCTCACCTAAACGGGTATCCCAAACAGGCTTTATCCGAACTCGCCAATCGATCCCCTCAAAACCCTCCGTACGAGTTCCGAAAAATTCTCAGAAAATTTCTAAAAATTCTAAAAAAATTCTATAAGGCTATTTCCCAAATAACCCTATTTATTTAAATTTCCCGATATCTCACATCTTCTCTTAGGCTGGCGGCACCATCTTCTTCTCTTCCTTTTCTTCTTTCTAAGGTCGGCACCTATCTCATCTTGGTGGCCAAAACTTGAAAAGAAAAGAAGAGATCCTTGGTGGCCGGTTGTTTAGAGGGGAAAAAGAAGAAGGAAATTTCCTATTTTGGCATCCCTTGGTGGCTCGAGCTTCTTGGAGGCAAAGAAGTGGTTCGGGTGGAGTTATCTTGGTAGATCATGTTGGGTTTTTCGGGCTGCGAAAACTACTTTTTCGCGTCGCGGAAACCCTGAAAGCCCCGTCACCGGATCCGTGCGAAGTAAAAATAAAACAAAATTCGAGTACAAGTTTACTAAAGCCTAGATCTACACTAGGAGAAGAGCCTTTTACCCTTGATGCGCGCCCTTCGCAAATCCCGCTCGTCCAAGGTGTCAGATCTCAAGATTGTCAAAGTAGACAATTCTCTACACGTATCCACACGAACAAAGAGGGAGAAAAACCAAACTAAAGTGTGCTAGCACATTAGTAGGGTTCGGCCAAGGTAGGATGAGAGGGAGAGAAGAAAGAACTCAAAGGAGGAAGAAGATGTGAATGAGCCTTGAATGAAAAAATGAATTCCCATTCATTTTGAGTGGTCGGCCACAATTGTAACTCCAATACAATTAATGTGGCCGACCACATTAAATGGAAAAGAGGTTTGTAACCTCCATGATGTGGCACACACATGTGCTTACTTTGATGATGTGGCACATCATCATTAGTCCTCCTATTGCCAACTCACAAATGAGGTGGTAAATGGTCAAGTCAAACTTGACCTTTCATCTTCCTTCTCAAGTCAAGTCAAACTTGACCAAATCTCTCTCATGGTTGATCTAATCTAACCATTTGATTCAAACCAACTTAATATAATGGATCTAATTCATTTAATTAAATTGATTCAATGAGTCATAATCTAAATTAGACTCATTGAACACATGAATCAACTTGAGTCCAACTCAATTAGCCTAACTTGGATTACTCTTAATCCAATTTGGTTCAATACATGAACCTAATCCTCTTGGTTCATCATATGAACTTAATCTCCATCTAATTGTCCTTAGTGTGTGACCCTATAGGTTCTTGTAACGTTGGCAATGCCCCTAAACCCATTTAGGGGCATAAGTAATGAGCGGTATCTAGCAACACATCATTACTACCCAAGTTACAAGAATGTTGAGATCTAACATCACCTTGTGACTACTAATTGTGACTCCTCACAATATATGACAAGTGTCCTTCTATCCTAGACATCTAGATTGATCAATGTGAGGCATAGACCATGTCATCCTCTGACCAATCTAAATCTTGAACTCCAAGTAGACTCACTAAATCAAATGAGCTCAATATCTCATATTGACTCATTTGGGCATGGCCATGCACTTCGTGGTCTCACTCTATCAAGAATATCGATGTCACTCCCGTCATATAGGAGGGATAGATCTCATCTACATCACTCACATCCCTCCGCATAATTTGTTACATACCCAGTAATGACCTTTATAGTCCACCGAGTTACGAGTGACGTTTGACGAAACCAAAGTATATAACTCCTTATGTAGGGATCCATGGTGAGTTCAGGTCTAAGGACTAGTAGTCATACTAATAGCTACATGAGAAAGTATATGACACTCATATAATGATCCATGATACTTTCTCATGGCGGGTCATTCAGTATACATTCTCCAATGCATACCCATGTGTCAACTTGATATCTCTATATCCATGACTTGTGAGATCAAGTCATCGAGTTGACCTACATGCTAGTCTCGTCACATTAACATTGTCCCTGAATGTTAATACTCGACTAGGAATGATTAAGAGTAGTGTTCCCTATATCATCTCACTATCAATTCAACCAATCGATTGATATAGGTAAGAACCTTCTACTCAAGGATGCTATTATACTTAGTTTATTTGGTACCAATACAAGTAAGTATAATAACCAAAAAAACAAATGTCTTTATTTATATAAGAATATGATACAACAAGTCCATAATACAATCATCAAATGATTGGCTCTATGGCTCTAACTAACAGATCATTGCCCACACAACGTCTAAGAGAAGGAGGGGAATACAACAGAAGATCAAGAGGTCTTTAACTACAAAGAAAGGTATAACTAATTAATGGTTTCCGCTTTGAATTAATTAGTTAGTTTTCTTTGCATGGATTCTGAAACACTAACACAAGAGGCTAGAGATTTTATGTTTCGATTTCGTGCTATCGATTTTATATTTCGATTTTACGTTTCGATCTTGTGTTTCTATTGTGGTCTCTATAGTTAAACTTAGGGTTACTGTAAGAAGTTAAATATCCAATTTCTTTGAAAGTCTTTGTCTAGGAAGTGGTGGATGATCCCATAACTAAGAAGGCCTAGTGTCTCATCATGTTTAACCTGGAAGCCAATCTTTGAAATAGATATTTAATCAACTTCTGTAATATGGTTTAACTTAGGAAGACCATATCGGTTAAACTTGGAGTAAAAATGTTAAGTATCGTTTCCAATCCAAGTTTAACTTCTGAAGAGAAACTTGGATTAATAATGTTAAGCATCGTTTGTAATCCAAGTTTAACTTCAGTAGATCACATGGGTAGATAGGTTAAGTTCTGTGCTTGTACAAATTTTTGTAAAGGGGAAACAGAACGGAATCCAGGTATAGCAACCAACATGGTCGACCGATCCTTGGGTTCGGTCAACCGATCCATCTTGAATACCAAATGTGCTCTACTCAACCAGAACTCTATGCTTAGTTAGCCAGGTTCCGTCGACCGATCATGTTGTTTAGTCAACTAATCCCATTAGTTTCTGTAAAACAAAGTTAGCTCCATAAGTATAAAAATTCTCCTGTGAAATAGAGTTAGCTTAGTATAATAATACATGAGTAAGAATATACAGTAAAACCTGTCTTGATCTCAACTTGGAAACCTCCCCATTTCTCCAATTGGATCGGTGACCTAGGGTTTGTCCTTTCTCAAGACACGGCCTCCCTGTCGCTCCTCTCTAGTTGCTTACCTCAACCTACCTACCAAGCATCTAGTCCTCCAGACCTATTTAGACTTCAGCTCAATATCGAATATACTCACTAGGACTTCCTCTCAATATCAAGTCATCCAGACCTATTGAATCTAACTACCAGGTGTCAGGTTATCAACCTACCTCAACTTCCTGCCTGACTTCCACGATCTGCTAAGACTTCCCTATCTAATCACAACTAGGGCTTTCATAGTTGAGTAAGCAGCCTACACACTTAGTCAAATCATCAAACCATAACAAGACTTAACTTGAACCTTTGATAACATCAAAACTCAGGTTTGATTCTGATGCATTCTGTACCAACAATCTCCCGTTTTTTTATATTTGACAACCAAGGTTCATAGTTAAGTTTAAAATATGTAAAAATACGTAAACAAGCATTTTTATTTAAATCTCCCCCTGAGTTTACTAACTCTCCCTAAATTTATAATCTCTCCTCCTTTGGCATACATCAAAATAATGGGTAATAATAACAAGTTTTAAATATTCCAAGATTAGGTTTTTTTAGAGTTAGATAAACTTCTTGAAAAAAATTGAAACCAATGTTTTCTAAGCATAAAAATTATTCCACGATATAAAAATTTCAAGGAAAATATTATTCAAAAAAGTTTAGTTAAAAAAATTATCTCAAAATTGCTAAGGAATAAGTTTTGAAAATAAGTTTTGAAAAGGAATGAGGATACGTTATCAAAAAGATATTTTGAAGAAAGCTAAGAATTTTGAAAATAAGTTTTGAAATTTAGAAAAATGTGAACTAAAACTTTCTAAAGAATCGATGAACCAAAAACCAAGTTTTTTAAAAATTAGTCTTTGAAAATGCATAAGTGTATAATTTGAAAATATTTTGTAAAGAGAGTTTTAAAACATATTTTGAAAATCCAAAACCTTAAAATAGATTTTTTTTAAAAAAAATCTAAGGAAAATAAAAGTAGTCTTGAAATGGATTCAAAAATGATGATTAAGTTTCCCCTTAAATTTATATTTTTCTATAAGTCCAAGCATGGAATCCATAAGTTTTTTTTAATATTTAAAAAAAATAAAAACAAAAATCTAGAAAATAGTCCTTAAGGAAATGTCCAACCTTTGTACTTAGTTGACTACCACAAGATAGCAGCTACCGACTGAGATTAGTCAATTTGAGTGTTTGTCTCCAACTAGGTTGTTACTAGCTAAATTACTCAAATTGATCCATGTATGTATTTAAAACCTAAATTTATAATGATGCACTAACATAAGCATTTGAAATCTTAGGCTAAGTCTTAAGCATCCCAAACCATTCTATGTTTCATAATACACAAGCAAAGGATCCTACTGTACTTGTGAGATGATGGCTACTAAATCTAAAGGATCATGTTATTCTATGGTAAGTCCTAGACTACTCCATAAAGAGAAAATATTTTGAAAGCAATTTTAAAAACAAATTTTTTAAATGGGAATTTTGAAAAACTTGATAATAATACATTTTGAAAGAAATTAGAAAAGCTATTCTTTAAAACACATTCCTAATTATCTTCTTAAGTTGCTAAGTTTAAATTCAGGTAATGGTTTGGTGAATATGTCAGCTAAGTTAAATTTAGATTTAATGTAGTTAAGTTCAATATTTCTTTTTGTCACATGGTCTCTAACAAAATGGTGTTTGACTTCTATGTGTTTCATTCTAAAGTGATGAACTAGATTTTTAGTTATATTTATAGAACTTATGTTATCAATAAAAAATTTTATATTTTTGTATTCTAGATTAAAGTCTTTTAAGGCATGAGACATCCATAACAATTGAGCTACGCATCCATCCATTGGTATATATTCTGCTTCAGTAGTAGATAAGGCAACACAATGTTGCTTTCTACTATACTAGATAACTAGGGAGGTCTAAGATAACTAAGGAGGTCTAAGTAATTGACATCCTCCACTTGTACTCTTTTTATCTAACTTACATCCAGTATAATTTGAATCAGAATAGCCAACTAACTTAAAGTGTGATGTGTTGGGACAATTTTCCTAGGTCAAGTTTGACCAGTTTGACTAAGCTTGAGTTGAGTCAAGCTTGAGTCAAGATTTGAGTTTTGATGTTTGACAATATATGGAGATTGCTAGGGCAATCGTTCGGTTGTGGAGATGGTCAAAGAGTTGACCAGGTTGAGAATAAGACAAGTCAAATAGGTCAGGGATGACAGGAGACTTGACTGGGTAAGTCCTAACTGGAGGTTAGGTGTCTGGAAGTCCTAACTGGAGGTTAGGCGGTGGAGAAGTCCTAACTAGAGGTTAGGCAGTGATGAAGTCCTAACTGGAGGTTAGGTAGTGGAGAAGTCATAACTGGAGTTTAGGCAATGGGAAAGTCCTAACTAGAGTTTAGGCATCTGGGAAAGTCCTAACTGGAGGTTAGGCAAGAGAGAAGTCAAGTAGGTCAAGGTTGACAGGAGACTTGACTGGGAAAGTCTTAATTAGAGATTAGGCAAAGGTAAGTCCAACAGGAAGCTTGGCAAGAGTGAAAATCCAAATAGGTTAATGTTGACTAGACTTGGTGGTGAAAGTCCTGATAAGTGAGATCAGGCAATTAAAAAGTCCAAGTGTGATCTTGGCAAAGGGAGAAAGTCCTGGTGAGGAGCCAAGCAATTGGGAAAGTCCAAGTGTGATCTTGGCAAAGGTTGAAAGTCCAAGCATGTGGTCTTGGCAAGGTAAGTCCTAGTGTGATTTGGCAAGGAGAACTCGATAACTAGGATGAGGCCGAAGGAAGCTCCTGAAGGCAAGGCGTGAAGGATGGGAGATATCTGAGGGACGCAAGGCTGATGGAGGAGGCTAGAAGTCTAGTTCGAGGTTGATCGAGTATGGTGTATAATCTGACAACTAGGATGAGGCCGAAGGAAGCTCCTGAAGGCAAGGCGTGAAGGATGGGAGATATCCGAGGGACGTAAGGCTGATGGAGGAGGGTAGAAGGCTAGTTCGAGGTCGGTCGGGTGTTGGCCAAATGCTAGGCATGGATACCCAACAGGTCATGGATGACCGGGAGTTGGGTTTGGGACCTTGAACTTGAGTTTGAGGCAAGTTCAGGGTGTTCAATTGATCGGTCGATCAATTGAACCAGTGTCCAATCGATTGAACCAGTGTCCAATCGATTGGAGTGTGCTGCGAGTGTGGGATGACTCTAATCGATCGACCGATCGATTGGGAGCATTGCTCGCAAGCACAGAAGCTTTCCCAATCAATCGGGCGATCGATTGGGATCTACCAATCGATCGGTCGATCGATTGGGGAGGAGAAGCTCTCGCGAGGACGCGAGAGCACAGAATGGATTTGAATCGATCGGTCGATCGATTCAGATGGTCCCAATCGATCGGTCGATTGATTGGGAAGTGATTGTTGAGCAGGAAATGAGCAATGGATGGCTGGGATTGTGCAGATGTGACGTGGCAATCGATTGGGACTAATTTGGATCGATTGGGAGCACTGTATAAAGCCTGGGCGGAGCATTTTCTTCGCTAGAACTTTACGTTCTTCTTCCTACCAGATCTTTGTGATTTCTCCTGCGATTTTTCAGTGATTCTTCACGCGAGCTTTCAGATCTTCACTGTCAGTTCTTGAAGGCTCTTGGGGTGCATCTCCAAGGTTCAAGAAGCAACCTACATCAGCAAGATCAAGTAAGGAGAGGTTTTATTTTATACACTTGTGTATTTTTTTTTCTTGTTTGAGTGACTCTTGTTGTGAGGTGTTGGTGTAAGGCTTCTCTGCCTTCGGCTGCGACCGAGAAGGAGTGTTTCATAGTGGAGGTGTGTGCTCGGTGTGTGGATCTTTGGATTAGTCATCTCTTCTTGAGGTGGATACCAAGTAAATCCTTGAGTTAGTGTTGGTTGTGTTTGTATTAGTATTCCACTACATATTATCAAGACAAAGCAACCGACGAAGCGACAAAACGCTATTCACCCCCCCCTAGCGGGCATATCGGTCCTAACATGATGTTCTAGGATACCATATTCCCACATTTATAGTTTCTTTTAGATATTTAATTATTCTTTTAGCATCTAACAAGTGGGATTCTTTGGCACAAGTTTGATATCTAGCGCACATACTTACTGTAAATAAAATATTAGGTGTCTTTGCAATTAAGTATAGTAAGCTTCTAATCATACTTCTATAGTATTTCAAGTCAACTGAATTACCATTTGAGTCATTATCTATGTTTATATTACTTACCATAGGTGTTTTTAATTCTTTAGAGTTTTCATACCAAATTTCTTAATTAGTTCTCTTGTGTATTTACTTTAGTGTAAGTAGTTTCCTTCTTTAGTTTGTTTAATATATAGTCCTAAAAGTAATTTAATTCTCCAACTAAGCTCATTTTAAACACATTTTTCATTAAAGTTATAAACTCTTTAAAATTTTTGAGTTAGTTAACCCAAATACTGTATTGTCTATGTATACCTGGGCTATAAATATGTCTGAGTCAAGGTTTTTTATAAAAAGTATAGAATCAAATTGTCCTTCTTTAAACCCTTTTAAACCTCTGAGAATTTAATTAATTAATCTAAAAATTCAGATAAATTAATTAATAAAAATATTAAAAATTCAAAATTAAATAACAAGATAAATTAAAACTAAAAACTTAAAAAATCAGAAATATTTAGTCAAGAAGATGACCAAATTAATCTAGAACTTAATTAATAAAAATATTAAAAATTTAAAAATAAATAACAAGATAAATTCAAACTTTAAACTTAAAAAATTAGAAATATTTAGTCAAGAAAATGATCAAGAACTAGATAAGATTACACGAAATCTTAATAAAAATTTTAATCTATTTAATCAATGTTAACTTAATTAATGATTAAGATAATCTTAAAGATATAAATTCAAAGGGTAAAATAAAATTCTAATCTTATAGATTTAAATTTTAAACATTCAACATTAAAACATAAAAACTAGAAATCAAATTTACAAATTTTAAGAATATTAATTCAGATGTTAATCCTAAAAAATCAAATGTAATTAATTATAATAAAGTACACTTTAATTATGAAATAATAAATTATTCAAGTTTTAAAAATTCAAAATTAAATCATAAAAATTTAGGAAATAAAAATTTAAATATTAATAATTATAATGTAATTACAAAAAATTTGAACCTAATCAATTATTATAATGTACCATTTAATTATGAAACAATGAATAATAAATTTAAATTTAAATATAAAAATTCTAGAAATAGAATTTACTAATTTTTACAAAGTAAACCAAAATTAATAATAATAATAATAATAATAATAATAATAATAATAAATAAATAAATAAATAAAAGTTTGTTAAATTCAAATCAACTGATAAACTCTAACTTAACTACAATAAATTTAAAATTAAATCTTAAGAATTCAAATATAATTATTAAAAAAATTCAAAAATGAAGATAAAACTAATCTAATGGTTTAACTAAACAAGATAAAATTTTAATTAATAATTAAAATAAATCTAAATATAATTTGATTAATTCTGATCTTAAGAATACAATAATTCAAAATTAAAACCAAAAAATTGGAAAATTTAGAAGACAAAGGTTCAAATTTTAATTATAATTTAAATATATTAACTCTCTATAATAAAGCTATAAATTCAATATTAAAATTCAAAATTGCTTTCAATAAACCAATAAATTTTAAGAAGTATAAATTCAAAAATTATATCAAAATTAATTATGAAACTAATTAATAAATCTTACTAAATGAAACAATAAAATAATTAAAATGTGTCAAAGTGGGTTGACACATTCGTGGGTTCATACAAAATGTATCAAATCAAGAATTTGATATATCCTTAGAAATCAACTATAAATTACTTGACTTGTTTGACACATGTATACTTGCCATGTACATGCATTATTAAATTTTAATGTATCGATAAATGTCATATCATTCATACTATTATTTTTACTTAATTTAGAATGATTAAGGACTTAGACTTGATCGATACTTGATTAGTTAAGCCAAGAGTTCTCAGAAAGAAAGTTAAGTATTCAATTTCTTTAAAAAAACTTTGTCTATAAGTGGTTATTGTTTCAATACTCAAGAAACCTCGTGTCTCGTCATAGCCTAGAAGTCGATTATTGAAATAGATATTTAACTAACTAACTATCAAACCTTAATCTAACTCAAGTGTAAATTAATTCTTAGATTTTAACTTAAATTTTAAATCAGATAAAATTGATAAAACATCTCACAAAACCCATAAGGGTACCCTAATTGATTATGCTGAAACACTTAGAATGGGTGAGATGATAAGGACTATTAAATTAAAATATTTTTAAAAAGTTTTCAAAATTCATAGATATTTTTTAAAAAATTATTTTCAAAATAGTGATTTAACATAATAATATTTTAATGAATTTCATGCTTGATTGGGTGTATTTATATATAAAGTTTGAAAAATTTATATACTTACCAAATATTGATTGATATTACAAAATTTATATACTTAGGAGAGTCATGATTGAGAGATCAAATATAGTTTTCAAAATTCTTTTAAAGTTAATTTTCAAAATTCTTTCAAACTATGTTTGAAAATTTTTTGACAATTATTTTTTAACTACAATTTTAAAGTGATATTTTCAAAAATGATCCTATTTCAAAATAATATTTGAAACAAATGCTTTCACAAATATTTATCAAAGTATTTTTTTAAATTGTTAGTGCAAAATCAAGGGAACCTTAGGTAATCTTTTTGGAGTATGTCAAAGGGGGAGAGTAACCTTAAGTTTAAAAATATTTTGACTCTCAACTTTGGTATAAAACCTTAAAGACCAAATACCTAGCTTAAGAAATTTGTTAAAAATCAAAAAAGGAGAGATTGTTGGTGCAATCGGCCTCAAGAGTTTTGATATTTAACAATATACTTAAGTCTGGTCAGTTTGACCAAGGATTTATCCAAACAGGACTTAATATTTGGAAAAGAGAAGTCTAGTCAGGACTAGATGACTAACAAGAGTCCTAACTTAGTTAGGCAAGGGTAAGTCCTAGTGAGTGAAGCTAGGTAGTGGAAATCCTTTGGGAGGTAACCTTAGGTGGTAGAAGTCCTAGTGAGTAAAGCTAGGCCCTAGTGAGTGAAGCTAAGTGGTGAAAATCCTAGGGAGAGATAACCTTAGGTGGTGAAAGTCCTAATGAGTGAAGCTAGGCCCTAGTGAGGAAAGCTAGGTGGTAAAAATATTAAGAGGAGGTAACCTTAGGTAGTGGAAGTCTTGGTGAGTGAAGCTAAGCAGTGGAAATCCTTGGGGGAGGTAACCCTAGGCAATGGTAAAGTCTTAGATGTTGTCCAAGCATGAAGCCTAGTAGGTCGGGTTGACTTACAAGAGCCCGGCTTGATCCTAAGGGATTGGCCCTTAGATGGTAGCCTTGGAGGAGGGACTTCTAAGCAAAAGGTAAGCCTAGTGGGACAGGTAGACTTACAACTACAGGCTAGGTTGCTTGTTTGTACTTGTATGGTTGTTTTGCAGGAACCTAGAGCTGGAAGTAAAACAAAGAGTAGATAAATACAAATGGGTGGACTGGACTAGACTAGGGTCGAACCGGACCCAAATCAGTTCAGGAGACTGAATCGGTAGTTCGGTAGACCGACTGGGTTCAGTCTAGATTGTTGAGTTGTCAGAAATATTGACATGGAAGATGATATGGCAAAAGATCATCTTTATTATTTGGATCAGGATGAGGATAAGCTAGATGATGTGTATAGAGATAAAACTTCATCCAGATATGGCTTCATTCAGATAAAAGTTAATTTAGATAAAGATCTGATCCAACTCTATAAAAGGAGACAAAGGCTCTACGTTCAATACAGCAATTCTTTCATCCAACTCTTCATCTTTATGTTCATACGAATATGTTGCGAAGCTCTGTGACCAGGGAAGCTCCAGGAAGGGTGAGCTGCACTCAGGGCTTTCGGATTGGTCGTCATCTTTTGTTTAGTTTGATTATTTCAAGTTGTATTTAATTTATTATTATTTGTGCTTGAATTTTAAACTATTAGACGGGTTTTTCTACCTCCGGAAAGGAGACCACTAGAGGGCGGGCACCTCCCATGATTAGGCCTTGGATGTACTTACCTTGGGGGATTGGGATCTAAGTAAATCTCGCGTGTTCTTTCTTATTGTTTGATTTATTATTTCTGTTGCTACTAACTAACTCTTTAGAAAAGAACACAATGAAACTTGAAAAGAAAGTGTACGAAAAAGATAGTCGATATTCACCCCCCCTCTATCGACGTGCATTGATCCTACATCACTCACACAACAACAACAGGATATCCAACAGCAACAACAACAAATGATGGATATGATGTGATCTTGGCATTTCGTCCAACACCCTCTGCCTTACTCTGATTAGAGTTAGCTTGCTTCACTTAGTTTATTATGTTATCCCGCTTAACTTAATTAAAGCTAGACTTGCTTAGTGGTTATGATTGATATGCATGGTATTGTTGTTGGAGCAATTGACCTCTAGGGTTTCGATGTTTGACAATACACCTAAGTCGGCCAATTTGACCAAGGGTTAATCTAAACAGGAATTGATGTTTGGAAGAGAGTAGTCTAGTCAAGACTAGATGACTAGCAAGAAGAAGTCCTAACAAGAGGTTAGGCAAAGTGGAAGTCCTAGTGAGTGAAGCCAGGCCCTAGTGAGTGAAGTTAGGTAGTGGGTGGAAGTCCTAGTGAGTGAAGTCATACCCTAGTGAGTGAAGCTAGGTAGTGGAAGTCCTGGTGAGTGAAGCTAGGCCCTAGTGAGTGAAGTTAGGTGGTGGAAGTCCTGTTAAATGAAGTCAGACCTTAGTGAGTGAAGCTAGGTAGTGGAAGTCCTGGTGAGTGAAGTCAGACCCTAGTGAGTAAAGTTAGATGGTGGAAGTCCTGGTGAGTGAAGCCGGGCCCTAGTGAGTGAAGCCGGACCCTAGTGAGTGAAGCTAGGTGAAGGAAGTCTTGATGAATGAAGTCAGACAATAGAAGTCCTAGTGAGTGAAGCTAGGCAATCCTATGAGGAGATAACCCTAGATTATATGTGACTGACTGGTTTTCGGTCGACCAGGCCAGTGAATCTTGAATTCTGTTAACACTGTTTTACCTTACCATTTTATCTATTGTGCTAACTCAGTGTTGCAGAGAAGTTCAACTAGGTCGACGGGCCGACCAGATAGCTGGCACGAAGTCCAGACTGATCGACGGACTGACCGGATGTCTGGCAAAAGGTAAGTCATTGAAGGAGAGTGACTGTGAGGATGCGTCATAATTGAGGGGCAGTAAGTGTCGGTCCAATTTAGGTCCATTTGGGATCCCTAAATTAAGACCTGGACTAGTTCCTGGTCCTGGGAGGATAGGAACTAATTACTCTATCTTTTATATTGAGCTAACACTTGTCTTGCAGGGTATTTTGGACTAACACATTTGTTGTAGGGCAAGAAAGCAAGCAAAGAAGCAAAGCTACCTTCGGATGAACAGTACCCCGAAGGCACCTTCCATGGCTATGGAAGGCGCCTCGGTGCTATTTATGGAAGGTGCCTTCCATGGCTATGGAAGGTGTCTTCCATGGCTATGGAAGGTGCCTTCCATGGCTATGGAAGGAACCTTCCATGGATAGAATTTGACCAGTTCGAAGATAAGGTGCAGTGATGTCGGGATTGATTTTTCCGTTATTGGAGGCACCTTCCAAGCCTTATATAAGGCAGTTTTGAGAAGGCATGGTGAAAACAACTATATACAAGCTACTGTGCACATATTTGAGCCTCCGACTGCTTCCAGTTGTTGCTACGACTCTACTACAAAGTTACTGAGCCCGACGACTGCTTTGAAGAGTTCAGATCGCGCCCGATAGACAAACATCAACACAAAGCACCTCGGTTTAATTCCTAAGAAGTGTTGGTAAAATTTTGTTATTGTACTTACCTACTATTAAAGGGCAAGTGTAGGCTGTTGCACTTAGCCTAATTGTTTTTTACTCTATTCTCTCTTCCGGGGGTACCTAAAGAGATTTTTAGTGGATTGCCCATCAATAGGTCCGCGGGACCTGGGCCTTGGAGTAGGAGGGTCGAAGGCTCCGAACCAAGTAAAAATTGCTTATGTTTTTCTGGTGTTGCTTTCGTATTCACTTTCCACTGCTTACTCGATAATGATTTTCAACCAACGCTATTCACCCCCCACCCTCTAGCGTTTTCACGATCCAACAGTTGTGTATATAGAACCTATATTTGTATTTCAATTGTCTTACTTTAATATATTTAGTCAAGTAGGCATGCATGCTTGGATTATGAAGAAAATCAAATCATGCACTTAATTTTAAAATGCACTTTACTTAATTGCATTTAATTATTCCCTTGAAAGCATTTGATTACATGTTTTTAAGCAATTTACTTATGTCTTGAAATTTTGTTTTTGCTAAAAAAAAAGGTATTTTTTTGCAAAATATGCTTTAAACTTATTCTTAATTTCCTTGAAAATTTTGTACAATAATTATTGAGTCATTTTTCAATAAATTTTGAAATTCTTTTAGGAAATAATCTTTGAAAAATCATAATTTTTTTTTAAAAAAATCTTATTTGAAACCCCATTTTTCAAAGAGCTCTTAAGTACTTTGAAAAAACATATATTTTGAAAAAAAAAATATTTTTAGGAATCCTCACATAAATTTTTTTTGGCTTGATTACCTTGAAAATTTAGATACTTCAAAAATTAGAACTTTGAAAATTTTATTCTTTAAAAAATTATTTTTATAAACTTAATTTTAATCTATTAAAAATTTTCCAAAATATTTTGTGATATTTATTTAAACTTATCTTCCCACTTTGATGTATGTCAAACAAGGGAGTATAGATTTAAAGTATGATTTTTTTTTTTTTTTTGAATTTTTGGAAATAGCCAAGTATGGGAAAGTTTTGAATTTTTGGAAATTGCTAATGTTGTTAAGTGGTTTCAAAAACTCAAAAGAGATTTAAAATTATAGGGGAGTTTTAAATTATGGGGAAGCTTTTGAAAAAGATTTTGAAACAATTGTTTTTGAGCATAAATTTTCTTAACTTTAAACAAACTTTTCAGACATAAAAAATGGAGAGATTGTTAGTGTAATAATTAAATATAAGTTTTGATATTGACAAAGTTTAAAGTTAAGCTATATTATGGGCAAATGAGCCACGTTAAGTGTGCAAATTTAATAGGAAAGTGCTAATAGGTCATGTAGACAAGATATTAGGCAATGAAGACTTGACAAATCAAGGGGACTAGACACTAAGAAGGAAGTACAAATAGGTCAACTCGACATGACATCTGGAAAGACAAACCTGATGGGTCAGCGGGACTAGACATCGAGACAAGGGAAGTCTTGTTGGATCAAGATATTTGACGTCAAGTAAAGGAGGTATAAACAAGTCAGCTGGACCTGATGTTTGACACAAGGTGGAGAAGAGAGGTCCTACTTAGGACAAGTCGGGATAGATTCTCTCTATGGGATCATACCTAGGTGTCGGTTTGACCAAAGATCCTACTTGAAATTTGAAGTTGAGATCAGATAGTTAATCAATTGTCATAACTTAGTTTTCATATATTACTTGCATTTGTGCTAATTCGGTGTTGCAAAGTTCGAGTGATTGAATCGGTGTTACCGATCGATCGAACTATTCAAGCGATTGAATACTGATGTTCAATTGCTCGAATGTTAAGGTGGAATAGGCCTATGACTTGGCAGTTGAGTCTTATGGAGTGTTGATGTGATAGCTAATATATGTAGACAAGATAAGTCATAGGAGTTTAACATAACAAATGATAACTCTTAGCTAGATGATGTGGCACAAGGCAAGGTCAAGGATAACTCTCGGTGTGCTTACATAGAGGTTTGCATGGTCAAGGTTAAGGGTTGCGAAGCTGATGTGATCAAAGATTCATGTTAAGACACTGATACAAGATCTGGCAATCGATTAGGAGGATAGATCGACGATAGATTGGGCAACCAATCAGTGGATTAGTTGACCAATCTAGATCTGGATCTGGTTATCTAGGTGATTAGACGACCGATCAAGGGATCAGTTGACCAATCAAAGCCTATAAAAGTAGGCTTGACCAGAGGCTTCAAAATCATCTTTGAAATGCTCTCCTGCTTTTGTTTGACACAAAAGATTTGCCGCTACATTGTTGTATTCCTCTGACAATGAAGCTCTACTCCTATTTCTCATTGTCAGTATATTCTATTAACTATCTCTTCATACTTTAATTTCTACATGATGGTAAGCTTGTTATCATACCCTATCTTGTGTAAGAGGTGAATCTCTATCTCCGAACAGTCATTTAGATGAGCAACTAGATGTAGGATTGAAAGCACTAGAGAGAGGGGGGGTGAATAGCTCTCGTGACTTTTACTTTCGTTTCGAAAAACTATCGAGTAAAATATGCAGCGAAAATAAATAAAACAATTGAGAACACACGAACACCAAGGGTTTTACTTGGTTCAGAGTTTGGGGCGACTCCTACTCCAAGGCCAACGCTCGTTGAGCGTTTACTTTGGACAATCACTATAAGCTCGGAAATATACAATTTTGATTTACAATATAAAGCAAATTGGAAATTATACTGATAATGAAAAATAGAGAGTTTGAAGCTTCAGGTCATTGGTGTCGAGTTACAGCTTTGTAGAATTGATCTTTGAGCAGCACACGGAAGAAGGATTGTCAGTTTTTGTTGTTCCCTTGCTGCTAGTAGAACTAGGCTTAAGTAGCCCGTGGAGGGTGCCTCCAACACCATGGAGGGCGCCCTCAATCCCGCCAAAACCGTAGCATGGATGAGCCCCGAACTGGTCGCTGCTTATTCACCTGAGGGCACCTCCAACCTGGATGGAGGGAGCCCTCGCGCCAGTGTCCAAGGCGCCTCTAAGCTCCATGGAGGCGCCCTCGCACCTTGCTGCGAGGCTGTCTCTGCAAGTGACCCTAAGGCGCCTCCAAGCTCCATGGAGGGTGCCTCGGGTACTATTCATCCGAGGTAAATGTGTCAAATTCGCTTCCTGCAAAGTACGTTAGTCCCAGAAACTAATCATACCCTGCAAAACAAAGTTAGCACAATATAGACATGATAAATAAAGTATTTGACAGTCTCTGAAGTGTCTAGTTCTGACTTCGGATTTCCCGTCCGAAAACCCTAGGTCGAACCAACGTCTACTGTTCCCTCACTGGGGAGCGCGTCCTCACCTACTCCACTCAAGAGAATTTACCTTTTGCTAGACCGATCCTCTAGACTGACTGGACTTTTGCTCAGCACCCGAGGCTCCAGGACTTTCTGCTGGATGTCCGCTCCATGACTCGTCCAGTCTTCCACCTGGTTCGCGATACCAGGACTTTCCACCTAGAGTCCCCGACTCTAAGACTTTTACCCGAAGCCCTCGACCCACCAAGACTTTCTGCCTAGGATTACTACCCCGTAGGGTTTTCAACCTGCCTAACCGCAGCTAGGATTTTTGCCTAAGTACACTTAGGACTTTCCTATAAACTCATTCAAACATGTTAGACAACAAATTACCTTAACTTTGAACCCTTTGCCATTATCAAAACTTAGGTTCGATCGTCGAATATTTCCTGCACCAACAATCTCCCCCTTTTTTATTATGACAACAAAATTAAAAGTTAAGTAAAAACATAAAATGATAGCATAACAACATAGAATAAATGCAGCATAACATAAAAACATAGCAAGAACATAGCATAGCAATTTGTTTGTTGTATCTCCCCCTTAATCACTTTGCTACTTAACTTTCACTTTCCTCTCCCCCTTTGTCATATATCAAAAGTACCACTTCAAACATAATAGAGAAAGGAGTGTAAGAGAAAAGATAATTAGCTCCCCCTAAAAGGTAGCTTTTCACTTAAGACATATTAGTTTTGCAGTAAAAATATTAGTTTCATAAATTTTTGACTTTAGTAAAAATATTAGTTTTGCAAGTTAAGGATTTTAGCTTTAAAAGATGTGGAAAAAGAAGCTCAATAAAAAGCATCAAAATCATCATTAAGCTTAAAAACAATTTTAATGCAACATTAGGACTAAGTCAAAACATAATTTCAACATCAAGTCAGAAATAATTTGTATTTCAACATTAAGATAAAACAATTAATAGCAAGTAAAAAATTTTCATTTCAACACTAAGTTAAAAATAATTTTTTGTTTCAAAAATAATTTTTATTTTGAAAACTAAGAAAATAATTGTATTTCAAAAATAAGTTAAAATAGTTTTTATTATTTTTTTAAAGAATATTATTTCACAACTAATTTCAAAGAAAACTATGCTTCCTCTTCCCCTTAATTAATGCTAGCTAATTTTCTTATTTTTTTAAAAACTATTCTTTAAAGGCCTAGAGTCCAAGCATGAGTTAATAAAATACGTACTTTCAAACAAATGTCTAACCTTTAGTTATTAGTCGCTTACCATGAGGTAGTGGCTTTCACTTGGTTAGTCAAATTAAGTAATTGTTCCAGTTAGTTTGACTAAGCATGGATAACTTAATTTGATTAATATGATTTTGGTATTTATTGCCCAGACTTATGTCGATGCACAGACATAAGTATTCTAAAGTCCAGGCAGTACCCTATGCATATCATGCCATTCTAAGTGTTTATCATACATAAGCAGCGTAATCCTAATGTGCTTGTGAGATGCTCTGGCTGAAATCTAGGGGTACATGCTTTCTAGGGGGTAAATACCTAGGCTAAGTCCAAATTTAGAAAAACTAACAAAATTGAAATTTTGAAATATATTTTCCCTAGATTTTTTTTAAAAAACTGAGTAAAAGAATATACCTTTTAAAAAAAATAGAAAGAAGAATTATAAGTGAAGGGATATTTGAAAAGGAATCCTAGTCGATCAAGTGTAAATATCAAATGGACCAAAAATAGACTATCTATAACATGTCAATCATATACAATGCATAGTCTGATCAACTCTAATCATCGTCAGTAGGTGGTGGTGGTGATCGCTCAGGGGCGCGCAGTGTTTGAAGGATCTGCTCAAGTCTGGTAGTCAGGTCATCCCTGAGAGCAATCATCTCCCCCAGAAGTGTGCTAAAACCATCCGTGACTGTTCGCTGTATCTGTATGGAAGACTCCTCGAGACGAGTGAGTCGATCCTAAACAGATGTAGCGCCCGAAAATTCTCAAAACTATTTTAGAAATATTCTACGATTTTTCTGGAATTTTAGGATATTTTTACAGAATTTTTAGAGTAGCAGAAGTAGCAAAAATAAATAGAATCATAAAATAGCCTACGCGGGAATTGAACCCGAGACCTATTGGTCCTACAACTTATAGATAGCTCTAGTAACCAAGTGAACCCAGCAGGGTCGTGCTGAAAAGAAAGGGAATCAATTATATTTATATTGAGTTGGGCCGAATTACCCACTTAATATAAATAAAGATTTAAGTGAGGAATTGTTATTTTTCTTAAAGGAGAAAAACCTTTCCCTCACCCTAGTCACGCCGCCCTCTCCTTTTCTCCCTCACCTCTCGGCGCCAACTTCAAGAAACCTAGGGTTTTCGTCCCAAGGGCAAGGGGAACACCTTCCGGCGACGACTTCGACACGAGGACGCTCCCCTCCGCGAGAGGAACGCGTGGACGCGAGAAGATCGTTGAAAGGATCGTCTCCTTCGGAGATCTAGCAATTAGAATCGTAAGAAAATCCGAACAAGAGGTAAGAAACCCCTCACTTGCAGTATAAGTAGCTTTCGTACGAATGTATGTATTGTTTTAGTCGTATGCAGATTTTTAGCAATAGGGTGTGAATTAGCGCACACCAAGCGTTTGATTAAATGCTTAGTTTAGTTAAATGCCATCCTAGGCATTTTAATAGCTTAGATAAATGCAATAGAAGCATTTTTACAGTTCATATGGTCTTGCTACAGCTTTTATGGAACTAGATGTCCAATGGGTGGGCTCCCACAGTCACCTCTAGGTTTAGACAACCTAGTTCTAGGTTTAGACAACCTAGTAAAAGCAAGACAAGAATTTATTAGCTTATGTTCAGTATTTTACTTTTCAGTGGCACTGTACTGGATTAGATATCCATTGGGTTGGACTCCCATAGTCGTCCCTAGGTTCAGCTAACCTAATAACCCTACTAAATTCGGGACTTGCAAACCCGGGTCTAGTTAGGGATGCGCGCACAGCAAAGTACAGTTGCCGGGCCGAAACAGCAGCTTGATTATTATTTTAATCTATTTATGAATATAGTTTTCAAACATCACAAATTAGTCATGTGAGTTCAGTCAGCTTTAGCATCAGATTAGTATTAGCTTAGCTCAGTTTTATATCAGTTTAGTTTTTCCGTTGATACAACATGATAGTTTATGATTAGTTCTATTGCTATGATCAGTTTTATTTCTATGTGTTGTATGTCATGTCATGTTTAGCATATCCAGTATGTTCTTTTCAAATAGCATGTTTTCAAAGCATGATTTGCATCGATTGCATGTTTTAGTGAGGTAGATGGTTTCTTACTAAGCGAAAGCTTACAGATACTTTCTTTTCCTTATACTACAGATAAAGGTAAAGGAAAGATGGACTAGCGGAGGCTGGAGGGCAATGCTACGAAGATGTGTGTGGATGGAACTTGGAATAGAGATCTTAGGGAATTTCAGCAAGCTTGTTTTAAGCATTAGAACCTTTTAGCATTTTATTATTTTGCACCTTAGTATGTTAATTGCTATGAATTAGTTAGTCATGCACCCTATCATGCTTAAAATACTATTTGTGTGATGTTAGAATGTTTTACATTTAGTTTAGGATTGACATGGGAAGTTTTGGCACGAACAAGTGATGAAATCAGACTTCTGGTATGAAATCAGAAACCCCAATCGATCGGCTGATCGATTGGAGGCTTCTCAATCGATCAGCCGATCGATTGGGGAGTTCATACCACGAACAGTAGGCTTCTGGATCGATCAGCCGATCGATCCAGCAAATTCTGTCGCGAACAATAGGCTCTAGGATCGATCACTGGATCGATTGGCTAGTCTGGATCGATCAGCCGATCGATCCAGAATATTGGCCCGAGCACAGTAGTGTGCTGGATCGATCACTGGATCGATCCAACCTAAGCCCCACATACAGTAGCCATCTGGATCGATCAATGGATCGATCCGGCCATTCCAATCAATCCGTGGATCGATTGGGGGGCCTGACATCAGCAAGAAACTCTTAGTTAAGTTCCTTGACCATTGGGGGATGTAATATATGTCATGAATAGTTTAGATTACACCCCTTAGCACATGTAGAACCAAGAAATGATGATAGTTTAGCAAAATTTTAAATAGTACAGTTCCGCAACTTAGATTTAATGATGGTCATGGAATAGTTAGCACAGCATAATGTGACGGTCGGCCTCACATCCTAGTCAGTGGGAGGCAGGTCGTTACAGAGTGGTATCAGAGCAGTTTCCATACTTCCTACACACACATCAGCATTGAACCTGTAGCTTCCAAGTAAGAACATCTCTCACTTTCTTTATGTTTCTTATTTCATGTTTAGATATGACTAAAGCATGCTTGTTCATGATAGTAGTTGACATGTTAACAATAGTTACTTCCTTATGATTGTGTTAGTCATGTATGTCCTCCATGTCTCTAGAGATGGCACGAGGACGCCCAGCTAGGAGGGCACCAGCCACTGAGCCCTGACATGAGGCAGGCAGTTCAGTGCCTCCCCCAGACCTGACAGCATTGGTGGCTCAGTTACAGCAGCAGTTAGCTGAACAGCAGCAGGAGATAGCCACCTTACAAGCTAATTAGCAGAATACTCCCACAGTCACCCCGGAACCAAACGTAGCAACGCCAGTAGTCTTAGAGGTTCCACCAGTCCAGCCTACAGCACCAGTAGCCCCAGCAGCAGCAGAGGCAAAAAGAGAGGTCTATCTGATCCAGTGGCAAAGAGTCAAGCCCGAGAACTTCTCAGGCACCAGTGAACCATGGGATGCACAAGCCTGGTTCAAAACACTGGAGAGTACGATGGAGCTTCTGGACTGGCCAGAACATGAGAAGGTGAAGTGCGCCTCCTTCTGCCTGACAGGAGATGCACGCATGTGGTGGGAGAGAATCAGAGCGAAGCGCCCAATAAACCAGATAACATGGGCAGACTTCGAGAAGGAGTTCTTTGAAGAATTCTTTCACATGAGGGTCACAAACCGCCACTACGACGAGTTCACTGAGTTTCGTCAGGGCAACCTATCAGTTGAGGAAGCCGTGAAGAAATTCAATAGATTGGCTCGTCTATGCCCTGAACTAGTCAGCACAGAGAAAGAAAGAGTCCGGTTGATGCTCAAGATGCTGAGGCCGGAAATAGCAATGAACGTGGCTGGCGGCGTTCACAGGCCGCAAACCACCGAAGAACTAGTCAGCAGTGCTCTGACCACCGAGCACTACTAGAATAATATCAAGCAGCAGAGGCAAGTTCTCTTAGAATCCAAAGGTCAAGGAGGCTCAGGTACTCAGAAACAACAGGGTCACAGCTCCAACTGGAAAGGGAACTCCAGCAATAAGCGCAAACCAGGGAGTTACCCAAAAGGAGGGCCAGCTAGCAAACAGCCAAGTTATCCAAAGTGTGCTACTTGTGGGAAATTCCACCCTGGAGTTTGTCGTAAAGGCACACGAGGATGCTTTGAGTGTGGACAGGAAGGGCATATGGCTAAGCAGTGCCTGAACAAGACTAGTCTTCCTCCACCACAGCCGATTCAGTATGGAGGCCAACCAGCTCAGTTACATCAGATGCAGGCCGCTCTAGATGGTCCACACATCAGCCAGGGCAGACTAGAAGCCCCTCCAGCTATAACGAATGCAAGGATCTACTCCTTAACCAGAGAAGACGTGGCAAATGCCTCGACAGTTATTACAGGTCAGATTAGTATTTTACAGCAAAGTACAACTGTCTTATTCGATACTGGGGCAACCCATTCATATATATCCAGGGCATTTGCTGAGAGGTTAGCAAGACCTCCAGAGGTACTCAATAGTCAGTTTCTGACGACGTTACCTTCAGGAGAAATTATGGCATCCACGCATTGGCTCAGAGCAGTGTTAGTCATTATAGCAGACAGAGAGCTCTTTTGTGATTTGATAGTGCTAAATATAACTGACTACGATGTCATCTTCGGAATGGACTTCTTGATCAGATACGGAGCTTCCATCGAGTGTCGTAAACAGAAAGTCGTATTCTAACCTGAAGCAGAAGCACAGTTCGAGTTCGTCAGAGAACCCAAGAGAAAGGCCAAAAAGTTTCTCTCCGCTATGAAAGCACAGAGATTAATGGATTCAGGATGTACGGGATTTTTAGCACATGTAGTCAGTACCGGTCAGGACAAGGACCAACAGCTAGCAGAAGTCCGAGTCGTACGTGACTACCCAGCAGTCTTCCCTGAAGAGTTATCAGGCCTAGCACCAGACAGGGAGATCGAATTTGAGATAGAACTCATTCCCGGTACAAATCCTACCTCCAAAGCACCTTACCGCATGGCTCCAACAGAACTGAAGGAACTTCATGAGCAATTACAGGAGCTACTTGACAAAGGCTTCATACGTCCTAGTCACTCACCATGGGGAGCGCCTGTATTGTTCGTGAAGAAGAAGGACGGGAGCATGCGCCTATGCATAGATTACAGAGCACTAAACCAAGTCACGATTAAGAACAGGTATCCTCTTCCCAGAATTGATGACCTGTTCGATCAGCTAAAGGGAGCAGCAATGTTCTCTAAGATAGACCTCAGATCAGGTTATCATCAGGTGAAAGTCAAGGAAGGGGATATACCCAAGACAGCATTCAGAACCAGATACGGACATTATGAGTTCGTAGTCATGCCCTTTGGCGTGACAAATGCTCCAGCTACCTTCATGGACCTCATGAACAGGGTATTCAGAGAATACTTAGATAAGTTCGTTATCGTGTTCATCGATGACATTCTTATCTATTTAAGAACTCAGGAAGAACACGCAGAGCACCTGAGAATAGTACTGCAGACCCTCCAGCAGAACCAGTTGTACGCCAAGTTCACGAAATGTGAATTTTGGTTAGATCAGGTGTCCTTCCTGGGTCACATCATCTCAAGGGATGGTATCATGGTAGACCCCAGTAAAATAGAAGCTGTGAGTAACTGGAAAAGACCCAAGAATGCCAGTGAGATCAGGAGTTTTCTGGGATTAGCAGGTTATTACAGAAAGTTCGTAGAGGACTTCTCCAGGATAGCCTCCCCACTGACAGCTCTTACCAGAAAGAACAGAAAATTTCAGTGGACAGAGGACTGCGAGAACAGCTTCAGCGAGCTAAAAAGAAGATTGACCAGTGCACCTATTCTGACTCTACCAGAGAACGCAGATAGCTTTGATATATATAGTGATGCCTCTAAGTTGGGACTAGGAGCAGTGCTGATGCAAGATGGCAAGGTAATCGCCTATGCCTCCAGACAACTCAAGGATTATGAGAGGAATTACCCTACTCATGACCTTGAGCTTGCAGCAGTGGTGTTCGCCCTCAAAATTTGGAGACATTACTTGTATGGAGCTCAGTGCAGAGTGTATACAGATCATCAGAGTCTGAAGTACTTCTTCACTCAGAAGGATCTGAATATGCGACAGCGCAGATGGCTAGAACTGGTCAAGGACTACGATATAGACATCCTCTACCACCCAGGAAAGGCGAATAGAGTAGCAGATGCACTTAGCAGAAAGTCCAGTGCTGCTCTATTATCTCTAGCAGCCATGTCACCGCCCCTACAGAAGGAGATCACAGACTTCGGCCTTGAACTCATAGTTGGACAGCTCTCTACTATGACGTTAGAGTCTACTTTGCTTGGTGATCTTCAAACAGCTCAGGAACAGGATCCTTAAATTCAGAAAATCAAGCAAGGAGTAGCAGAATCAGACAGTGGGGAATTCAGAGTATCTGGTAGTGGGGTATTGTACCTTGGTGACAGATTATGCGTTCCAGATCAGGAGGAACTCAGAAGGAAGATTTTAGATGAGGCTCACAAGACTCCCTATGCGATGCATCCAGGCTCCACTAAAATGTACCAGGACTTGAAGAAGCGTTTTTGGTGGCCTGGGATGAAGAGAGGCATCGCTCGATATGTCAGCACCTGCCTAACCTGTCAGAGGGTTAAGGCAGAACATCAGAGACCAGGAGGAGTTTTGCAGCCTATTCAGATTCCAGAATGGAAGTGGGAAGATATTTCTATGGATTTCATAGTGGGACTACCCAGAACCACGAATGGTTTTGATACCATCTGGGTAATAGTCGACAGGTTGACTAAATCAGTCCACTTCTTAGCTATCAGGATATCCTACTCCATGGAACAGCTAGCACAGTTGTATCTCAAGGAGATCGTTAGACTACATGGAGTCCCACGAACCATTATTTCATACAGAGACAGTAGGTTCACATCACACTTCTGGGAGTGTGTACAGTCAGCTTTGGGCACGAAGTTAAAATTTAGCACAGCCTTCTATCCTCAGACAGATGGTCAGACAGAGCGAGTAAATCAGGTACTCGAAGATATGCTCCGCGCATGTGCCCTAGATTTCAGAGGAAGTTGGTGCAAATATCTGAGTCTAGCAGAATTTGCATACAACAACAGCTATCAGGCTACTATCGGTATGGCCCCTTACGAGGCTCTCTACGGGCGGAGGTGTAGATCTCCAATCTGCTGGTATGAGAGTGGTGAACAGAAAGAACTAGAACTTCAGACAGGTCTAGTGACAGATACCACAGCAGCTATACAGCAGATCCGGCAGAGGATAGAGACAGCTCAGAGCCACCAGAAAAGCTATGCTGATATGTGGCGCAGACCCTTAGAGTTCGCAGTTGGGGATTCAGTGTTCCTCGGAGTAGCTCCCATGAAGGGAGTAATGCGTTTTGGGAAGAAGGGCAAATTAAGTCCCAGATATGTGGGACCATACCTTATCAGCAGGAGAGTTGGCAAGGTAGCATATGAGTTAGAGCTACCCCAGGAAATGTCAGCTGTCCACAACGTATTGCATGTCTCTATGCTGAAGAAGCATATCCCAGATGCCACCCAGGTGATTGAGCCCCAGCAGGTACAAGTCCGCGAAGACCTCAGCTATGACAGTCGGCCTATTCAGATAATAGACCGAGCAGTTAAGAAATTGCGGAACAAGGAGGTACCATTAGTAAAAGTCATTTGGCAAAGTCACACAGCAGAAGAGGCAACATGGGAGACAGAAGTACCCAGAGTTATTCTAAGTTCGAGGATGAACTTTTTATAAGGTATGGGGGATTGTAGCGCCCGAAAATTCTCAAAACTATTTTAGAAATATTCTATGATTTTTCTGGAATTTTAGGATATTTTTACAGAATTTTTAGAGTAGCGGAAGTAGCAAAAATAAATAGAATCGTAAAATAGCCTACGCGGGAATTGAACCCGAGACCTATTGGGTCCTACAACTTATAGATAGCTCTAGTAACCAAGTGAACCCAGCAGGGCCGTGCTGAAAAGAAAGGGAATCAATTATATTTATATTGAGTTGGGCCGAATTACCCACTTAATATAAATAAAGATTTAAGTGAGGAATTGTTATTTTTCTTAAAGGAGAAAAACCTTTCCCTCACCCTAGTCACGCCGCCCTCTCCTTTTCTCCCTCACCTCTCGGCGCCAACTTCAAGAAACCTAGGGTTTTCGTCCCAAGGGCAAGGGGAACACCTTCCGGCGACGACTTCGACACGAGGACGCTCCCCTCCGCGAGAGGAACGCGTGGACGCGAGAAGATCGTTGAAAGGATCGTCTCCTTCGGAGATCTAGCGATTAGAATCGTAAGAAAATCCGAACAGGAGGTAAGAAACCCCTCACTTGCAGTATAAGTAGCTTTCGTACGATTGTATGTATTGTTTTAGTCGTATGCAGATTTTTAGCAATAGGGTGTGAATTAGCGCACACCAAGCGTTTGATTAAATGCTTAGCTTAGTTAAATGTCATCCTAGGCATTTTAATAGCTTAGATAAATGCAATAGAAGCATTTTTACAGTTCATATGGTCTTGCTACAGCTTTTATGGAACTAGATGTCCAATGGGTGGGCTCCCACAGTCGCCTCTAGGTTTAGACAACCTAGTTCTAGGTTTAGACAACCTAGTAAAAGCAAGACAAGAATTTATTAGCTTATGTTCAGTATTTTACTTTTCAGTGGCACTGTACTGGATTAGATATCCATTGGGTTGGACTCCCATAGTCGTCCCTAGGTTCAGCTAACCTAGTAACCCTACTAAATTCAGGACTTGCAAACTCAGGTCTAGTTAGGGATGCGCGCACAGCAAAGTACAGTTGTCGGGTCCAAACAGCAGCTTGATTATTATTTTAATCTATTTATGAATATAGTTTTCAAACATCACAAATTAGTCATGTGAGTTTAGTCAGCTTTAGCATCAGATTAGTATTAGCTTAGCTCAGTTTTATATCAGTTTAGTTTTTCCGTTGATACAACATGATAGTTTATGATTAGTTCTATTGCTATGATCAGTTTTATTTCTATGTGTTGCATGCCATGCCATGTTTAGCATATCCAGTATGTTCTTTTCAAATAGCATGTTTTCAAAGCATGATTTGCATCGATTGCATGTTTTAGTGAGGTAGATGGTTTCTTACTAAGCGAAAGCTTACAGATACTTTCTTTTCCTTATACTGCAGATAAAGGTAAAGGAAAGATGGACTAGCGGAGGCTGGAGGGCAATGCTACGAAGATGTGTGTGGATGGAACTTGGAATAGAGATCTTAGGGAATTTCAGCAAGCTTGTTTTAAGCATTAGAACCTTTTAGCATTTTATTGTTTTGCACCTTAGTATGTTAATTGCTATGAATTAGTTAGTCATGCACCCTATCATGCTTAAAATACTATTTGTGTGATGTTAGAATGTTTTACATTTAGTTTAGGATTGACATGGGAAGTTTTGGCACGAACAAGTGCTGAAATCAGACTTCTGGTACGAAATCAGAAACCCCAATCGATCGGCTGATCGATTGGAGGCTTCTCAATCGATCAGCCGATCGATTGGGGAGTTCGTACCGCGAACAGTAGGCTTCTGGATCGATCCAGCAAATTCTGTCGCGAACAGTAGGCTCTGGGATCGATCACTGGATCGATTAGCTAGTCTGGATCGATCAGCAGATCGATCCAGAATATTGGCCCGAGCACAGTAGCGTGCTGGATCGATCACTGGATCGATCCAACCTAAGCCCCACATACAGTAGCCATCTGGATCGATCAATGGATTGATCCGGCCATTCCAATCGATCCGTGGATCGATTGGGAGGCCTGACATCAGCAAGAAACTCTTAGTTAAGTTCCTTGACCATTGGGGGATGTAATATATGTCATGAATAGTTTAGATTACACCCCTTAGCACATGTAGAACCAAGAAATGATGATAGTTTAGCAAAATTTTAAATAGTACAGTTCCGTAACTTAGATTTAATGATGGTCATGGAATAGTTAGCACAGCATAATGTGACGGTCGGCCTCACAGCCTAGTCAGTGGGAGGCGGGTCGTTACAACAGACCGTGAAGTCGAGGGCTAGGCCGAGGTCGAGGGTTGTGCCAGTAAAGAAGGATGCTCAAAAATCTGCGCATCCATAAACTCTAACCACTCCTCTCCCTCGGCTAGGTAATAAAACTCATCTTTGGCTGGAGCAGCGCCCTCGGCTGGAGCAACAAACTCATCCCCGACTGGATCAGCTGGCTGGGGCCCACCTCTCCAGGCTAGGATCCCTTGAATAGTAACGTCTATATGCACTAGAGAGAACTGATGCTAACCAATCTCATCATATCGGGTAAGGGAAGTAACCCTCCCCTAGGTCGTGTCTATCTCTAAGGTCGGAAAGATATATGTCAAAATATGACAGTAGGGCATGTGGACCCCAAGTCTAGTGACGAGACCGGATGCACGTATGATGTTATGAAATATATGCAATGCTATATCTATATCTAAATGTTGACAAAGAGCATACAAAAAGAAAGAGTGAGAAGGGTGCATCGTCGGAACGTTCCGAGATGCGATTGGCAAAATGCAGGCTGTCATGACCTGATACATAATATAGTCATGGACCCTAAGAGAGAGTGACCTGAAGTCAGTCACCACAGGTGGTCTCTCCTCCCCAAAAAGATACATATAGATAGTATCTAATGTAATATGGGAATAGGGCTCACCAAATGGGAGATCCCTACTAGGGTAACACAAAAATGAATAAGTGGATGACCTAAGTCCTAGGCTAGTATGTAAGAGGGTCGGAGAAAATTGAAAGTCCTTTCCACCAACTCTGGTGGAGTAAGTCAAATCATTTACTCTATCTAGGTTATTATAAAACTGAGCACACAAGTCATGATTAACTGGATGGCTACAGTAAACCAATCTATCTAGTTGGTAGTGCTCAATCATCTGGACAATAGGAGTGCAGTATCTAGCAAAAAAAGATCTACTCAAATATCTACATTTTTAATGGAGTAAATGTATGCCTAATGAACTCTAGCCTATGTCGCTTAGTAGGAAATAGCAGGGTCTATGTTTCATCTTTTCCTAGATTAATATACACAAAAATATAGCAAAAATGCATAAAAAATATATATTGGAGCAATATAATGAAATAGGGTATACCTAGGAGGTATTTTGGGTTGAAGGAGAGAAAATCGGGTTGCAGAGGGCGCCTCGATGTGCGTTGAGTTGTGAAAAAACGTGAACAGAGAAAGTTCTGTTCATTGGAAAAATCAACGTTGAGGGCGCCTTTAATCTTGTTGAGGGTGCCCTCAATGTTTATGGGAGGCGCCTCCGACCTGTTAGGAGGTGTCCTCCTTAGTTTCGGCGGGAGTTTTTCCCGTCGCTCCCGAGGGTGCCTCCTTTCGGTGCTGGAGACACCTTCGGGAGGTGCCCTTCGATGGCCCTTTTGAATATTTTTTTTTTGTTTAAGTTAAATTAGATTTTTTTTCTTAAGTTAAAATTTGGATTAGGTTAAATTAGAGATAAGTAGTATTAATTAATTAAGATTTAATTGATTGATTGATTAGGTTAAATTAAATTAAAATAATTAATTAGGTTAAATTAAATTAAAATAATTAATTAGGTTAAATTAAATTAATTAGGCTAAATTAAATTAAATTATTAATTAGGTTAAATTTATTAAATTAATTAATTAGGTTAAATTAAATTAATTGATTAGGTTAAATTAAATTAAATTAATTAATTAGGTTAAATTAAATTAAATTAATTAATTAGGTTAAATTGAATTAAATTATTCTAATTTTTTACCTAAGTCCATCTCACCTTTTTCTAAGTTATCAATCAGGGAACCTTATGGATTTTTGTGAGATGGTTAATTTTATCTTTGATTTAGATAATCATCTAAGGATTAATTTACATTTGAGTTAAACTCAAGTTTTTCAATTAGTCAATTAAATATTCATTTCAAAGATTGACTTCTAGGCTATGGCGAGACACTAGGCCTTCTTGGGTATGGGATCATCCACCACTTCTAGACAAAGTCTTTCAAAGAAATTGGATATCTAATTTTCCTTTCGAAACCCCTAGGTCTAACTAGTCAAGTGTAAATATGTCTAAGTCCTTATCTAGCATAATCTAAGCATGTATAATGAAAAAGTAGTAAAGGTAATCATCAGATAAATCTATTTATTAATAAAAATAGTCTTTCTATTGGCTCCCCTTGGATCATAGCCTCGATAGGGTCTATCAAGGTAGTGAATTTGATCCTTTGGGACCCAATATTGTCCAAATCCAGCTTGATTAACCAAGTTCAACTTGGGGATCCATGCTTGGACTATTTTTCTATTAGTTCTAATTATAATTGATAAATAAGACTTGTATTTTCATTTAGTCTTAAATCCAAGTCTGGATCGGTTGTAAACAGCTCGCTATTTTCCAAGAATCATATCAAGATTCTTGGAACCCAAGGTGAACCATTCTAACGTATCCTTTAGTTCCTTGACTTGATTTTTCATGCTAGAATTCTCTTTCTCAAGCTTTTGGACTTGAGTTGAGGTTCCAGTTTGAATGAGGTCAGTCAAGGAGCTAGGGTTAGTCACTTCTTAAAGGGCGGTTACCTCCTTTTGAAGTGATTTGACCCTAACATTGGATTTAGCTAATTTGCGCATAAGGTAATTGACTAAATTATAAAGTTTATTTACTTGAGAAATACTTACAATGGGTTTAGGCCCTTCAGAAATGGATACGGATCCGTGGCTTCTCTCGGACTCTATTTTTTATTTACTCTCGGTCTCTGATTCATCGATTTATTCTCGGGCTTGTCAACGCAAGGAAGCTTGTCTCCCCGAGCTCTTCATCAGAATCTTTTGACGAGGACTCATCCCAAGTTGCTTGTAGTGCTTTTTTCTTCTTCTACTTCTTTGCTTCCTTTTAGTTTGGACAGTTGGCTTTGACGTGTCCCTTTTGATTGCAGTCATAGCAGGTTACTTCGAACTTCACCTTTGGACTTGTTTGTACTTTCTTAGATTGAATCACCTTTTTGATGTCCTTCTTTGTGAATTCCTTCTTCATTTTGTAGATTCTGCGTACTAGGTTGATGAGTTCGGTTGTTATTTCGTCGTTGTCATCATTCGAGTCTAGTTCCTCTTCGGACTTGGGTTTAATCTGATGCTTCTTTCTAGCCTCCTTTGCCTTGCTTATACCTGCAATCAACGCAATACCCTTCTCGATTGGATGAGCATTAGTCTATTCATGTAATTCAGATTTGGAAAACAACTCATCTAGTTTAATTAAAGACAAATCCTTAGATATCTTGTAGGCATCTATCATTGATGCCCACAATGTATTCCTCAGAAAAGCGTTGAGTGTGTACCTTATTACATCCCGATTCTCCACCTTCCGTCTGATTGCGTGGAGGTCATTGAGGAGGTCTTGAATGCACGTGTGAAGTTGGCTAGCCATCTCACCTTCCTGTATTTTGATGTTATATAGTTTATTTAAAAGTAAATCACGCTTGCTTACCTTCGTGTCGGAAGTGCCCTCGTGCAGCTCGATCAATTTTTCCCACAGCTCTTTCACGCTTGAGAACGGACCGACTTGGTTCAACTCCTCCTTTGTTAGGCCACACTAAAGGGTACATGTCGCTTTGACGTTAGCCTCGGTCTTCTTTATTATACTTGCGTCCCAATTCTTGCATGAAATTGGTTTTCCCGTGCCGTCGAGTGGGAGTGTGATGCTGATTTTGATGATCATCCGCATCTCAAACTGGGTTTTGAGGTAAGACTAGGGATGTAAATGAACCAAATGGTTCGCGAGCTATTCGGAGCTCTATTCGGTAAAAAGCTCGTTCGAGTTCGTTCGTTTATCTTATCGAGTCGAGCTCGAGCTTAAGGATATTCGGCTTGTGAGCTCGCGAACATGTTCATATATAGGCTCACGAGCCAAAAAAAATGAGCCTTAAACCGAGCCAAAAAACGAGCTCTAAAATGAGCCAAAAAATGAGCTCTAAAATAAGCCTTAAATGAGCTTTAAAATGAGCCAAAAAATGAGCTCTAAAATGAGCCAAAAACGAGCTCTAAACAAGCCCAAAATGAGCCCGAGCTCGCTTAATGAGTTAGGCTCGTTAACTTTGATAATCGAGCTAATAACGAGCCGAGCTCGAATTGTTCGCGAGTTTGATAATTCTAAAACGAGTCGAGCTCGAGCCCAAATATAACTTAAATGAGCTGAGCTCGAGCCTAATACTATTCGGCTCGGTTCCGCTCGTTTACATCCCTAGGTAAGACTCCATTCGGCCCTTCTAGTAGCCGAAATCTTCGCCGGAGAAGAGCGACGGGCGGGCTGTGCTATATCCTTCTTGATGGCCATTTAGGAGAAAACCTTGCATACAAAAAAATGAGAAACTTGTTCCAAGACTTGGTCTTAGATTAGTAGTGCGGGACTAAGAAATTAATATGCGAACTCGAGTGGCGTTGCACCAACTTTGAGGAAAAAATTTGATTGTGATTAGAACAGATCGGAAAGCGGCAACTTTACCGATTCCGATCGACTCCGAAAACTGAAAATCACCACGAAAAATTTACTTGATTGGCGGTTTCACCAATTTGAAGTAACCCGCTCTGATACCAATTGTAGGATCGAAAGTGCTAGAGGGGGGTGAATAGTGCTCATGGCTTTCACTTTCATTTCAGAAAACTATCGAGTAAAATATGCAATGGAAATAAATAAAACAATTGTAAATACACGAACACCAAGGGTTTTACTTGGTTTAGAGCCTGGGGCGACTCCTACTCCAAGGTCCATGCTCATTGAGTATTACTTTGGGAAATCACTATAAGCTCAGAAATATACAATTTTGATTTACAATATAATATAAAATGAAAATTATACCGACAGTGAAAAATAGAGAGTTTGAAACTTCAGGTTGCCGATGTCGAGTTACAGCTTTGTAGAATTGATCTTTGAGCAGCACACGGAGAAGGATTGTCAGTTTTTGTTGTTCCCTTACTGTTGGTCAAACTGGGCTTAAGTAGCCCGTGGAGGGTATTAGAGTGTATACTAAAAGTCTAGTTATTTGTAAACATTTATAAGAATCACATTGGTCAAATGTCTACATTTGTGCTAAGTGTAGTCATCCATTTAATTTATATTGTAGATAACATGGTATGAGGAGACACACAGAAGTTCATGTTATCAGTTCCTTATAAATTATAAATAGTTACTCACAACCAAGATGGAATGGGGCAAACCATTGGAGTGGTTGTAATGTAATTAGGTATTAGTTTATCTTGACTAATAAATTGCACTAGTACACTATGAGTGTATTGAGCAGGATCATTTGAGGTAGTTTCTTTTTATACTGACTATATAAAAGAACAATACCTCTGTTATTATGGAAGTGTACTATTAATCATGATATAATAACAAGCACATATACTTAATATTTATTTCTTTAATTTATTAAAGGGTGCAATTTAGCTCGTTAAATCAATAGGTCCGATAAGTTAGGAAATAATATTATTTATATGGTGTGTTGTTGATTATAGAATGAAATTGTGTCCTAGTAATCTAGGTTGATGATGTCCCCTTGAGGAGCTCATAAGGATTGTCATGTAAACCCTACAAGTGGACTTAGTCCGACATGACGATAAGGTTGAGTGATATTACTCTTGGAGCTAAATATTAATTAAGTGAGTTGTCAGTAACTCATTTAATTAGTGGGCATTCAATATCTTAAACACAGGGAGACTAGCACACTCATGACAAGAAGGATCCCATATTGTAATATGGGATTGGTGCGGTAGTGCAATAATAACTCTTTAGTGGTATGAGTTATTATTGATGAACTTGAGTTGAGTGTTCGGGGCAAACACGAGAAGCTCAAGCTCATCGGGAGACCAAAACCAATTCCTCCTCTCGGTCTCTATTGTAGCCTCTTATATAAAGCCTTGTATTCACTCAAAGCCTAGTTTCTTAAGGCCCAAGCTAGGGTCGGCCTAGCCTTGCTTGGTGACCAAGTAAGGGGTCGGCCAAGCTAAATTTGGAGCCCAAGCTAGGGCCGGCCAAGCCTTGCTTGGTGCCCAAGCAAGGGGCTGACCACACCATGATTAAGAAGGAAGTTTTACTTTTTTGTAAAATCTTTCCTTTTATAGAGATCCATAAAAAGAATTTAAAGGGATGATTTTAATATAAAACTTTCCTTATTTAGATCGGTCATAACAGGAAATAAAAGGGAGTTTTTATTTTGTTAAAAACTTTCCTTTTATGTTGGTTTTAAAAGAGAGTTTTAAATTTTAAAATCTTTCCTTTTATACATTTCTACAAAGAAATAAAAGAGATATTTGAAATCTTTCCTTATTTGTAGTTATCTATAATGTGAAAGAAAGATTTTAATTTTTGTTATAAAACTTTCCTTTATGAAATCATATTTTTATTTTAAATCTTATCTTTTATAGATATCCATAAAAGGATTTAAAAGGGAGAGATTTTAATTTATAAAACATTCTTTTTATAACTATCCACAAAAGGGATTTTAAAAGAGGGATTTTAAAAGAGAGATTTTAATTTTGTTTAAAATCTTTCCTTGCTTGGAGAATAAGCATGTGGCCGGCAATGTCATAGATAAGAAAGGAAGTTTTATTTTTTGTTACAAAACTTTCCTTTTTTGCCAAGACCAAGGAATATAAAAGAGAAGGAGGGGGTGCCTCACCCAAGGATATACATCTTCTATTCCTCTCCTCTCTTCCTTGATGGTGGTCGGCCCTTACTCTTTCTCTCTTCTCCTTTGTTTTCCCTCTTGGTGGCTGGTGGCATATTGGTGTGGAGATCCATTGATGGCCAGTTACTTAAAGGAGAAGAAGAAGAGAAGGAGGTTCTCTTGTCTAGCATCCCTTGGAGGAAAGTTGGTGGCCGAACTTCATCATCTCTTGGAGAAAGTTGGTGGTCGAAACTTGGAAGGAAGAAGAAGACTTGGGTGGATTCTCGTCTTGGTAGATCGTCGCCTATACGATGTCTGAGATAAGAAGAGAAATACAATAGAAGATCAAGAGGTCTATAAGCTATGAAAGGTATAACTAGTTATAAGTTCCCGCATCATAACTAGTGCATTCTTTTTGTATAGATCTTGTAAAACCAAACACAAGAGGTTATCGATTTTAATTATCATTTTTGTTTTTGATATTTGTTTTGATTTCATGTTTCGATAATGTGTTTCTATTGAGGTATCTATTGTTAAACCTAGTTTATTGTGAGAAGTTTAAATATCCGATTTCTTTGAAAGGCTTTGTCTAGGCAGTGGTGGATGATCCTATACCCAAGAAGGCCTAGTGCCTCGCCACATTTGACCTGGAAGTCGATCCTTGAAATAGATATTTGATCAACTTCTGTAATATGATTTAACTTAGGAAGATCACATCGGTTGAACTTAAAGTAAGAATGTTAAGTTTTGTTCCCAATTCAAGTTTAACTTCTAAAGGAAAAATTTGGATTAATAATGTTAAGCATCGTTTGCAATCCAAATTTAAATTTAGTAGAATACATGGGTAGCTAGGATAGTTCTATACTTGTATAAATTTTTGTACACGGGAACTAGGACGGTTTCCGAGTAGCAACCAACAATTGGTATCAGAGCTAGGTTTTAACCTCTGTGTGTTTGGTTTTAGTTTAATTATGCACATGTCATACATATTTTAGATAGGATAATAGTAGGATGTGTAAATAGATTAACTCTGTGGTTGCAGGCTCCAACTATTATGGCCTATTGTGATTGTGTGTGATTGGACCCTCGGACATGTCGAGGGCATTTTATGTGTGTGCATGATTGTATGTATTAAATACAGCAGGAGCTGTATTAGTTTTAGGATTTTACATTATTGTTCGATCTAGACTCTATGTACATTCCTTTGTTAAATATAGGATCGATATATGTAAAATTCTATTTTTGTCGCGGATCGTATCCTTGCGATGCATGGTGCTATTTGAGGACCAGAGGCGTAACGAAAAAAGAAGCAAAATAGATGCGGCGACTAGACCCGATTGTAGTGGCTAAAGATGGCAGTAGCTAGGGTTGGCAGCACACGGAGGACAGTGATGGAAGAGATCAATAGTTAGAAGATTATTTTTCCATATTTATTGCTTTTATTTACTTTGCATGATAAAATCCTCATCTTAAAAAACTAAGTGGGAGAGGGATTAGTAAATAAATTTCACGGTCTCCATTACTAGTTTGTAAGTGATGCAACAAACTTGCATGTTGGCTCTGAGTGCCTCCCTCCACAATGGATGAGTTTGTTTACGGATCACTAGATCAAACTTCTTTTATGGATGGTTATAGGAAATTATTTAGGAGCGTGTGATCTTCTCCAACTGAAGGGGCACAATCCTATTTAATGGACTAAGTATCAAGTAATGGTATACACTTAGGCGCATTTAATAGTATTCTCCCCAACAGAGTCACTGCTATTATTTGTATGACCCAAAGAAAATCAACTATTAATTTGTTATAAAGCTAGGTAAAACCCCCTCTTACAAATGCTTGAATTTGTATATGTCCACACTAACGTGGCGTACAAAATTCATGATGTTTGAGGTAATTTTATTTGTCATAAAGTTAGGTTGACAAAATAAAATTAATGGGTATAACCTCCTCTTACAAATAATTTAATTTGTATACGTCCACGCTATCATGACATACAAAATTCATGGTGTTTGAGGTAATTTAAGGTTGACAAGATAATTAATGGATAAAATTCTCCTCTTACAAATGTTTGAATTTGTATACGTCCACACTAACGTGGCATACAAAATTCATAGTGTTTGAGGTGTTGGTGAATTTAAATGATATTATTTTGAGGAATCAATATTATTTTAAATTCTAAAGTTTTGACCAAATATTTGATTAAAGATAGACCAACTATTAATTTTATTTGTCATAAAGATAGGTTGACAAGATAATAAAATTAATGGATAAAATCTCCTCTTATAAATGTTTGAATTTGTATACGTCCACACTAACGTGACATACAAATTCACGGGGATTTTGAGATGTTAGTCTTGACCAAATATTTTTGTGATTCTTAGGATTTCAAATGTTTTTCAATCCCCTAGCTATTATTGTAAAATACCGAAAATAGACGAATATTAATAAAGGAATTTTTCAGAATTTTTGGGAATTTTTCAGGAACTTTTCGGAGCTCGTATGGACGAGTTAACGGGGATAAAAACGGGGTCGGAAAAGCCTGTTTAGGCTACCCATTTAAGAGAGAAAATGTTATTTTCTTAATTCCTTTTTCTATTTTTTTTTCTTTTCTTTATTTTCTTCCTTTCTCTCTCACTGAACCCGCGCGCCCGAGCCATCCCCGACGCCGCCCTTCCCTCTTCTCCTCTTTGCCCTAACCGTCGGCCACGGTGGTGTTTCTTCCTCCCCTTCCACTTCTTCTTCTTCTCCTCTGCCCGAGCTGAACCCTCCTTCCCTCATCTCTCACGACGTCGGTTTTCTCCACACCGACGCCTTTGCCCTAATCTCTTCGCGCTGATCGCCTCTTTCCCCCGCCCGGAGTAGTGTCGATCTGACGACGCCGTCTCTGTGCCCTAGCCGCCGTTGCTGACACCCGAGCAGGAGTCGAGCAATTCCTTGCCCTAGGTGTTGACGACGCACCTCTCTGCCCTAGCGCCGGCCCGCCGCCGAGCCCTAGTTCTCCGGCCGACTCCTCCTTCTTCCCGAGCCACACCGTGCCCTAGATTTGGGCCACAGCCGACCCCCATACAGCGCTGGGCCCCAGCTTGAAACCGTCGGCCACAGTTCGATCTCTCCGGTGATCACTTTTGTTACTGTCCCTGCTGTTCCTTAGCGCCGGCAGAGAGAAAACTAGAGGAAGAACTGGGCTTCATGCAGGTAAGGCATATTTGGGTATTAGATTTTGACTGGGATGCTGACACATTGGGAGTAGTAGTTCTTTGCAGTGTAGGCAACAGAACTGTGGCAACAATAGTTCCGGCAAGCAAATTTTCGACAGCAGCTCTAGTTGGCCGTGGATTAACAGGAGAGGTTTCGGATTGAGGGTAAGGAGTTGATTGTTTCTTACTATAGCTTAAATCCAATTTGTATCTAAGGGTTGATTAGGGATTAGAAAACTAACCCTAATTAATCGTTGGATTTAATTTGGGTAGATTGAGATTTATGGTTTAGGGGTTTTCCCTAAAATTGTTCTTAAAGATTTTTATTTGGCTATTCGTTTAATTTGTAGCTAAATAAAAATGTATGTTTGGTATTACAGGACTTTGACGCGAGACGAGTATCTCGGAGTCGGAATTGGACCTTTCTTTTGTCGGAGGCGGGTACTTTGACTTATGTCTTTTGATATGCATAATAATGTGTTTAACATATAACAATGATTGTGTTTTCCATTTGTTTCGGTTGGTCACTACATGATCTGTTACATGTTGCTTGTTTACTTATTATGCACTGCATGTTATTATTTACCTGATCATACATGCTTTAGGTGGTGACCCAACCATATGATATATTATGTTCAGAACCTAGGGTTTATTTGATACCCTATTTGTTTGTGTACCTTCTATTTGATTCGTTATCTTGTAGTACACATCTTATACTTATGTATAGAGCATGCTATGCTATTTGTGATATTGTCATGTTTAGTGTCATGCATCATCTTGCATGATTGCATGCTGTGCGATTGTCTGCTCCATTATTGTGAGCACATCGCCAGTTACATGCATCTGTACACACCACCACTCATGGGTTAGTGGTATATCAGACAGGTGTGTGGCAGTTCTGTTGTTTGGCTCCGTTGGTCTGGTGACTCAGCGTGGTAGCCGGCAGACAGTTCCGCTCTGTTTGGCTCCGTTGGTTTAGTGTAGCAGCGTTGTAGCCGGCAGGGCAGTTGGACTTTATTTGGCTCCGTTGGTTCGCTCATGGGTAGTGTGACTCAACGTAGTAGCCGGCAGAGAGTCCTCCCCGTCATCGTGTACCGGGAGATGAGAGCATTGCGCTCCCCCATTTATTATTCGGGGTAGGAGTATGTGTGTACTCCGACAGTATCCCGTTCACTCGGTCACTCATCAGGAGCAGTGATGTCAGAGTGCACGGTTGTCACAGCCCTACCCACTCGGACTCACCATTGTGTGTGAGATGACTGACTGGCGTCAGGGGTGACTATGTCATTGGCATCATATGCATGATGCATTTATTGTTGTGTTTGCTGCATTTATTTGCTGCATTTATATGAATGCATATGATTGACATGCATACAGGATTATGACACCTTCGATCTGACGACTCTGTTACCTTTTTACCTTTATCCTGGTTAGTACAGTTTTCTCCTGTTTTTGTTTCAGTTGCATTTATCCTTCTCGTATTCAGGAGACTGTACGCATGATTAGTGTTGTCTGTTATTTACTTTATTTTGCATATCAGTTGTTCCTGCTGAGTGTTGGACTCACCTCGCCTCCATTGTTGTTATATTTTCAGGTTGAGGCTGTCCGGAGCAGTTCCAGTCGCTAGTCCCCATCTGCACGTAGTACTAGTCCTCTGCTGGTCTTGAGTGTTATTTTATCTTAGTTTCGCTATCAGACTTTATTTTTAGTCTTGTATTGTTTTACTTATGGATATTGTATGGATTATTATGATCGATGGATTTTCGTATGGTTTAGATTTGTTCTACTACATGCCTGCCTAGACGGCAGAAGAGGTAAGTTGATCTTATCATCGGATTTGAGCTTTACGAGTGTAGTTGAGTAGGGTTGATTTCGAGTCAGGGTATTATTATTCTGTTTACTTATTATATAAACTGCGTGGGTGATTGTTTATTTACTGTTATTATTCCAGCCGCATGTGGCTGAGGTATATGAGATGTAAAAAGTTTCAGATTGTCCGCTGTACAGAGGAGATGCTGTCGAAATTTCTTCGGATAGGGACTCCTCCGGGGCGTGATAATTTAGTGGTATCATAGCTTAAGTTTCACGATCGTTGTTTTCGTATTTTGGATATTTAGGATAACCTGATACCTATTGATATGGTATCAGAGCGCCAAAGTTTGGCGATACTTGTTTGGTTTCCGTGTGTTGGATTTTTGAGATTTATCTGATACCAATTTATTGGTATCAGAGTAGGGTGTGATACCTGCTTTTAGTATTCGGGATATATTGTGCTAGCCCAAATTTGCGAGTCAAACTGGGTAGTTATTTTGGATTGCACGGATTTTCCATTATGTATATGTTATGGATTTTCGTTTCAGATTTATATGGATTTCCGATGATTTTCATGTTCAGAATTTTGAGGCCAGAAGTTGGGGACTGGACAGCGATGGAACATCTCCAGACAGCATATAGGTATGATGTTTAATTTTATAGTTTGTGACATGTATTAGCATTCTTTATTTAGTACCTGTCTGATTGTTGAAACACATATTACATGTGATTGGTTAGCCATTGAGCATGGTTGACCTTAATAGACATCAAGGATTATAGTCTCTGATGATTTTTCATATCATACCATCAGTAGTTTTAGCTTCTGTTACTACTAGTAAGAGATGGAGGCACGTACCAGCCTCTGCTATTGTTAGCTGGGTAATGGATGATACCTACATATTCCTGTTGACTTAACCAGTAGAGTTTTTATACTCATATCTTTTGGATATTAGGGTACCCGATACGATGAAAATTGGTCATTGGGGAGTTATCATGTTTGATCATTGTTGAGAATGGTTTGAGGTTGAGGGATATTGTGAGATCAGATATTGTGATATGTTGATTTCTAATGATATATGGGAGTAAATATTATGTGGTTGTCTGATGATCTATTACTAGATATGTGTTTTGATGATCTATTAATGGATAACTATTTTGATGATCTATTATTTGGGTTGTCGTTGATGGTGACATAGTGCGTGTCATGTATGATATTCACAGGTTTGATGATTATAGTTGGTGAACAGATTATAAATCGGGTGCTAGAGAGTTTACGGTTGAGTGTGCCTATGAGATTTTAATAAATTTGGTTAGTTGTGGTTAGTTAACAGGATGATAAAAATTGATATTGGCTTCCTCTGATATTAGACTATGTGGATAAATAATGATTTGATATTTTGAATGCTAACTTGCTCTCATGGGGAGTAGAGACTGATTCATCTGATATTATGTGGGCTGATATTTTTGAGGATAAAATGAGAGTGTCTTGATGTTCTTGAATTCTGACTTTATCTTTTGGGTTGTACACATTTATACATATGATATTATGTGGGTTGACATTTTCTAGTTTGAGTTGATGTGTGGGTTTCCGATTACAAGTTTGGGTTCCTCTTATATATAGTTTGAAATGCTGGCACTTGTTGCTGATGTGTTTGATCCTAGTGCCTTCCAAAGGGTTCAAATAGGAGATTGTGGTTTAGACTTTGATGAACTACGTTTTGTTCTCTTTGTTGCCTTTGAAATGCTGGATAGATTGAAAGGTGTAGAGCCAATTCGATGTTGTTCTGTTTCTGACTAGTTGTAGGCTTGGTTTGGATCTATTGCGAGATTTACTTGCCTTTATGATTAGTTTGGTTTTCGGGATTGAGCCAACAGATTTCTATATATTGGTTATGGCGGGCACATGTTTCTTGATGAGTTCTGGATTTTTCAAAATGGTATTAATTGGTTGAAGATTTCTTCATTAGTGATTTCAATGTGAGTTACTGTGGTTCTGTTGAGGATAGTACAGTATCAACTTGTAAGTCATGAGCTCATTGGGATTTATGATTTCCATGGCAGTTTCCATACCTGCGATCTTCTGCTACATTGTTATGCTTAACTTAGGAATCGGATTTAGCATGGATCTCCTATATGTATGCTTGCTTCAATTGTTAATCTTTAAAGGTAGAATTGTTGTGGCTTTATTTTCTTGGTTTAGTTACGGCTTCGTGAGGATTTAAGGTGAGACCGATGATGTTATGCTCTGGTAGTTTCTAATTTTTGGTAGAATGTGTTTTGGTTATATTGAGGATATAAATTTTATTGAAGTGTTAAATGTAACCAATTTTTCATCAATGTCAAGGCTGCATACGGTTGAGATGGTCTTGATTCAGTGATGCACCTTTGCTATAGATAATTAATTTTATTGTAAGGACCCATAGGGGAATTAGGTACACCTTAGATGAGCAAACAACTAGGGAGGAGAAGGTGCTACTGAATGCCATTGCAAAGAGAAGGCTTTCTATTGTTCAAGATGACCTGAAACTCTAAAAATCAATTGCTCTAATATTCTTTGTCAGTCCTACCTATCCTCGGCTGAAGAGCTAAATAAGAAATAGGTAGACAGTTAGTGAGCAATTGAAAACTCTTCCTTGAGTTGCACCTCTGACCCGGTGAGGATCAATATAAGATAAGGAAACTTTTTAATAATTGACCTGGATTCTATGAAAAGTTAAGGAAGCTACCTTAACAATGCCGAGATTAAAAGCCATCTCTAGCATATTGTGAGCTTTGAAAGTCAGATTAATGCTACTCCCTGGCTGGGCCACCTAAAGGCCCTTGCTCCTGTTCCCTTTTCAACATATGGTGAAGGAAATTAATTGTTACAGTGAAGAGAAATAAAGGCAATGAACCTTGGCTGAGTGCTCTACCACATTTGAACCAAACACCCAGCCTGCCATTCACTAATATGGATTCACATGTAGTAGAGACAATGTCTAAAATATAGAAGGAATCCACGCATTGCAAAATGGGTGATAGTGGTGGTGGTGTTGAGGTGTGCTTGCCAATGGGGGTGCTCTCAGGCAATTGGTCAAAATATGAAGCTTGACACACCCTTTGGATCTATATGAATAAGAGCAATATGAAAGTATGTTGATTTTTGCATATTTATAAGGTGTGTACATATGATTATTATGTGTTGTGGGAGTTCTTGATAGACGGTTTAAATTGTACGTAGTGGGTGTATACTTGTCCAGTTGTGATTATTGTGGGTTTCTAGTAGACTATACCCGAGTGGTTAGGCATACATGTCTGATTGTTTATTGGAGGTATTTCGTCGATTAAATCTATGTTGTGAAATGTGCACATGTATTTAAGTGTTTTATTGGAGGTATCTTATCGATTTAATCTGAGTTGTGATATGTGCAGATGTGTTCGGTGTAATATTCGAGGTATCTTGTTGATTATGTTTATTCTGTGTGTACACTCGTGTCTATTATGATTTGTTGGAAGTATCACACTGATTTATATCTGTGTTATGAGTGTGTTGGGTGTGTACTAATTGGATGATTATGTCGATCATACCTATGTTGTGTGTGCACGTGTGCCAAGTGTATTGTTGGTAGCATCATGATGATTCTACCTATGTTGAATGTAGAATGTTAAGTGTCTACATTATGTTATTGGTTGTATTACCCTGTCAACTAATTCTCCTATTAGTGGGTGACCGATCCATTAGGATGATGATAGAGTTGACTGTGGATTTGATTTGCTTACTAGGTTGTTATACCCTAGGCTATTCACAGTGAGCTGTGATAGAGAGATCTCGTGCAGTCTCTAGCCGGATAGTTAGGTGCCTTGGGCACTTATGTATTATTTGTGGTAGAGTGTTGCTCCCACACATGTTATGTATTGTTTGTAGTGGAACGTTGCTTCCACCTATTGTGGATTGCTTGTAGCGGAGTATTGCCCCTATATATATATTGTAGATACATATTACGGATTTAGTTGTGGTGGAGCATTGCTCCCACATATTGAGGATTTCTTGTAGTAGAGCGTTGCTTCCACATATGATGGAGTGTTGCTCTCACATTGGTGGATTTATTCTTTAGTGATTTATATTATTGGTGATTGGATTTCAGATTTATTGACAGAGATCTTATGGTTAAGAATGTCTGTGATACGGACATTATGTGTCTTGGTTTTACCATTAGGGCTTGCGCAGCCTTAGATGTTTATGGACTTGATGAACCGCATCTTTCTGGAGTATTTGGATCAGTTTGTTATCATCTTCATTGATGACATATTAGTCTACTCGAGTTCCGAGGAGGAGCAAGCACAGCATCTTCGCACAGTTTTGGAGATTCTTCGACGACATCAGCTGTACGCGAAGTTCAGCAAGTGTGCGTTCTGGCTATCCTCAGTCGGTTTTCTGGGACACGTGGTCTCTAGCAGAGGTATTTCAGTAGACCCTCAGAAGATCGAGGCTGTCACCAGTTGGGAGCAGCCGAAGTCAGTTCAGGAGATCCGTAGTTTTCTGGGATTGGCCGGATATTACCGACGTTTTGTCGAGGGTTTCTCGCGTATTGCTATGCCGCTGACACGCCTGACCAGGAAAGGCGTGAAGTTCACGTGGTCCGAGGATTGCGAGACCAGCTTTTAGGAGCTGAAGCGGAGATTTGTGTCGACTCGGATTTTGGTTTTACCTTCTGGAGAGGATTGGAGTAGTAGCTTACCGGCTAGCACTACCACCGTCCCTGGCAGGCGTCCACGATATATTCCACGTATCTATGCTGAAGAGATACGTACCTGACCCGACGCATGTGCTGACAGATGTCTCAGTTCCAGTTCAGCCTGACATTACTTATGAGGAGGTTCCGGTACGAAATCTGGACCGGAAAGAGTGTCAATTGCGGTACAAGACTATCCGGCTAGTTAAAGTCGGATGGCAGCATCATTTGGATGAGGAGACTACTTGGGAGCTCAAGGATACTATCCGAGCTCGATACCCCCATCTTTTTACTTGAGGTATGTGATTTATTTATCGTTTAACATTTATAGTATTTATCTGTTGTTAGTACTTGCTGATGGTAGATAACGAAATTTGGGGACCAAATTTTATTTAGTGGGGGAGAATGTAAAATACCAAAAATAGGGCGAATATTAATAAAGAAATTTTCCGAAATTTTTGGGAATTTTTCGGGAATTTTTCGGATCTCGTATAGACGAGTTAACGGGGATAAAAATGGGGCCGGAAAAACCTGTTTAGGCTACCCATTTAAGAGAGAAAATGTTATTTTATTAATTCATTTTTCTATTTTTTCGTTTCTTTATTTTCTTCCTTTCTCTCTCGCTGAACCCGCGCGCCCGAGCCATCCTCGACGCCGCCCTTCCGTCTTCTCCTCTTTGCCCTAACCGCCGGCCACGGTGGTTTTTCTTCCTCCCCTTCCACTTCTTCTTCTTCTCCTCTGCCCAAGCCGAACCCTCCTTCCCTCATCTCTCGCGACGCCGGTTTTCTCCACACCGACGCCTTTGCCCTAATCTCTTCGCGCTGATCGCCTCTTTCCCCCGCCCGGAGTAGTGTCGATCCGGCAACGCCGTCTCTGTGCCCTAGCCGCCGTTGCTGACACCCGAGCAGGAGCCAAGCCATTCCTTGCCCTAGGTGTCAACGATGCACCTCTCTGCCCTAGCGCCGGCCCGCCGTCGAGCCCTAGTTCTCCAGCCGACTCCTCCTTCTTCTCGAGCCACACCGTGCCCTAGATTTGGGCCACAGTCGACCCTCATACAGCGCTGGGCCCTAGCTTAAAACCGTCGGCCACAGTTCGATCTCTCCGGTGATCACTTTTGTTACTGTCCCTGCTGTTCCTTAGCGCCGGCAGAGAGAAAACTAGAGGAAGAACTGGGCTTCGTGCAGGTAAGGCATATTTGGGTATTAGATTTTGACTGGGATGCTGACACATTGGGAGTAGTAGTTCTTTGCAGTGTAGGCAACAGAACTGTGGTAACAATAGTTCCGGTAAGCAAATTTTCGACAGCAGCTCTAGTTGGCCGTGGATTAACAGGAGAGGTTTCGGATTGAGGGTAAGGAGTTGATTGTTTCTTGCTGTAGCTTAAATCCAATTTGTATCTAAGGGTTGATTAGGGATTAGAAAACTAACCCTAATTAATCGTTGGATTTAATTTGGGTAGATTGAGATTTATGGTTTAGGGGTTTTCCCTAAAATTGTTCTTAAAGATTTTTATTTGGCTATTCGTTTAATTTATAGCTAAATAAAAATGTATGTTTGGTATTACAGGACTTTAACGCGAGACGAGTATCTCGGAGTCGGAATTGGACCTTTCTTTTGTCGGAGGCGGGTACTTTGACTTATGTCTTTTGATATGCATAATAATGTGTTTAACATATAACAATGACTGTGTTTTCCATTTGTTTCGGTTGGTCACTACATGATCTGTTACATGTTGCTTGTTTACTTATTATGCACTGCATGTTATTATTTACCTGATCATACATGCTTTAGGTGGTGACCCAACCATATGATATATTATGTTCAGAACCTAGGGTTTATTTGATACCATATTTGTTTGTGTACCTTCTATTTGATTCGTTATCTTGTAGTACACATCTTATACTTATGTATAGAGCATACTATGCTATTTGTGATATTGCCATGTTTAGTGTCATGCATCATCTTGCATGATTGTATGCTGTGCGATTGTCTACTCCATTATTGTGAGCACATCGCCAGTTACATGTATCTGTACACACCACCACTCATGGGTTAGTGGTATATCAGACAGGTGTGTGGCAGTTCTGCTGTTTGGCTCCGTTGGTCTGGTGACTCAGCGTTGTAGCCGACAGACAGTTCCGCGTTGGTTTAGTGTAGCAGCGTTGTAGCCGGCAGGCAGTTGGACTTTGTTTGGCTCCGTTGGTCCGCTCATGGGTAGTGTGACTCAACGTAGTAGCCGGCAGAGAGTCCTCCCCGTCATCGTGTACCGGGAGATGAGAGCATTGCGCTCCCCCATTTATTATTCGGGGTAGGAGTATGTGTGTACTCCGACAGCATCCCGTTCACTCGGTCACTCATCAGGAGCAGTGATGTCAGAGTGCACGGTTGTCACAGCCCTACCCACTCGGACTCACCATTGTGTGTGAGATGGCTGACTGGCGTCAGGGGTGACCATGTCGTTGGCATCATATGCATGATGCATTTATTGTTTGTGTTTGCTGCATTTACTTGCTGCATTTATATGAATGCATATGATTGACATGCATACAGGATTATGACACCTTTGGTCTGACGACCCTGTTACCTTTTTACCTTGATCCTGGTTAGTACAGTTTTCTTCTGTTTTTGTTTAAGTTGCATTTATCCTTCTCGTATTCAGGAGACTGTACGCATGATTAGTGTTGTCTGTTATTTACTTTATTTTGCATATCAGTTGTACCTGCTGAGTGTTGGACTCACCCCGCCTCCATTGTTGTTATATTTTCAGGTTGAGGCTGTCCGGAGCAGTTCCAGTCGCTAGTACCCGTCTGCACATAGTGCTAGTCCTCTGCTGGTTTTGAGTGTTATTTTATATTAGTTTCGCTATCAGACTTTGTTTTTAGTCTTGTATTGTTTTACTTATAGATATTGTATGGATTATTATGATCGATGGATTGTCGTATGGTTTAGATTTGTTCTACTACATGTCTGCCTAGACGGCAGAAGAGGTAAGTTGATCTTATCGTCGGATTTGAGCTTTACGAGTGTCACGCCCCAGAGGAGTCCCTGTCCGAGAAAATTTCGGCAGCATCTCCCCTGTACGGTGGACTATCTGAAACTTTTCTACATCTCACAAATACCTCAGCCACAAGCGACTGGAATAATAACAACAAAATAAAACATCACCACGCAGTTATATATAATCTATTCAGTAAAAATAATACTCTGACTCGAAATCCACCCTACTCCACTACACTCGTAAAGCTCAAATCCGACGAACTCACCTCTTCTGCCATCCAGGCAGGCATATAGTAGAATAAAATCCAAATCCAAATCCATCGCAATAATAAAATCCATACAATATCCATAAGCAGAATAATCCAAAACATATCATGTTCAAAACAGTCTAGAACAGAAAAGAAACCAAAGAAAACCAAACATATCCTCGAGGTCTGCAGGGACCAGCACTACGTGCAGTGGGGACTAGCGACTGGAACTCCCTCCTGACAGCATCAACCTGAAAATAACAACAATGGAGGCGGGGTGAGTCCAACACTCAGCAGGTACAGTTGATATGCAAAGTAAAGAAATAACACTTAGCACTAATCATGCGTACAGTCTCCTGATAAAGATAAAGGTAAATGCAAACTGAAGAAGACAGGAGAGAATCTGTACTAACCAGGACCCGGCATAAGGACAAACAGTCCGAAAGGTATAGAAGACCTGTATGCATGTCAAACAAGGTATCTAAGCAATGTGCAGCATATAAGTGCAACAAACACAAACACAAACAATAAATGCATCATGCATATGATGCATATGTCATGGTCACCCCTAACGCCAGTCAGCCGACTCACAACAACAGTGGGACCGAGTGGGTAGGGCTGTGATAACCGTGCACTCAGCAACACTACCCCTGATGAGTGATCGAGTGGACGGGATGCTATCGGAGTACATACGTACTCCTACCCCAAATCATAAATGGGGGAGCGCAATGCTCTCATCTCCTGGTACACTATGACGGGGAGGAATCTCTAACGTGCTACACGCTGCGTCACACTACCCCTGAGCGGATCAACGGAGCACCGGAAGAGTCAACCACGCTGTGTCACGCTACCCATGAGCGTCACAACGGAGCACCGAACAGTGATGAAAACTAGCAAAGTGCTCGATAATAATGGAGCAATCTATCGCACAGCATGCGATCATGAAAATGGTGCATGTCACTAAGCATGGTAATATACTAAACCAACCTCTAGGCATATAACAATGGCACCATAGTGGATAGATCAAATCAAGACATACTGATCAAAAAGGTATCAAACCTAGGTCCTGAACATGTGAAACATGGTTATATCACTACCCATAAGCATGATAAATCAGGTACAAGATCAATAAGAGATGCAATCAAACAATCAATCAAACAGGTAACATGTATTGGGCAGTGATTAACCGAAACAAATATGAAACACAATTAATGCAACATATTATTTTCATTACTAAGCATATCAAAGACAATAAGTCAAAAGTACCCGCCTCCAATAGGAAATGTCAAATCTGATCCGAACACGACGTCGAGATACTCGTCTCGCGTCAAGGTCCTGAGATACCAACAGAGATATATTTTATTTAGCTAAAATTCCAATGAATTGCTAAATAAAATTCCCAACACAACTTAGGACAAAACCCTAAGTTATAATCATTAACCTACCTAATTAAACACATATAATTTAGTTACTCAACCTGTATCAAATAACTAAATCAAACTCTTAATTCAATTAGGAAAACCCTAATTATCGATTAACCTTAATTGATCATCAATTAACTTGTCCACATAAAAACCTAAATCCATAAACATTAAACAAGAACCTTACCTTTCACTGCTCTCTAGGTTCTGTCTGTATCGCCAACACCTGCAAATATTCCAGCCAACATAAGGATTCTAGTGAAGTTAAAATGATCACACAAGAGATCGAATCCACACTTACCCCTAAGTGTCTACTGATGACTCTCAACAACCCAAATTTCTGGCAGCCAGAACCAATAAACAGCAACACTCCTAATGCTCATGGCAACCGGTGCTAGGGCTGAGGCTTAGTCGACAAGGGCAGAAATCACTAAGCAGTGGCGTCGGCACTGAGCAGAGGTGCGGCGAGTCGTGAGCACAGGGAGAAGAGGAAATCGGATGTCGGCCTGACCTAGAGCGGAGTAATTCGCGGCGGTGCAGGCTGTGGCTAGGGCACGAACATCAGAAGGCGGCGGTGCTAGGTCAGCGGTGGCTCTGTGCAGAGCTCAGCGTGGAGAAGGCCGTGACGATCGGGAGACACAAGAGGAAGGAAAGGGGTGTGCGGCGGTGGAGAATCGGCTGTCGCTGCACTTCTTCGTGCAGGAAGAAATAACTCGGCCGGTGGCAGCGTCGGTAGAGAAGAAGATGATCGGGGTGGCTCGGTGCGTCGCCAGCGGCTAGGGCACAAGGGAAAGAGGTCGGCGTCGGCAGAGGAGAAGAAGAGATAGGAGAAGAGAGGCGTCGGCGCCGGTTAGGGCAAGGGAAGAAGTCGCGCGGGAGAGAAAGGAAACAGTGAAGAATTCGGCGAAAACAAAAGAAAAAGAAAAAGAAAAGAATATAAATAAATTCAACTTTTCCTCACTTAAATGGGGTAGCCTAAACAGGCTTTTTCCGGACCCCGTTTTTATCGCTGTCAACTCGTCCGTACAAGCTCCGAAAAATTCCCGAAAAATATCCAAAAATTTCGAAAATTTCCCTTATTCATATTCGCCTATTTCCGGTATTTTACAACGAGTGTAGTTGAGTAGGGTTAATTTCGAGTCAGGGTATTATTATTCTGTTTACTTATTATATAAACTGCGTGGGTGATTGTTTATTTACTGTTATTATTCCAACCGCATGTGGCTGAGGTATATGAGATGTAGAAAGTTTCAGATTGTCCGCTATACAGGGGAGATGCTGTCGAAATTTCTTCAGATAGGGACTCCTCCGGGGCGTGACAATTTACTAACTTGATTACCAGGATTCATAAACTCTAATAATTAAGCCTGGAGGTTTAGAGTTCGAATCCTGGGGGAGGCAAAAATCCACTGACCAAGGGTGGAAAGTCCTAGTGAGTAACGGCACGGCCAAGGGTCGTCGGTCGACGATATGAGAGGTCGCCAAATGGGTCGACGACATAAGGGCCGACGGTCGACGACATGAGAGGTCGCTAAATGGGCCACCAAATGGGCCAAGAGGGTCGAGTCGTTACAATTATACTATAAAATAGACTTAGTAATCCCGATTATAATGATTGGAAACAAAACTTGGACACTAAGGTGGACTATTCTCTCAGAACTGAGAACAATAAAGGTGTATTTTATTCATTAGTTGAAACATGTTGTTATCTACCAATATATGGTGTGTAGATACGGGAGCCACTGATCATGTCTGCAATTCATTGCAGAGGTTCTAAGAAACTCGACAACTAAATAAAGGGGAAATCACCGTCTATATGGGCACTGCTGCAAAAGTAGCAGCTGTTACAGTGGGAGATGTTTATCCTCTGATAGGAATAAAACATAAATTTTGAGAAATTGTCTTTACATACCAAGTTTTAGAAAGAACTTGATTTCAGTTTCTAAAATATTCAAAGAACTTGATATTCTATCTCTTTTGATAACAAAGTTGTTATCAAGAAAATAGGGAAGTTATTTATTCTGGTACGTTGGTTGGCAATTTATATAAATCCAATAACTCCCACGATGCAACAAATGGAAATTAATAACACATCTTCTAACTCTAATAAGAGAAAGCAACCTTCGGAAATGAACCAATCATATCTTTGGCATCTAAGGCTAGGTTATATTAACTTCAGTAGGATTCAAAGGGTAATAGCCGATGAAATTTTGGGTTCATTGGTGTTGGAAAACTTTCCAACCTGCGAGTCTTACTTAGAAGGAAAAATGATCAAGAGACCTTTTAAGACTAAGTGGTATAGAGCCAAAGATGTGTTGAAATTATTCTGATTTGTGTAGACCTATGACTATCCATGCAAGAGGTAGTTTTGAATATTTTGTCTCTTTTATGGATGACTATTCGAGATACGGGTACATTTACTTGATGCACCGCAAGTCTAAGTGTTTTGATAAGTTCAAAGAGTACAAGGCTGATGTGGAGAAACATCATGGTAAAAGTATCAAGACACTATGATCTGATCGTAGTGACGAGTACCTCTTAGGAGAGTTTAGGAGTTACTTATCATAGGTCGGGATTCAATCTCAACTGTCTGCACCTAGTACACCCCAACAGAATGGTGTGGCAGAAAGAAGGAATAAGACTCTTATGGAAATGGTTAGATCAATGATGAGTTATTCAGAATTACCAAATTCCTTTTGGGGATATACTCTGGAAACGGCAGTGAACATAGTACCTTCTAAGTCAGTATCCTCTACTCTCATAGAATTATGGAATGGGCGTAAGCCTAGTCTGAAGCATATTCAGATTTGGGGTAGTCCAGCACATGTGCTGAAGGGAGACACTGATAAGTTGGAATTACGAACAGAAGTTTACTTGTTTGTGGGTTATCCTAGAGAAACGAAAGGAGGTTTATAGTCCTAAAAATCATAAGGTCATTGTTAGCACCAATGCCCAATTTTTAGAAGAGGACTATGTTATGAACCACAAGCCCATGAGTAAAATTATTCTTAAGGAAATAATAAAGGGCACGTCTAATCTAGTACTAACAGTACAAGATGAGATACCACAAGAAACTACAACACGTGTCACAAATGATGCACAATTATAAATAGTACCTCGTCGTAGTGGGAGGGTTGTTAGGCAACCTGAAATATTCATGTTTTGGGAGAGTCTTTGGACTTGATCCCTGGTGAACATGAACCTAATCCCCGGATATATGACGAAGCACTCCAAGATAAAGATGCAGCGTCTTGGCAAAGTGTAATAAACTCTGAAATAGAATCTATGTATTCTAACAAAGTCTGGGAGTTAGTAGAACCATCAAATAGTATAAAAGCTATTGGGTGTAAATAATTCTACAAAAGGAAAAGAGGGACAGACTGGAAGGTGGAAACTTTCAAAGTAAGACTTGTTGCAAAAGGATATACTCAAAAAGAGGGAATCGATATGAGGAAACCTTTTCGCTGATAGCTATGCTTAAGTCTATCCGGATACTCTTATCTATTACCGCTCATATGGATTATGAGGTTTGGCAAATGGATGTCAAGACAGCTTTCCTTAACGGAAGTCTTGAAGAAAACGTCCATATAAAGCAACCAGAGGGGTTTATTGCAAAGGGCAAAGAGCATCTAGTATGTAAGCTCAATCGGTCTATTTGTGGACTGAAGTAAGCTTCAAAATCTTAGAATATCTGGTTTAATAAAGTAATCCAGTCTTTTGAATTTATTCAGTAACCGGATAAGTCTTGTGTATACAAGAAGTGTGACAGAAACGTGGTGATATTTCTTGTACTATACGTAGATGACATTTTGATAGTTGACAATAATATCAAAGTGTTGTCGAAAGTATGTGTATGGTTGTCCAAGCAATTCGATATGAAGGACTTGGGAGAATGTGCACATATTCTTGGGATCAAAGTAATAAGGGATCGCAAGAAAAGAATCTTGTGCTTATCCCAAGCTTCATATATCGATACGATCCTAGCTCGTTTTAGCATGTAAGACTCCAAGAAAGGTTTTCTACCTTTTAGGCATGGAGTATCTTTATCTAAAGAGATGTCTCCAAAGACATCAAAAGTGATAGAAGAAATGAAGGCAGTTCCTTATGCTTCAGCTGTAGGAAGCCTAATGTATGTTATGTTATAATGAGACCGGATATATGTTTTGCTGGGGGCATGGTTAGCAAATATCAAAGTAATCCATGACATGGACATTGGACTGCCGTAAAGCATATAAGGACTAGAGATTATATGCTGGTTTACTAAGCAGATGATTTGATCCCTGTGGGTTACACAGATTCTAACTTCCAATGAGATAGGGACAATAGTAAGTCGACTTTGGGGTTTTGTGTTTACTTTAGGAGGTAAAGCCATAACAATAGAGGAGTGTTAAGCATAGATGCTTTTCGGACTCCACCATGGAAGCTGTGTATGTGGCAGCCTCTGAGGCAGCCATAGAAGTTGTATGACTCAGAAACTTTATGATGGACTTAGATGTGATTCCTGGTTTGCCCAAAAATTATTACAGTGTATTGTGATAATAAGTGGTGCAGTAGCAAACTCAAAGAAACCATGAGCCCATAAGGCAAGTAAACACATAGAGCGCAAGTACCACCCAATACGAGATATCATATAACGAGGAAAAGTTGTTGTCGTCTAGATTGTATCAGATGATAACCTAGAAGATCCTTTCACTAAGACTCTTAAGGCAAGAGCTTTTGTTGGCATGTTGAGGGGTTGGGAATCAGATGTATGGTAGGGTATATGGCAACATAGTCTTTCAGTATAAGTGGGAGATTGTTAAAGTGTATACTAAAAGTCTAGTGCTTTGTAAACATTTATAAGAATCACATTGGTCAAATGTCTACATTTATGCTAAGTGTAGTCATCCATTTAATTTATATTGTAAATAACATGGTGTGAGGAGACACACAAAAGTTCATGTTATCAGTTCCTTATAAATTATAAACAGTTGCTCACAACCAAGATGGAATGGGGCAAACCATTAGAGTGGTTGTAGTATAATTAGGTATTAGTTTATTTTGACTAATAAATTGCACTAGGACACTATGAGTGTATTGAGCAAGATCATTTGAGGTAGTTTCTTTTTATACTGACTATATAAAAGAACAATACCTCTGTTATTATGGAAGTACGTACTCTTAATCATGATATAATAACAAGCACATATACTTAATATTTATTTTTTTAATTTATCAAAGGGTGTGATTTAGCTCGTTAAATCAATAGGCCTGATAAGTCGGGAAATGATATTATTTATATGGTGTGTTGTTGATTATAGAATGAAATTGTGTCCTAGTAATCTAGGTTGATGATATCCCCTTGAGGAGCTCATAAGGATTGCCATGTAAACCTTGCAGGTAGACTTAGTCCGACATGACGATAAGGTTGAGTGGTACTACTCTTGGAGCTAGATATTAATTAAGTGAGTTATCAGTAACTCATTTAATTAGTGGGCATTCAATATCTTAAACACAGGGAGACTAGCACACTCATGATAAGAAGGAGTCTATATTGTAATATGAGATTGGTGCAGTAGTGCAATAATAACTCTTTAGTGGTATGAGTTATTATTGATGAACTTGAGTTGAGTGTTCGGAGCGAACGCGGGAAGCTCAAGCTCATCGGGAGACAAAAACCAATTTCTCCTCTCGGTCTCTATTGTAGCCTCTTATTTAAAACCTTATATTCACCCAAAGCCTAGCTTCTTAAGGCCCAAGCTAGGGCCGACCTAGCCTTGCTTGGTGACCAAGCAAGGGGTCGGCCAAGCTAAGCTTGGAGCCCAAGCTAGGGTCGGCCAAGCCTTGCTTGGTGCCCAATCAAGGGGCCACACCATGATTAAGAAGGAAGTTTTATTTATTTTTTTTTGTAAAATCTTTCCTTTTATAGAGATCCATAAAAAGAATTTAAAGGGATGATTTTAATATAAAACTTTCCTTATTTAGATCGGTCATAACAGTAAATAAAAGAAGTTTTTATTTTGTTAAAAACTTTCCTTTTATGTTGATTTTAAAAGAGAGTTTTAAATTTTAAAATCTTTCCTTTTATACATTTCTACAAAGGAATAAAAGAAAGATTTGAAATCTTTCCTTATTTGTAGTTATCTATAATGTGAAAGAAAGATTTTAATTTTTGTTATAAAACTTTCCTTTATGAAACCATGTTTTTATTTTAAATCTTATCTTTTATAGATATCCATAAAAGGATTTAAAAGAGAGAGATTTTAATTTATAAAACATTCTTTTTATAACTATCCACAAAAGGGATTTTAAAAGAGAGATTTTAATTTTGTTTAAAATCTTTCCTTGCTTGGAGAATAAGCATGTGGTCGGCCATGTCATAGATAAGAAAGGAAGTTTTATTTTTTGTTACAAAACTTTTCTTTTTTGCCAAGACCAAGGAATATAAAAGAGAAGGAGGGGGTGCCTCACCCAAGGATATACATCTTCTATTCCTCTCCTCTCTTCCTTGGTGGTGGTCGGCCCTTACTCTTTCTCTCTTCTCCTTTGTTTTCCCTCTTGGTGGCCGACGACATATTGGTGTGGAGATTCATTGATGGCCGGTTGCTTGGAGGAGAAGAAGAAAAGAAGGAGGTTCTCTTGTCTAGCATCCCTTGGAGGAAAGTTGGTGGCCGAACTTCATCATCTCTTGGAGAAAGTTGGTGGCCGAAACTTGGAAGGAAGAAGAAGGCTTGGGTGGATTCATGTCTTGTAGATCGTCGCCCACACGACGTCCGAGATAAGAAGAGGAATATAATAGAAGATCAAGAAGTCTATAAACTATGAAAGGTATAACTAGTTATAAGTTTCCGCATCATAACTAGTGCATCCTTTTTGTATAGATCTTGTAAACCCAAACACAAGAGGTTATCGATTTTAATTATCGTTTTTGTTTTCAATATTTGTTTCAATTTCATTTTTCGATAATGTGTTTCTATTGAGGTCTCTATTGTTAAACCTAGTTTATTGTGAGAAGTTTAAATATCTGATTTCTTTGAAAGGCTTTGTCTAGGCAGTGGTGGATGATCCCATAACCAAGAAGGCCTTGTGCCTCGCCACGTTTGACCTGGAAGTCGATCCTTGAAATAGATATTTGATCAACTTCTATAATATGGTTTAACTTAGGAAGATCACATCGGTTGAACTTGAAGTAAGAATGTTAAGTTTCGTTCCCAATTCAAGTTTAACTTCTAAAGGAAAAATTTGGATTAATAATGTTAAGCATCGTTTGCAATCCAAATTTAACTTTAGTAGAACACATGGTTAGATAGGATAGTTCTATGCTTGTACAAATTTTTGTACAGGGGAACAAGGACGGTATTCCGAGTGGCAACCAACAGAGGGCGCCTCCAACTCCATAGAGGGCGCCCTCAATGTAACGCCCCGCCTTCTACTGGCTAGGCTGTAAGGCTGGGGGTTACATTATGCTAAACTATTCTTGGGCTATCACTAAGAATCAAGGTGTGGAAAAGCTGAAATAATTAAAACCCTCTGCTATTTACTATAAAATCTGGAAATTATACTCAGAATACACTTCTGAAGTTGTACATATACCAAAGAAGGGAACCTAAACTTTCTATTTGATCAAAAAGCTGAAATCAGACACTTCTAGCTGAAATCATACTCTTCTAGCTGAACTCAGACCCTCCAATCGATCGGCTGATCGATTGGAATTGTCTGATCGATCCATTGATCGATTCAACTCGCTACTGTGCACGGGGTCAATTCTAGATCGATCGGCTAATCGATCCAGCCTGGCCAATCGATCTGATAATCGATTCAGAGGCTCTCTGTTCGCGAAAATTAAATTTCCGATCGATCGGCTGATTGATCCATGGCCGATCGATTAGCTAATCGATTTAACAGCTCTCTGTACGCGACAGACTACCTCCCAATCGATCGGCTGATCGATTGGAGCTATGATTTCTGTTGCATTTCAGAATTTCGTGTACAACATGGATATATCAATTGATAAACACTAAGCTCTTACTAAACAGGTCATGATTCATAACTTACCGACTAACATCAAGGTAACTAGAAGTCTAGGTATAACCTAATGCATACCTTCACGATTCATAACATTTAGACACTAAAAAGGTGCAGAAAATAAACTATAAGGAGTTCAAATCCTTTAACTTGCTAGTCTCCAAGGTCTTTATTCAAGTTCCTTCTCACACATATCTGGTCGCATTGAGCTCCAGCCTCTGCTAATCCATCTTCCCTTTACCTTTATCTGCAGTATAAGGAAAATGAAACTATAAGCTTGGGAGCTTAGTAAGAATCATCTACCTCACAAAAACATGCATTCGAAGAAATCATACTTTCAAAGGATGCTATTTGAAATACATGCTAATGATCATGCTGAAAATGCTAAAACATGGCATATGGGCATACAAGTCATGGCAATCAAAGACTGAACATAAAGCTATTTGTTATATCGATAAGGAAACTAAATTGAAGCTGAGCTGTATTCACATATCTGGTTTGTGAAGTTTGAAAACTATTTTCATAAATAGATAAAAATACTAATCATGCTGCTGATGGGCCCGGCAATTGTACTTGCTATGCACGCATCCCTAACTAGGCCCGAGGTAGCTAGTCCCGAATCTAGTAGGGTTACTAGGTTATCTAAACCTAGGGATGACTATGGGAACCCAACCCAAGGACATCTGAGAGTCCAGTACAGTGTCACTGATAAAAGTAAAATACTGTTCATAACTGATTTATCTCATCTTGCTTTTACTAGGTTATCTGAACCTAGAGCTAGGTTATCTGAACCTAGAGCTAGGTTATCTGAACCTAGAGCTAGGTTATCTGAACCTAGAGGCGACTATGGGAGCCCACCCATTGAACCGTAGTCCCATATAAACTACAGCAAGACTAAGTATACTATTTAAAATACATCTATGGCATTTAACTGAACTATTAAAACGCCTACTGTAGCATATAACTGTACTAGGCATTTTATCGAACACCTGGTGTGCTCTAACTCTGCATATGGCTGCACTAAGAACATAAGAGCGAACTAAGGACATAAAAGCATGCAATTAGCTACTTATACTGCAGGTGAGGGGTTACTTACTTCCTGCGCTAAGTTTTCTTACAATTCGATCGCTAGGTTTCCGGAGAAGAAGATCTCCTCGACGATCCTCTTTCGTCTAAGCGTTCTTCTCGCGGAGAGGAGCGTCCTCGTATCGGAGACGTCGCCGGGAGGTGCTCCTACGACCCTAGGGATGGAACCCTATGTTTCCTTGGGCTTGGCGTGAAGAGAGGGTGCGGGAGAGAGAGGTTTGGCGGTGAGGGTTTGAGGGAGAAAAGAAGTTGTCGTTCAAAATAATAAATCCCCACTTAACTTCCCTAGTTATATTAAGTGACTAATACCACCCAACTAAATCATAAATATAATTTCTCTCCTTTCCTTTCAGCACACCCCTGCTGGGCCCCATGGTTACTAAAGTCATCTATAAGTCATAGGGTCCGATAGGTCTCGGGTTCGATTCCCGCTTAGGCTGTTTTTCATTTTATTTAATTTTGCTACTTCTGCTACTCCAAAAATTCTATAAAAATATTCTAAAATTCCAGAAAAATAATAAAATATTTCTAAAATTAATTTGAAAATTTTCGGCCGTTACAATCCCCCATACCTTATAAAAAGTTCATCCTCGAACTTAAAATAATTCTGGGTACTTCTGTCTCATACTAGCTTCTGTCTCCCAAGTTGCCTCTTCTATTGTGTGATTTTGCCAAATAACTTTTACTAATGGTACCTCATTATTCCGCAATTTCTTAACTGCTCGGTCTATTATTTGAATAGGCCGACTGTCATAGCTGAGGTCTTCGTGGATTTGTACCGACTGGGGCTCAATCACCTAGGTGGCATCTGGGATATGCTTCTTCAACATAGAGACGTGAAATACGTTATGGATAGCTGACATCTCCTGGGGTAGCTCTAGCTCATATGCTACCTTGCCAACTCTTCTAGTGATAAGGTATGGTCCCACATATCTGGGACTTCATTTGCCCTTCTTCCCAAAATGCATTACTCCCTTCATAGGAGCTACTCGGAGGAATACTGTATCCCCAACTGAAAACTCTAAGGGTCGGCGCCGTGTATCAGCATAGCTTTTCTAGCGGCTCTATGCTATCTCTATCCTCTGGCGAATCTGCTGTATAGCTGCTGTGGTATCTGCTACTAGATCTGTCTGAAGTTTTAGTTCTTTCTGTTCACCACTTCCATACCAACAGATTGGAGATCTACACCTCCGCCCGTAGAGAGCCTCGTAGGGTGTCATACTAATAGTGGCCTGATAGCTATTGTTGTATGTAAATTCTGCTAAGCACAGATATTTGCACAAACTTCCCTTGAAATCCAGGGCACATGCTCGGAGTATATCTTCGAGTACCTGATTTACTCGCTCCGTCTGACCATCTATCTGAGGATGGAAAGCTGTGCTAAACTTTAACCTGGTGCCCAGTGCTAACTGTACACACTCCCAGAAGTGTGACGTGAATCTACTGTCTCTGTCTGAAATAATGGTCCGTGGGACTCCATGCAATCTGACAATCTCCTTGAGATACAACTGAGCCAGCTGTTCCATGGAGTAGGATATCCGGATAGCTAAGAAGTGGGCTGATTTAGTCAATCTGTTGACTATTACTCAGATGACATCAAAACCATTCGTGGTTCTGGGTAGTCCCACTATGAAATCCATAGAAATATCCTCCCACTTCCATTCTGGAATTTGAATAGGCTGCATAACTCCTCCTGGTCTTTGGTGTTCTGCCTTGACCCTCTGGCAGGTCAGACAGGTGCTGACGCATCTAGCGATGTCTCTTTTCATTCCAGGCCACCAAAAATGTTTCTTTAGGTCTTGGTACATCTTAGTGGAACTAGGATGCATCGCATAAGGAGTCCTGTGAGCCTCGTCTAAAATCTTCCTCCGTAGTTCCTCCTGATTCGGAACGCATAGTCTGTCACCAAAATGCAATACCCCACTATCAGATACTCTGAACTCTCCACTTTTTGATTCTGTTAACCCTTGCTTGATTTTCTGAATTTCAGGGTCATGATCCTGAGCTGTCTGGATGTCACCAAGCAGGGTAGACGCTAAGGTCATAGTAGAGAGATGCCCCACTATAAGTTCGAGACCGAAATCTGTAATCTCCTTCTGTAGGGGCGGTGACATGGCTGCTAGGGATAGTAAGGTGACACTGGACTTCCTGCTAAGTGCATCTGCCACCTTATTGGCTTTTCCTAGGTGGTAGAAAATGTCTATGTCATAGTCTTTGACCAGCTCAAGCCATCTACACTGTCGCATATTCAGATCCTTCTGAGTGAAGAAGTACTTCAGACTCTGATGATCTGTATACACTCTACACTGAGCTCCATACAAGTAATGTCTCCAAATTTTGAGGGCGAAGACAACTGCTGCAAGCTCAAGGTCATGAGTAGGGCAGTTCTTCTCATAGTCCTTGAGTTGTCTGGAGCATAGGCGATCACCTTGCCATTTTGCATCAGTACTGCTCCTAGTCCCAATTTAGAGGCATCACTGTAAATATCAAAGTTGTCTGTGTTTTCTGGCAGGGTTAGAATGGGAGCTCTGGTCAATCTTCTTTTGAGCTCAAGGAAGTTGTTCTCACAGTCCTCTGTCCACTGAAATTTTCTGTTCTTCCTGGTGAGAGCTATCAGTGGGGAAGTTATCCTAGAGAAATCCTCTACAAATTTTCTGTAATAGCCTGCTAGTCCCAAAAAGCTTCTAATTTCACTGGCGTTCTTAGGTCTTTTCCAGTTACTCACAGCCTCTATCTTACTGGGGTCTACCATGATACCATCCTTGGAGATGATGTGACCCAGAAAGGATACCTGATCGAGCCAGAATTCACATTTCGTAAACTTGGCGTACATCTGGTTCTGCTGGAGGGTTTGCAGTACTATCTTCAGGTGCTCTGCGTGTTCTTCCTAAGTTCTGGAATAGATAAGAATGTCGTCGATGAACACGATAACAAACTTATCTAAGTATTCTCTGAATACTCGGTTCATGAGGTCCATGAAAGTAGCTGGAGCATTCGTCACACCAAAGGGCATGACTACGAACTCATAATGTCCATATCTGGTCTTGAAAGCTGTCTTGGGTATGTCACCTTCTTTAACTTTCACTTGGTGATATCCCGATCTGAGGTCTATTTTAGAGAACACTGCTGCTCCATTTAGCTGATCAAACAGGTCATCTATCCTGGGAAGAGGATACATGTTCTTAATCGTGACTTGATTTAGTGCCCGGTAGTCTATACACAGGCGCATGCCCCCGTCCTTCTTCTTCACGAACAATACAGGAGCTCCCCATGGTGAGTGACTAGGGCGTACAAAACCCTTGTCAAGCAGCTCCTGTAGTTGCTCCTGAAGTTCTTTCAGTTCGGCTGGAGCCATGCGGTAGGGTACTTTGGAGATGGGATTCGTACCGGGGATGAGTTCTATCTCAAATTCAATCTCTCTGTCTGGTACTAGGCCAGGTAACTCCTCAGGAAAGACTGCTGGATAGTCACATACAACTCGGACCTCTTCTAGCTTTTGGTCCTTGTTCTGACTGGTACTGACTACATGTGCTAAGAATCCTGTACACCCTGAATCCAGTAGTTTCTGTGCTTTCAGAGCTGAGAGAAACTTCTTGGCCTTTCTTTTCGGTTCTTCGACGTACCCAAACTGCACTCCTACTTCGGGTTGGAATACAACTTTCTGTTTACGGCACTCTATGGAGGCACCGTACTTGATCAGAAAGTCCATTCCCAAGATGACATCGTAGTCAGTCATATCTAGCACTATCAGATCACTAAAAAGCTCTCTGTCTGCTATAATGACTGACACTGCTCGGAGCCAATGCGTGGATGCCATAATTTCTCCTGAAGGTAGTGTTGTCAAAAATTGACCACTGAGTACCTTTGGAGGTATTGCCAACTTTTCGGCGAATGTCCTGGATATATAAGAATGGGTTGCCCCAGTATCGAATAAGACAGTTGCACTTTGCTGTAAAATACTGATCTGACCTGTAACAACTGTCGAGGCATTCACTACATCCTCTCTGGTGAGTGAGTAGATCCTCGCGTTCGTTGTGGCTGAGGGGGCTTCTAGTCTGCCCTGGCTGATGTGTGGACCATCTAACGCAGCCTGCATCTGGTGTAACTGGGTTGGTTTGTCTCCGTACTGAATCGGCTGCGGTAAGGGAAAACTGGTCTTGTTCGGGCATTGCTTAGCCATATGCCCTTCCTGGCCACATTCGAAGCATCCTCGTGTGCCCTTGCGACAAACTCTGGGGGTGGAATTTCCCACAAGTAGAACACTTGGGATAGCTAGGTTGTTTACTAGCTGGTTCTCCTTTTGGGTAACTCCCTGTTTACATTTGTTACTGGAGTTCCCTTTCCAGTTAGAGTTGTGGCCCTAGTGTTTCTGAGTACCTGAGCCTCCTTGGCCTTTGGACTCTGAGAAGGCTTGCTTCTGCTGCTTGATGATGTTCTGGTAATGCTCGGTGATCAGAGCACTACTTACTAGTTCTTCAGTGGTTTGCGGCCTATGAACGTCGTTGGCCACGTTCATTGCTATTTTCGGCCTTAGCATTTTGAGCATCAACCGGACTCGTTCTCTTTCAGTGCTGACTAGTTCAGGGCATAGACGAGCCAACCTGTTGAATTTCTTCACGACCTCCTCAACTGAAAGGTTGCCCTGACAAAATTCAGTGAACTCGTCGTAGTGGCGGTTTGTGACCCGCATGTGAAAGAACTCTTCAAAGAATTCTCTCTCGAAGTCGGCCCATGTCATCTGGTTCACTGGGCGCTTCGCTTTAATCTCTCCCACCACATACGTGCGTCTCCTGTCAGGCAGAATGAGGCGTATTTCACCTTTTCAAACTCTGGTCAGTCCAGAAGCTCCATTGTACTCTCCAGTGTTTTGAACCAGGCTTGGGCATCCCACGGTTCACTGGTGCCTGAGAAGTTCTCTGGCTTGATCTTCTGCCACTGGATTAGATAGGCTTCTCTCCTTGCCCCTGCTGCTGGGGCCACTGGTGCTGTAGGTTGGACTGGTGGAACCGCTATCACTACTGGTGTTGCTAGGTTAGGTTCTGGAGTGGCAGTGGGAGTATTCTGCTGATTAGCCTTTAAGGTGGCTATCTCCTGTTGCTGTTCAGCTAGTTGCTTCTGTAACTGAGCCACTACTTCTATAAAGTCTGGGGGAGGTACTGTGTTGTCTGCCTCATGCTGGGGCTCAGTAGCTGGTGTCTTTCTAGCTAGGCGTCCTCGTACCATTTTCTAGAGAAATAGAGGACATACATAACTAATACAATCATAGGTACATAACTACTATTATCATGTTAGGTGTTGTCGTATATAAACGAGCTTTAGTTATCTATAAACATGAAAGCAAACAAAACATAAATAAAGTGAGAGATATTCTTACTTGGAAGCTGTAAGTTCAATGCTAATGTGTGTGTGGAGGAAGTATGGAACTTGCTCTGATATTACTCTGTAACGCCCCGCCTTCTACTGGCTAGGTTGTAAGGCCGGGGGTTACATTATGCTAAACTATTCTTGGGCTATCACTAAGAATCAAGGTGCGGAAAAGCTGAAATAATTAGAACCCTCTGCTATTTACTATAAAATCTAGAAATTATACTCAAAATACACTTCTGAAGTTGTACATATACCAAAGAAGGGAACCTAAACTTTCTATTTGATCAAAAAGCTGAAATCAGACACTTCTAGCTGAAATCAGACTCTCCAATCGATCGGCTGATCGATTGGAGTTGTCTGATCAATCCACTGATCGATTCAACTCGTTACTGTGCACAGGGTCAATTCTGGATCGATCGGCTGATTGATCCAGCCTGGCCAATCGATCCGATAATCGATTCAGAGGCTCTCTGTTCGCGGAAATTAAATTCCCGATCGATCGGCTGATCGATCCATGGCCGATCGATCAGCTGATCGATCCATGGCCGATCGATCAGCTAATTGATTCAACAACTCTCTATACGCGACAGACTACCTCCCAATCGATCGGCTGATTGATTGGGGACCCTCCAATCGATCGGCTGATCGATTGGGGACCCTCCAATCGATCGACTGATCGATTGGAACTCTGATTTCTGCTGCATTTCAGAATTTTGTGTACAACATGGATATATCAACTGATAAACACTAAGCTCTTACTGAACAGGTCATGATTCATAACTTACCGACTAACCTCAAGGTAACTAGAAGTCTAGGTATAACCTAATGCATACCTTCACGATTTATAACATTTAGACACTAAAAAGGTGCAGAAAATAAACTATAAGGAGTTCAAATCCTTTAACTTGCTGGTCTCCAAGGTCTTTATTCAAGTTCCTTCTCACACACATCTGGTCGCATTGAGCTCCAGCCTCCGCTAATCCATCTTCCCTTTACCTTTATCTGCAGTATAAGGAAAATGAAACTATAAGCTTGGGAGCTTAGTAAGAACCATCTACCTCACAAAAACATGCATTCAAAGAAATCATACTTTCAAAGGATGCTATTTGAAATACATGCTAATGATCATGCTGAAAATGCTAAAACATGGCATATGGGCATACAAGTCATGACAATCAAAGACTGAACATAAAGTTATTTGTTATATCGATAAGGAAACTAAACTGAAGCTGAGCTGTATTCATATATCTGGTTTGTGAAGTTTGAAAACTATTTTCATAAATAGATAAAAATACTAATCATGCTGCTGATGGCCCCGACAACTGTACTTGCTATGCGCGCATCCCTAACTAGGCCCGAGGTAGCTAGTCTCGAATCTAGTAGGGTTACTAGGTTATCTAAACCTAGGGACGACTATGGGAGCCCAACCCAAGGACATCTGAGAGTCCAGTACAGTGCCACTGATAAAAGTAAAATACTGTTCATAACTGATTTATCTCATCTTGCTTTTACTAGGTTATCTGAACCTAGAGCTAGGTTATCTAAACCTAGAGGCGACTATGGGAACCCACCCATTGGACCGTAGTCCCATATAAACTACAGCAAGACTAAGTATACTATTTAAAATGCATCTATGACATTTAACTGAACTATTAAAATGTCTACTGTAGCATATAACTGTACTAGGCATTTTATCGAACACCTGGTATGCTCTAACTCTGCATATGACTGCACTAAGAACATAAGAGCGAACTAAGGACATAAAAGCATGCAATTAGCTACTTATACTGCAGATGAGGGGTTACTTACTTCCTGTGCTAAGTTCTCTTACAATTCGATCGCTAGGTTTCTGGAGAAGAAGATCTCCTCGATGATCCTCTTTCGTCTAAGCGTTCTTCTTGCGGAGAGGAGCGTCCTCGTATCGGAGACGTCGCCGGAAGGTGCTCCTACGACCCTAGGGATGGAACCCTAGGTTTCCTTGGGCTTGGCGTGAAGAGAGGGTGCGGGAGAGAGAGGTTCGACGGTGAGGGTTTGAGGGAGAAAAGAAGTTGTCGTTCAAAATAATAAATCCCCACTTAACTTTCCTATTTATATTAAGTGACTAATACCACCCAACTAAATCATAAATATAATTTCTCTCCTTTCCTTTCAGCACACCCCTGCTGGGGCCCCATGGTTACTAAAGTCATCTATAAGTCATAGGGTCCGATAGGTCTCGGGTTCGATTCCCGTTTAGGCTGTTTTACGTTTTATTTAATTTTGCTACTTCTACTACTCCAAAAATTCTATAAAAATATTCTAAAATTCCAGAAAAATAATAGAATATTTCTAAAATTAATTTGAGAATTTTTAGGCGCTACACTCAATCCCGCCGAAACCGCAACGTGGATGAGCCTCGAACTGGTCGTTGCTTATCCGCCTGAGGGCGCCTCCAACCTGGATGGAGGGCACCCTCACGCTAGTGTCCAGGACGCCTCCAAGCTCTATGGAGGCACCCTCGCGCCTTGCTGCGAGGCTGTCTTTGCAAGTGACCCCAAGGCGCCTCCAAGCTCCATGGAGGGCGCCTCGGGTACTATTCATCCGAGGCAAACGTGTCCAATTCGCTTCCTGCAAAATACGTTAGTCCCAGAAACTAATCATACCTTGCAAAACAAAGTTAGCACAATATAAACATGATAAATAAAGTATTTGGCAGTTTCTGGACTGTCCGGTTCTGACTTCGAATTTCTCATCCGGAAATCCTAGGTCAAACTAACGCATATTGTTCCCTCACCGGAGAACGCGTCCTCACCTACTCCACTTAGGAGAATTTATCTGTTGCCAGACCGATCCTTCAGACCGTCTAGACTTTTGCTCAGCGCTCGAGGTTTCAAGACTTTCTGCTGGACGTCCGGTCCACGACCCGTCCAGTCTTCCACTTGGTTCGTGACACCAGCTCTTTCCACCTAGAGTCCCCGACTCTAGGACTTTTGTCCAAAGCTCTCGATCCCTAAGACTTTCACCTAGGGTTACCCACCCCCTAGGACCTAGGGTTACCACCCCTAGGGTTTTCAACCTGCCTAACCGTAGCTAAGACTTTTGCCTAAGTACACTTAGGATTTTCCTGTAAACTCATTTAAACATGTTAGACAACAAATTACTTTAACTTTGAACCCTTTGTTATTATCAAAACTTATGTTTAATCGTCGAATGTTATCCGCACCAACACTAAAAGCTATGAACAAGTAAAACAAATGTGTCTATGTGATTCATGTTTTTTCATTGTACATCTTACTCTAATATTTTTCTAATAAAAAGAAGTTTAAAAAATGAAATGAACTTTACAAATGATATTCACTCTCTGCTTAGCACTTTTAGATCCGTCAATACAAAACTTTTATACGATAGTAGTTTCTAGTTGATTCTTCTACATGACTTACTTAATTATAATTATTGTACCACCAAATAAAGAGGAACCATTAGGAAAGAAGTTTTATGATAATAATCGTTTCTAAAACTTGAGACATCCGTCGAGAGTAAATGTGTGAAACATAAATTTTGATATAGTATATTCAGATATTCGAATCGATTAATTTTAAAAATAATTGATGTAATTCTAAGGAAATTTTATATAGATAAATTAAAAAATACTCGTGATTAGTTAAAAGTGTTCACTTTATTTGACTATTCATGGGAGAAAAAATATTTACCAAAATGAAACGGAAATTTTGCACTTTTACCTTTTTCTAGATTCCATGTCCACGTACCAAATTTGGGGGTATTTTTTGCCTTGCACTGGACAAATTTCATTATTTTCTAAAGTACCCCTGTTAAAAGTATTAAGTCCATAGTTTGTCCATTATTGTTTTTTTAATAAAATTTTTTTCCCTCTGCTCTGTATTTTTCTTTCCCTAAGCTGCGGAGTCTTCTCTCTTTATCGAATCCAAGTTCCTTTTGGAGTTGGATCTCAGTAGATCGATCGGTGGAGCTACGATCTCGTGTCGATTTGGTTAGTTTTCAGTAGTTCCTTTCATTGGATTCGGATGGTCTTCTTTCTTAGATTTCCCTTCTGGCTCGAGATATCACCAACAAAAAAGGGAGTTTGGTTAAGCTAGGTTTTTCATTTCCTCCAGACTGATTTCGTCCTACTTTTGCACACATCAAGTTCTGCTTTTCCGCTATTACGCTTCTTTTTTCTTTCTTGTGTGATTTCATGTCATAGAGTTAGGTATGGTACAAATCTCATAGCGCTATTGAGGCCTGTCGAAAATTGATCTGTTTATCATTTCTTTTGGTTGGAATGATGGATCGGCATTTGGTATAAGATCTCTATGCAAAGCTGATTTTTTTTTCTTTTTGGCTAAAAAAGAGAGTTCGGAGAAATTTGGGGTTCTCTTCTTCTGAATTTTTCAAAAAAAAATTCTCATTGTTCTTTTTAGTTTAGTACTATTCAGTTGAAAATTTCAATACATGACGCGGCAGTTTGATCTCATATTTTTTTATTTTAATTATTTTGTGTTGGACGTTCATTCTCAAACAGTTTGGAGCCGTATAAGTTTATGGCAAATATGAGAACTGCTGCAAAGAGCTCAGCACATAGTGGGAAGCAATCTTTTCTTCCTCCAAAGTGCCCTTTTCCAACTGTATCACCATCCCATTTTGACTATGGATCTATAGGACCCAAATGTGTCCCTAGATCAAAAGAGGGGCAAAGGCACCATCAACGCACTTCCTCTGAGAGCTTTCTAATTGAGGAGCAACCATCCTGGCTTGATGACTTGCTTAATGAGCCAGAGATGCCAGTGAGGAGATCAGCTCATCGTCGTTCTACAAGTGACTCTTTTGCATATTTAGATGCTGCGAATTTTTCCCATACTGGTAATGTAGGTCAGGAGCAACTCAGGCAACTGAGCATTCCAGGCCTTCCAGTGTTTTCTCCTTGGAATTCCCAGGAGTCTGATCACCGTAAAGATGTACATCAGGTTCCTTATTCTCCGGATACGAATTCATTTGCAAGGCCTCAAAACAGAGTATGGGAGTCTACAGGAAATTTCATCAGTAATCCTAGCAACACTTTCATTGAAAAGGAAAAGACCATTCATCCACGGTCATCCTGCACTAGTACTGAATCTGATCTATTCAAAACTAGTTTCTGTGAAAAGAATGATCACCCAGATTCTACGCAAGATGCAAAGAGTACCTCTGAGAACAAGGATAATTTTAAGCAGATGGAATTAGATTCAAAGAGAGTTAAACAGTAAGTCTGAATTCATTTTTATTACATTGGATTTGTTTGAATTAATTGCCAATTTAGTTCTTTTGCATGTGCGGGATGTTTTTGTATGTGCATTGCCAAATGACTTATTTAGCATCAATATCAAGATTTAGGTTAGGTCAATTATTCTGGTTGCTTGTTGAGCCGCAAGTAAACTTACTTTGCCCTTTTTCCTAAACATTACTTTCTTAAAGATTTGAAACCCTTAATATTTCTTTTCTGTATATATATATATATATATATATATATATTTGAGATAAGTGGTTAACCAAGTAACTTGAGAAAGAGCAAGGGGTTCTTCAGATCATGATATTATCCTATAAATTAATGGATTGGATATGAGCTAGATAAGTATAAGTGTACCCAGGGGGAATATCAAAAATATAAATATATAAATTTGTTTTTTCCCCTTATCTTGGGCTTTTGAGATAATTGGTTAGCCAATCAACTTCAAAAAATCTCAAGCAAAGTAGGAATTTTATTTACATTATTTGTTCCATATAAAATGTTCAAGTGAATTGAACCTCTCTCTCTCTCTCTCTTTTTCAAGTTCCCATTCTACATTTGCATGTACTTTGAAAACGAAACATGGAAGATAGTTATGAACTTAACCTATGAAATTTTCTTTGTAACAAAAAAATATTCAGCTAGATAGCCTTTAATTTTGTTACATTCATATCTATAGTTACATGTAATAGTCTTTAGTTTTGTTTTCTGCACCAATCAGAAACTTAATGATTAAAATAGTTGTTGTTAAACTAAACATAGTGCATACCTAATATCAATTCTACAGAAGCCAAAATCATAACTAGTTGCAACTGTTCTTTCTTCTTCATTGGATTTCTGTATTCCTATGGCAAAAAAATTTCCTGTGAGCAATGGTAAAATCAGAATTGGAAGTCCTTATATAAAACTATGGGAAAACATGATTTTGTAACTATATATAAGCTGAAAATATATTTTCATAAATTTTGAGATATGATAGTGTAGCTAGTTTTTTATAAAGGTCTGTGTTTAGGTTTTCTAAATAAGTGTGTTTAGAAAATATTATTTTATGAAGAGGTAGTTGTAGTCTCAATGTATGGAAAGGCATTCAGATCCCATGTCTTAGACAAAGTTTTAGCTAATATAATTTTCAATAAATGATACTTGTTGTGGAATGTGTTTTACTTGGTGCAACTTAAGCAAGGACCATTTCATCTATGATTATTAAGTTTAGTTTACACACTCCTCGTTTCATTCACAATTTCTTGCTCGCTTTTTTCTACTCTACTTTGTGAATGATCAATAGTTGGGACCAAGGTTTAAAATTTTGATCCGTACCGAGGTTTCGGTCTTAGACTAGAACGATATTGTTTCGGTATCGTATCGTGCCGATATGGTTTCAGTATTTTTTTATTTATATATAGTAATTATAAAATAAATATGTTTATGGTGTATATAAAAATAAGTTGTATATTGATTTTGTATAAATTCTCAATTATTGAACAACTTAATATATTAAGTTAGAAAAAATAATTAAATATAGTTTTCTTTAAATAAAATTGATTTATCAATAACTCGAATTAAAATTGATCTATCTGTAATAATAAGTATATAAATTAATACAAAGATATTACTTTATATATAATGTTTATATAAATTTATTATTTATTCATTTAATTAATTATTAATTAAATAATATTGATCTTGAGCCAATATTCTCGGGGATGACTAACTAGGGAGCTAGCACGAGTGTTGACTGCTATCATTGAAACTGCAAGGAGAGGGAGACCGAAGGGAGAAATCACCATCACCACCGTCACCTGAAGCACCTGCAGATGGACAAAAATAGAAGAAAAAAAGAGGGTTAGAAGGGCACACTGAGAATGTCGCGGCGTTTACTCCTCCAATGCTCAAGTCAGAGACGGCGAGACGATGAGAAAATATGAAGCAAGCAAGAGAATAGTAGAATTTCTGATGTCATCACATACCAAGCCCGCAAGAGCAGGCCGTGGAGGCCGGAGGTGGCTTGGAGGCCGGATTCAATTCGGAGGTCGGAGTCGGCGCGAAGGCCGGAGGCGGCTGGGAGGCCGAAGGTGGCTCAGCATCCGGAGTCGGCTAGGAGGCTGGAGGTGGCATGGAGGCTGAATTCGGCTTGGAGGTCGAAGTCAGCGCGGAGGCTGAAGGTGGCTTGGAGGCCGGAGAATAGAATAGAATAGAATGAGTTTCCCTCTCTCGTTCTTGACATACCATTTTATACCATTGCCAGTGACCTTCTATCTTGCCCCTGTTTAATGATAATGTTTTAATTATGGGTAGATAAAGTATTCCCCTTGACTTCTCCTGATGTTTAATGAAACCATATTTATGATGGATGAAGTATCTCTTCTGAAATATCACGCATACTTAGAAATTATTTAAATTAATTAAATAGAAATTTTAATTTCCATCGGGAAAGAGAAACGTCGTAGCTCGCGGCAGATCGCTGGACACCTTCAGCGCCGCAGGAGGTGTCCCGTGATGCCTTCGGCGCCGAAGGTATTGCAGGACGCTTCCGGCGCCTCCGGAAGTGTCCCGACACTTCCTGTGTCGCCAGAGGCCTCCCGCGACTCCTCTAGCATCGCCTGCGACGCATCCAAGACTAGGACGTCTCCAGTGCCGGGTTCGCCCGCCAGCAGAACAATAAAAATCGTCCGTGCCGGGTGACATGGAACGACATTTCATTCTATGGTTGGGACTAACATAAGGTATTAATGTCAACTTTATTAACTATTATTGATTTTGACTCCATTAATTATCTTTTAGTGAAGGATTTAAATATCATAACATTTCAGTCAGCATGGTCAAGATATATTATTCTACTGCCTATTGAAACTGAAACTGACACAATATATTATACCCAAGTTGAATTAAATTCAAGTTATTAATTGAACAATTTAATTAAAACTTGGTGTAATGGTTTAATGGGTGAGTTTGTGGAAAATTGCGACCCAATTAGAGTCTAGAAGATGTTATTTGAGTTGGTTTTGCTGGAATAGGAAGTGGGCTTAACCTGGGTTTGATTTGGGCTATATTCAAAGCTGAATTGGTCTGAACTGAATCCAGTTCACTTGTAAAATGTTGGATTTTATGAATTGGTCTTAATCTCTCTCACATCCACTTCTCTTTTGTGGGATCACTTTTAGCCCTCACATGGATCCTATAAGGTCCCTCTTCCTTCATTCTACCTCCTATGTACAACTGCTTGAGGCAATATTGAGACCGGGCATATGGAGCAGCTCGTGGTGACTAGTTCTCTTGCCATGTCCTAGTGATGACCTCTCCCTTTTATGAAATAGTGACAACACAAAACCCCTCTCCTTTTCTTTTGATCCCCCTCTTGCATTGGCTACTTCTTTTCTCATCACATGTTCAATGCCAAGAAATGCTGAAATTGGTATACTCTGTAGTCTGTTTGGCTGGCCTGGAATCTGGTGCAGATGGATTTAAATGCTTCTTATTTTGAAAATCTGAGTTTGCTGGTGCATCCTGGAGCAAGATTTGGTGTTTTCCATGATGCCATCAGCGTTACTGAACACTGCTGAACATATGCTAATGTACAGGACTGAATTTGTTTACTGGAATAGATGCTCCCTGTATTTGGAGCTACTAGAAAATTGGTTTGAAGCTAGTACTAGATGCTTGCATTTTGTAGGCTGGATATGGTATAAAATATGATGGATTTTGGGTTGGTGACAAATTGAATTTTTATTGTTCTGCCTCCTGAATCTGGGTGCTTGGTACGCTGTTAAAAGTTTGAAATCAAGTTTAGTGAGGTAGCTGATGGTTTTAAGGGAATTTGGCTTTGTTTAGAGTTTAACTTCACTGTTCATGTTATTAAATAAAGGTGCTCAAGCTGTATTGGATGTCATTTTTATGTACATGGAGTTTGAAGTGGGGTTTTTCCTTATAGCTGATCATTTGTAAAAATGATTTCTATGCATTGCTGTAACTGATCCAATTTCATGGGCGCTGATGGGGTTGATTCTGAGAAGGCATCATTGTCTTGGTGGGTGGCTTTTTGTACTGCATTGCCTTCAAGCACACAATGATGACCATCACTGAGTGCCTTTTTGTACTACTTTTCCTTCAAGCACACAATGATGACCATCACAAGTTGCCCTTAGAGCAGGTGCTTCAAGGAGTGACAATAGGGATTGAGAGGCTACTGTCAGAGTAAATCAAGATTTAAAATTTCGACCCATATCGAGGTTTCGGTCCTAGACCGGAACGATATAGTTTCGGTACCGTATCGTGCTTAAATATAAAATATATTAATTAAAAAATAAAATATTTAAAAAATAAACAAAATAAACAATATAAAAAATAATCTTTTAAAAAAGGAAAAGATATGAAAATAGATAAATAAATAAATAAAAATTTTATTATAATTTTTAAATTAAAATAAATAAAATATAAAATTAATTAGATAATTTTATTAGGTTTAATAAAGTCTCTTTAGATTATCTCCATCATAGCTAGGAGTTGATTAAAATAATTAACCTAAGTTTAATTAAAAAAAATCTGAAATCCGACACCACACATGAGCTTGCGCGACTTTGGCGCTACCGCGAGGTTGTGCAACCCCTCAACTATGGCCGCGGGGATCGCGTGACTCCTCCAGTGCGACCGCAGTGGTCGTGCGGTTCCTTTGCAGCGGCCGCAGGGTAGTGTGATGCCTCCACGGCGACAGTGGAAGGGTTATGCAACCCCTCCGCTGCTTGCGGGGTCAAGCGACCGTTGTGGCCACGGGATAGCGCAACACGTAACAACTATCATGGGTATGGTGCCGAAGTCGTGCTAGTGCCGGTCGCCAAGAGGAACCAGATATTTTGCCCGTTTCGACCATCTCGGCATGACACTTTAAACCATGGAGCAAATTGTGGAAGGCGGTGGCGATATGCAAGGTGATCTTGCGTGGTGGGGGCAAGGAGAGGTGGAGTGGATGCCAAAGGTATAGGAGGGTGGTTAACTTAACTATATAAAATTATCATTGGTTCACTAAACTAAATGAAATGTGTTATTGTGGAAAATCTTTCTATGAGCACCAAAACAAATCATGAAATTGATTAGTTCTAGGTAGTTCTAAAACAAAATTCATGCTAAGGTCTTTCTAAGGCTTTACAATGGTAGTTTCACATTAGTATCGCCTATTTTTCCTGAAGGCCCTTTATTTATGAGGTATGAAAACAACTAGGAAAAGAAATAGGTTAGGAAAAAACTTATTGGAAAAAGCTTTGGAAATATTTTTTGTAGTTTTGATATCATTAGAGGGAAGGAAAGAAGTAGAATTTTTTTTTGTTTTGACCATTTCCATGGAAAGAAGGAAAGAAGTACAAAAATGTAAATTTTGAAGTTTTTTTATTATCAAATAAAATATAAGAACCAAATAAAATATATATGAACCAAATATAGATTTGAAAAAGATACTTTTGTTTTTTTATAGTTGAATTTGAGCTGCATTGCGCAAAAATAGTAACTTTTCTAGCCAGATCAGTGGGAATTAGAATTGTGAAAAGTCAAAGAAAGGTTTCCTAGTATTTTCCTTCTCTAGGAAATAGAGGGTAAGGAAGTGCCCTTTAAAAGCTTTCATGCTTTTGATAAATCTCTTCCATATCGAGTCAAGCACGAACAACTTAACCTTTCTCTCTCTTTTTTTTTAAAGTTGATTGGTTAACCTATTTGGCTTTAATCTAGGTTCTCTCCTAACATTGTATGTATGTATAATGCTTAGGACTTGCATTGATTCTCTGTTAAACTTAAAGATAATATATTAGGGGATCAAGGCTAATAACATATGAGGATCCATATAGCCGACTTCACTTAATGAGATAAAGGCTTAGTTATTGTTATATAAAAAATCAGACTGAGTTGGATTTGGATTGACATTGGTGATTGGACATTCCAATTTTGAGTGTGTTTTCAAATGCATACTAAGAATTCTCTCAAGATGAAATTGGCCAAACTCTTTACTAAGTAGAAGAAATCCATTAAGAGAAATCATTGTGACTGTCAGACAAGGAGGAGAGGTGTCAAGATCCATTACAGCTGCTAGACAAAGGAGGAGAGGAGATGTCTTATGACATTCTGCAAGAAGGTAGTGTGTGAGTCAGTCATGTTGTTTTTCTCGCTTTTCTATACGTGTGCAAGGTAAAGAAGACTCATATACAGGAGTTGGGACAAAAAAAAGATAGGGACATAGGGTGTAGGGCAAGTATTTTAGATAATTAACTAATTTTTAAAATGGTTATAACTAATAGTAGTTTAATAATTAATTAATTTTGAACAATTATTAATAAATGGTTTATTCTAGTAATTAAGTTAATTTAAATTTAATTAATGTAATAATGTAACTAATTTTATTTAATTTAAACAAATATAATTAATTACTTTAATTGGATAAGTTTAGTATGAATGTTTTATTTAGAGTAGACATCTCTTAGCTCGTACCTAAGGCTTATGAATATTACCATATTTTGGAAATTGATCTACTTTTCTAAACATGCTTATGAGTTCATTCTCTTTGAATGATCTCATAATGTTGTACTCTTATATTTTGCTAATTCTTTAGTTTGTTCACTGACATAGTCAGGACCTCTAATCTAGTTCTTAGGAATTTAAGTTTGTCTTTATGTTGCTGTATTTTGTTCAAGATTATTGCACCTAGTATCTATATCTCTCAAAGTGATAGTATTTCCTCTCATCATGGCTAATGTAAGGGAAATAAGTGTTGACAATAATTAAGTGTAGAATAAAGTGCAAAGAATAATTATGATTAAGCTAGAGACAAGTAAGAGGCTATGATAGTATTATTATTATTATTATTATTATTATTTTTGCTAAAGTGATGATGGAATTTTGTGAAAAGACATTAATACTAAAATCGATGAATCTAACAAATTTAAACAAATGTAAATTTCAATAATAGGTGTAATTATATAGAAGTGATGTGAGTCAATTTGTTGTTAAAATTGCTAAGTCAAGATCATGGTGAGGAAGTCGACATTAGGATTCAAAAAAATTCAAAAGAGCACCCTTTATTATCTTAAAAAGGGCGCTCCATTTTAAGAAAATATTCAAAAGGCCCCTATCATATTTTTTATATTGAAAATATCCTTATTCCAACATTGTTGTAGTAAATATGACTGAAGCTACTACAACGTGTAGTAGTTACAGTTATAATTGCTACAAAATATGTTAAAGTAAACTAGCTAAATGTTTTCATTTTGGTCTAACTTGGTCAGGTCAAAATTACTACACTTGAAATATTGTTGTATCAAAATAATCGATACTAACTGCACCAAATAGCTTCAACTTCGTCAAAAACACTTCAACATTGTTATAGTAGCTATGACCATAGCTACTACAATTGTAGCAACTATGGATTGACACATTAGCTGCTACAATATGAAGCAAATTGTGGCAACTATGGTCATAGCTGCTATAATTGTAGTAGCTATGATCATAGTTGTTACAATGTGTAGCGGCTAAGATCATAGTTATTACAACATTGAAGTGATTTGGACAAAGTTGAAGTAATTTTAATCTAAGTTGGTAAAGTACAATATATCTTTTTATAGCAATGTTCCATGTGTAGTAACCGATCCCATCTAATAATTTTGATCAAGTTGAAGTAATTTTTCTCTATGTTATAACAACTATGTTTATAGCAGTGTTCTAAAAATCGGCCTAGGCACCAGCCGACCGCAACGAAAACATGCTAGTCAGTCAGCCTAGGGGGCCTTAGCGCTTAGGCGAGATTAGGCGGCCCTAGGCATCGATTAATCAATCGAATCGTCTAGGCACGACGGAAATAGTGCAAGTTTTCATATTTTTTTTTAGTTTGGGCTTTTAAATTTAAAGCCAAATTAAAAAAAATAAATGTAACATTTTTTGTATTGAGCTTAAGTTTTATAAATCCTAAACTTTGGTCCAACAAGAAAATCGATTTGTTAGCTTGGCCTAATGGTTAGCATCAAACTTCATCTTCATCGTACTGAGCACATGAAGAAGTCCACATTTATGAGAAATCAGAGAGTTAAAAGGCTAGAGAAATCAATTTGAAGAAAAATTTGTTGGCTGATCTTTCTTCAACTGAGTGACTTGAAAGCGATTGAATTGAAGGTTGACCAAAGTCTCATCCTTTGGAGACGTCATTTCATCATACAACTCAAAAAAAATTCTAGGGTGAGAGAACTTCACGAGAATGATTTTGCATCCGAAGAAGAAGAGGAGGATCACAATGATGATATTGAGTTTGTGTCCGATGAAAAACAAGTTATTGAAAATTAGGGAGAAAAAGTAGAATAAATTTGTGATATTTTATTAGTTGTGTAATTTTGAATTCATTTTAAATTTGATGTTATTGTGTTGGAGTTATAGAATGTGATTTATTATGTAATTTATGTTAATACCGTGAAATTCACCTAGTGGTGCCTAGTCCCCGCCTAGGTGCTAGGCGCTGGTCTAGCGCCTAACGAATTTTAGAACTTTGGTTTATAGCTACTAAACAACGAAATGATGGTTCGTTGGAAAATAGGAATAATGAATGGGTTGTTGGGTGACTGTGTGAGAGGAGTGTAAGTCTATTTTTGGTATTTTTAGTGTGCAGCTATGTTGGATCAGAGAAGAGTATTCCATGAGACAGTTGCATTTGCAAGCAGGAGAGAGCTGACTAGTGTAATGGGGCGTCAAGATCGGATATTTCTATCATTGGTATGTGGGAAGATGGAGAAAGAGATGGAATCCAAATATTTGGAGTTTTCGTTGCGAGTGGATCTACCAGTCTAAGTGTGTCTATTGTAATATGTCATTAGAGTAGCAGGGTGGCCAAGGAAAATTGAGATAATCCAAATAGAGGAGTTGTGGTTCCTTTACATGGCCAATGATGACCTATTCTCCTATAATCCTAGTCCTTAATGACCTATTCTCATAAATAATTTATTCTCCTATGATAAGGTTAAATCTATCTAGTTTATTATGACCAGTAAACTAAATAAGAAGAGCGTTTTATAAGATCTAGAAAATTAATTTTAATTGCTGTATTAATCATCCATGGCTATATAGCATAAAATGTGTAATCATCACTATGCTCATTTAGGAACCTTACAATAAGCCAACAACTTCCAAATCGAAAATTAGCTTGGTGTGACACAGAATTACTTTTCATTCTTATACTTTGCAGTTTTTTTAGGTGGGGTGGGGTTGTGCAGTTTCTAGTGTACTCATGAATTTTTATTTAGAAATAAAAATATGTGAAATTTATTTTGCAAGTTTTTCTTGAATTTGATATCTTGTATCACAGGCAATATGCTCAGCGGTCTCGGGTTCGTAAACTCCAGTACATTGCTGAGCTTGAAAACCATGTCCAGGCATTACAGGTAAAAAAATATTAGATATCTTAATCAAGGAATTCATTGAACATTCTTTTCTTCTTTTTTTTTAATCTTTGTCTGTCTTCTAACTTCACCAATTTCAACAGGCAGAAGGATTGGAAGTTGCTGCTGAACTTGAATTTTTGGACCAGCAAAATCTTATTCTGAATTTGGAGAATCAAACCTTGAAGCAGAGACTTGATAGTCTAGCTCAGGAGAAGCTTATAAAACGTGGTCAGTGTTTTGTTTTTCATGGTGTCACAGTTTCATGATCCTTGTGTTTTTGAGGAGTTTACAGTAAAGTTAGATACTGGGTTAGTGATTGATATTAATATCCTTTGAATGGTGGATTAATCAATGTGGAATATGGAGTTATTCTCATTTATAAGTTTGCAACATTTACTGATACCTTAGTTGAATAAATTCTGCAAACATTACTGATATCTGAGATAAAATATAAGACTCTTGCTCACATTTTATCTCAGATATTTTTTTAGCCATGGCCTACCTCGGGCATGTTCATAAACAAATTGCTAACATCATGTTATCAGTAATTACTGTACTACCAGCCATGAAATTGCCCTTCTTGCTTCCTTCTTGCTCCCCTTCCAACACTAAATTCCACCCTTCCCCCTCCTCCTGCTGAAAGGCCTCACCTTCACTCTTGTTGCTTCCATCCTTGCCACACCACAATAGAATAGAGGGGTCGTGATCCAGTTATGTTGACTAAAAGGTGATTCTCACCCAAGATTTAAATTTTGAGCATTGCCTGAGTATCATACCGTGCTGATATGAATTTAGTACCTTTTTAATTATAAAAAATATTAATTAAAATATTTTTATTTATATTTAATCGTGGTAGGTACTTATTATTAAATTATTTGAAATGTTGAATTTAAGTTTTGATATTATAAATATTTGATGCTTATTAAGTCAATTTAGAATTCACTAAAGTCCACACAAGGCAGAATTAAGTAGGTTTAAACCAGATTTATATGTAGAATAATTTAGTTTATTAATAGTAGTATAATTTGTAAAGTTAGAAATTATATTATATTTATTTTTTTATCTTAATAATCCATTTCCTACCTCCTTAAAGTTTTTTTCTATATTTATCTCATGGACGGATAAAGAAGGGAAAAGGATAATCATCTTGAAAGAGGTTAATAGGTTATTTACCTTGTGAAAAAATGAAAAAGAAGGGAAAAGGATAATCATCTTGAAAGAGGTTAATAGGTTATTTACCTTGTGAAAAAATGAAAGATAGCAAAAAAAATTAATCTATCTTTAATGATTTTTTTCTCTTTGTTCACATTCTTATACTGATGTAGGAAAAAAAATTAATAAGGAAGAAAAAAAATTCATGGATGTTTGATGAAAAAAAATTAAGGAAAAAATTAACATGGAACCGGAATTACTATCTAAAAATAAAATTTTCAATCTAAACTTAAAACATAAAAGAAAACAATAAAAAAAATTTTAAAAATAAAACAATTGTGGCAACTTCGGGGACCACAAGGAAGCCCCACGGGATTGTGGCAACCTCTGCGATCGCGCGGAGGCCTCGCGGGGTTACCACGGCTTCTACGACCACGCGGAAGCCCCATAAGGTTGCGGTATCCCTCTCGACCTCACTAAGTTGTCGTAAGTCTCAACGGCCTCGTAATGTCGATAACGGTGTTGGTTGGTAGGTAAATGGCGAATTCTACCTGTGTCGACTGACATAACACGATATTTAATTCCCTGTTCTCACCTACAAAATAATTTTTGTTTTGGAAAAAAAAAGTAGAAATAGTGGTGGATCCCATTTCTAAAAGAATATAACAATGGTTGTATCATGGTTTAAAGTTATCATTCCTTTGGGGGTTTCAGTCCTCTGGATGGTATAGCTTTGGTATAGTTCATGACACAGCATGCTTCATCATGATAATTTAAATTAGTTTTGCTCCTTTAATCATAATTCACTTGAGTGATTTACTTCTAAACACAAGGAAATAGAAATAGAGGTTTGATAATTAATTGATTTAACATTTTGTTGTACCATATTGTCCAAATATTTGGCTTGGTCCAAATTGAGATTAATTCAAATAAGTTTCACTCAAATAACTCATTTACCCTTAGATTTTTCTACTTTTGAAGTAATTTATAGAAATTGGTAATTCAAATTAATTAAAATTTTATTATATTACGACCAATACTTGACATCTATTAAATAAAACATGTGAAATGAATTCAAATTAGTTTTAATTTTTTTTCCTCTAACTATTACAAATAAAATGACAATTTGCTATACCACATACTAATACCCAAATCGCGCACCACACTTTCATATTTATCAAATCATGCATTATTTTTTTCAAAAATACCTCTCCCTCTGGACACGTTTATCTGACTCACTCGAGAACCAAAGTACATTTAAAATATCAAAAGTAGTATTTTTCTCTCTTAAAAAAGTTAATTTTTTTAAAACCTTACCCATGATAAATATGTGGTGTAATCAAGAATGAAGGACAGGATTACACTCAGGAGAGTCCCAAGAGTATATGGTCATGATTTGGATTGAATTTAATAAGTCTACGGTCATCACAATGAGTTTTGGCCAAAACTCATTGATTGTTGGGACACTCCGGAATTTGTGTGTGTGTGTGTGAATACAATGAAGCTCACACAAGAGTACAACTCGAAACAAGAAGTAAATGTACAAAAATATAATGAAGAACCTCTCTTGTTTGATCTCTTGTATCTTGAAGACGCCTCTGGACCAGTTGGAAATTGTAGCAGCACTTGTCTTCCAAGCTCAAAGTTCGACGAATAGTACCGGAGAAGAATCGTGTAAGTGTTGTTACGTTTGAACCTCGTCGTCACCTTTATACTCCGCGATTTAGGGTTTCCAATTGATTGGGCTTACTCCCCAATCGATTGTCACGTCAAATCTAGGCGATCCTAGTCGTTCAAAGCTCGCAACCTCGGCAACGGGCATATCCCAATTGATCTGCTGATTGATTGGGTTAGCTGGATCGATCATCCATATGTCTTCTGTGCTCTCACAGAAGACCCTGGAATCGATTAACCAATCTATTTTGGTCACCTCGCGTCATCACGAGAAAACCATCTCCAATCGATCGGCTAATTGATTGGAGATTGGGAGACCTTCTGTGCTCATGCGATTTCCTCTCAATCGATCACTTGATCGATTGAACTCCTCACATCAAAAGCACTGTCGAATTGATCCACTGATCGATTGAGCTTTGACTCAATTGACCACCTAATCGATTGACCAACCCAAACTTGCTTAACTCAAGTATAGGATTCTCAATCCTAATATCTGGTCAACCGTGACCTGTTGGGATTTCGTTACTAAGTGTTCGATCAATTCTTTGACCCACGTAGACTTTCCTCCTCGTGTCAAGTGTCTAGTCAACCTTGACCCACTTTGACTTACCGTCGCATGTCAAGTGTCCGCTCCTCCATAACCCACTTGGACTTCCAAACATTCGATCAGCCTTGACCCACCTGGATTTCTACATGTCTGGTTTCACTTACCAGTACTTTTCACCACCTGGACTCACCAGGATTTCCCTCTGCCTAGCTTCACTTACTAGGGCTTTTCACCACCTGGCTTCACTCACCATGATTTCCCTCTACCTAGTTTCACTTACTAGGGCTTTTTACCACTGTCTAGCTTAACTCAGACTTTCCAACTATCTGGATTCACTCACCAGGACTTTCTAGCTATCTGACTTCACTCACCAAGACTTCCCAATCTACTTGGCTTCACTCATCAGGATTTTCTACACCAAGTATTCGGTCAACACTGACTTACTTAGATTTTCTTTTTCTTCCAACCTTCCCGTTGGACTTACCCTTGCCTAACCTCCAGTTAAGACTTCCTAGTCAAGTATTCGGTCAACGTTGACCTACTTGACTCTTCTGGTCCCCCTTTGACCGTCAATATCTCATATGAACAATTGCACCTGCAATCTCTATACATTATCAAATATCCAAACTCAAAAATCAAGACTCAAATTTAAGCCAACTCAAGCTTAGTTGGTCAACTTTGACCTAGGAGAAATTGCACCAACAATCTCCCCTTTTTGATGTTTGACAATAGTTTAAGTTAAGCTAATCTTATAGCCTCAACTTGTTCTTCATGCCACAACATGAATGAGAGTTTTCTTCATTATTCTCCTTTCCAAGAGGGTAATCTCCCTGTTTGGGTAAATGAAGGTTTCCTAATTTAAACCCTACATTCTCCCACTTTGCACACATCAAAAACTCTCCCCCTGAAGAGATATCCACATGTTGTTCACAACCTCATTTGTTGCTCACAACATCACAATGAAGGCCTTATACCCTTCATTGTCTCCAAATGCTTATCTTAGAGCATACATCCATCACAATGAAGATTTTCATTTTTCCATTGTTTCGTTAAAAAAAATCTAATTCATGTCTTTAAGGAGTAGCTCCCTCTCAAAGCATGCTTAAATTTTCTATCATTGCACCAACAATGACTTGGAGTTTCTAAACCTTTAGGAAACCTAAAATTTGAAGTTTTGATGCTCAAAAATCAACTTTAAAACTAAACCTCATCCTAAACTCCAACTTAGTCTTCTTTAATCATCTCATTCTTATTTTCATCTGGAAAACTACCCTTAAATACATATAAATGAATATCTTAGGGTTAGGGATGGTTAACACGACTGAAATTAGACCATTTCAGCCAAAAGACAGTCTCTTAATCGATTGACATTGGGACTCAATCGATTAAAGTCATTCAATCGATCAACTGATCGATTCCGTGAGCTTCTGTTCGCGGAAAAGCACTCGATCAAGTCAAGGTTAATCAATCAACTAATCGATTCCGCGAGCTTCTATTTATGGAAAACCTAGTGCAATCGATCAACCGATCGATTGAACATCCCCAATTGATTGGTCGATTGATTTTCTGAAATCAAATTTCAGCCGAATTTCAGAAATTTCTAGATAATTCTATGATTTTTCAAAAATCATGAAATTTTGCGTAGACATTATTTACTATGATGGAAAAATAGTTTTCTAAGAAATTAATTTCTATTTTTAAAGATTGGTACAAAATTTGAAACTATTGAAAACTTCAATATTTTGCTCTAGTTTGTGTCTAATTATACAATGGTAATTCCTATCAAAAGATAGCCTTCGCCAAGGTGTTTCAAAAGCATTTTGAAATGATTTTCAAAACCAATTTTCAATCATGTTCCTTCGGTTAAATGCACATGACTTGTACACTAGTTTTCTCAATGATTGGATTACACATAACTATGTATTTTGATAAAATTAAAACTCAAAATGATGCACTAAATCAACATCTTGAGTTTTGTTCATCCTCCTAACATCTCATTTGTATCTAATGTGCATCAAGACACATACAAGTCAACTTATGATCTTTGTGAGATGTAGATATTGGTTTTCCCTAATCTAAGCGTTTATGCATATTTATCTAGGCATTTAAATTATGATCATGCACCTATAATGTCATTTGATAGCTAATGTCATTGTCCTTAATTACAAGGAATTAAACTAATGCATGATGATTTATGACATACATCAAAATAAATAATTTTTAAAAGAAAACATGTTACAGCTACATGATATATGTATGACATGACATGTGATATTTTCATTATGATATGAATGCAAAATATGATGTCATGGCATATGATGGGCAAATAATTATGACAATTTAGCATAAATAATATACCTAGATTATCTATCTAAATATCTCTAATTAATTTCTAAATTTAAAGAATAGACCTAAATTTGCCCTTATTTCCCAAGAGAATGCTAAATTCTCAATTTGATATTTGTTTGACCCTTCCTATTCGTGTCAATTTTAATTAAGTCCAATTCTTCAAAGTTTTGACACATTTTTCTCTTCCAAAAGAGTAAACATTTTAAACCTTCATTTTTAAAGGTTAACAAAACCTTGAAAATGTCTCCAAGTGTCAAACTTCATAAAGGCTAGGTTAACTACCCTTCCAATTGGAGTTGACACTCTCTAAATCCATCAGAGTGTAGAGAACACACTCTTAGGAACCCGAAACCTATTGGTGCTTTTTAGGTGTGCTAGGTACTCATTAGGGATAACTTCCCTAGTTACCTTCCTAATGACCTTCTTAGGCTTCTTAGACGCTTTGACCATGCTAAACTCTAAGTCAACTCTAGGGATAACTTCTCTTGTGACTTTCTTAGTGACTTTCTTAGACTTCTTAAAAGCCTTAGTTGCATTGGCCTTTCCAAGGTTAACTCTAGAGATGACTTTCCTTATAACCTTGACTTGACCCCTAGTCCTAGGGTTAGTTTCATAACTATATGGAACTCTATGATAAGAAGAGACATCCTTCTTGGCTTGAGGTTTATATCTCAAACCTCACCTACTATTGGATTGTTCTTGTCTATCCATCCCTAGATTATGCTTATTTGACCCCTTAAAAATATTTTCCATTCTTTTTATGGTCTCTTCCAATTTATCAAGCTTTGACTTCAAGGCTTGGTTTTCTATCTTTAAATTCTTGCATGTGGATTTTTCTATATTGCTTTGGCATTTTTATCTTTAGGCTTTATATCTATAATCCTTAGAATTCTTGCCTAATTTGTTATCTACCTTTCTAACCTTGGTACGGTAGTTTTGGCATGATATGATACATATTTTTTTTTAATTTTATCATGCTTCCTATTTTCATGATAAATAACATTAAAATGATAAAGATTAGACCTAGCATGCATTTTATCATGGCTTATAGGAATTACTTCAATAAATGATACCTTGAGTTTGCTTTTGAGAGTTCCCCTTAAGTTGAGCTTCCTTCTTTGACCTTGATCGGATTCCTTCCCTTTGGACATTTTGATAATGTCTCTTTTGATTGCAAGAAAAACACACAATGTGCCCCTTGCCTTTTCGCACAAGGGGACCGACTCCCTTAGGCTTCCCCTTGCCTTTTGATGTCAATCAACCCTTCTTCTTGGTCAGCTTCGGACACTTGCTCTTATAATGTCCACTTTTCCTACACTCAAAGCACATAATGTGACTTTTATTATTTACAATTGAAATTGTTATACCTTCTTTACTTGTAGGGTGGCACATGACCCTTCTTTTAATCCGGATGTAAAGGCTTCTTCTTGATCCCGTGCCAAAGATTGACGCTCCCCCTCAATCCTTGAGATGGATGCCTCTTCATCTTCATCTTCATCTTCATCCTCGGATGTTGAGCATCTCTCAACTTCCGAATCATCATTTATGTGAAACAAAGAGTATCTTCCTTTGCCTTTGTCCTTGTGCTCTCTTGACGATGGACCTTCTTCGATTTCTTCTCCTTTGGAAGATGAGCATCTCTCAACTTCCAAATCTTCTTCTTCGTGATCCAATGAGTCTCCCGTTTTAGATTCTTCTTGATTTGGCATAGTGGAGGGATCTCCATGAATCTTTGCCAACTTGCTCCAGCTCCTTGGCATCATGATAATATCTAATTTTGCTCAAAATGTTGCTAGGTAATAAATTGACCAATAGTTTGGTCACCTTGTCATTTGCCTCACATATTTGAATTTGCTCCTTGCTCCAATTGCTTCTCTTGATGATTTTACCTTTGCTATCCTTTTGGAGTCTTAAATTCTTCCATTAGAGTAAATCATTGCTCTATCTCCGCCATCAAGAAATTTTCGATCCTTGATTTCCAAATATCGAAGTTTGCCAATGTGAACGGTGGAGCCATTTGAGTATCATATCCAAGTCCATCACGGAAGTCCATCTTGAAGTTGAGCTCTTTTGATGAAGTCTTTGACATTGTTAAAATTAGGGCATCAACTTCTTCCTTTAGCTCGTTGCCCTTTCCGGCAATATGTCTAGTGAAGAGTGACCTCGCTTTGATACCACTTGTTGGGACACTTTGGAGTTATAGGGGGGTGAATAGCTCGTCTCGCATCGTCGATGTTGATTTGCAGCGGAAAATATGATGCAAGCTCCTCCAATGCTAACATAAATCCGTATCCACCTTAAGATGAGGTGACTAATCCAAGGATCTACACACGAGCACACTCTCCACTTTCAAAAACACTCCTCAAAATAATCCGAGGGTGGAGAAACCTCATTCAAGCTCACGCAAGAGTACAACTCGAAACAAGAAGTAAATATATAAAAATACAATGAAGAACCTTTCTTGTTTAATCTCTTGTATCTTGAAGATGCCTTTGGACCAGTTGAAAAGTGCAGCAGCACTTGTCTTTTCAATCTCCAAGTCCGACAAACAGTAGCGGAGAAGAATAGTGTAAGTGTTGTTATGTTTGAACCTCGTTGTCGCCTTTATACTCCGCGATTTAGAGCTTCCAATCGATTGGGCATACTCTCCAATCGATTGCTACGTCAAATCCAGGTGATCCCAGCCGTCTAAAGCTCGCAAATTAGGCATCGGTCATATCCTAATTGACCGGATGATTGATTGAGATAGCTGGATTGATCAACTGATTGATCCAGATGTCTTCTGTGCTCTCACAAAAGACCTCGGTGTCGATTGACCAATCGATTCCGGCCGCCTCATGTCATTGCGAGAAAACCATCTCCAATCGATCGGCTGATCGATTGGAGTAGCCGAATCGATCAACTGATCGATTGGGTGGCCCTCTGATCGATTGAGGTTATCGCGTCAAAAGCACTGCCCAATCGATCCACTTGATCGATTGACCAATCCAAACTTGTTTAACTAAATTCTAGGGGGTCAACCATGACCTATTGGGACTTTGTCACTAAGTGTCCGGTCAATCCTTTGACCTACTTGGACTTTCCTCCTTGTACAAGTGTCTGGTCAACCTTACCCACTTGAACTTACCGTCTTATGCCAAGTGTCTGGTCCTCCATGACCCACTTGGACTTCCAAACACTAGATGTCTGGTCAACCTTGATCCACCTGCATTTCTACATGTCTGGCTTCTCTCACCTGGGCTTTTCACCACCTAGCTTCACTCATCAGGATTTCCCTCTGCCTAGCTTCACTCGGCTTTTCACCACCTGCCTTCACTCACTAGGATTTCCTCTGCCTAGCTTCACTCATTAGGCTTTTCACCACTGTCTAACTTCACTCACTAGGACTTTCCAGTTGTCTGACTTCACTCACCAGGACTTTCCACACCAAGTGTCTGATCAACACTGACCCACTTGGATTTTCTTCTTCTTCCAACCTTTCCGTTAGATTTGCCCTTGCCTAACCTTCAGTTAGGACTTCCCAGTCAAGTATCCGATCAATTTTGACCTACTTGACTCTTCTGGTCAATTTTTGACCCTCAATATCACATATAGACAATTGCACCTGCAATCTCCATACATTAACAAATATTAAGACTACTCAAGTTTGAGTCAACCTGGTCAAATTTGACCTAGAAGAAATTGTACCAACATTGATGATATTAGTCATATCCGAAATAACTCAAATTAAGACCAATGCACTCATAGTAGCCTCCTGAGTGTTATCATGCCCTCCAACTTTAGTTTTACACCTTAGGTAGGCTCTTGTGAGTTTCTAAAATTTATACACTTTTGAATAAATTTGACACAAATTTACTATTAAATTTAGACATATCATATTCACTCAACAACAACACAACACCAATGTGTTCCTGAGACTCTTCTAACTCTTATCGCGCCCAAAATTTTAAAATCTGGACATTATACTACATGTTTGGCCAAAAGTCACTATACCACATCAAAATCAATCCAATCTTGGACCAATGCACTCCTAAGAGTCTCTTGAGTCTCATCATGCCCTCAAACATTAATTCCACAACCTAAATAGCATGGTGTGGGTTTCTGAAATTTAAATAGTTTTATGTAATTTTGACACTATTGGACTTGGATCCATCATATTCACTCAACAACAATACTATTGTGTTCCTGGAATTCCCTTGACTCTGACCATATTTAAAATTTCAGAATTTAGACATTATATGACCATTAGTGAGTTTTGGTCAAAATTCACTGATGACACTTAATCCAAATCAAGGCCATTACACTCTTACAAACTTCCTGAGTGTCACCATGCCCTCTAACTTTAGTTTCACACCTTAGATAGACTCTTTGTGAGTTTTTAAATTTTATAATACTTTGAGTAAACTTATCACAAACTCCCAAATTCCAAGTTTTGCCATATTGTCTAGAATTTGAAATTTTGGGTATGGACAGAATTAGGGGAGTCCTAGGAACACATTCATGCTATTGTTGAGTGAATATGATAAATCTAAGTCTAATAGTGAATTTGCATCAAAAGTACACTAAGTTATCTAAATCTTAGAAACCCAGAACGTACTATCTAGGTTATGGAATCAAGGTATGAGAGCATGGTGAGACTCAGGACTCATAGATATTTCTAAGGGCATTAGTACATTTGGTCCAAAACTCACTGATAGCCCTATAATATTCAGATTTTGAAATTTTGGGCATGGTAAAAGTTAGGGGAGTTCTAGGAACATATTCGTTAAGTGAATATGATAGGCCCAAATCCAATAATGAGTTTGTGCCAAAATTATATAAAACTATCTAAATTCAGAAACCCACAACATGCTATTTAAATTGTGAAATTAAGGTTTGAAGGCATCATGAGACTCAGGAGGCTACTAGGAGTGTATTGGTCCCGGTTTTGGCTGTTTGGGTTGATCTTGATATGATAAGACTGACCGTGAATTTTGGCTAAAATTCATTAATGGTCGTAGAATGTCCAAATTTTAAAATTTTAGAAATCTTGTTTAAAGCTTAACACCTCTATTAACCATAGGTACATCATTGCATATTTATGGAAGATTTAAGTAAATTTCTTGGAAATCATAATACCAGAAGAGCAAAAATTAGCCATGGAAACAAACTGTTAACTCTGTTTGGTGAACATCCAGAGAAAGATGGAAATGAAGAATTCAGTAACTGAACATTTAGAGTGATGAAAATAAAGAAGACTAAAAAAAGATAATATAGGAAATTTGATCATGTGTCTGTTAATCTTGAAGTTATTAAACAATTGCACAAGAAACTTTATGCCTGCTCTATTGATTCATTTATACTGTGAAATAATTGAGATTGATGTTGATGATTTAACTTACCGGTTGACCTGAACACTACTCAAATTTTCAACATAGAGGCTTTGGTACCTAATTTGGAATCATTAGCTGCCATCTTTGTTTGACTAGAACATTACTCAAATTTTCAACATAGAGTTTTTGCTACCTAATAAGGAACCATGTGAACCTCCATCTTTAGTTGTTGACTTTCCCATAGGCTGCATTTTCTTGAATTCCCATGTCAAGATATGCTGCAGAAAGGCATTGTTCTAAAAGGCTTTGCATAAGGCGCCTATGTGGCTGCATTAGTTTATTCAGTGATGTAGCACATAGAAATGTCTCCAAGAGTGAACCTCAGGCAGCATTCTTGGCAAGCTTCTTTAGTAGATGCAAGCCAACCCACCTCACCTCTGGTTGATTTCCCAATATTGCTACTTGCAAGAAAGGATATTGGCATGTCACTCTGCATTTCTCATACGACGGAGGAATTCTTTTTTATGATACCATTTGTTGATGAATGGAAGGGTTGGTGGTGGTCGCGACACCCACTACACCCTTATCCAATAGATATAAGCCAACACATGACTGGTGAGGTCCTCCCCCTAGACTTCTACTTGCAAGGAAGGTGACTGTAAATGAATATCTTGGCTTCTCAGGGACAGCAACATGAGATTTCTATGCACCAACAACTCATCAACCTCTATTAGTAGGCCATCAGACATTATTTATTGCAATTTAGCCAACTCACTGAGCGGCCATTGGTAATGAGATTGATGGTTTGATGTGCTTCAACCCAAGATTCAAGTTGGCAGTCTAGAGTTACATGAACCTTATTGTAGATTTGAATCCATCATTGAAACTGAAAGAAGTGATCTCAACCTTCTCAATCTACAGGGTGTCATGGAGCTATAATTTTAGCAATTTCTCAAGAAAAATGGTGTAAATAGTGTGGGAAATGCAGACGTTCAAAAATTCTATCCAGCTGGTATATTCCTCATTGTCTACATCATATTGTGGATAATTACTTCAAGTTTGGATTCTTTGTATGTGGAAATGCCAATACCACAGTTTTTACTTGGTCACGCTTACCGATTTAATCACATACCTATCAAACTACAAGTCTTCATGCTCATAAATAACTTTGCTCATGCATGTTCCCATTCAAACCTCAGTCTTGGAGTCTCATCACTCGTGAAGAGGTGGGGAAACAAGTGTGAAGGATAGTAGAACCCCAAATCTCTTTACATTGATCTACAAAAGGTAGGAGGTATACCTATTTACCTGGAGTGAAGGGAGAGGAGAATTGAAGTGGAGAGGGAGAGAGAAGGGACCAAGAGAAGGAAAAAAACTGAACCTATGTACCTTGATCTGTGGAAAGGAAGGTGGTATCTTCCTTTTTCCTATTTACTTTGCAAGAGTCATGAACAGAAAGAGATGTAATTTACCATAATACCCACTGAAATCATCCATAATATGGGTCGTTTTTTTAGTGTTGCACTTGAAGTGGCATGGAAATATGCCAACTGGATCTGTAAATATAGTCGCTCCTAGTTTGATATGCCTTTTGGTTTTGACAAATAATGGAGCCATGCTACCTAGATTATTCTCGCTTTTTTTTTCCAAGTGGTACATCCAACTTGAAAATAAATGAAAATTTGAAGCTTCTTTAATGTTGCGATGCAGTTCAACAGGAAACTCTGGAACGTGAGATAGCTCGTCTTCGACAACTATATCAGCCACAACCACAAGAACAGCCTTATTCTGCTCATCGCAGTAGTAGCATTAGAGATCTTGATTCCCAGTTTCTGAATCTTTCTTTGAAGCACAAGGAGAAAAGTTCCGGGCAAGAACCAGTTAGCGGCCCGCTTCACATTTAGCATTGACCCTTCTGAGCTGTTGTGAGCTTAACATGCCCTATTTGACCTCATTCACCTGCATGAACTGACACCAAATGTGCCTTGGAGAGGTATGTTGGAGAATTGAAACTGCTGCACAAACTTGGTGAATAATTTCAGATCATCAGTTACTTCAAATATCAAATTCTCTTTTTTCTCCCCCCTTTCTCGATATGTTATCTAGCAGTCACTTTCAGCTCTTATGAGCACTAAGTGGGGTTAGGTTCTTGTACTACTATGTTCATTTCTTCATTTCTGTATCATCGTGAATTCTGCTTGGCTTTCACCCTTACATTTTCAATGTAATCTTTACTACGTCCTCACCTGTTTAATATTAGTTCATAGGAACTATATCATTCGAGGAAGGGCTGAAGAATGATTCTCGCCTTTCGTATCTCTGACTCATTAACTAATTTTATTGCCAATTAAATGTCTTTGTGTTGAGATATGGTATGTTTAGTTTGTCTGGAAACTTTGTTTTAACAGTATGGTTAGGCTTTTCTTGTGTTTGGTTTGGTTCGGTTCGGTTCGTGTGAATAAAGGCTGTGCATTCTTTTGGATCCTCAAAAAATCACTATTTCTATGCTTAGTTAAAAAAAAGAGTGAGGTTGAAATATCAATTTTTATGAAGTTATTATTCTCCCATCATCATTTTCCATTATTTCCTTCACCACTCTAAAGAATATTTACTTTTTTTATTTCAAGCTAAAATCAGAGTGAAGTTGGAGTGAATTGGCCTGATTAATGTGACAAAAAAAAGAAAGGATAATTCATTCGTCCAGCGCCCTCATTAATTCATTTTTAAGTTAATATGGAAGAGGTAAATTATGGATGATCATTAATTATTAGTGTAGTAGTCAAGGTATCGAGAAATTGGCTTGATTAAGCATGGTGAATAAGTGGATATATGAGTTGAGAGGGCCAAAAATGAAATTATAACCAGCCAATTGATAAGCATTAAGCATGGTGAATAAGTGGATATAGGAGTTGAGGGGGCTAAAATAAAATTATAACCAGCCAATTTGATAAGCATGTGGAATTAATGGGAAAAGTTGAGGGGAAAAAATTGTTATAACTAAAAGAATTCATATATTTTTATAATGATATGATATTATTTGTTTTGGGTCTAAGTTTTTATGAATTTATTTTTAGTTTCTATTCAAAAAACTTTATTTTAATGGAGATATCTTTTATTTTTAAACCTATGTTATTTTCTATATATTTTTAATGTTTCACTTTCATTGTATTTCTAAATAATCATCCTCTTAAACGAAGGATTACTATTACTTTCATAGTTCGAGCATTCCCTCAATCATCTGGTTACTCTTGACTTGCTATAGACCTCCATATAAACATCCGGTCATGTTTGATTTGCTCCGGGTCTCCCTACAAGTATCTGATTATTTTTGACCTATTTCAGGCTTCCCCATAAGCATTCGGTTACTTTTTGATTTGTTCCGGACCTCCTCTTAAATATCCGATCACTCTTGACTTATTTTGAATTTTTTTTTCTCAATTTCGTTCAAGATCCTCTCACATGGCATCCGGTCTAAATAATGACTCTAATACCATTTGTTAGGACTAAAAGAATTCACGTATCTCTATAATGATATGATATTATCCACTTTGGGTCTAAGTTCTCATAAATTTATTTTTATGTTTTACTCAAAATGTAATAAAAATATCTTTTATCTTTTAAATTTATAATTTTTTTTATTTTTAATATGCGACTTTAATTATATTACCAATATAAATTGTTTCTTTTCTTTTATTTTTAATGGTTGGTGGACTAGCTAAGATAGAAAATAATATATTTGTAGTAAAAGATGATTATGTCCTTCACAATCTGTTCTCAGGTTATGCGAAGAGAGATAAATTATAAAGTCAATTTATAATCGACCACCAAATGATTAAGGATGGAAAGAGTTATTTTTTATGGTATGCATCCGTTAAAAATTGATCTTAATCAACTGGATACCCCTAGATAAAAATAATGTCTTGTTACACAATAGTTTATTTTAGTATTATAGGGCTATAATAGTAATTTATCCTTTTATCTTTTCCTCTTAAGTATAATGTTTAATTGATAAATTTGGGTGAAAAGGGGCCTCTTATTGATTTCCTTCTCTACATTGATTTCATTATTGCATATTTAATAGAAAAATACTAAATGAGAAAGATACTAAAACAATGATAGAAATTACAATTCAATTGTAAGTTATTTGAATATCTGATCAAATATTTTGGTAATCTTAAGACAAGTGCTATGGTAGATTGATACTCAAGATAAAATTAGCACGAAGGAGAGGAAAACGAAGCTTTGATTAATCGGATGAAGACCCACATCTGAATTATTAAAAAATAATATTTAATTATTGAATATTGAATATAAGTAAATCAAGTTTATTCAAGTCTACTTACTCTATATATTATTTTTTTGTTATCTTTAATCTTCTTTCTTTAAAGTAGAAGAGTTAAAATGGACAAATACAATGTACAAGTTTAATCAACCGGTTTATTTATTGAGTAAAATTGAATTTAAAAATATTTTTTAAAATTTTATTTTTAAAAATATTTTTTATGTCGGATTTGGTACATGTTTTATAATTAAGTCCAGATTGTTTCTATTCTGACCTAAAATTAGGTTGTTACCCTTGTCCAGTCCAATGTCAGTGACCAATAAATTTTGTTGGGTCCAATACAATTAATTTTTTTTTTATGGGCTATGCAATGCACAACTGCCGACCATGATTTATATTTCTATTTAATCCACTATAATATAATTTACTTTCTCAAGGAATAATCATTCTAAATATTTCTTTTTTAAAAAAAAGAATCATCATCAAACTATATAGAAACTTTATTAAAATTATTTAGAAATTTCTATAGAATTTTTTATGATAAAAAATATTTAGATATTCAAAAACATATTAAAAAATCTAAACATTTATAGGAGATATTCGATAAAGTTTGAAAATGCAGAGGCATATAAGTTTCCTTCTTTAGGAAAGACATACTTGATTTTAATTTTATCCCTCGATAATTATTGATTTTTTCTCTTCTCTTTCATTTTTTTTTTCTTGCATATAATATTTTTTTTCTTTTCTCTCTCATTTCTATGTAATATTTATTCTCTTCTCTTTTATCTCTTCTTTATATATTATATCTTTTCTTTCTTCTCTTTTTTTTTCATATATTTCTCGATCTTTTTAGGTAAAATTATATGTAATATCTATTTTTTATCAATTTTATCTTTTCTCTTTTTCACCCTAAATTCGGTGTACATGATTCAACATTTTCTCTTATCTTTTCTTTTAAATTACATTATCCTCTAAATTTATTTATTTTCAAGAGAAGGTTAATAAAATATTCAAATTATTTTTTTCTATTTTTTAATATCTAATTATAAAAAATAATAAAATGAATAATGTGAACTAATTTTATTAATAAAAACAATAAAAAATAAAATAAAAAGTCACTTTGGTGTTGATTTTTAAAATCAACACCATAATTAAATATAACATTACTCATTTATGGTGTTGAATTTTGAAGATCAGTACCACAATGTAGGTTCTGATCACATGTTATGGTGTGAGTTTACGAAGACCAGCACCACAATGATACTGATCTTTAGAAAGCATCATAGTATTCTAAAGGTTTCAAATTATTTTGAGCACTATTAGGAGAGATTTAAAAGAGTAAACGAGGGATTATTTGGACTCAGGTTCATCTTATACACCCATAGAAGTTAGAATAAGTTTGATAAGAGCTCTCTATGTTCATTAATATATTTGGACTAAAAATCATTGATAGAACTAGGAGACTTAGATTTTTTAATTTTTATAATGAGATGGAAGTGTGGAGTATGTAGAAATGACATATGGTGAGATATTATAGTCCTGAGTCTCTTATATGAAGTTATAGGCTCGTGTCAATTGGTACAAAGTCTAAAACTTTCTAAACCTTTTGAGCAATGTTGGGAATTCTTTATGATGAAATGGAGGGCATATTTAGTCTCTTGGGCACTGCTTAAACCTACATAAGTTGGAATGAGACCAATCAGAGTTCTCTAAGTCCATCAATATGTTTTGATCAAAACTCATTAATGGACCTAGAGGACTTGGATCTCTGAAAACTTGCAATAAGATGAGAGAGGTTAGTTTGTAAAAGTATATATGATGTCCAATACTGATCCTAAAACATGTAGACAAAATTATAGTCGCATACCGACTAGAACAGACACTGGTGCTGGTTTTCGAAAATCAGCACAATAGTGGTGCTAGTCTTCAGAAACCAGTACCACAATATTGGTTTCAATCACAAACTGTGGTGCTGATTTCCGAAGACCAACACTAAAGTTGTGTTAGTCTTTAGAAACCAACACTAAAGTATTCTGAATATTTCAAATCGTTTTAAGCATTGTTGGGAGGACTTTAAAAGAGTAAACGAAGGCTTATTTGGACTTAGGTTCAGCTTATAAATCCATAGGAGTTGGAATAAGTTCTATTGGAGCTCTTTAGGTCCATCAATGGATTTTGATTTAACCCATTGATGGACCTAGGAGATTTGGATTTATAAAATTTTACAATGAGATGGAAGTGTGGATCATGTAGAAGGGGCTCGAGTCTCCTACATAAAGTTATAGATCTGTACTATTAGCACAAAGTATGAAACTTTCTAAACCTTTTGAGTAATGTTGGAAATCCTTTAAGATGATAATGGAGGATATATTTACTCCTGGGCACGGTAGAAACTTGCATAGAATAAGTTCAATCGGAGCTCTCTAGGTCTGCCAATGAGTTTCGACTAAAATTCATTAATGGACCTAGGGGACTTAAATTTTTAAAATTTTATAATGAGATGAAAGTGTATAGTATGTAGAAAGTATAAATCAACAACACACCATATAAATAATATCATTTCGCAATTTATCAAGCCTATTGATTTAACGAGCTAAATCGCACACTTTGATAAATCAAAGAAATAAATACTAAGTATATGTGCTTGTTATCATATCATGATTAAGAGTGCACACTTCCATAATAACAGATATATTGTTCTTTTATATAGTCAGTATAAAAAGATACTACCTCAAATGGTCCTGCTCAATACACTCATAGTGTACTGGTGTAATTTATTAGTCAAGATAAACTAATACCTAATTACACTACAACCACTCCAATGGTTTGCCCCATTTCATCTTGGTTGTGAGCAACTGTTTATAATTTATAAGGATCTGATAACATGATCTTCTGTGTGTCTCCTCACACCATGTTATCTACAATATAAATTAAATGGACAACTACACTTAGCATAAATGTAGATATTTGACCAATGTGATTCTTATAAATGTTTACAAAGAACTAGACTTTTAGTATACACTCTAACACATTGATGGACCTAGGAGATTTGGATTTATAAAATTTTACAATGAGATGGAAGTGTGGAGTATATAGAAGGGTCTCGAGTCTCCTACACAAAGTTATAGGTCCGTACTAATTGGCACAAAGCATGAAACTTTCTAAACCTTTTGAATAATGTTGGGAATCCTTTAAGATGATAATGGAGGATATATTTACTCCTGGGCACGGTAGAAACTTGCATAGAATAAGTTCAATAGGAGCTCTCTAGGTCTTCCAATGAGTTTCGACTAAAATTCATTAATGGACCTAGGGGACTTAGATTTCTAAAATTTTATAATGAGATGAATGTGTGGAGTGTGTAGAAAATATATATGGTGATAATCCTAGTCCTCAGTCTCCTATATGTCACAATGTCTAAAACTTTTTAAACCATTTGAACAATGTTAGGAATCCTTTAAATAATAATGGAGGACATATTTAGACTCCTGGGCACTACAAAAACCTAGATGAGTTGGAATAAGACCAATCAGAGCTCTTTAAGTCGATCAATAGATTTTGACCGAAATCCATTAATGGACTTCGGAGACTTGAATTTCCTAAAACTTGCAATGAGATGGAAGTGTGGAGTGTGTAAAAAGGATATATGTGTTGGGGTTGCAAGGTTGTAAACATAGTCTTACATTGAAAACACATGGGAAGATCATGTGTTTATAAGAGAAAGAATCTCCATTTGGCATGAGGCCTTTTGGGGAGAGCCCAAGAGCAAAACCATGAAGGCTTAGGCTCAAAGTGGACAATATCATGTCATTATGGAGATATCTAAATTTTTTTCGATCCTACATTAGTATCAGAGTCTGGACTGTCAGAAGGTTTAACCGCCGACTGTGTACAGAAGCTATGATCTGATTGAGCCATGTGGTTACAATATTAATCTCGAATAAAGAAAGTGGGGGTTCCTATGTTCGGATCAAGAGGACCAGACACCAGGCAAGAAGTCCTAGTTGCAGCTAAGCAAGGAAGTTCTAGTAGGTCGGGTGGACCGAGGGGCAGGAAGACCTTATGGGTCGAGGATCAGACGTGGGAAACCTGTGGTCCTTTGTTTGAGGGGGGATTGTTGGGGTTGCAAGGTTGCAAACATAGTCTCACATTGAAAACACATGGAAAAGATCATGTGTTTATAAAAAGAAAGATATCTCCATTTGGCATGAGGCCTTTTGGGGAGAGCCCAAGAACAAAACCATGAGGGGTTAGGCCCAAAGTGGATAATATCATGTCATTATGGAGATATTTAAATTATTTTCGATCCTATAATATGGTGAGAAATCCTAGTCTCGAGTCTTTTACAAGAAGTTATAGACCTGTGCCAATTGACACAAGGTCTAAAACTTTTTAAACCTTTTAAGCAATGTTGAGAATCCTTTATAATGATAACAGAGGACACATATGAACTTTTAGATACTATAGAAACTTACATGAGTTGAAATGAGCCTAATCGGAGCTTTTTAAGTTTATCAATGAGTTTTGATCGAAATCTATTGATGCACATAGGAGACTTAGATTTTTGAAAATTTGAAATGAGATGAGAGAGGTTAATTTGGAGAAGATATATATAGAGTCCAATATTGGTCCTAAGACATATAGGCAAAATTATGATCGCATGTCAATTAGAATAGATGTTGGTGTTGGTTTTCCAAGATCAGTATCATAATGGCGTTGGTTCTGATCACATTGTGATGTTAGTTTTTGAAGACCAACACTACAATGTTATTTGTGCGTGAAGCATATCAGAATGTAGAAAAAGGGCCACACTAAAGTTTATGTACTTTGGAGAAACATTAACTAATTATTATTTTAGTGATAATACATATCATCAAACAAATCCTTATATAGATTCCCTTATAATGTAGCACTCTACACAAGAAAACTAATGAAAGAATAAAACACAATTCTGCTTATAATGTAGTAAGTCAATTAAAATTCAAAATGTTTCACTCATCACTACTGGCCTCCCTTCCTCCGTACTACCATCAAAATGTGCACCTGTAATTTTAAAATTAAAAATAAAAATAAAATAAATTTTGAGTGTCGATTGAAGTTTAAATTAAAGTTTATATAATTAATTTTTGAAGATAAGAAACAAGAAAAGATATTACATGCAATGACAAATTAAAGAGAGGAAAATGAAGAAATTAAATAGGAAGAGAGAGAAAAGGAAAAATTAGTAGTTGTGGATAAAATTAGAATTAGGTGTATCTTTTGAAAAATTGAAAATTTGGTGTGCCTTTTGGGTAAAATCAAGCTTGAAGTATGCCCTTTGAGAAATTGTCGGGATATTCTAACTTTGGTGGATATTAAATGAATTAGATTTACTTAAGAATTTTGTAGTGACGAATTATCTAAGTATCATATGAGCAATTATATATCATTCTGATTTGTTTGGTAGTCGGCTAAAACTTTTTGTAAAGTCGGATCGATCATTTAAGACTTAATCAACTCAAAGAATTAAATATTTAAATTATATATAAAAAAAAACTCTGCAACTATATTTGACGCGGTTGAATGTTTTAGAGATCAACGTGTATAAAGTATATTTCAAATTTATCCGTAGATGAATCAGTTGGAAAATAATCCATCTATAGTGACGTTGATGAGAAAGTTGCCCCAGGTTGTGATGAAGCGGAAAGGCACCAATGACATAGAGGAAAACATTCATCGGACCAAACCAGCCACCCAAGATTAGGTATTATTTGACTATTTTGTGGGTGAGAAGGTTATGGTTAAAAATAAGTTAAACACATTATTATTGAAAAATTTATTGCCAAATCAAATCAAATCAAATGAGGAGTAGTGAACATGGTCGATAGAAGACGACAAGCAAGATTGAAGAAGAGGAGACGACAAGGAAGATTGAAGAAGACGACAAGGACGCCGCCTCGAAGAAGAAGAGGAGACGACAAGGAAGACGACGACGACGACGCCTCCATTCGAAGCCAATCGATCATGAAAAAAAATCTCGCGGAACACGCCACTCATTTAAATTGGGAGAACTCAACACTCCACTCATCTTCTACCCAGGCCCCGGCACCTAGTCCTCAGAAATGGCGACCAGCGGCCAACATGCCCTCCGCCAATCTCACGGCGATGAGGAGAATCCCGCCGCCGCTGTTTCTGCTGCCGAAGAGAAGGGCCGCCCGGCACGGACAAATCGCATTGCCTCGCTGGACATTTTCCGCGGCCTCACTGTCGCTGTACTTTCTCTCTCTCTTGGTTTGACCTATTGTAATTTCTAATGTGGTTGGTTGTCAGCACAGTTGATGATCTTGGTGGACGGGGCCGGCGGCGAGTGGCCGGTCATTGGGCACGCCCCGTGGAATGGGTGCAATCTCGCCGACTTCGTCATGCCTTTCTTCCTCTTCATCGTCGGGATGGCGATCCCCCTTTCCCTCAAGGTTAGTTGCTACCACTTGATTTGGGGCTTTGTGCCACACTATAATTTCCTATTCACTGTCATTGACTGATTCCTCTCGACGATTTTTTGTTTTCTTTTTTACATCATTTTCGATTATTACTTTTGTTCACCGCAAGGAAATTACTGAATTGCTTTTGGGGCATGATCTGTTGCAGAGGATGCCGAGCCGGCGGCAGGCTTTCAGAAGGGTGATGGTTCGGACGCTCAAACTGCTCTTTTGGGGTATCATCTTGCAAGGTTAGACTAGAATTTCTAAGATTATTACCAACACCGATCATGAGGTCTTTTTTCCTCCACTACAACAACTAGTATGAACGACGTGAATGATGAAATGCTTAAGCCCCTGTTTGGGAACCAAACAAAATTACATTTTTTTGTTTATATTTTGATAGGAATGCAAAAGAAATTAAGAAAATCTGTTTGGCATAATGTCTTTTAATATATATAAAAAAATTTAAATAATTTTTAAACATTTTTTATCCCATTCCTCTAATTTTTAAGAGTTATTTTTTGACCATTTCCATGATAATTTCTTGTTGGAGGTAGCAAAAGGTGCAATCTAAGTTGAGGTTAAAATTGAATTCTATCTCTTTAAGAAGAATTTACCCCCCACACGATGCTCACATAATCTGACAATTGTCACTTAAGATACAATGACTTTTATCTTGTAATAGTAGCACTACAAATGATAAAAACTTCAAACAAAGTCTCCAGAATGCAAGAAAGGATGAGTATGGAGTGTTTATGTCCTAAATTGGATGATTTTGCAAATTTGGAGGGGGCACAAATTTATACATCATGAAGAGTAAGAGGGGCCTTTTCGCGAATAATTGAGTCTCTTGGATCAACGAGATCTGATCCATCCACCTTGATTCCAACGATCAACATCGCAACATGTAGATCATGTCCTTTCATTTGGATGAATCTAATCCATCCATTTGAACCCAACGATCTAGATTGCATCCATCCACTCCATGTGTAACGCCACATGTGTGCTGCTTGTATTGATTGAACCACACCGAGCTACCCTGATTTCAATTGTATATAAAGAAAGACTCCTCAAGCTTCTCGCGACAATGCAAAGTGCACCCAATGCGACGTGCACAACCTTAGTCAGTGCTACACACCTCCCTCACCATTATAGGGTTGGGGCATGGTCAAGTTGAACCAATTAAACCCCCACAACACAAACATTATATAAGGAAAGTTCAATATCCTTTCCTTTTTGACGTGGGAAAGGATATTGATTTTTTCCCTTCACCATTCATTTATCTATTCATTCAAAATTGATTTTGAGAATTTAAATATTCTAAAAATATCTATTGGAAATGTATATTTTAATTATTTGATCAATTTTTAGTTTTATCAAACAAAAATCACTTGAATTATGTTTCAAAGTTTATTGGTTTGAAATAAAATTTTCAATAATCCCCATATGAATGAAAATTAATGCATGCATGTATATAAACACTTAAAGAGAGTTCAATTGAAAGAGTATTGCATCAGTGATGTCTTGAGCTACTCAGTTGTTCGTGTAAATCAAGACAATAGTACCTACATAATAACCTTTCTCATATTTTTTTAGTACTCAATGGATGTGTCCATTTTGGCCATGGTTAACATTTTGGATTCATAAGTTTTTCATTGAAGTGACATGTCTTCATACTATTCTATCATACTCTACTTTTTTAAGTACAAGAATCATTAAAAGTTTATAACTTAACATTACCACATATGGTAGGCTACACTTTTCCATCCTAGGAATGAGAGTAGAACTAGTCCAAGTGCTTGTACGAACTCTCATAATTTCATTATCCCATTGAACCAAAATCTTGTAATATCCAATTAACAAGGCTGTCTTACCAGTATAAATGTTCCTATTTGTAGATTTTTAATCTCATTCCTATTGATATGCACTTAAACTTTTTTTAACGGATTCGCCAAATTATTGTCAATTTAACATAATTGAAAGAGATAACTCCATTTGAAATGAATTACCTAATAGTATTGTGTTTTCGACGAATATATTGTGACTTACCATTGTAATGCTACTTTGTGTTTTTCCAATTGTTGATTTATTATCATAATGTATCATTACGGCATACACTGGGTTTGTCCAACACGGGATAGCCTCCAAGAAGTTATAGAGCCATTCGACTTTTTCAATGACTTTACATGCTATAAGCTCGGATTTCATAGTAGATCGAGCTATACATGCTTGTTTTGTGGATTTCCATTACTCCTCTCCACCATCCATGGAAATACATATCCATTAGTTGATTTGGAGTTTTTTGTGTTGGATATTCAATTTGTATTATAGTGGCCTTCTAGCACTACTGATATTTCATATATTGCAATCCATCTAAGGTATGTCTTAAATATTTAAGAACCTTTATTAATGTAGATTTCATTTGAATTACTTGTAAATCTACTTAATTTATGGGTTGTGTAGGCAATATCTGGACGTGTGCAGTTAGTGATATACAACAAACTGCTAATTAGCCTCGAGTTTTCTACCTAGGCTACCTTCTTCTCTTTCTCACATGTTTTTTCTTTTTCCCATAGAAAATTCAGCCGCTCCTTGTCGTTGGCATCAGGCCCCCGGGTTATAGCCCGAGTAGGCCATAAGGTGGCTCCGCCCTTGAGGATGTGTACAATTAGTGATGCTCATTAGATTATCAATTATCCTTGAGTATTCTAATTGTAATACAGTTCATCATGGTTCTTAGCCAAATGTAAGCTTTAAGTCCACTAGTATTTTTACATGAAAAATATCATGTGCCTTGAATTTCCCTAGCATTGTCTCAGTATAGTGAAACTATAAAAGGATAATTCCTTCGGATGTCTTTGTGATCTTAATCTAGAGTATAATGTTCGCTATATCTATATCTTTCATTGGTTAACATCTTCTTAGTAGTTATGATTATACCATGATTACTTTCTATGATGAGCATGTCGTCTACGTATAGGCAGACAATAACAAACTAATTATGTGTGCCTCTGTTGTATACACATTTATCACACTCATTAATTTTGAAGTCATTTGACACCATAATTTTGTCAAATTTCTTATGCTATAGTTTGATGTATAATTTTGGATTTTATGCAAAATTCATTAAATGGACCATCATTTTCTCCACATCAATCACTTTAAATTATTTTAATTTGTTGGCTAATTTAATTCTCAACTTCATTCTTATAGTTTTGAATGTTTCTCAAGCTTCATCTTATTCTTTACCTTTCAATAGATACATGTAATAGTATCTTGTACAATCATCATGAAAACTAATAAAATATGTTTTATCTTCTCTAGTTTTCATGAATTTTAAATCACATATGTTGCTATGGATTAACTCTAGAGTGGTTTATTTCCACTAAATGGAAATCTAATTGTCATTTTTAGCTTCAATACATGTTTCACATTTGTGTTGGATCAATATTAAATATACGTAATAAGTTTAAATTCGCTAGTCATTGCAAAGTGTTACAATTTACATATCCAAGTCTAATATGTCATAAACTAGAATACTTAATCAAATAAGTAGAATTTATAATTTTAATGCCATTGAAATCACATAATATAGTCATTACATTCATCTTGACTAAACTTTTCTCGAAGTACCCCTTGTCCATGAATTAATCATTTTTCATCCATATAAATTTATTGAACTCAAACTAGGGGCGTAAACGAATTGAGCCGGCTCGTGAGTTTTTCCGTCACTTTTCTTGTATACACAAGACTCATCCAGACACTGAATGAATCCATAAGACTGGATCACTTCATCAAACCGGATGTTCTAAGATCTCGAAGCTTGCTTCAGTCCATAAATGGACCGATTGAGCTTACAAACTAAATGCTCTTTGCCCTTTGCAATGAACCCCTCTGGTTGCTTCATATAGATGTTTTCTTCAAGACTTCCGTTAAGAAAAGCTGTCTTGACATCCATTTGCGAAACCTCATAATCTATATGAGCAGCAATAGATAAAAGAATCCGGATAGACTTAAGCATGACTACCGACGAAAAGGTTTTCTCATAATCGATTCCCTCTTTCTGAGTATACCCCTTCGCAACAAGTCTCGCTTTAAAGGTTTTCACCTTCTCGGCTGTCCCTCTTTTCCTTTTGTAGACCCATTTACATCCAATGACTTTTACATCATTTGGTGGTTCTACAAGCTCCCAGACTTGATTTGAATACATATATTCTATTTCAGAGTTCATTGCACTTTGTCAAGATGCTGCATTTTTATTTTGGAGTGCTTCATCATATGTCTAGGGATCAGGTTTATGTTCACTAGGGATCAAGTTCGAAGACTCTCCTAAAACCATGAATCTATCAGGTTGCCGAACAACTCTCCCACTACGACGAGGCACTACCTGTAATTGTGCATCATTTGTGACACGTGTTGCAGTTTCTTGTGGTATCTCATCTTGTACCGTTGGTGCTAAATTAGACGTGCCCTCTCTTATTTCCTCAAGAACAATTTTACTCATGGGCTTGTGGTTCATTACATAGTCTCTTCTAAAAATTGGGCATTGGTGCTAACAATGACCTTCTGATCTTTAGGACTAGAAAACAAACCACCTTTCGTTCCTTTAGGATAACCCACAAACAAGCGAACTTCTGTACGTGATTCCAACTTATCAGTATCTCTCTTAAGCACATGTGCTGGACTACCCCAAATCTGAATGTGTTTCAAGCTAGGCTTACGCCCGTTCCACAATTCTGTGGGTGTAGAGGGTACTGACTTAGAAGGTACCAAGTTCAGAATGTACGTCGCCGTTTCCAGAGCATATCCCCAAAACGAATTTGGTAATTCTGAATAACTCATCATTGATCTAACTATTTCCATAAGAGTCATATTCCTTCGTTCCACCACACCATTCTGTTGGGGTTTACCAGGTACAGATAGTTGGGATTGAATCCCGGCCTCTGATAAGTAATTCCTAAACTCTCCTAAGAGGTACTCTCCACCATGATCTGACCGTAGTGTCTTGATACTTTTACCTTGACGTTTCTCCACATCAGTTTTGTACTCTTTGAACTTATCAAAGCACTTAGATTTGCGACGCATCAAGTAAATGTACCAATATCTCGAATAGTCGTCTATAAAAGAGACAAAATATTCGAAACCACCTCTCGCCTAGATAGTCATAGGTCCACACAAATCAGAATGAACCAATTCCAGCACTTCTTTGGCTCTATACCCCTGTGCCTTAAAAGGTCTCTTGGTCATTTTTCCTTCCAAGCAAGATTCGCAGGTTGGAAAGTTTTCCACCACCAATGAACTCAAAAGTCCATCGGCTATTAACCTTTGAATTCTACTCAAGTTAATATGACCTAACCTTAGATGCCAAAGATATGTTTGGTTCATTTTCGAAGGCTGTTTTCTCTTATTAGAATTATAAGATGTATTATTAATTTTCATTTGTTGCATCGTGGGAGTTATTGGATTAAGATTGTACAAATTATCAACCAACCTATCAGAACAGATAATCATCCTATTTTTCTTGACAGCCACTTTGTCATCAAAAGAAACAGAATATCCATCCTTAAATAATTTAGAAACTGAAATCAAGTTCTTTCTAAAACATGGTACATAAAGATAATTTCTCAAAATCAATATTTTATTCCTATCAAAAGATAAATAAACATCTCCCATCGCAATGCCACTCAGAAGATCGCTTACATAGACGGTGATCTCCCTTCACGCAGACATATCACGACTCTCGATTCACACACTAGTAATCGTAGATAACACCGCTAAACATGTTTCAATAACTAATGAATGAGATATACCTTTATTGTTCTCCTTTCGCTAGGACGCCTTCCAACGTCCAGATTGCCAGACGCTAAGCACACCTGCTTGCGACCCAGCCCCTTGAGGTCGAATCATTTTTTTTGCCGAACCAACTTGTTTCTTCTTCTTCTTTCCGCTTTTCGGCTTAGAGGCAGAAACCTTTTTAGCAATGTGAACTTGAAAACTTTGGTAAAATAACCTTTCTGCCGCTTGGAGTTCTGTCAGAAGTTCTGCCAACGAATAATCCCTTTTGTTCATGTTGTAGTTATGGCGGAACTGCTCAAAACTTTTGGGTAGCATTTGCAGAATGATATCGACTTGGGTTTCCCCATCGTTTTCAGCTCCAAGGACTTCCATCTTATTTAAATGAGCCATCATCTTGAGGATATGATCCTTTACGGGTGTCTCCTCAGTCATGGTGGTCGTCATTAAGTTTCTCATGGCCTCCTGCCTAGCAGCCCGATTCTGGTGTCTAAAGAGTTCCTTGAGATTGAGCATCATGTCATAGGCAGTGGGTAAGGCCCGATGCTGATATTGCAGCACATTTGACATAGAAGCCAAAATGTAACACCGCACCATCTTATTTGTCTTGACCCATTTCCTATGTCTTTTTATCTCCTCTTTACTAGAATCCTTATCAGGCACGCTAGGATAGACCTCAAGAAGCACGAACTTGTATTCTTTAGCAGTTAAGGCAATGTCCAAGTTTCGTTTCCAATCAATATAATTTGGACCAGTAAGTTTGTTTTCTTTTAAAATAACGCAAGAAAATTGAAAGCCATTTTGAAATCCTGAGAATCACAAAATAAAATACTTGGTCAAAACTTTAGAATTTAAAATAATATTGATTCCTCAAACAATATAATTTAAATTCACCAACACCTCAAAACATCGTGAATTTCGTATGCCACGATAGTGTGAACGTATACTAATTCAAACATTTGTAAGAGGAGGTTTTACCATTAATTTTATTATCTTGTCAACCTAACTTTATGACAAATAAAATTAATAGTTGATTTATCTTCAGTCACACAAATAATAGCAGTGACTCCGATGGGGAGGATACTATTAAATGCGCCTAAGTATATACCATTACTTGATACTTAGTCCATTAATTAGGATTGTGCCCCTTCAGATGGAGAAGATCACACATACCTAATTAATTTCCTATAATCATCCATAGAGGAAGTTTGTTCTAGTGATCCGTAAACAAACTCATCCGATATGGAGGAAGGCACTTAAAGCCAACGCGCAAGTTTGAATGCATCACATACAAACCAGTAATGGAGACTATTGAATTTATTTAAATAATCTCTCTCTCACTTAGTTATTTAAACGAGGAATTTTAATCATGCACGCACATCATAGCACACACATCACAGCACACACATCACAACATATAAAAACAACATATAAGGCAATAAACATGAAAATAAAATTTCCAACTATTATGGCCTCATCCAACGCTGTCCTCCAATATGCCGCCAATGGATCGCTGTCCTCCAATGTGCCGCCGATGGATCAAGCCGTCGAGTCTATCTCGCTTCCTTCTCCGTCGCGCCTCTAGTCCTCCAAATAGCACCACGCATAGCAAGGATACAAGCCACAACAAAAATAAAATTTTACATTTATCGATCCTATATTTTACAAAGGAATTTATATGTAATCTAGATCGAACAGAATGTAAAACAACAATAATAATAATACGACAACCGACCGTATTTAATTATTACAATCATGCACACACAACAACCTCGACATGCCCGAGGGTTCAAATCACACACAAGCACACAAAAAACCATAATAGTTGGATCTAGGATGCCTGCAACCACAGAGTTAATCTATCTAACATATCCTACTATTATCCGGCCTAAACTTATGTATGAGCAATGCATAATTTAATCGAAAATCAATCACACAGAACTAGAGAACATGTTCTGATACCACTTGTAGGGTGCTGGAATTCCGTTTTGTGTAAACCCCTATACAAAAATTTGTATAAGGACAGAACTATTCCTAGCAACCCACATGCTTGATCAGACATGTGTTTGATCAATCAAGCAAGTTCTTGATAGATCAAAACACACCTTGATCGAAGCATAAGATCGCTGGCCTCTTGTGTTGGTATTCAAAATCGATATCCAAAATCGACATGAAGAAAACAAAACCAATTACGCATCGGAATTAAAGAACTAGTTGTATCTTTCTTCATAGCTAAAGACCTCTTGATCTTCTGCCGTATTCCTCTCCTCTTCTTGAACGTCGTGTGGGCGACGATCTACCAAGACAACACCACCCTTCTTTTCTTCTCTTCCAAACCGTTGGCTACAAAAGGAGTCTCTAGGATGGTGCACCTTCTAATCTTCTTCCTTCTCTTCCTCTTCTTCTTCTCTTCCTCCTCTTCTTCAAGCCGTCGACCACCAATGGATGAGGGGGTGCCGACCACCAAGGAGGAGAGTGCCGCCGGCCTTGGAGGCTTTAGGAAGGGCGCTGGCCCTAGAAGGAGGAGAAAGAGTTTGTGCCGCCGGCCCTAGCAAGAGAAGAGAGGGGGCGACAACCACAAGGAGAGAAGGGAGTCGTGGAGAAATAGAAAGTTAGGTTTTAGGGGCCACATCCTACTCCTTTTATAGACTAGCCGTCGGTTACAAGGAAAGAAAAATTAACAAAATTTTGTTTAGAAAAAATCTAAACAAATTAAGTTAAATTAAACCAAGTTAAGTTAAATTAAACCAAGTTAAGTTAAACCAAACCAAGTTAAGTTAAACCAAACCAAGTTAAATTAAACCAAACCAAGTTAAACCAAACCCGGTTATGGAAGGGTGGATGCGAGACTTTATATACAGAGGCTACAACAGGGACTGAGAGGAGGAATTGATTTAGGTCTCCTGATGGGCTTGGGTTTCCCGTGTTCGCCCTGAACACCCAACTCAAGTCCATCAATAATAACCCATACCACTAAACGGTCATTATTGAACTACCACACCAATCCCATATTACAATATGGGCTCCTACTTATCATGAGTGCGCTAATCTCCCTGTGTTTAAGATATCGTATGTTCGTTAATTAAGTGAGTTATTCGTTAATTAAATGAGTTACTGATAACTCACTTAATTAACATCTGACTCCAAGAGTAGTACCACTCAACTTTATTATCATATCGGACTAAGTCCACCTGCAGGGTTTACATGATAATCCTTATGAGCTCCTCAAGGGGACATCATCAACCTAAATAAATAGGACACAATTTCCTTTTATAATCAATAATACACCATATAAATGGTACTATCTCCTAACTTATCGGACCTATTGATTTAACGAATAAATCTCACCCATTGATAAGTTAAAGAAATAGATACTAAGTATATGTGTTTGTTATTATATCGGGATTAAGAGTATACACATCCATAATAATTGAGGTTCTGTTCTTTTATATAGTCAGTATTAATCGAACAACCTCAAATGGTCCTGCTCAATACACACATAGTGTACTAGTGTAATTTTATAGTCAAGACAAACTAATATCAAATTACACTACAACCGTTCCAATGGTTTGTCCCTATCCATGTTTGTTGTGAGCTACTATTTATAATTTATAAGGAACTGATAACATGATCTTCTGTGTGGCACCACACACCATGTTATCTACAATATAAATTCAATAGACAACTGCATCGACATATATATAAATATAAAATGCAGACATTTGACCAAAGTGATTCTCATTTCAAAATATCTCAAAAACAGATGTTCATACAAAAGCTAGACTTATAGTATACATCCCAACAAAACTCTCAATGCTTCTGACTGTAGCATCGTGAGTTTGAGGGGGATGTTAGATTATATAATTAGAATTATTTGTTTATAGTCTTGAGGGCAATTTAGTCTTTTAACTCTTTAATTTAGGGTTTAGGTTTCTGATAATTCTCTATATAAAACTTTGTACTCTTTATTTTCTATCAACCCTTTTTTTTTGGATTCATTAATAAAAACGGCTACTTTTTTTTTGACATCAATTTCTACAAAGCCATCCAACCTAATGGGACAGATCATGCCCAAGCTACCAAATGCCTCAACAACTGAGCTGAGGTGTTTGGGCTGCCAGGTCTCTTAACTTGAGGAGTTGGAGTACTATTGAGTCTCGAGACCTGAAGCATGTCTTGCCCTTGTTGCTTTAAGTTGTCGAGTCCTGACACCTGAGTCATCGAGTGCCCTTACATGCATGCTGATGTGGATAGAAGCCATGTATATTCGGGTTTGTTGACATGTCTCAGGATCATTCTGTTAATGTGTCTAGGGGTCATCTCCTCAGGTATCACTGAAATTTAATTATTGAAGGATTCCAAATCCAAGAAAGCAAATCTTAGAGTAGAAGAAACAAAAGAAGGTTTATCACTGAAGGAAAATGTAGTACAACTTCGGCCACGAGATGTTCAGGAGAAACATTATTACCAACACTGGTAGAGGGGAGGAGAGGCTCTATTGTTGGCTAGAAGAAGATGAAGAAAGCTACTAGTGTTGGTGGGAAGAGAGACCAAATGAGAAAGAGGTGTTGTGATGCTGGCCCCCTGGTTGGGAGAATAGTAAGAAGGAAGAAGAAAATCGAGGGAAAAGAAGAGGGAGGAGCGGCTATTGGAAGAGGAAATGTTGTTGTTGCTGGGAAGGAGAGTTTCTGGAATGATGCCGGAAGAAGAGGAGAAGATGGAAAAAGAGGAGAAGGGAAAGAGGCTAGTGCATGGAGGAGGCTTCAACGCATGCGGCATGGCAAGATGTCGCATGGGAGAGGAAATACGAGGTAGAGAAAAAGTAGAGAAAGAAAATTAACCTTAACTCCTCAAAAACATAAAAATTAATTCGTTTTAAACCGATTGAATGTGTTAACCCATTTGAAATTTTGTTTGGTTATAAATTGACTAAATCAAACCCAAATCAACCCTGGTTGGAACCCACATAATCTTAATCTATACGCTGACTGGATGTGTTTAATTTGAACCTAATTCAACCTCAACTCAACATCCAAATTCTATTTTCAACGGTGTTGGTTCAAAATTTTATAAAATAATTTTTAATGTGAGAAGAAGGGAGCATGGCAGGTTGGGAAATCATTGTGAATAGGAAGGAGAGGAGTGGCCTGGATGGGTGAGAATGAGAGTTGCGAGTGGGTGAGAGAGAAGAGAGAGAAAATAATTCCCAACTCTTTAAGATTCCCTAATTTGTCCCAACCCGATTGAACACTTTACTCCACTTAAAATTTGCTTTGGTCATAAACTAATCGAAATAAATTCAAATCGACACTGGTTCAAACCAACATGACTTTAATTTTACCCAATGGGTTCAATCCGAACCCAATTCGATTTCAACTTGTTGCCCAAATTAAATTGATCCATCCGGTTCAACTTATTTCTCCATTTAAAAAATTTGAAAAAATCATTTAAGGTGCTAAAATTTTAAATCAATTAAAACTCAATGTCTAACACTTTTTGTAGAATTGAGCACTTTTCAATAATTTAATATCCAGTATATCAATTCAATGCCGCAATCCGCACAATTATTCTTAGAGAAATCTCATAGTACATTTTCACTAAGCGAAACCTTTTAAGTGTTTCTTTAGCTCCTTCCACCTGTACTAATGCGTTAGATGCTAACTTTACAGGTGGCTATTCTCATGCTCCTGACAATCTCACTTACGGAGTTGACATGAAACAAATAAGATGGTGTGGCATCCTTCAGGTTCGACATGGAACAAATGATTTTACAATCTAAAGCACTCATCTGAACTACGCCTATTCAAACTCATTTTTGTCTGTTGTACTTTGCTTTTTCAGAGAATAGCTCTGGCATATATGGTAGTGGCTGTCTTGGAAATCCTGATCAAGGATGCAAAATTTGACGGTCAGCAAACTACAGGCTATTCCTTATTTAAGTTGTACTGGTGGCAGTGGTAAAACTTATTTCTCCTCTCCCTAAGATATATATATATTTTTTGTTCCTGGACAATCATTTTGGAACAGTTAAAGTTAATGCAATACAAGTTGAGTTGTCTTTTTCAAATTTTCAGTTACTACCCATATGATGTCTAATTAATGAAAAGAATTTGGTGATTAAAAGTTATGAACTCAATGACTATTCAAATTGTTCTTTTGTCCTAGGAGTGAAATATGAAAACAATATTTATACGTCATTTATTGTATTTTTGTATCAATTTCATTCTCATTGTTCTACTTAAGGAAGAGAAAGGAGGCAAGGGGAGAAAGAGAGGAGTTTTAGAGTATATAAAGTTAATGCAAGTGTCAGAGTTAAGCTTAACAATTAGTCTATCAAAACAACCAATTTGATATCCACTCCTACAACTTGAGGCAAGATCACAAGCAAGCATAAATATGCCAAATAAGGACAAAAATACTTTGAATCATAAATATAAATAAGGCACAATAAGAAAGTGTAATATAAATCTATTAGCTATTAAACCTCCGCATTTTCTTAAATTTCACAACCAAAAAACCTATGGGTGCTTCAGCAACATAACTAGTAGCCTATGATAACAGCAACAACAAAAACCACAACATAACTACCTTTACATTTGGTGCATTATAATACTAACTGCTACACTGCTAAAATACAAGAGTGCATGATCAACAAGAAAATTGGTGAAAATTCAAACATCTCTTGTACTTGAATGTGAGCCTATAATGACCACATTACACATCCTACAATTATTCTATAAAGTTATCAATGATTATGATGGAAAATCACTATGGATTCCCATTGAGAGGGTTACCTAGCGCTTTGCAGGGGTGTAAATAATCTACTGTCCTATAGTACTGCAGCCAACTTTGCAACCAATGAGTTCTGTGGAGAAGAGAAAACCCCTCTATGTTATTATTAATATATTTACATGTAGGTATTTCTATACATAAGGAGAGAAGAAAAATCAATCTCAATTCCTACAGTCAAGGGAATACAATTAAGATCAATCTCAATCCCAATAATCAAGAGAATCTAAATCAATCATAATCCCTATGATCAAGGGAATCTTCGGAAGTATTCAACACTTCCCCTCAAGCTGGAGAATATAGATCATATATATATAGTCAATTCGGGGACCTCTCAGTGACTTAGTGAATATATCTGCTAGTTGATCATGTGAATTGACAAAGTTAGTAGATATTTCTCCAGATATGACTCTCTCTGATAAAGTGATAGTCAACCTCAATATGCTTTGTCCTCTCATGAGAAATTGGGTTCAAGGCGATATGCATGACGGCCTAGTTGTCACATATAAGTGATACTTGTGTAACCTCTCCTCCAAACCTTAGTTCCTGAAGTAACTGTTTTAACCATATAAGCTCTTGACTAGCTATGACCATAGCTCGATCTTCTGTCTCTGCACTAGATCTTGCTACAACATTATGCTTTTTGCTTTTCCAAGAAATAAGGTTATCTCCGACAAATATATAAAACCAGAAGTGGATCTTCTATCAGTGGGAGATCTTGCTTAATCTACATCAGAATATTCTACAACTCGAGTATGTCCTTTGTCTTTATACAAAAGATCCTTTCCTGGTGGACCTTTGATATATCGAATAATGCGAGTCACAACATCCCAATGTTCCTTGTATGGAGAGTTGAGAAACTGACTTACTATACTTACTGCAAACGAGATATCCGGGTGAGTAACAGTAAGGTAGGTTAGTTTCCCTACTAATCGTCTGTACCGTTCAGGATCTGAAAGAGACTCCCCTGATTTGGCAGGAGCTTGACATTAGGATCCATGGGGTTGTTGACTGTCTTTGAGTTTAACATTCCTATTTCTTCCAGAATATCCATTGCATACTTCCTTTGGGATATGATGATCCCATCTTTAGACTGTGCTATTTCTATCCCCAAGAAATATTTGAGATTTTTTGTCTGGAAATGTTTGAAAAGATGTTATTTTACTTGTGAAATCCCGAGATGATCATTATCAACATAAACCACTAAGTAGATGCAACCAGTACATAAGTGGCGATAAAAGATAAAATGGTCAGCCTCGCTCCAAGTCATGCCAAACTGTTGAATTACAGTACTAAATGCCCTGGGTGACTGCTTGAGGCCATATAAAGATTTCCGCAAGCGATATACAAGACCAGAAGACTCCTCCTGAGCAACAAACACGAAGGTTGCTCCATGTAGACCTCCTCGAGCAAGTCACCATGTATGAATGTATTTTTGATGTCGAACTCATAAAGAGGCCAATGTCGAATTGCAACAATAGATAGGAAAAGGCGCACATCTTGGCAATAGGAGAAAAAGTATCCCCATAATCCTATCCGAAGATCTGAGTATAGCCTTTAGCGACGAGGTGAGCCTTAAGCTGGTCAACCGTGTCGTCTGGACCAACTTTCACCGTATACACCCATCGACAACCAACAACTGACTTCCCAAGTGGTAGAGGAACGAGGTCTCAAGTCCTACTGCGTTGCAAGGCACACATTTCATCGAGCATAGTCCGTTTCCATCTTGGATGGGCAAAGGCATCAGCTGCAGTCTTTGGAAGAGAGACAGACGACAAGGAAGAAAGACAAGAAAAGTAGGAAGGAGGAAGACAATGATAACTCAAGGAAATATAATGAGGAGAAGGATTCCGAGTGGAGCGCATACCTTTCTGAAGTGCAATGGGAATATCAGACTCAGGGGATAGGACCGGAGGAAGAGGCGAATGACTCGGCTCCAAAGATGTGTCTATGACAATGTCAGTGATGGGCGGCGACAAAGCAGGGCGAGAATGACACCGATAAACCTGCAAAGGAGGAGATGGAGCTGGAAGTGATATAGACGTCTCCCGGAGGATAAAAGATAGTCACTGGTGCAAGCAGAGAAGGAGAGAACTAGGATGGAGATGCGTGAGGCCCAAAAAAGGGAACCGAATCAAAGAACGTGACATCAGCAGAGATAAAGTACTGACGGAAAGTAGGGGAATAACACTTATACCTTTTCTGAGACCGAGGGTATCCAAGGAAGACACACTTATGAGACCAAGGAGAGAGTTTGTCAATGCCAGGATCAAGAGCACGAGCAAAACATACATTACCAAAGACCCTAAGTGGTAAAGGATGAAGAGACTGATGAGGATAAATTAGATTATGAAGTATTTTACCCTGGAGAGTTGAGGAAGACATGCGATTGATGAGATAACACACAGTAAGTACAGCATCGCCCCAAAACTGATGAGGAACGTGAGAGTGGAGAAGAAGAGTCCGGATGGTCTCGAGGAGATGACGATTCTTACGTTCTGCAACCCCATTCTGTTGAGGAATATGAGGGCAAGACGTATGATGTCATGCAACACATCATGAGATGTCAAGAAGGTACGAAACTGAGTAGATAGATACTCGCGTGCATTATCACTTTGCAAAGTTCGAAGAGAAATACCAAATTGAGTTTTGATTTCGTGGAAAAAGGATTGAAAAATAGGAAACAATTCTGAACGATCCTTCATCAGATATAATCAAGTACAACAAGAAAAATCGTTTATAAAAGTAACAAAATATCGTGATCCCAATATAGAAGAAATACGATTCGGACTCCAAATATCAGAATGAACCAAAGCAAAAGGGGACGTAGCCTGACTCACAGTACGAGGAGAAAAAGAACTGTGGATATGCTTTCCTAATTGACACAACTCATAAGACAAAGACTCTAAGTGAGAAAGACTAGGACGTAATTATTTCAACTTATCCAGACCTGGATGCCCCAACTGATCATGAATAAGAAGTGGAGATGTCGCCGCTGAACCAACAAGAGAGGGTTATTGAAGCTGTATAGGCTATGAGACTCACATTCGAAGCCCATCATCCTCCCCGTACTCCGGTCCTGTAAGGAAACAGAAGTTTTTGTAAAAGAGATGACATAATCAAAGGTCCGAGTAAGTTGGCTTATGGACAATAAATTAAAGGGAGCTCCGGGAACATAAAGAACATTATGGATAGAAAGAGACGGGGAAGGATGAACAATACCAACACCCTGGACTGAGTTTGGGAACCATTGGCCATGATGACAAAGGGTAAATAACCAGAAGTAGAGAGAGAAGAAAAAAGGGATTTATTACTAGTGATATGATCGGTGGCCCCAAAGTCAAGAACCCAAAGATCCGAAGAGCGAGATATGCCAGTAAAGGAATTACCAGCGTGTGTGACAACGGCAATAGAATCTGAAGGCGGTGGGGTTTGATCCGGTGGTAATTGGGTAGCGGAAGTTGAAGAAGTGACAGAACTCTGAACGATATGAGCAGCGCGAGGAGGTCGACCATGGAGACTCCAACACTTATCAATTGTGTGTCCTGGTCGGTGGCAGTGATCGGACGCCCTCTACCACCCTTCCGAGGTGGAGGTCTGTTGTTGTTTCGAGAGACCAAAGTTGACGAGTCAACAGGAACGGAAGGAGGCAATGCCAAGACTTTGGCAGGGACATGGAGGAGCGTTGCCCATGTACTATCCATGGTAGCTTCTATGGGGTTGCCCAGGATTTGATCGTGAACATAAGAATAATCTGTGGGTAGACCATATAAAGTCAGAGACAAAAAATTTCTTATGATTTTCAAGCTCCGCAACAGGAGTGGCCACAAGTGGAAGTAGTTCATTGAAGTCACAAAGAAGACTAGAGACTAAACCTATATAGGTAGACATTGAATTCTTAACCTGATAGGCACTGAGGATGGTCATGAAATCTTCACAAACCTGATAGAGTCGCCAAGAGATGTTTGTAAAGAGTTGTTGAGCCTGTGTCCAAACAGAGTTATAAGTTTTGTGAGTGCGGAAAACATCCCTAAGAGATAAATGGATGGTGGCTCGGATAATGCAACACAACTGGACGTCAACCTTTTTCCATAGAAGATGATCAACGACTTAGACATCCTCTTCGGTGTGAGTGAGATGTGCCTCATAACCCTGTCCAACAAGCCAAAGCTCAATGTGAGAGGCCCAAGAAGAGTAGTTCTTACCATTCAACTGCTTGGAAGAGAGTGGTGCAGTGATGTGGTTGATAAAGATTGAAATATCCGGCTTTAGAGTGCTAGAGAAAGCCATTGATCAGCTCGGTGAAAGAGGGCACACAACAAAGAAAGACTCAAGCGATGCAAGAAGATAGGTGAGGACGTTGGAACTGCAGGAAGAATAATCCCTGTTGCTGCCAAACTGCTGATCTCCCGAGCCTCTCTCCATCATCGAACTGCAGGAGAGGACGAAGGACGGTGTACTCACGACGCAGGAAAACGCCGGTGTCAGTTCGCGAAGAGGAGAGGAGGGCGGCAGCGTTGGGCGGTTGTCGAAGAGGGGTTGCGATATGCGTGCGAAGAGGCGTGCGCGATGCTGCGACGCAAGGAACGGCTGCGCAGAAAGAAAAAAAAAGGGGGTTGCCTTTCAACTTGGCTCTGATACCATGTGGAGAAGAGAAAATCTCTCTATGTTATTATTAATATATTTACATATAGGTATTTATATACATAAGGAGAGAAAAGAAAAATCAATCTCAATCCCTACAGTCAAGGGAATACAATCAAGATCAATCTCAATCTCAATCACAATAATCAAAGGAATCTAAATCAATCATAATCCAAATCAATCATAATCCCTACAATCAAGGGAATCTTTGGAAGTATTCAACATGTTCAAAGGAAAGGTTAAAGTTAAAAAACTGATCATATTACATCATTGTATGTAACCATGGGTTCTAAAGGAATACTATCATCATATATGATCAATAACAAATACCAATATATAAAGAAAGAACATTCATGCATGATCTCTTTGACTACAATATACAAGAATAATAACACGATCAACTCAAGCATATCAACTAAAAAAATTTCATTGTGCAATCTAAATTGATCAATCAACATCAATATGAAATATGCTATCATGCATTATATCTTACTGGTATCTATCAACTAGACTTGCATGATTAATATCAGCAAAATCAGTAGATTGAAATTAGACTTAATTACCATCAAACTCTCTTCTCTTTTCACACAGTTCCCACTACTTTATTCAAACAAGGGAACCATATATATTTCTTTTTACCAGGAATCCTTTCTCCTTTTTTCTCTCTCCTATCTAAACAGGCAAAACGTATTCCTTTCTCTTGATCTTTATGCCAAACGTATACCATCAAAAGAATTAATACATATACTCCATTAAATATTATATGATTATGCCAAAGAAGTGAGAATTATGGAAAATTTTGAATAATTTATTTTACCGACATTTGGTACTAGTTATATAATTTAATACTGAACAAGCTGATGATAGCAATCTTAATTAGACTCGTCAATTCCACTCAATTTGAGCATTCCATCCTGACTTTGTACAATAAACTTTTAGCATATACTATTGCTACTATTGTACTTGTACTAGATAGCCAAGTTAAACTTTACATGCCATTCACTAAATTACTACTTTCTCATGTGTCAACGCTGTGCTTTTTCCTACTCAGGTTCCTTGGTGCATGTGTTATTGTTATCTACTTCTCAGTGATATATGGGGCATATGTTCCTGATTGGGAATTTACAGTGCACAATATTGATAGCCAAGATAATAGAAAGGTTTTCAAGGTAATCAATACTTTTAACCAAACTTAGTAATTGATTTTTCTACTTGAATGCTTTACCAAATTTGTACTTTCCCTTTTCTTTTAGCATGCAAAACTATTTAAAACATCCATGTTTAAAGTCACGAGCCTCCAATATAGCATGAACCATAGTTGTGAAAAGTATGCGCTTAGTTGGGCCTAGGCTCAAGGCGTAGCCAAGTGCGCCATTTGCGCCTTACTGAGACTTAATACTTGAATGAAGCGCGCTTAAGCGCTCACTTTTTAGAGGTTAAGGCGCGCTTAAGGCCTGATTTTCCTCACCTTATTGAAGTTTTTACCCTTTATTTAGGTAGCATTAACTTGCATTCATGCGACATTTTTCTTGCGTGACTTTTCCTCTCCCCTAGAAAATGAACATCAACCTCCCTTAGTCTCTTGCAAACTTATTTCACTAATTGTCTCTCTACGTGACTCTTCCTCTCTCCCAAAAAATTAGCATCAACCTCCCCTCCCCTCCGCTCTCAAACATGAACTCTTCTCTCGCCTACAACATCAACATCAGTCTTCTAGATTTGACTACACTTTTTTTGCTTTGCTCCTTTTGTTTCATCATGATAGTATGTTTTTTTCCTCACAGATTTAATTTGAAGTTTGATTTTAATTATGAGGATAAACTATTTCAATATTTGAATGCTTTTATATTTTTATTATTTTTTAATAATTTATGAAATATTTGAATTTTGTTAGTGAAATATTTTGGCAGAAATTCCCTATATACGTTTGAATTATAAAAATTTATACCAAAACTCCTTATTTTGGTAAGACGTGTGCCTCATCTTGCGCCTAGCGCGGCCCCACTACACCTATGTGCTTTTGGGCGTTTCATGTCTTAAATAATTATGACATGAACGTATGAGATGTTACCAAATTTTTAGAGATTAAATGTAAAAAGTTCCTAAACTATCATCATAATTTTGTTAATAATATGAATATAAATGTCACATCCCACCGGTGTAATTCCACTTACTAGGAGTACTATACTTGGTGATAGTGTAATAATGGGTTACTAAGAACCATAATAGCAATCAATAACTAAAGATAAGCAAGAGATGTTCAATAAAATATTTATTTTTTTAAAAAAATAGGGTTATATAATTGGACAGAAAGTACAATAGATAAAGCCAACCAAGTAATTCCACTTTCTAAAAGGTAACTAAGAACCATACTAGCAATCAATAACTCAGAGATGTTCAACACAATATATATTTGTTTCATTTTCTATAGAAAATACAATGAAATTGTACAATATCAAAAATCCACCCGTATTAAAAAAAAACTAATAATTAAATCATGTGTGTTTGATAATAGTGGATAGTTAATCAACTTAACAATTTTGATCTAGTTCCTAAACTTTTTTTTGCATCAAATAACCCATATATTTTCATTTCCTTCTCATTATACTCGTTCTATCAATTATTTAGAAAATGGCCATGAAGTAGATGGGCAGATGACTTTAGTATTTTCCCTCTCAACACATTATTCTTGTTTAGCTTCCTTCCTCTATCTCCAACTAATCTTTCATCTCTCTGTTTCCTCCTGCCCCATTACTCTTCCAATCCTCCTCTACCTATTCCTCTTTCTTGCCTCCCCACAAATCCTCCATGGGTTGCAGCAATATGCAAACTGACTCACTAAATCCAAGTGTAAGCCTAAACCCATTTGGAAATACATATTTAATTTAATTTTAAACCAAACCTACATCTATTATGACAGAGGAAATTATGATCTTATTTATTTAAAATTGATTAGAAACATAAATTAGAAGCATGTTAATTTTTTTATCTCCTCCATCCATCCATGAGATAAACAACGAAAAAAATCCCTCTTAAAGGATGGTTAATTTTTCCCTCCATCTATCCACATGGTAATAGAAAAAAAACCTCTTTTAGATGGAGGGAATAGATTGTTAGCAAAATTAAAAAATATATATAATATAAATTTTCTAAGCTTATAAAATATACTACTATAAATTAAATTACTATATATATAAATTTAATGTAAGTTTAATTAATCAAAATAAATCCAAATTAACTTCAATTTAAACCTATTTGATTTTGCCATATTTATTTGGTGGATTTTGACTAATCCTAAATTGACGTTTACTCAATAAACATTAAACATTTCACAAGATAATATTAAAACTTGAACTCAACATTCAACATCTCAAATATAATTCAATAGCAACGTAAAGTTGCTACCGTGTGATCTAGAGGTCACGGGTTCGAGTCTCGAAAATAACCTATTCAAAGCAGGTTAAGGCTGCTTATAATAAGCCCTTCCTCGGGATCTCGCATTGGCAAAAGGTTCGTGCATCAATCTATCCTTTTCAAGGAAAAGAATACCGTTTCGTGCCGGGCGGCACAAACGATTTTTATCGTTCCGTAGCCCGGCCAAAACCGACACCCGACACGCAGTGATTTCGGCGCGTGATACGCGCGGGCGTGACGCTATGCTTTAGGCGCGTGATACGCGCATTGATGCGCGCCAGCACGCGCGACACTCGCGATCGAAAAATCGCGCGACAGAAGGAATCGATTCGATTCCTTCTGCCGCTCATAAAAATCCTATAAAACGTACCAGCGAGCGATCGATTAGTAGCAGCGAGGCGGCAGCGACAGTGGCGAGGCGAGGCGAGCAGCGACAGAGGTACGATTTCCCTGTCTCGTATGCATCGCAAGCGGCGCAGAAGGAGTCACTGGACACCTCCGACATCGCCGGACCCCTGCGATCCGCCGCTACCAAGCGGCGTGATCGCGTTGCTGCCGCCGTGCGTGTGCCACCGCGCGTGTACCGCGTGTGCCCTAGGTGAGTAAGAAAATAAATTATAATTTAAATTTCTAACAATTCCTAAGGTAGGTATGATATTCCAAACAGGTTTATGGTATTCCAAACAGACTTTTATAAATCCTAATTAAATTTTCTCAATAAAAATTAAAATATATAAAAAATATATTTAAAAATTAAAATTTTAATTAATATTCTGAAAAATTATTTTTTAATGATTTAAATTGTATTTAAAAAATTTAAAAAAATTATAAGAAATCTGTTTAAAATTTTAAAAAAATTATAAGAAATCTGATATATATTATAATATTTTTTATTATTTAAAATTTAATTTAAATTTTTTAAAAACTAATAATAATTCAGATTTATATTCTAATATTCTAAAAAAAATAAAAATTCTAAAAAAATTCTAAAAAAAAACTAATAAATTAAATTTATATTTTGATATTTTTATTATTTTTTATTTTTACAAATAATAATGAATTAATTTGTATGATTATTATATATAAAGTAACATCTTTATGCTAATTTATAAATTTATTATAGATAATATTTTTTTATCTTAGAATTAATTTAAAATTTGGATCCATGAATATTAACTTTTGTACTTTTGTAATATGTTTAAAAATATTACAAATCTTTTATTTTAAAAATTTGGATAAAGCAATGCTATCATGTTTATGATTTCTAATAAAACACTTATAATCTTGTGCAATTCTGATCATTCTAAATTGAGAAAGGTGAATTAATATTTTTAGGAGATTGTTTCAAATTTTAAAAAGTTGCTCTTTATAATTTATATATTTAATTTATAAATTTACAATGATAAATATATTCTTAACGTTATAAAATGATGATCATTACGAAGAAATGTGTATTATTCTTAATTTTTTTATAATGCATAGGCAATGACACCCAAACAACAATCTCATGATCCAGCTTGGAGACACACGTCGATTAGAAAATCGATTCCATTGACAATGTTTGCATTGCGATATGATTGGATGCGGCAGTGGAGTCACACGCCTAAAACATCTTGCTGGTGGATATCCGGATGTTTCTAATTGTCCAAAAGTTTCTCAAGAAGTTCGTCGTGTAATGAAAGACGAACTTGATGGCAAAAAAGCATTAAAGTATAAACAACAACAACAACGTGAACTTGTTGATAGCCGAAGCTCTAAAGAACCAATCTATGATGAATTTGAAGGTCATGGTGAAGTTCCAAATGATGAAGACTTTTTAGCAGCTCTCAGCGCCTCTCGAACTCAATATGACTATGAGCAGAATATGCGATATAGAAGTGGCTCTGGTGCCAGTGGAAGTGCAACACAAGGTGGTATTGGTCGTTTTTTTTCCTTCTATAGGACGAAGACGTGCAGTCGATATTGCTGATATTGATCCACTAGCATTCCCAGACCAAGCTAGCAAACAGACTAGGATTGATGATGCATATTCAAAAGAGAAGAAGAAATCAATAGGTAAAAGTATTGCTAAATTTTTTTCATTTTAATCATATTCCCCCTAATGCAGCAAACAATACATACTATCGTAGCATGGTGACCAACATCCAAAAATCTGGTCCTGGTATTCAACCTCCGACTGCATATGAAATTGCCGGTCCATATTTAGATGAACAAGTGGAGGAGATCAAGACTTGGATCCTATCATGCAAGAAGCAATGAAGCTTATACGGGGTTATGTTGATGTGTAATGGCTGGACAGGACCTACATGGATGAGCATTATCAACTTTCTACTATACTGCAATAGAAAGGTGATATTTCATAAATCTATTGATGCAACTACAGACTATCATGATGCACTCTACATATATCGTTTGATGGATAGTGTAGTTCAAGAGATAGGTGCAGAACATATAGTGCAGGTGATTACAGATAATGGTGCCAACTTTAAGAGGGCTGGAGAGTTATTGGAGTAACAGTATCAAACATTATTTTGGACACCATGCGCAGCACACTATATCGATTTGATGATGGCAGATATCGGTAAGCTTGCTATAGTGAAGAAGGTAGTAAAAAAATGTCAATCTTTAACAAAACTCCTCTATAACCATCATTAGGTTCATGGATTAATGAGAAAATTTATTGATGGGGAGATTCTGCGACCAGGAGCGACTAGGTTTGCTACTCACTTTCTCCTGTTAAAGTTGTTGAATCAGAAAAAAGTCGGATTAAAGGCCATGTTCTCTTCTGAGGATTGGGAGGCCTCTTGATATTCTAACACGATCGAAGGTAAGGAGGTGCAAAAAATTATTATATCTGTCAGATTTTGGGACTATATCGCAGAGATTCTTATAGCAGTAGAACCATTGTACGTTGTTCTACGTAAAGTTGATATGGACAAGAAGTTACAAATGGGCAACGTTTACCGCCTAATTCATGAAGCAAAAGAGGAAATTAAGAGGCGTCTATAATCACCAACCAAGTATCAACATTACATTGATATAATCACTACAAGATGGGACAATCAAATGGGAAAATATATTCATTTGGCCGGTACATATTTTTAATGATAAAGAATCTTTAATATTATTATTAATAATTATATATGTTTAATTATCGTAGGTTATAATCTCAATCCGACATATCAATACCGTTATAATCTTGGCATAAATGATGGTTTATTAGTGGCTCTCAGACATGTAATATCAAGACTGCATACAAATGAAGAATCAATTGTTGAGACTATTAATGAAAGTCGATTATTTCGAGAGGCATATGGTTCTTTTAGCGATCCTATTGCAGTGTCATGCAGATATAAAATGGATGCAGGTAAGTATAGTAAAAATTATTACTAATTATTGTCAACAAATATAAATACTATTTTAATTTTGTTCTTATTTATCTTGCAGCTGAGTGGTGGTTACAATATGGAGGATCAGCTCTAAATTTGAAAAAGATTGCAGTACGAATTCTCTCACAAACAACGTCTTCAAGTGGTTGTGAACGAAATTGGTTAACTTTCTCCCTCATTCATACAAAAGTACGAAATCGTCTTTCTTATCGTCGCTTGGAGAAGATGGTTTATGTTCATTATAATATGCGTCTTCAACTAAGAGTAATAACAGAAGAGAATGAAGAACAAGAGTTTGGTGATGTAGACCCATTTGATATTGGATTTGTCCAAACTGAAAATGATCCAATGATGGATTGGTGGAGCGCTGTTTAGGCTGAGAATCCATTACTTGATGAAGCAGGAGACCCACCATGACCATCTCAATTTTTTACTCAACAAATTGAAAAAATACAAGTTAGAGGAGATATCTGTGAGGAAGAAGATAATGATGAAGCATTTGATCAAGAATTTCGATTTTTTAGATCACGGTCTGGACATTCTCAAACATCTCAACCTCAAACCCAACGAAAGTCCATAGATAAAGGCAAAAGCAAAGGCAAAGTTCCTGTAATTTTTACTAAAAAGAAAGAAAAAGGTAAACCTCCTGCTTTTACGGGAAGGGATCAATTGAGCATTAGAGAAAATCCACTCGATGCAATTGATGAGCAAGAACGTTATGACAGTGATGAAATTTCATCACCTTCTGACACTGTGGTTCGACAAGAAGTTCGAAATGAGGATAGTGATGTTGATAGCAGTGCAAGTATTCATGGAAGTGATGACAGTGGTGATGCATCTAGTGGTAAAAATTATGTTCCCCCTACTCTAGCGCCGGAGCCATGGACATATGAGATAGATTACACACATGCAACTCAAGATTATGATCATGGAGCTAGAAGTAACACTTTTCAATATCAACGTCGATATAAGGGTGACAAACAAAAGAAAACTCATAATTATCAAGATATGCGGGAGAGTTTAGTTGAGATTGATTCTGGTCGAAGTTCATCATACTCGCAACCTTCTTATTATAACTCTGATGCATCATATGGTGATCCATCATACCAGAGCTCAGGGACGTATGCTTATTCTTATCCTTATCCTTATCCTGTGCCTGTTCCTGTACCCGTTCCAATTTCAGTGGTGCCAGTTCAAATCCAACATCCAGTGATGAATCGAGACACGCTGATGGACATGTGGAGAAATCAATATCAATATTGCATGTCATAGGATGATTATTTAATCTGGGTGTTGGAGAATTATGGAGTTGACCTAAGTAGAATGTTACAAGAACCAATGCTTCCATCTGATTCACGCCACTCCTTTTAGTATTAGTAAGGTAACATATTATAATGTATCAATTTAATTCAAGTTATTGATAGATCAATTTTTTTAAATAAAATTATATTTAATTATTTTTTTTAACAATATTAGTTGTTCAATAATTGAGAATTTATATAAAATCAACATATAACTTATTTTAAAATTATACACAATAAACATATTTATCTAATAATTATTTTATATAAATAAAAAAAAATTGAAACAGTATCGACACAGTACAATATGATATCGAAACCGTATCGTTCCTGTCTGAGACCGAAACCTCGGCATGGTTCAAGATTTTAAACCTTGATCCTTTTTAATATATTTATATTTAAAATAGTACCAAAACCGTATTAGTATTGACATGATACGATACTGAAACCGTTGCTAAATTAACGTTTATTCAATAAACATCAAACATTTCACAAGATGATATTAAAACTTGAACTCAACATTCAACATCTCAAATATAATTCAATAGCAAAGGTAAAGTTGCTACTGTGTGATCTAGAGGTCACGGGTTCGAGTCTCGAAAATAACCTATTTAAAGTAGGTTAAGGTTACTTATAATAAGACCCTTCTTCGGGATCCCGCATTGACAGAAGCTTCATGCATCAATCTGTCCTTTTTTAATATATTTATATTTAAAATAGTACCAAAACCGTATTAGTATGATATGATACGATACCAAAACCTTGTCATTTCGATCATAAATTCGAACTTTAGCACAACTTGAAATTTTAAACTTTGAATGAGATAGAATATAAGATGTTATGCTTATAATTACTTTTTCATTGAGAAATAGTAAAATCAAATCAAGGTAGTTTGTTAGGATGTAGATTTGGGACAATAGATAGTTCTAGAAAAGTGACAAAGTCTAAAGAAGTGGTTCTGGTAGACTTAAATCTTTACATTTTGCTCTATTACATCACTCGTTGAAGTTTTAATGTTGTCGATTCGAGAGGGTGAACTAGGAACAAATAAAAGAGTAGTAATAAGAAAAAACTCTCAGATAGACTCAAAGGTAGATGTTGTGATGGTCTATAGAGATAAAAGGCATGGGGCAAGAGTAGCATCACCCTTTTATATCCTTCTATACACAAAAATAACCAAGAAAGATAGACTTGATGGATTTATATGACAATTTTTTTTTACTTGGAGACAAAAGATGGACAAGCACACTTAAACACATATGGAATAAATATGACGTGTTCGCCTAGTCGACCCATGAGCACCTTGGAATTTCACCAAGCGTGACGCATCAAGAACATTTATATTTAAAATAGTACCAAAACTGTATTAGTATGACATAATACGATATCGAAACCTTGTCATTCCGGTCATAAATTCGAACTTTAGCACAACTTGAAATTTTAAACTTTGAATGAGATAGAATATAAGATGTTATGCTTATAATTACTTTTTCATAGAGAAATAGTAAAATTAAATCAAGGTAGTTTGTTAGGATGTAGAATTTGGGACAATAGATAGTTCTAGAAAAGTGATAGTCTAAAGAAGTGGTTCTGGTAAACTTAAATCTTTACATTTTGCTCTATTACATCACTCGTTGAAGTTTTAATGTTGTTGATTCGAGAGGGTGAACTAGGAACAAATAAAAGAGTAGTAGTAAGAAAAAACTCTCAGATAGACTCAAAGGTAGATGTTGTGATAGAAAAGGAGAATTGAGTCACATCTATAGAGATAAAAGGCATGGGACAAGCGTAGCATCACCCTTTTATACCCTTCTATACATAAAAATAACCAAGAAAGATAGACTTTATGGATTTATATGACAATTTTTTTTACTTGGAGACAAAAGATGGACAAGCACACTTAAGCACATATGGAATAATTAGAGCATGTGTGTAATCTTGGATCATGCTAGTTGAGATTTTTTATTTTATTCTTGATGCGTCACGCTCGATGAAATTCCAGGGTGCTCATGGGTCGACTAGGCAAACACGTCATATTTCGCCTAAGGCAAGTGGCCAGCTCTACCTTCTTCTCGCTCTCCAGATTAGTGGCAATGAAGGTGGTTGCTTTCGACTTATTGGGGTGGATCCGGATCTCCTCCTTTTCTTCATAAACCAGCGTAGGAGGCTTTTCTGTGACAGCGTTTATTTCCAGGTGGGTTTTACCGAGCGACCCTTGCTTCTGATCTGACCATCTCGACGTAGCATCGTCGAGCGGCCAATTGGTCACCTTTGACTTCTCCCACGTTGCCGTCCACTGGGAACTTAATCTTTTGGCAGTAGTAGACACTACAGCTCGGAACTCGTTGAGGGCCGGTCGGCCTAATATGACGTTGTAGGCCGACGGTGCGTTTACCACAATGAAGTTTGTGGTCCTTGTCCTCTTTAGTGGTTCCTCTCCGAGTGAGATGACCAGCTTGGTCTGACCGATCAACAACATTTCGTTGCTCGTGAAACCGTAGAGTGGGGTCGTCATCGGCAACAGCTCGCTCTGGTCAATTTACAACTGATCGAACGCCTTCTTGAATATGATGTTCTCCGAACTCCCTGTATCAAAGTTCGATGAATTGTGTAATTGGCGATTACCGCTCGAATGATCAGTGCATCGTCGTGAGGGATTTTCACTTCTAAATTTCTCGGGCCGAAGCTAATCTCAGGTCTCGGCCCTCTCTTTGTTGCAACCAACAACATGAATCTCGAGTCGTCGAGCGTGCGTACTTCCTCACTCGATTAGAATCACCACCAGTAGGCCCACCGACGATCATTACTATTTCTCCCCGAGTGGCGTTGTTTCGGTTCTCCTCATCTCGTTCTGATGGTTTAATCCGCTCGGCAGAAGCTCAGATGTTCCTCTGAGGGCATTGATGATGGCGTGGCTCAGTCGTCCTCCTCTCCTCTTCCCTTCACCTTGCAGCTCGTCCCCGATGTCGTCAATCAGGAGATGGTGATTGATGATGATATCCTCGCGGGCCCGGTCTGCTAGCTATCGGTTTTAGATCGTAGTAGTCCCGCGTGTTGTGTGTCGTCGACGGGTGGAAGGAACAGAAGAGGGGCGTCCATACCTTGCCTTTTGCAGCCTTCGGGCGATACGATGTGAGTCCCGGGCTCTTGGTGGGCTTGGGGTCCACTCGATCGGGGCCCCTTCAGAGGTTTATGGCTGCTCGGTGGCCTCCGTTCAAATGCGGTTGCTAGCTCGGCGGGCGTCTCTCTTTTTCTTGCCGCTTGGGATTCTTCCACGTTAATGTACTCTGTGACCTTCCTCTGAAGATGTTCGAAGTCCCATGGTGACCTGCGAATGAGTGATCAGAAGAACTCCCCTTAGTGAGTCCCTGGGTGAAGGCGTTCACCAATACGTCCGAGGAGACCGCCGGGATATCCATCGCCACCAGATTGAAGCGCTGGATCTAGGACCTCAGCGCTTCCCGGGGCCCTTGCTTCAAGGCGAACAAGTTGACGCTCGTCTTCTGGTGGTGGCAACTGCTGGCGAAGTGATGCAGGAAGGCCGCTCGGAAGTCCTTGAAGCTATGGATCGAGCCTCTCGGCAACCGCTTGAACCAATGTTGCGCCGATCGAGATAGCATGGTGAGGAAGACCCGACACTTTACCCCATCCGTCTACTGTTGAAGTGTGGCCACGTTATCGAACTTGGCCACATGGTCGTCCGGGTTGGTTGCTCCATTATATTTCCTGACCATCAACGGGCTGTAATGCTTCGGCAGAGGGTCGTTCAGAATCTCTTGCGAGAACTGTTGATTGACCCGCTCGGGCGAATGATTTTCCCTTGGCGCTTTACTTTTTCGTGCGTTCTGGACGGGCGCCTCATCCGAAGAAGATCCCCAGTCTCTATCTGTTCAGCCCTCTCTTTTGATGGAGTCCGGAACAACGCTCGATGGAATGAGATTAGTGCGTTAGGGGCTTCCTCACAGTTGCCAATCGATTTCTTGGTTTGACCCCGAACGGATACTCGTTTTGCTCGGTCTTCTTGCTCAGCCTGGCGACTCGCTACTGCTGCAGGTTCCTGTGTTTGACCCTCAACTAGCGCTTGTTGCTATTGTTGCTCCACTATCTTCGCTGCTTGGGCTTGTATCAATGCGTCGAGCTCTTCTTACGTCAGCATCACCGTGTGGTGTCGTCTAACGTCTTTCATCTCCTCGTTTCAAATGCAGGCTATGTTCCCACAGACGGCGCCAAAATGATCCTGTTCGAAAGAAGGAGAGTGGAAAGCTGGGGAGGTGGCAGTTTCGCTGACCGGATGTGGATTCCTCTTCGCTCTGTAAAGCAAACGACGTTAGTGCCGAGCTGAGGAAGGGGCCCTCGGCTTTGGCCCTCTGACGCTCAAGTCAGGTATCGGAATATGGAGAAGTAAAGCAATAGTAGAATTATGCGTCAAAAAATAGACCATGCGTCTCTCCGCCGATGATGGATTCCCCTTTATATAGAGCCCTGGTGGACGACGGACATGCTCCTCGAGACGTGGGCACGTTCTCCGATATGTTCGTGGCCACGTTCTCCAACATGTTTGGGGCCATGTACTCCACTATGTCCTATGAAAGGATGTTACGAGGACCACAGTCCTGATGCTTAGCCAAGCGGATCAGTCGTTCGGCCAGGACTCCGCTCTGCGATCAGGTCTCGCTGCTTGGCTGGGCAGGTAGCCGCTTGGTCGGGAGTCCTTCGCTCTGTCAACTTTAGTTGGCCTTCCGTGCGGTGTTAGTAACCTAACTTCCTCCGTTCGGACAAAATATTCGGTCTCCCTCAACGTCTTGATAATATGACTTGAGCGCCTGCTTATGATATTCTCCGAGTTGGAAGGATTGTCTGCTCGGACATGTCTCCTACCGATCGGGTCCTACCTGTCCTAACCGGTCGTTGTGTTTATCCTCCGTTTGGCCCTTTTAACACTTGAGTGTTGACCATCTTAACTTTGAACTCCACCTTGGCCTCCTATTGTCGCATCAGTTCTCATAGCAAGCTGTGGAATGGGTTAATGCTAGCATGGACATAGGGAGAGAGAGTAGAATGGCATATTGGCATCAGTGTTGAAGGAGAAGCAAGGGAGGGAGAGAGAAAAAAGGTAACCTGTCGAGGAGGAAGTAGTGAAATCCACTAGCAACTCAATACACTTTGACATTATTACAAGAGATGGGGAGAGAAAGCCAACAACAATATGACGTGAGAGAGAAACTGTGTTGCAAGAGAGATCACAAGGTAGAGAGGTGTTGTGAGAGAGAAAAATAAGTTGTCCTATGGGATCCTTTCGCATTTCAAAGTATTTATATTTTGACAATTGACTACATTGCTTGTGTGGGACTTTGGATCAAAGATTTAATTATTGTTTTTTCTAAGAAAATAAAACTTTTTGCATAGATAATTCGCATCCAAGACTGCATTTTTGTTTATCAAAGATGGTACAAATCCATCAATTTAGCTTTCTTTCGATATTAAAAATGTAGAAATGTTGAATAGATATTAATAATTTTATTAGTGCCAAATGACAACAATGATTAGATAAATAAACAACAAAGTTTCTTAGAAAAATTGAACTATATTTTATACACAAATTTTGAAAAGAAAAAAAATAATATTTTGATTTTTTTTTCTTTTGGATGAAAAGCATTACAATAAGAGATTTTGATCTTATTTTGACAATTTTCAGGTTGCAAAAATAATATTTTTGTTAATACAAGCATTAATTTACATAAACATAAATTTGACATAAGCTTCCTTTTGGATGTAGAATATACATTTTATACACGATGAATCTTTTTGGCTACAAAGGGAAATTATTAATTTTTTCAACCTAAACAAGAAAACAAGTAAGAAGGAAAATTAAAAAATATAAGCACTTGATGATGTGTGTACAGAAGTTATAATGTAAACACTTGATGATAACTCTATAAGCAAAGTGATTGATATTATTATAATTTTTTTTTAAAAAAAATCATATCATGCAGTGCAAAATGAGCAAAAATTGTCATTCTTCCCAGCACTGCACCGCGGACTATCGTGGGGTCGCAGCGGGGATGCCCGCGACCTTCACAGGGTCGTGGAGGCTTCCGCGACCTCCATCGATTGCGACATAGATGCTCGTAGGCGGGAGGGGCACGACACAGTACGATACTGAAATCATATCATTCCAGTGAAAGATAATATTTTGTAACCTATTGTTCTCGGCTATTTAATCGGCTTACTCATATATTTGAAAATAAATAAATACCATATTGTATCGGTATAGTGCGATACAATACTGAAACTTTATCATTCTAAGCAAAGGCTAAAACTCTAGTACCATTTGGCTCCATTCAAGTTTTTAAGTAGAGGGCATCATGAGGAAAAATAGTGTGAAAGAGATTTTACAATGAGGAACTAAAGAAGGAATGTATTTGTAATATAACATGCAATGAGAATGAGATCCTTCCAAAACTTGAGAGGATTTCCCATAGGAAGCAATAATGCATGAGTTGTTTTAACAACATGCATATTTTTTCCTTGCAGCAACACATTCTATTGGGGTATTGTGTTCTTTAGGAGGCAATTAGTGTTTGAAATCTTGTGACGTAACGAACGAAAAAGGTGAAACATTTCGTTCCACCCGTCGATCGGCATTGGAACGCTTGTCACTAGGCTTGCGATCGTGACGAAGGGGTTGCACGACCTCGTCAACGACCCCGTCTGCTGGAACGGAGGGGTCACATGACCCCGTCGACTGCGATCCCCATTGAAGGGCGTCGCGAGACATGAGCTTGTTGGATTTTTTTAATTAAAACTTATGTTAATGATCTAAATCAATTCCTAACTATGATAGAGATAATCTAAATAAGTTTAATTAAACCCTAATAAAATTATCTCATTAATTATAACTATATATTTTATTTAAAAATTATATAATAATTTATTTATTTATCATATGAGAGTATTATGATTCCATTTTTTTCTTTTTTAAAAAATTATTTTTTATATTTTTAAATCTTTATGTTAAATATTTTTTTAATTAATATATTTTATATTTAAAAAATACCAAAACCATATCGCCATAGTATGGTACCAAAATTGTATTGTTCCAGTCATAGGCCAAAATTCCAATACGGTTCGAGATTTTAAACTACGGAGCCAACAACCAATTATTGTGAAGTTCAGTGCAAAAGGCAACTAATTGAATGCATTTATAATTAATTGGGACAAAGGAGATTGAACAGCATAATGAAGATGAGAAGAAAACTAGGGAGTGTTGGCAGTTCGCACAAAATACAGGAGGAAGATGACTTGTGTAGAGAAAGGAGAAGGAACTAAAGTGCAAAAGATTAACTTGTTCCAATGCCATGTTGGATGGGGGAATCCTCAAGATTGCCACCTGCATTTGTGATTTTCATTTATATCCTTATATCCCTACGTACGGTGTGTGTGTGTATATATAAGCCATATTTTATTTACAATTTGGTCCTCAAACAAACATTTTATACAAGTGACAATCCATCAGATTCCTCCTATACCTTCTTTGTTAAAAAAATTCTTGTACTTTGTAAAGTGAGGAGTTAAAATGTCCAAAAGCATTGATTTGAGTCATTTTGTCAATATACACAGTTCTCATGTATAGTTGTTTGGTCATGTGTGCTAATTTTTTTTTTTATTTTTTTGGTTTAGGTAGTTTGTGGTACTAGAGGAAGGTTGGACCCTCCTTGCAATGCTGTAGCTTTTGTTGACCGACAAGTGTTGGGTATCAACCATATGTACCACCATCCAGCTTGGAAAAGAACAAAGGTGGTCTTGTTATAATTGACAACCAATTAAATTTCCTTTTTTTTTTTTGGCGTTTTACTAAAATTTTAAATTTATCAACTATGATAAATTTGTTTTCCAAAGTAATGCAGGCTTGCACTTTTAAGTCACCCCATGAAGGACCTTTGCGCAATGATGCTCCAGCATGGTGCCAGTCACCATTTGAACCTGAAGGGATTGTTAGGTTGGCTATATATATTTAATGTAAAATATGCCCTTTAGATGCCTTTATTTAACATGCTAATTTTGATTCAGTTCTTATTTACATGATAATTCATTAATTTCCAAGTATAAGAAATGTATATCTATTTTTTATATATATTTTACCATAATTTGAAACACTTTGAATTTGCTTCAGAATATGCAAATACTATGTGCAATGCCCAAATATTTTCTTCATATTAATTTTGGACTTTTATATTTGAATTCCTTTCCCATGAAGTAATTGATAGGGCAGTTGCAAATTGTAAAATAGAGAATTAAAAGTCACTTGACACTTGAGACCTAGATCAAAGAGAGACAAAGATTAAGTAAATCAACATTTTTGGTATTTAAATATCTTCTGGAAAGAGACATCTAATGGCAGTTACAAAATGCAACTATGATAATGAATTGAATCATACTTGGTACAGGACTTACCAACCTGGGTACCAATGAGTCTTGGGCCACTATAAAGATATACGGATGAATTTATGGTCAATATTCACTTTTACTATTGCATCATTCCCATCTTGTTGGAAAATACACACTTCTTCGTAGAGATGATAGTCTCATTTACAAACTGCTGATCTACTACTACTCATTCTCATTCCTCTTGACATAAAGGTGCCTACGTTTGTCATGAGACTCTTCCTATAACAGGAAGTGATGTGAACCCAAGGAGAAGAAAATCTCATGAACCCACAATGAATTGAAGAAGAAATAAGGAAAGTTTAAATCGATAAAATGGATGAGAAGAACCTCGATCAATGCTTAAGAAAGTACGAACCTTGGTATAAGAGATGGAAGACGCCACAACCTTGGAATTGAGGTTGATAAGTCTTTGAACACTACAAGGGGATGCCTTGATAAGTTCTAGTTCAATGAAGAACTAACAAGTGAGAGCCTCATCATGCTTTAAATTGAAATAAGCCAAAAGATACATGGGTGGCTGTCACCCCCTTTATTTATAGCTATAGGGTGAAGGCCTAAATAAAGCCTATTTAATAAAGGCCTACGTAGACTACTTAGCTATTTTGAGCTTATGGCACCATTACAACCCAAATAAAGGAAGAAATTGAGCCTAAATTGAGCTTACATATCAAACATATCCCCACTACATAGACATGAGACTTAAGTGGCTAATTAAGCCCATCTAAGGCTTGAATTAGATTGCCTAAGCCGCATGACTTGCTCTTAGTCAAACCTTCTTCAATTGTAGCTTTGACCTTCACATCTTCAATTAGCACATTAGTGCTAACTTCATCATTTTAGCCTTAACTTTTTGTAATTGGGCCTCCATTGATGCATAATAGATCATCATTAGTATTTAGAATGGGTTGCTCCTTTTCTTCCATAGCCTTAGCTTGATCCACATCGTTAGCTTGTTAGGCAACTTATTCTCTTTCGCCTACGTTTGTCTTGAGACTCTCTTCTTGTAACAGGAAAGTGTCTTGGCTCCCGTGCAATCTACCTCTTCAATTTGCTGTCCTACAGAGTAAATTGAGCTTTAGTGATGTTCAGAAAACAAAACCTTTTTCGTGTTATAGAACACCTCAGGGGAAATAGAGGATCAAGAGGTTGATTGTTTGTGACACCATTGGCGATGTAGTGAAGGGCTAGGTAGCAAGTTCATAAGTGCTTAATTAAAGGTGGAGTTTCTTTGTACTAGGTGTGATGGAGCATTTAATTGACCTTTTGCCTTATTCCTTGATGGATTAGCTCTCTAGTAGTTGGAGCATTGAAACCCTGTTGATCATCTCAAATTGCACCACCGAACATAGTAAGAACTCATCCAATGTCTAGAGCAGAAACATTTTATACATTTATTGAAAAGTATTTCAACAGATGAGATTTTAGTGTACCACTCAATGGATCAACATTTATGGTGCATTGCTTGGATTTGGCAGTGGACAATCTCTTCAAAGGTTTTTTTTGGATGAAGCAATACCTTCTGAATTGAGCCAGTAAATGCAATATGGTTGATGCTTCTTGGGTGCTTGGATTCACGCTGGTCAACATCTTGTTTGAGTGCTATTTGGGGGAGTTAGCTTCTGTTAATGATCCGCATTCACCTGACATTAGGATGAATAGTCAACTCAACTCTCTCTCTCTCTCTCTGGGCAGGTGCAGACACTCCAGGAATTAATTTGCTTATATATAAGTATTTCAACCGATATCTAGTGCCATGCTCAAAAATAATGTCTATCAGATGTGAAACCAGCCTTAGGTTTGTAGTGTGGTTAGATGCTCAGGTTCTAATCTGCTCATGCTATCTCTATTTGTAGGACAAAAGTTACTCGTGAATATCCTTCTTTACTTTCAAATAATAATTATGCTTGAACATGCTAGGTGAGTAAAAATCCAAAATCCTCATTTGTTCAAAATTCCAAATCGTCTTTTTTCCCTCTATTTCCTGTGCTTGTTATCCATGTCATCTTAATCTCGAATCTTTTTGCAGCTCAATTTCTGCTATTCTGAGCACAATTATTGGAGTACATTTTGGCCATGTGCTTGTGCATATGAAGGTTTACTTTATGTTTGCATGAACAAATAGATAGGTGAATTGAACAATTCTAACATCTGCTTCTTCCTTTCTTTTATACCTTGCCATGATCTCTCAGGGTCACTTGGACAGGCTAAAACATTGGTTTTCAATTGGAGCTGCTCTCCTTGTGCTTGGAATTGTTTTACATTTTTCACATGGTAAGAAATCTAACATGTATTTCAACCTTATTTGGAGTTTGATTGCTTTCCAATATTACTACCTTTTTTGTTACTTTATCGAACTTTTGCAGCAATCCCGTTGAACAAGCAACTGTATAGCTTCAGCTATGTTTGTGTTACAGCTGGAACATCCGGAATACTTTTCTGCACCTTCTATGTTCTGGTATTGTGCTTCATTATTTTTATTTATTTTTTATTTTTAGCAAATTTAGTTTTCTTCATTTGGAAGACTAGAGGCGAGGGTTTTCTAGTATTGGTTTCTTTGACTCGCCAATAACTTTCCATAAGAAGTCTCCTCCCAACTTCTTTCACGTCATTGTTTATAGTTAAATATTCATTGTTTGGAGTATATGTTCATGCACTATTTTCCATTTATCAACTCTGCAAGAGATCATGCTCGTCTCATTTTGATTCACTTTGTTCAATTTTTATAGGAAATCTGCTTTATGACAGATGTAGGATTTTATGGGAGATATTACATATTGTGGCTGTCCTCGTATATTTTTACTTTCTATTCCAGGTTGACATTTTGGGCTTCCGTAATTTGTTTCTGCCATTGGAATGGATTGGAATGAATGCAATGCTCGTCTTTGTAATGGCAGCGGAGGGAATATTTGAGGGTTTTTTGAATGGTTGGTATTATGAGACCACTAACAACACACTGGTACGTGCCTCGGAACTTCTATGCTTATGCATTTTTCTCAAATTATTTGCTGCCCATTTTGGTTAGGGTTATTAAATCTTTTGATTAGTATAGCTTCTTTAAACCTTTTCTCCATACTTGCAGGTCTATTGGATTCGGAAGCACGTATTCATCCAAGTGTGGCGTTCACGACGAGTGGGTGTTCTTCTTTATGTCATATTTGCCCAGATCTTGTTTTGGGCCCTCGTGGCAGGTGTGTTGCATCGGATGGGTATTTATTGGAAGTTATAAAAGATCAAGTGTTCAGAACATCACACTCCTATTTCTTCCAACTGCCTGTTGTCTGAACTAGATCTTTGTCAAACATTCGCAAAATGTTAGAGCTCTGTATATTTTGTTCATGTGGTCAGGGATCTAGGCACTTCACATCTCCAAGACATTAGAACTGCAAAGCTGAGTTTTCGAGATTGTAAATAATGCAATTTAGAATTCATGTTGTCCAGAGCTTTGGTTTGCATAAATTGGCATTTAGTGGCATAAGATGATTCGCTCATCTTAGCGCCTTCGTTAATACGGAGGAGGTAAATTATGGATGGTTACTGGTCATTAGTATAGGTGTTAAGACATAGGAGGAGGCATGTTCGGACACGCCGAGTTTCGATTTGAAGATCTCATGTGACAACATCTCATGTCTTAACCACCGCACTATCCCAAAGGGACGACATTTACCTTCTAGCTGCTGGGATTAGTTGCTTGTTAGTATTAGAGCCAGTAATGGAGGCAAATTTTTTGATGTGTTATAGATCATTTGTGCCTCGAGTGCTTAATCGTCTCATTGTAAGGTCATGACAAAATATCCATCTAGCCTCCGAGGCTATGGTGTAGTGGAATGATGTCAAGTAGTCATTCAGATATTCATAGTTTGATTTCCAATTATAATATATTTGTAAGAATTTTTTCTTTAAATGAGACTTGCAATCAAGGAATATTAAATTTTAGATCCGTTTATTACAAGCACTTCTAGATTTATCTTGACAATTGGTCGAAAAGTTTATATCATGCATTATTTAATCTGGTTAATTATATTTTTTTTATTATAGCAATTGTAACTGTATAGTCGAAAATCAAATTGGGTAGAAAAATAAGGTTAACTTTACTTCATAGTGAAAGTCTCAAGAATAAAATGGTATCATAGTAAATTACAAAGGTTTCTTACTGTGGTCATGTAGAAAAGTTAATGTCCTTACAATTCAATATGAGGAATGGCAGCATGTCTCTTCGGGAAGATGTGATCGGTAAAATACAGGGTGTTGTTATATTAAGTTATAGGATTAAAATTTATCATGTCAGCATGTTTTCATATCTTAGCTACTGTACTAATGATTAGTGTATTGATTTAAAGACGGAGTGACATGAACATTGTACTAATGATTAGTGTATTGATTTAAAGACGAATTGATAGGAACATTGGAATGAATAAATCGTCTTACCACAATATGGGACATGGCGGCAACTTCCTAAATGCATTCCATCCCTTTAGTATTTCATGCGCAGTAATTGGGGTGATCTTGATTGCAGAAGTTGGGTTGATCAAATATGATCAGATTAATTATGTTGTGTCAGATTTGATCAAAAAGATTAGATTTGTTCTAATAGATCAGACTTAATCCAATGGGCAATTGGATGAATCAAACGGACATCAGTTTGATCAATAAATCTAATATTGACTCAAATGAGCTTAAATAATAACAGAACATAGGTCAGAAATCTCTATCCAATTAGATTAGTTTTAATGAGGACGATAGACTAAACTTAAGATCCAGACTCCTGATCGACCGGTCCAATCGGTCAGTCGACTTAAACTCCTGAAAATCAAGAAGATTTATTTTCCTTGATTTATAATGATGGTTCTATATATGTATAAATTGAATTAAATTGGTTTTGTACTGGTTAGTCAGTTTTGTATTGACTTATTTAAATTTAATTTTTCAGATGGTTTAGATGATTACCACATTAACTCGTCGCAAAGTGCGGCGAAACCAGCTCCGGGAGGAGATTCAGGAGATAGAGTATAAGTTTGCTTATGGAGTCAACGGACATGTTAGAAGGCTTGATAGACTATTCTGGAAACTTGAGCAAGAAGAGTTTCTAATCCTGGACAGTTATAGGATCTGGGCATTGATGCATTCATTGCCAGAGTATCCTAGGGTAATAGTAGACTATGTATGGGGACGTCATGAAGGACGCGCCACATATTCAGAACTGTGTGAGGAACTACTTCACTACATGGGTGAAGAAGAACCTGAAGAGTCTAAAGAGGACTAGGAAATGTTCGAGGAAGATCTAGAAATGGATCTGATGAAGAACCCTGAAGTTGCTCCATCTGAGATTATCCCAAATGAGTCCAGGTTAATAGGGATAATGTTGGCCGCTGCACTAGTATTTGTCCTAGTGGGAGCGGTGTTGGCCTATTTAATTTATTAGTGTTATGTTTACTGTCATTATGTACGAATATAGTTAGCTCATTTAGTGTTTCAATCATGTAATAATTTCTGTCGTTATGTACGAACAGAGTTATGATAAATAAATAGTTATGTTATGTGTTAACTAACTTGCTCATGATTAGTTCATGTGAATATGATTAGTTCATATATCCATATAATTAGTTCATATGAAAAATGATTAGTTTATTTTAATAATGATTTGTTCATTAGATGGGATGTGTGTAATATGATTGATCAATGTTGATTAGATTAGAACATACAAATGATGAGTGGAAACAATGTTATCACTTGATTTTGTAAACTAACTCTAATTTACACTGAGTCAATAAATAATTGCACATATATGAATTACACTGAAATAATAAATAATGTGTTTATTTATGCAGATCATGACAACTAAAAACATCATAACTGAACTCAATAAGGGAGAGAAATTATATGGGGATAACTACAAAATCTGATACCTTAAGATACAATATGTTCTTGAGGAACAAGAAGTTATAGACACTATAAATCAATTCATGAAGGAACCGATTGATGGTTCTACAGCACAACACAGACGTGACCTTGATGCCTATAATGCATGGAAAAGGAAGGACTTCATTGCTAAGGGAATATTGATTAGTTCAATGGTGGATGACCTGGTATATGAGTATGAGCCATTACCATTGGCTCATACTGTCTGGGCAGCCCTTAGAGAGAAGTACAGTGGAGCAAGTCTGAGTAAGCTCCGTCAGTTAACTATCAAGTTTGATAGCTATAAAAAATGTTCGAATGTTACCATGACTTAACATCTCAAGGAGATGAGTAACATGATTCGAGAGCTTAAGACTGCTGGTTATGCGTTGACCGATGAACAACAGGTTCAAGCAGTTATTCGTTCCCTTCCTGATTCTTGGGAAATGATGAAACAGAATCTGACTCATAGTGAGAGTATCAAGACTTTCATTGATATGTCTCACGCCATGTAGAACTTGAGGCGGAGAGGATTAAATCCGCAAGAATTTCTAGTCAAGCTTTTGTAGCTGAAGGTTCTAGTTCCAAGAATAAGAATAAATGGTTTAAGAAAGGAAGGGAAAAGGAAAGGAGGCTAATGCTGTTGCTATGAAAAACCAAATCAAGAAAAAAGAAAAGGAATATGGACAAAGACCTAAGAGCAAGTTAACTTGCTATAACTGTGGCAAGAAGGGTCATTTTGCTCGGGATTATACTGAGCCTAAAAAGGTAGATCCATTGTTATCTTCTTTCCACGAGCAATATGTTGCAAGTATAGTGTTGTTAGCTAATTTGTATCCTTTTTGGATTGTAGATTCAGGAGCAACGAACCACGTAGCACGTGATCGAGCTACATATGTGGAGTACCGTCGGGTACCAGCTGACAACAAATGGATATATGTAGGAAACAATGCAAGAATTGAAGTCAAAGGAATTGACACTTGTAAGCTCAACGTACGTGGTGGGTGTACCTTGTTTCTACATGATGCCCTGTATACTCTTGAGATTCGACGGAATCTGATTTCCATCATTTGTCTTCTTGATTTAGGTTATAATGTAAATTTTTATAGCTATTGTGTGGAACTTCGAATTAACTCTGTGTTAATTGGGTATGGTTATGTAATAAATGGTTTTATGATTCTTGATGTAGAACCAAATAATAATGATGGTTGTTTTTCAAATATTGCTCTTACTAGTAATGCTGATGTTAATGATGAAATTTGGCATGCTAGGCTAGGACATATAGGACAAGAACGAATAAATAGATTAGCTAAGGATGTTAATGCCTTTTGAGCACTCATGCTAAGATTAACTTGTCTATATGTGAACATTATCTTGCTAGAAAGACGACTAGAAAATCATTTGGTAAGGCTATTAGGGCTGAATCACCATTGCAATTAATTCATTCGGATATTTGTGGTCCAATGAATATGAAGGCTAGAAATGGGAGTTTTTATTTCATTACATTTATTGATGACTTCACACGTTTTGGTCATGTGTATTTGATTTCTCACAAATCTGAAGCATTAAATTGCTTTATTCGTTACTTGAACGAAGTTGAGAATCAATTGGGACATAAGGTTAAAACCTTGCGCACTGACCATGGAGGTGAATATTTGTCTGATCAGTTCAAGACAATGTGTAATGAGAAAGAGATTATTAGACAACTAACTATCCCTGGAACTCCACAGCAAAATGGAGTTGCTGAAAGAAGAAATAGAACTCTTCTTGAAATGGTTAGGTCTATGATGGCGCAGGCTAATTTGCCAATCTCCTATTGGGGAGATGCATTATTAGTTGAAGCCTATATACTTAACAAAGTGCCTTCAAAGTCAGTTCCATCTACCCCATATGAACGTTAGACAGGCAGAAAATCAGATTTAAGTAATCTAAGACCTTGGAGGTCAGCTACCTATATTCATGATAAGACTCACGAACATGAAAAATTATGACCCAGAGGTAAGAAGTGTATCTTTATAAGGTATTCTGAGACTTCTAAGGGTTATGTTTTTATTGGTGAGCGACAAGATAGAACCATCTCTGAAATAGAGTCAAGAGATGCTACTTTTCTTGAAACTGAGTTCGTAACACGAGATGAAGTTGATAAGACAATTCCTCTATATGAGATAGAGGAGGAGGATAATGTTCCTTTATCAATAGATCAGGAGATACTTGAATCTAGTCAACCTAGTGGGAGTAATCTGTCATTGAATGAGTCAGTTTTTCAACAGTTTAACCTACGAAGAAGTAGTCGTCAGATTATTCCTCGGAGAAGGTTTAATATTGAGAATGAGGCATTGATGATTCTCCCGGTTGATGATGAGGAACCTCGAACAGTTGAGGAAGCTTTGAGATGCTCAGCTAGAAAAGAATGGAAAGTTGCAATAGATGAAGAAATGGAGTCAATGAGAAAGAATCAAGTTTGGGATTTAGTCGATCTTCCTCCGGGCCGAAGGGCTATTGGGAATAAGTGGATTCTCAAAGTAAAGAGGAAAGCAGATGGATCGATTAATCGATACAAAGCTCGATTAGTTGCAAAAGGATATATCCAAATAGAGGGTATTGACTTTGAAGAGACATTCTCCCCAGTTGTAAAGTTTGCGTTAATACGTGCCATCCTAGCTATAGTAGCACAATATAACATGGAATTACATCAGATGAATGTAAAAACGGCTTTCCTTAATGGTAACCTTGGCGAAGAAATCTATATGGTACAACCAGAAGGTTATGTTGCTGAAAGCCAAGAGAAAAGAGTATATAGATTTAGGAAGTCTATGTATGGGCTAAAGCAAGCGTCAAGACAATAGAACATAAGATTTAATGAAGTCATTTTGTCTTATGGTTTCAAAATGATCAATGAGGATCATTGTGTTTACCTAAAAAATAAAAAAGGAAAGTTTGTCATTTTATCATTATATGTTGATGATATGCTAATAGCTGAAAGCGACATAAAATGTGTGATAGAAGTCAAATCCTGGCTCTCATCACAATTTGACATAATATATATGAGAGAAGCAGAACACATCTTAGGAGTGAAGATCATTCGAGATCGATCAAAAAGACTTTTGGGTTTGTCTCAAGAAGCTTATATCACTAAGATGCTACAACACTTCAATATGTCAGATTGCAATATCGAACAGACACCTATAGCGAGAGGTACTAGTTTGAGCAAAAGTATGTATCCCAAGACTCCTGAGGAAATAGCCGAAATGAAGAAAAAATCATATGCTAGTGCTATTGGTAGTTTAATATACACTATATTATGTACTCGTCCTGATATAAACTATGCTGTTGGCATAGTTAGTCATTTCCAGTCAAACCCAGGATCGAGACACTGGAAAGCGGTAAAGAGGATATTTAAATACCTCAAAAGGACAACAGATTATGTATCTATTTATTTTAAGGATATAGGATGAGTCCGAGTGGCTGCACAAATGCAAATTGGGCAGGAGATCTTGATGACAGAAAATCCACATCAGGCTATACCTTTTTGCTAAATGGTGGCACCATCTTATGGAATAGCAAGAAGTAGGCTTATGTAGCCTTGTCGACATTGGAAGCTGTGTGGCTTGCCCATCAGTTGTGCAATAATCTGTCTAGTTAAAAAAGGTTCCTAAAGAATTTGAGAATTGCTGAGGACAGTGGAAGTCTTGTTACAATGTACTGTAACGGCCAAGCTGAGGATCCCAAATATCACAGCAAAGGCAAGCATATAGAATTAAGTATAATTTTGTAAGGGATATTGTGGATAAGAAAATGATAATTCTTGAGTATATCCCTACACGTACTATGCTTGCAGATCCTCATACTAAGCCATTGACTAAAGAGTCATTTCAAAGAATGGGAAGTCTTTGTGACTTCGTAAAATGTAACACGTTGTAAAATGTCATGATCTATTCAGTGTATAAGTTATTACATTTTGGATTAAAGTTTCGATGAGCATGTTGGCAGGTTGAGATTGATCCACTCACATGAACAATCATCTCTATTTGTTGAGTATAAATAAAGATAAGACTGTTACTTATGGGACAACTTATGTAACTGTGAATAGAGATATACCAATAAGTTAAGGTCGCCTTGATAATTGTATCAAGCTGAGATCATTTATGTAATGATTGGAGTAAATGCACCCATCATTTAATGAATCTGCTAAAGCCAGATTGGAATTCATATGTTGAATTCAGGATTGGACATTAGGTATGTCTAGATCGAAATATGTACGATGTTAAACTTTGAGAAAAACATGCGCTCTTTTTAGTAAAGAGAATAACATCGTAGCATGTGATTAATACCACATGTGCTATGACGACAAGAAGGGTAGTAGGAGAATGGATCCCTGCTTCTCTATTATATGAGACCCTTGAGATTATAAGTTAATCTCAATCTTATCCTAAGTGACTATTTAGCTGTCTACTTAAATGTCTGATTAGTGTCTGCTACTTTAGTATGTTTTCTATTGGCTATGGATGATTCGGTCTATGGAGCATAACTAGGAAAACGACTGATTAGAATGAATAGATTCTATCTAAAAAGGAAGATTAAGATTGATTTATATCTATGATATTTATTCACTGATACCATTTACATTTTTAGTTCAGTACATAAAATGTAATTATGAATAATTTATTTGATTGGAGATGTTAAACATATTCTTGACATATAGTCAATATGAGGGATTAGAGATGTTTATATTAATGTAAATAATTTAATCTGGGGTAAAGGCAAGTCATTGATGTCTCTGATTCGTTCAATGGAGCAGCTAAGTAAGGTGTGACAATCTTCTTAGCAATTGAATGCTCACTGTGCTTACTATCGCATGGACCATTTTCCTTAATGTATGGAATGAATGTTCTTATATGGTCTCTGTGACTAATTTATGCTCTGGTCTTCGTGACTTGATCCTCATAAAATCTACATGACTTATTTGGTCTTTGTGACTAATTAATTTTGCTTTGGTCTTCGTGACTTGATCGTCAAATAGTCTATGTGACTTATTTGGTCTATGTGATCAATTAATGTTTGATTTTGGCGTTATGACATGATCACCTTGTAGTCTACGTGACTGACATGGTCTATGTGACTATATAACTTTATGGATTAACTTGGACGAGTGGGAGATGTTGGACGTTGAGAGGAGACGAAGGGGCATTGCTTCCCCTTCATCTCCCCTTTCTACCAACGTCAAGGAGACGAAGGGGCGTCCTTTCCCCTTCATCTTCCTCTTTCTTCTTATAAAAGGCATCCAAGATAAGATCATAGGGGTGATCAAGGAAGGAAAGCAAAGGTGTGAGGTGATCGTGTGCGAGCAGAAGAGAATGTCTTGGGATCCGGGATTTGGTTCGTGAAAAAGTTTGAGGAGGTTCCAAGCGGTGATCTTCTCGGCGACAGAAGCAACAGCGTCTTCGACGACATCTTCTGCGATTTCTTTGGAAGATCAATGTAAGTCATTTACAATTTAATTTCTGATTTTATTTCATGTTATCTGGATCAACATTAAAAACTCATAGTATCATTTGAATAAAAAAACATAGATTCGCTATCTGTTACACCCTAGTATCATTCAAATAAAAGACTTTGGTGTGTATAACCACCTCATAATAATGATAAAAACACACAAAAAAATTGAATTTTAGCTTCAAATAATTTCTTCAAAGTTCTTAAGAATAAAGTCCCCAATAGATAATTTCTAGTTACTTCGAATTGACTACAGTGTCAAAAGCAGTCATCATATATCAACAACTCTTTAGCTAATTGATTTCCCAATCGATTACTAGAGGGCTATTCAATTGAATTTAGAGTAAAAAAAACATTCTATTCTCCTAAAAATCACTTTCAAACTATCATTTGCTTGACTAGCATGCTCCAGTCAATTGGAATATCATTCTAGAAACTAGCAATTAGATAATCCCTCTTCACTTGGCTTAAAATAATCGTACTCCTACCCAAATACCAAATGTTCAAGACTCAAGATATTCAACAAAATATGACTTAAGAGTCCATTTCACAATTGAAGACATCACTATTAGATCAATCAATGAGGCTATAGGGGGATAGTCATTCACTATTATCATTTGCTTAGGTCTACAATCAGAGTTATCTTGTAGTGAGTATATCAAAACATTAACAAGAAACATAAGCAATGTAAACACTTATCCTTTTAAGTGGTATGGAACCTTCAGGTCTTACTTTACAACCTATGATTAATTGGTAAGTCATCCGTCGAATACCTTATATTTTTGGAACCTTTTAGAGGTGGAGAAACTTTTTACTATTGATTGCAAGATAAGACAACGATATAAGTGAGCAACAATAAATACAATAAGGAAACAAATACAATAATAGAGCTTTTCTTAGGATTTTTTTTTACTTATTTCACTTCACTTTTATTCATTTCTTTCACTTGCTTTCATTCATATGCATTAGATCTTATATTGTGCTGCCAAAAGTCCCCTTTGCTCCCCTTTTTATAGCCTTCATGTTAAAACAACTCTTGTTGTTATGTGTTCAATCATCGATTGATCACTTACCCAATCGACTATTTGAGGGCTGGCTTCAGCCTTTTGTCTTCCAATAGATTTGCCAATTGACTACATCTAGTCGACTACCTAACCTCCTAATGCATACTTGAGTCAACTTATCCTCTCCCTAGTTGATTGATCTATCGTACCATCTCAATTGGCTGCTACTTTTTTTAGTCGATTAACTCTAACTCAATCAATTTCTAATTGACTAATCCACTAATATAATATTTGTTTGCTTGCAAGACAAATCGATTGCCTAGATGATTCATCCACCAATTAATTAAATCCAACCATCAATCGACTACCTAGATCATCGATTATGACCAACTCTAAGATTGAATCCCCACCTAAGTCAAGGTCTACGCAAAATGCAAATCACTTGTAGAGTCTTATTTTACTTATACTTTCCTACAGAGAGGTTAGACATTCAAGACTTTTCTTGCCAAGAGACCTTGCCTCCAAGACTTCCTCATCTTGTCAAAAAGGTATGCATCTAAAGTTAGAGTGTATACTAAAAGCCTAACTTTTGGTATAAATATTTATTTAGAAATAAGAATCACATTGGTCAAATATATACATTTATGATAAATGTAGTTGTTCAATTAATTTATATTGTAGATAACATGGTGTGTAGTGTCACACACAGAAGATCATGTTATCAGTTCTTTATAAATTATAAACAGTTGCTCAGGACTAATATGGAAAGGAACAAACCATTGAAATAGTCGTAGTGTAATTAGGTATTAGTTTATCTTGACTAATAAATTACACTAGTACACACTAAGTGTATTGAGTAGGACCATTTTAGGTAAGTTCTTTTTATACTAACTTGATAAAAGAACTATACCTTAGTTATTATGGAAGTGTGTACTCTTAATCCTAATATAATAACAAGCACATATATTTGATATTTATTTCTTTAATTTATCAATGGTTGAGATTTAGTTCGATAAATCAATAAGCTCGATAAGTTGGGAAATGATATCACTTATAGTGTGTGTTGTTGATTATAGAAGGAATCTGTGTCCTAGTAATCTAGGTTGAGAATGACCCCAAGAGGAGCTCATAAGGATTGTCATGTTAAACCCTGCAGGTGGACTTAGTCCGACATGACAATAAGGTTGAGTGGTACTACTCTTGGACTAAGATATTAATTAAGTGAGTTGTCAGTAACTCATTTAATTAGTGGACATTCATTATCTTAAACACAGGGAGACTAACATACTCATAATAAGAAGGAGCTCAAAATGTAATTTGGGATTGGTGCGGTAGTTCAATAATAGTTCTTTAGTGGAATGAATTATTATTGATGAAATAAAGTTATGTGTTCGGGGCGAACACGGGATGCTTAATTTCATCGGGAGACCAAAACCAATTCCTCCTCTCGGTCCCTATCGTAGCCTCTTGTATATAGAGATTTATACCCACCACATACCCACCTTCTTACCCAACCAATAGGGGCCGACCAAGCCAAGCTTGAAGCTCAAGCTTAGGGCTGGCCAAGCCTAAAGGTTGAGCCTTAAGGTGGCCGGCCAATAGCTTGGAGCCCAAGCTTAGGTGGCCGGCCACATCATATTAAAAAGGTTTTTTGTTAAAATTATTTCTTTTGTGGATATTATGGTTTTAAAAGAGAGTTTAAAATTTAAATCTTTCCTTTTATAGCTTTCTACAAAAGATTAAGAAAAGATTTGAAATCTTTCCTTATTTGTAGATTGAAAGGTAGATTTTAATTTTGAGAAAACTTTCCTTTTTAACCATGTTCATGATTTAAAAGAGAGTTTAAAAATTAAATATTCTCTTTTATAAGTTTCTACAAAAGATTAAGAAAAGATTTGATATCTTTCCTTATTTGTAGATTAAAAGAGATTTTAATTTTTAGAGATAACTTTCTTTTTATCCACATGTTTAAAAGAAAGATTTTAATATATAAAATTTCCTTTTTACAAACCACCATGAAGGAAAAAATTATTAGAGAAATTTTTTATAAATTTCCGGAGACAAATTAGGAAGTTTTAATTTTTGTTTTAATTAAAACTCTCCTTATTTTGGGGAAATAACTGGCCGACCATGTATATTTAGAAGAGAAAATTATTTTTAATTAAATAAATTTTCCTTTTCATGGAAAAAGAATTAAGGAAGTTTTTTATTTAAATTTCCTTATTTGTCAAGACCAAGGATTATAAAAGAAGGGGTAGAGGTGCCTTCATGGAAAACGACTCTATTATTCTTCTCCTCTCTTTTCCTCCTTGGTGGCCGGTCCTAGCTTCTCCCTCTTCTCTTCTTCTTGTGGCCGGCGGCAACCACTCTTGGTGCTCTTGATGGTGGCCGGTTCTAGCTAGGAGAAGAAGGAGAGAAAGGAGGTTTTGTTTCTTGCATCTCTTGGAGCTTGGTGGTGGTGGCCGGACCTCTACTTCTTTTGGAGAATTGTGGTGGCTGAAACCTAGAAGGAAGAAGAAGGTGCTTGGTGGTTCTCGTCTCGGAAGATCGTTGCCCACACAACGTCTGAGGTTAGAAGAGGAATACAGTAGAAGATCAAGAGGTTATTTTTGCTTACAAAGAAAGGTATAACTAGTAATTGTTTTCCGCATCATACTAGTTTTCTTTGTATAGTTATTTATGGAAATACCAAACACAAGAGGCATATGATTCTAGACTTTTCGAAATAGTTTTTTCGAGTTTGTGTTTTCTTCTTTTTCGAATTTGTGATTCGATTGTTCTTTTTGGTTTACCTAGAGTTATTTAAGGAAATAAATATTAGCTTTCCTTAAAAGGCTTTGCCTAGGCGGTGGTGGTTGCTCCCATATCCAAGAAGGCCATGTGCCTCGGCATGCAGTCCTGGAAGCCAATTTTGAAAATTAATATTTATGGGATTAATAACTAAGGTAGATTTGAATCAATAGTGTTAAGTTCCGCTTGTGATTCAAATCTAAACCATTAAGAACAGATAAGTTAAATTTGGAATCAATGATGTTAAGTTCCGTCTGCGATTCCTAATTTAACTTCTAAAGAACACAATAGGTTATTTAAGGAAAGGTTCGACACTTGTACAAAAAATTTTTGTACAGTGGAACCGATACGTATTCCTAGGACTAACCAATAATTGGTATTAGAGCTAGGGTTTGCCTCTGTGTGTTTGGTTTTCAAATTAGGTTATGCACATGTCATACATAATTTAGGCAGGATAATAGTAGGATGTGCTAACTTTGTGGTTGCAGGCTCCAACTATTATGACTTATAGATTTTGTGTGTGATTGGACCCTTGGACATGTCAAGGGCATTATTTTTGTGTGTGCATGATTGTATATAATTAATACAGCAGGAGCTGTATTAGCCTTAGGATTTTAGAATTTTATTTTCGATCTAGAATACATGTATAATCCCTTGTGGAATATAGGATCGATATATGTAAAATTCTATTTTTTTCGCGGATCGGATTCTTGCGAGGCGTGGTACTTTTGGAGCACCGAGGTGCAGCGGAATAAGAAGCAAGATGGATGCGATAACTCGACCCGATGACGGTGGCTAAAGATGGCAGCAGCTAGGGTTGGAGCACATGGAGGACAGTAACAGGAAAAAGCCATAATAGTTGGAAAATAATTTCCATATTTATTGCTTTATTTACTGTGATGTGTGTGTATGCATGTGATGTATGTTAGGATAACTTAAAATTCCTCACTTTAAATAACTAAGTGGGAGTGAGATTTATTTTAATAAATTCCACGGTCTCCATTACTGGTTTGTAAGTGATGCAAACAAACTTGCGCGTTGGCTCTAAGTGCCTTCCTCCATATCGGATGAGTTTATTTGCGGATCACTAGATCAAACTTCCATTTAGGATGACTATAGGAAATTACTTAAGAGCGTGTGATCTTCCCCATCGGAAGGGGCATAATCTTATTAATGGACTTAGTGTCAAGTAATGGTATACACTTAGACACATCTAATAGTATCCTCTCCATCGGAGTCACTGCTATTATTTGTGTGACTAAAGGAAAACCAACTATTAATTTGTCAAAAAGATAAGTTGACAAGATAATAAAATTAAAACCCCCTCTTACAAATGTCGAGTTTTTGTATACGTCCACACTATCGTGGCATACAAAATTCACGGTGTATGAGGTAATTTTATTTGTTAGGACGACAAGAAAATAAAATAAAAACTCCTCTTACAAATGTTTGGTTTTGTATACGTCCACACTATCGTGGCATACAAAATTCACGGTGTTTGAGGTAATTTTATTTGTCATAAAGACTTATTGACAAGATAATTAATGGGTAAAACCCTCCTCTTACAAATGTTTGAATTTGTATACGTCACACTATCGTGGCATGCAAAATTCACGGTATTTGAGGTGTTGGTGAATTTAAATAATATTGTTTTGAGGAATCAATATTATTTCAAATTCAAAGTTATTGACCAAAATATTTGATAGACCAACTATTAATTTTATTGGTCATAAAGTTAGGATGACGAGATGTAAAATACCGGAAATAGGCGAATATGAATAAGGGAATTTTTCGGAATTTTTGGACATTTTTCGGGAATTTTTCGGAGCTTGTACGGACGAGTTCACGGGAATAAAAACGGGGCCCCGAGAAAGCCTGTTTGGGCTGCCCATTTAAGAGAGGAAAAGATTTATTTATTTATCTCTTTTTTCCTTTTCTTATTTCTTATCTTATTTTCCTTTATTTCCTCTGATCCTCGCCGAAAACTCCTCTCTTCTTCTCTCGCGCTCGACGCCGGCCCTAACCGCCGGCCGACGGTTTCTTCTTCCCGAGCGCCGGCAGCCGGTTCATAGCCGAGCCTTTCCTCCCGACGCCTCCCCATGCCCTAGCCTTTCTCCCTCTCCGCAGCCGAGTGACGCCGGTCTCTCCGTTGTGCCCTAGCCGAAGTCGACGGCCACGGTTCCATCTCTCTCCGGCGGCCATTTTGTTGTTGTCTTTGCTATGCCCTAGCGCCGGCAGCCGACCACAGTGCCCTAGCCTTCCTTCTGCCACAGCCGCCACAGGGAGCAGTGAAGCCGCCTTTCCTCTTCTTCCTGTCCAAGCGCCGGTGACGTGCGAGCACAACCGAGCAGAGCCTTCACATTTCTCTAGCGCCATCCTCCTTCCTCTCTCTGCCGCCGCCACTGCTCTCTCTGGACCGGAGTAGCCTGTGCCCTAGTTATTTTCCCCTTGCCACGGCTACTGCCGCCGCAGATCAGCAGGCACACTCCAGCAACGTTGGTGTTCTCTCGTGCCCTAAATCCTCAGTTCTCTATTCCAGTGAGTTACTGGATGAAGGTAAGGATCAGGTTGCAATTTTAGTGTGCACTTGTATTTGATTGGGTAGTTGATGCATTCGTAGTGTGATTTTTGGATTCGATTGTTGGAAGGCACCTAGTTGGTTCCGGATATCACAACATTAATAGTTGTTGCTGACCCTGCTTAATTCCGACCAGCAGCACCCCATTGTTCCAGAAATCAATAAGGCTGAGAAATAAGGTAAGGTGTAGGACATTTGATATATGTTATGAATCATGGTTTTGATTCAATTATTTCAGATAGTGTTTGTGTTAAAGGAATTAGGGTTTTACCCAAATTTTAGGGTTAGAGGTTGTATTTAGCTATTTATGTGAAATGTAGCTAAATAAAAAGATTTATTGTTTTGACACAGGACTTTGACGCGAGACGAGTATCTCGGAGTCAGACTTGGACCTTTTCGATTTGGAGGCGGGTACTTTTGACTTATTGTCTTTGATATGCTTAGTAATTAAATTAACAAGATGCATTAATTATGTTTCTTACTTGTTTCGGTTAATCACTGCCCAATACATGCTACCTGTTGATTGATTGTTTGTTTACATCTTGTATGGATATATACCTGATTTCACATGCTCATGGGTAGTGATATAACCATATTTTACCATGTCAGGACCTAGGTTTGATGCTTTATATGATCAGATACCTAGATATGATTCATTCGCTTTGGTGCACATTATGATATGTCCAGAGTTTGGTTTAGTATATTACCATGTTTAGTGACATGCACCATTCGCATGATTGCATGCTGAGTGATTGATTGCTCCTTTATTGTCGAGCACTTTGCCAGCTTCATCACTGTTCGGTGCTCCGTTGTGACGCTCATGGGTAGCGGGACACAGCGTGGTAGCACGTCAGTTTGGCTCTTCCGGTGCTCCGTTGATCCGCTCATGGGTAGTGTGACGCAGCGTGTAGCACGTTAGAGATCCCTCCCGTACCGGGAGTTGAGAGCATTGCGCTCCCCCATTTATGATTTGGGGTAGGGGTACGTATGTACTCCGACAGCATCCCGTCCACTCGATCACTCATCAGGAGTAGTGTTGCAGAGTGCACGGTTGTCACAGCCCTACCCACTCGGTCCCACTGTTGTTGTGAGTCGGCGTCAGGGGTGACCATGACATTGGCATCATATGCATGATGCATTTATTGTTTGTGTTTGTGTTTGTTGCACTTATATGCTGCACATTGCTTGGATACCTTGATTGACATGCATACAGGTCTTCTATACCTTTCGGACTGTTTGTCCTTTTACCGGGTCCTGGTTAGTACAGATTTATCTCCTGTCTTCTTCGGTTTGTAGTTACCTTTATCTTTATCAGGAGACTGTACGCATGATTAGTGCTAGGTGTTATTTCTTTACTTTGCATATCAACTGTACCTGCTGAGTGTTGGACTCACCCCGCCTCCATCGTTGTTATTTACAGGTTGATGCTGTCCGGAGGGAGTTCCAGTCGCTAGTCCTCACTGCACGTAGTGCTGGTCCTGCAGACCTCCAGGATATGTTTGGTTTTCTTTGGTTTCTTTCTGTTCTAGACTGTTTGAACTCGTTATATTCTGGATTTATTTGCTTATGGACATGATATAGATTTTATTATATTGATGGATTTGGATTTGGTTTTTATTCTACTACGTGCCTGCCTGGATGGCAGAAGAGGTGAGTTCGTCGGTTTTGAGCTTTACGAGTGGAGTTGAGTAGGGTGGTTTTTGAGTCAGAGTATTATTACTGCGTGGTTGTGTCAGCCAGAGGCTGAATATATATATAAACTGCGTGGTGATTGATTTTTATTATTGTTATGATTCCAGCCGCAGGTGGCTGAGTATTTAGTGCTTGTAGAAAATTTTTGATTGTCCGCCGTACAGGGGAGATGCTGCCGAAATTTTCTCGGACAGGGACTCCTCTGGGGCATGACACGAGATAATAAAATTAATGAATAAAATCTCCTCTTTATTTTTGTATACGTCCACACTATCGTGACATACAAAATTCATGGGGATTTTAAGGTGTTGGTCTTGACCAAATATTTTTGTGATTTTTAGGATTTAAAATGTTTGTCAATCCTTAGTTGTTATATTATAGAATAGACTTAGTAGTCCCAATTGTAATGATTGGAAATAGGACTTGGACATTTAAGGTAGACTGTCCTCTTAGAGCTAAGAACAAAATAGGTGTATTTCATTCATTAGTTAATACATGATTAGTGATGTTATCTACCGATACCTGGTGTGTAGATACGGGAGCCACATATCATGTCTGCAATTCATTGCAGAGGTTCCAGGAAACCCGATAACTATATGAAGGGGAAGTCACCGTCACATGGGCACTACTGCAAAAATGGTAGCTGTTGCAGTGGGAGATGCTTATCCTCTGATAGGGATAAAATATGTATTTTAAGAAATTATCTTTACGTACCAAGTTTAGAAAGAATTTGATTTCGGTTTCTATACTATAGAAGAATAGATATTCTATCTATTTTGATAACAAACTTGTTATCAAGAAAATAGGAAAGATATCTGTTCTGGTACGTTGGTTAACAATTTATAAATCCAATAACTCTCACGATGCAATAAATGAAAATTAATAACACATCTTCTAACTATTAAGAGAAAGCAACCTTCAGAAATGAACCAATTATATCTTTGGCATCAAAGGCTGGGTTATTTTAACTTAAGTAGAATTCATTGGTAGCAGATGAATTTTTGGGTTCATTGGTAGTGGAAATCTTTCCAACCTGAGAGTCTTACTTGGAAGAAAAAATAACCGAGAAGCTTTTAAGTCTAAGGGATATGGAGACAAAGATATAATGAAATTGGTTCATTCTGATTTGTGTGGTCCTATGACTATCCAGACAAGAGGTAGTTTCGAATATTTCGTCTATTTTATAGACAACTATTCGAGACACAGATAGATTTACTTGATACACCGCAAGTCTAAGTGCTTTGATTAGTTCAAAGAGTACGAGGCTGATGCGGAGAAATGTCAAAGTAAAAATATCGAGACACTACGGTGAGATCGTAGTAGCAAATACCTCTTGGGAGAATTTAGGAGTCACTTATCAGAAGTAGGGATTCAATCCCAACTAACTGCACTTGGTACATCCCAACAGAATGGTGTAGTAGAAAGAAGGTATAAGACTCTTATGAAATAATTAGATCAATGATGAGTTACCAAAATTAGAATAAATACAAAATTAGAATATATGTATTCTAATAGAGTCTGGGAGCTTATAAAATCACCAAATGGTGTAAAAGCCATTGGGTGAAAATTAGTCTACAATAGGAAAAGAGGGATAGACAGGAAGGTAGAAACTTTCAAAGCAAGGCTTATTGAAAAAGGAAACTTTTTTTTACCGGTAGCCATGCTTAAGTTTACCCAGATTCTTTTATCTATGAGATTTAGCAAGTGGATGTCAAGACAGCTTTCCTTAATGGAAGTCTTGAAGAAAACATCCATATAAAGCAACCAGAATGATTCATTGCAAAGAACAAAGAAGCATCTTGTGTGCAAGCTCAATCAGTCTATGGACTGAAGCAAAGCTTCAAGGTCTTGGAAAATCTGGTTTAATAAAGTAATCCAGACCTTTGGATTTAATTAATAACCGAATGAGTCTTGTGTATATAAAGAGTGTGATGGAAACGTGGTGGTATTTCTTGTACTATACGTAGATAATATTTTTGGTAGTTGGAAACAATATCAAAGTGTTGTCAGAAGTAAGGGTATGGTTGTCCAAACAATTTGATATGAAGGATTTGGGAGAATGCATATATTCTTGGGATTAAAGGGATCGCAAGAAAAGAATATATTTTACTTATCCCAAGCTTCATATATCGAAACAATCTTAGCTCGTTTTAGCATGCAGAACTCCAAGAAAGGTTTCTTACCTTTTAGGAATGGAGTAGCTTTATCTAAAGAGATGTCTCAGAAGACATCAAAAGAAATAAAGGACATGAAGGCAGTTCCTTATGCTTCGGCTGTAGGAAGTCTAATGTATGCAATGCTATGTACGAGACTGGATATCTGTTTTGCCGTGGGCATGGTTAGCAGATATCAAAGTAACTCTGGACAAGGACATTTGTCTGCGGTAAATCATATATTGAAGTACCTTAGAGGCACTAGAGATTATATGCTAGCTTACAAGGCAGATAATTTGGTCCCTGTGGGTTACATGGATTTTAACATCCAATCGGAAAGGGACAATAGTAAGTCAACCTTGGGGTTTTGTGTTTACTTTAGGAGGTAAAGTCATAACTATGGAAGAGCGATAAGCATAGATGCTTTTTCGGACTCCACCATAGAAGCTGAGTATATGGAAGCCTCTGAGGTAGCCATAGAAGCTGTATGGCTCAGATACTTCAAGATAGACTTAGATATGATTTCTGGTTTGCCCAAAATAATTTGGTGCAGTAGCAAACTCGAAGAAACCATAAGTCCATAAGGCAAGTAAACACAATAGAGCGCAAGTACCACCCAATACGAGAAATCGTACAAACGAGGAGAAGTTGTTGCCGCCTAGATTACATCAGATGATGACCTATATATCTCTTCACTAAGGCCCTTAAGGCAAGAACTTTTGATGGACATGTTGAAGGGTTGGGAATCAGATGTATGACAGCAGATATGACAGCTTAGCTTAGTCTTTTAATATAAGTGGGAGATTGTTAGAGTGTATACTAAAAGCCTATCTTTTGGTATAAATATTTATCTAGAAATAAGAATCACATTGGTCAAATATCTACATTTATGATAAATGTAGTTGTTCAATTAATTTATATTGTAGATAACATGGTGTGTGGTGTCACACACAGAAGATCATGTTATCAGTTCTTTATAAATTATAAATAGTTGCTCACGACTAAGATGGAAAGGAACAAACCATTGGAATAGTCGTAGTGTAATTAGGTATTAGTTTATTTTGATTAATAAATTACACTAGTACACTCTAAGTGCATTGAGTAGGACCATTTTAGATAAGTTCTTTTTATATTGACTTGATAAAAGAACTAGACCTTAGTTATTATGGAAGTGTGTGCTCTTAATCCTAATATAATAACAAGCACATATATTTGATATTTATTTCTTTAATTTATCAATGAGTGAGATTTAGTTCGATAAATCAATAAGCCCGATAAGTTGGGAAATGATATCACTTATAGTGTGTGTTGTTGATTATAGAAGGAATCTGTGTCCTAGTAATCTAGGTTGAGAATGACCCCAAGAGGAGCTCATAAGGATTGTCATGTTAAACCCTGCAGGTGGACTTAGTCGTACATGACAATAAGGTTGAGTGGTACTACTCTTGGACTAAGATATTAATTAAGTGAGTTGTCAGTAACTCATTTAATTAGTGGACATTCATTATCTTAAACACAGGGAGACTAACACACTCATAATAAGAAGGAGCCCAAAATATAATTTGGGATTGGTGCGGTAGTTCAATAATAGTTCTTTAGTGGAATGAATTATTATTGATGAAATAAAGTTATGTGTTCGGGGCGAACACGGGATGCTTAATTTCATCGGGAGACCAAAACCAATTCCTCCTCTCGGTCCCTATCATAGCCTCTTGTATATAGAGATTTATACCCACCACATACCCACCTTCTTACCCAACCAATAGGGGCCGACCAAGCCAAGCTTGAAGCTCAAGCTTAGGACCGACCAAGCCTAAAGGTTGAGCCTTAAGGTGGCCGGCCAATAGCTTGGAGCCCAAGCTTAGGTGGCCGGCCACATCATATTAAAAAGGTTTTTTGTTAAAATTATTTCTTATGTGGATATCATGGTTTTAAAAGAGAGTTTAAAATTTAAATATTTACTTTTATAGCTTTCTACTAAAGATTAAGAAAAGATTTGAAATCTTTCCTTATTTGTAGATTGAAAGGTAGATTTTAATTTTGAGAAAACTTTCCTTTTTAACCATGTTCATGATTTAAAAGAGAGTTTAAAAATTAAATATTCTCTTTTATAAGTTTCTACAAAAGATTAAGAAAAGATTTGATATCTTTCCTTATTTGTAGATTAAAAGAGATTTTAAATTTTAGAGATAACTTTCTTTTTATCCACATGTTTAAAAAATAGATTTTAATTTATAAAATTTCCTTTTTAAAAACCACCATGAAGGGAAAAATTATTGGAGAATTTTTTTATAAATTTCCGGAGACAAATTAGGAAGTTTTAATTTTTGTTTTAATTAAAACTCTCCTTGTTTTGGGGAAATAAGTGGCCGACCATGTATATTGAGAAGAGAAAATTATTTTTAATTAAATAAATTTTCCTTTTCATGGAAAAAGAATTAAGGAAGTTTTTTATTTAAATGTCCTTATTTTCCAAGACCAAGGATTATAAAAGAAGGGGTAGAGGTGCCTTCATGGAAAACGACTCTATTGTTCTTCTCCTCTCTTTTCCTCCTTGGTGGCCGGCCCTATCTTCTCCCTCTTCTCTTCTTCTTGTGGCCGGCGGCAACCCCTCTTGGTGCTCTTGACGGTGGCCGGTTCTAGTTTGGAGAAGAAGGAGAGAAAGGAGGTTTTGTTTCTTGCATCCCTTGGAGCTTGGTGGTGATGGCCGGACCTCTACTTCTCTTGGAGAATTGTGGTGGCTGAAACCTAGAAGGAAGAAGAAGGTGCTTGGTGGTTCTCGTCTCGGAAGATCGTTGTCCACACAATGTCCGAGGTTAGAAGAGGAATACGGTAGAAGATCAAGAGGTTATTTTTGCTTACAAAGAAAGGTATAACTAGTAATTGTTTTCCGCATCATACTAGTTTTCTTTGTATAGTTATTTATGGAAATACCAAACACAAGAGGCATATGATTCTAGACTTTTCGAAATAGTTTTTTCGAGTTTGTGTTTTCTTCTTTTTCGAATTTGTGATTCGATTGTTCTTTTTGGTTTACCTAGAGTTATTTAAGGAAATAAATATTAGCTTTCCTTAAAAGGCTTTGCCTAGGCGGTGGTGGTTGCTCCCATATCCAAGAAGGCCATGTGCCTCAGCATGCAGTCCTGGAAGCCAATTTTGAAAATTAATATTTATGGGATTAATAACTAAGGTAGATTTGAATCAATAGTGTTAAGTTCCGCTTGTGATTCAAATCTAAACCATTAAGAACAGATAAGTTAAATTTGGAATCAATGATGTTAAGTTCCGTCTGCGATTCCTAATTTAACTTCTAAAGAACACATTAGGTTATTTAAGGATAGGTTCGACACTTGTACAAAAAATTTTTGTACAGTGGAACCGGTACGTTTTCCTAGGACTAACCAACATCTAAGACTTTTATTTGTTTCCAAGAGGGCATGCCTCCAGAACTTGTATCAATTAACCTTGACCTACTAAGATTTTTACTTATCAAGTATCAAGTCAAACTTAACTTGTTAGAACTTTTACTTGCTAAGCATTTCAACCTCGACCTTATAAGATTTTCACTTGCCAAGCACTCAATCAACCTTTACTTGTTAATACATTCACTTTCAAGTATCGAATCAACCTTACTTTGAACTTTCATTTACTAAATATATGGTCAACCTTAATCTATCAAGACTTTCACATGACAAGCATTCGATCTACTTTGACCTAACATAACTTCCTTAATGCCACCACTTGTTAGAATTCATCCACTACCTATATCTATTGAACTTCTCTAATGTAAACATTTGTTGGACTTCATCTATTGCCGACACTTATTGAACTTCTTTGATGCCCACACCATATTGACTTAACTTAAACACTTAGCTAAACATAACCATTTGACCAAACATCAATGGGTCTAATAGGATAAAGTTGGAGCATGATTTTACAACAATCTCCCCTTTTTGAAATGTAACAACTTTTTTTTAAGTTTAGTCAATCCAAATTAATTCAATTCTATTCCTATGTCAAAATTGGATAAAAATGAAGGCTCATAACTTAAACGTCTCATTTTTCTTCCCCTTTGATATGCATAAAAAAGAATTACTTAAATACATCACACTTAGCTATTAAAAACTTTTATATGAAGTGTAACTCATTTTCTCAAGGTGGGCACCTACCCTTTATTTCAATCAGTACCTTACCAATTGACTATTGCACCAACAATCTCTTTGAATTCTTAAACCCTGAGTATGTTTAAATACTGATTCACAAATAGGATTCACATGTGGGTATCAAAACGTAGACAAAATTCAACCTTGAATTTGTGTCACCCCCTTAACTCTCATTTGGAATCTCCATGCCAAATATTGATCATACAGCCTAGATCAATGAAGGGATCTATATTTAAATATCAAAATTCACCAGTGAATTTTCTTGATACCAAATACTTGAACATAGACACAATTCTTCCTTGAATATGCCCCCACATCCACCCCCTCTCTATATCATGAAAAGACCTCACTTTTCTTGGATCATTTGTAATATTCTCCACCCACCAATGTCATGAGAGTTTACCTTAGATTTATATTTGCTTACTTCCAAATGCAAGTGTCAAATGTTGATAAAAGTTACGACTTGTGACACCAAATGATAAAAACATAGGTTGAAATCAAGATTTGAATTTGTTTGATACCAACTATTTGATAAGAATCAAAGTGCTCAAGTAGGAATTATCCTAAATTATTTTTCATCAAACTTGATACCAAATGGTAAAAATTAATCATAGATGCTACCAAATTCAAAACCTTAAATTTTAATACCAAATATAATTGATCCACTCAAAGATGAATTACCAATTCCCAAAGTTTTCTCCGCCTTAAGGAAGTATCTACCATAAAGGAAATACTTCTCCCTTAAAAGTGATTTCCCATTAACCTAACTAGTTCTCCTCCTCATATAAATATTACACTGACAAAATCTTTTATAATTCAGAATTCATAAATAATAAATTCTCATATTTCTAAATTCTTGGTTTTGGAGTTAGGAGTGAATAACTTGATAAGATTATTTAGTTGATTGCTCGTAGGATTAGTCACCTGTCACTTTTTCTTAGTAAATTTAGTTTTATATTATTCAGTAGTATATGTAACAAAAAATTATGAAAATTTATATAAATATTATTTATATTAATATTTATCAAGAAAAAATAATTTTCTTAAAAAACATAATTTAAAGATTAGCATAAAGTTGGAACACATTGAAAACCTTAGTGTTTCAATCTAACTTTTATATCAATATAGTTTTTGGGAACTTCTATCTACAAATAGATATAAACTAAAAAATTTCATTTTTTTTAATTAACCCCTTTTCAAATAAATATTCAATCATAATTATTGAGCTATATGTACACGGCTTGTACATAAGCCTTCCTATATTTGATCATTATATGAAATCTATAATTTTAAGATACTTGGTCCAACTAGATACATCATAATAAGCATCTTAAACATCATCATTCTTATATCTCACTTATTTGATATTTGCAATTGTAACATATGATAAATAAATAATACTAAAATAATAAGTATTAATTAACAAATTATCTTGTAAATTTTTCTAAGAATTTTAAGGAATTTTTCAGGGTTTAAACCGAGTTCATATATCAATTAAGTTGAGAGTTGATTGATTTAATTGACATAAGGTATTAACCAAACCTAAGTCTATATATATATATATAAACCTAAGTCTAATCTCCTCATTTTCCCATTCCTCCTCTTCCCCTCTCGATCTCCTCGGCCAACCTCTCCTCCTCGGATGATGACCCTGACTAGAAGATGACCCATGCGTTGGCTGCCTGCAAGCCCCACCGAGCCATGCCCTAACCTCTCCTCTCTCCCAATCCATTGCTGCCCCTTTGTATGAGGGCAAATCGTGACTTCGCCAACCGTGTGAGAGCTGTCGATGCCCTCCCTCTTGCGAACTCCCTTTCTTCCCTCGCCCAACACCACCCTCTTCGCCGCACCATCCACTTCTAGTTTCATTCCATCAAAGATTGGAGACGGAATTGGAATGTCGATCTATTGCCATTTCATGCTGATGGGTTTCAAGCAATAGCTGCTGTTTCATCAGCTGATTGTTGTTGCCTCTGCTTGAGTCAATTCCCAACTACTTGGCCGGTAGTCTTGGGCCATGGCAAGAGAGGAAGGGGCCAAATATTAGGTAATATGCCCCTTATAAGTTAGTTCTTTGTCAGTGAATATTGTCACTATGCTAATGATGGTTGTTATTAGCTAGTTTATTCTTGGAACAAAGTTAGGATCAATTGTCGCAAGGGGATCAGGGAAACATCTTTATTGATCAAGGTAGCTCTTACTCTTGTTTCTATATTGCAAGTAATTTGTAAAATAGTGGGGGTGTATAAATGACGTTGATAGTGTAGGGATAATTAAGTTGATGTAATTAGGGGTCTCCTAATCGGTTAAGAATTTGGTTTAGACATGTGGCTTATGGTAAAACATAGCTATAATGTGTATTATGTGTTGCAGAACACTAGTACCAATGTGAGGATAGTTTAGCATGGTCTACATGTAAAGGAGGGTAATTTTTCCTTGACCTCTATAGTTCATTGACCTTAGTACATGAATATAATTGATGGATTAGATCACTTTATCTTGACTCTACTTATACTTTTACTTGAGTTTAATACTTACATGTTTGATACTTATGTTTATCATGTTGTTTTATTGATGATGACTGTGTTTGAGTCATGGATATTAGCATCTTGCACATCATTACATTGTATGCATCTTGGCCACCACGTCTCCACTATGATATTGAGAGAGTTGATAGTGACTGGTATATCTTATCGACCATGTCTCCTATGAGTGGTTGACGATCATGCCTCCACTATGATATTGAGAGAGTTGACCGAATATATCTTGTCAACCATGGCTCCTACGAGTGGTTGAGTGTGTCGTCAATATTGTGATATGTGTGTTATATTATACCATTGGATTGTTATACCCTGAGCTGCCCACAGGTATTTGTGGTAGAGTGATCTCTTGCAGCTCATAGTTAGATAGTTACTTCTCGTCTGCCCACAAGTAATTGTGGTAGAGTGATCTCCAACAGATAGAGATCCTGACATTTTAGACTACCCATAGATATTTGTGGTAGAGTGATCTTCCACAGTCCCTAGTTAGATTGCCAGATGTCTTGGTCATTTGTATTTCTTATGATGAAATGTTGCTCTCACATATGATGATATATTGTTGTTATTTATACTAGCACATGGTTAGGCTATGTAGTACTTCTATTGATCATCTCAACACTACTCATGGTATTGTTTATAGCTGAATATGTTGCTTATGTTGTAGATGCATGTTGCATATATTTGAGATATGATTGTTGCATATGCCTGACATTATTCATACATGTTCATTCATCATACATGTATATGCTATCATATGTTGCTCATCTAGTATGAGCAGATCTGTTGCAGATCCCCAGTGATTATTGATTAGTATGCCATACTTGTTAAATCAGTTCTAGTATGTGCATTTGTTATGTTGATTATGGTTGTGTACATATTTCCTATCTGTGAGACTGTATACTTTTATCTATTATCCGCTAAGTCATTTGGACTCACCACCCTGTTGTACTTTATTTTTTCTAGGTAGCAGGTAGATGATTGTGGAATCGCTTGAAGGATCCTGGCTGCTAGTCCCATGTCACATCTGAGATTTTTTTTCCTTACTATTTCTTATTGCATTGTTTGTACTTTGTTTTCGGACTTTGGTGTGTAATAATTTGACTTAGATGTTAATTTTAACCTCGTGACTAGACTACTTTTTATTCGACTTTATGCTGTTATTGGGTTAATCCATGCCAACATGCAGCCAGTTATTTTAGTTTTCTATGTTGTGAGTGGATTGTGCAAATCCCTCTATTATGCTATCTTTTGATTTATGTCTTCTACTATGTATTTATCCCTGTGTTGTAGGCTTATATCATATTATATCTAACATTGTCACTAAGGGGCACCGTTTATTCTGTCGGATAAGTATACATCCGTGGTGTGATAGTAATGAGATGAGTTTGGGGTTTATGTAATCATGCACACCTATACTAGGATATCAATTATTAAGATATAAATTATTATCATCCTCCTTAATCACAATTGCATGATATAATCAACTAAATAAGACTTATAAATAAGTATCAAACATTCAAATAGTAAAGAACTCATGCACGATAAGCTTAAATAATGTGTCGCATAATAAAATATAAATTTAATTAAATTGGCACAATCATATCATGTTTGAAACTAAACACATATATATAAAAATAATTCAGTGTATGAAGTTCTCGTCAATATAGATTCTAAGAAAGGACCTTTTATACGTAGTCATACCTTGCTTTAAAACTTAATACATGTATATGTTATATATGATACTTAAATAATAATCAAATAATAAGTGTTAATTAAAAATTATTTTATAGAATTTTTTAAAAATTAATAGAATTTTTTTTAGAAATTTAAACTAAATTTGTATAATATATTTAAAAGGATAAATATATTAGAGAAGATATATTTAGAATGTAAATTAAATTAAAAGTTTATTGATTTAATTAAAGTTGTGATTTAATACCTAAAATATAAATACGGATTAGGTTGCTCCCGGTTCCTCTCCCTCTCATGTCACCGCCGCCTCGTGCCCAAACTCCTGAGAGGCAGGATCTCTTGGACCACTTTTTGTGGTCCAGGGGATGTGCCTTTCGTATTTACGGTCGGATCATGGCCGCGATCCGACCGCAAATGGTTGCGATTGTTAGAGTGTATACTAAAAGCCTAGTTTTTGTATAAACATTTATTTAGAAATAAAAGAATCACATTGGTCAAATGTCTACATTTATGATAAATGTAGTTGTTCAATTAATTTATATTGTAGATAATATGGTGTGTGGTGTCACACACAGAGGATCATGTTATCAGCACCTTATAAATTATAAACAGTAGCTCACGACCAAGATAGAAAGGAACAAACCATTGGAAGGTCGTAGTGTAATTAGGTATTAGTTTATCTTAACTATATAATTACACTAGTACACTTAGAGTGTATTGAGTAGGACCATTAGAGGTCGTTTCTTTTTATACTGACTTTATAAAGGAACAAAGACCTCAGTTATTATGGAAGTGTGTGCTCTTAATCCTAATATAATAACAAGCACATATATTTGATATTTATTTCTTTAATTTATCAATGGGTGAGATTTAGTTCGATAAATCAATAAGCCCGATAAGTTGGGAAATGATATCACTTATAGTGTGTGTTATTAATTATAGAAGGAAACTGTGTCCTAGTGATCTAGGTTGATAATGTCCCCAAGAGGAGCTCATAAGGATTGTTATGTTAAACCCTGCAGGTGGACTTAGTCCGACATGACGATAAGGTTGAGTGGTACTACTCTTGAAACTAAGATATTAATTAAGTGAGTTGTCAGTAACTCATTTAATTAATGGACATTCGACATCTTAAACACAGGGAGATTAACACACTCATAATAAGAAGGAGCCCAAAATGTAATTTGGGATTGGTGCGGTAGTTCAATAATAATTCTTTAGTGGAATGAATTATTATTGATGAAATTAAGTTGAGTGTTCGGGGCGAACACGGGAAGCTTAATTTCATCGGGAGACCAAAACCAATTCCTCCTCTTGGTCCCTATCGTAGCCTCTTGTATATAGAGATTTATATCCACCACATACCCACCTTCTTACCCATCCTAATAGGGCCGGCCAAGCTAGCTTGGAACCCAAGCTAGGGCCGGCCAAGACCAAGTGGATGAGCCAAGTTGGTGGCCGACCAAAGCTTGGGTCCCAAGCTTAGGTGGCCGACCACTAGAATATTAAAAAGGATTTTTATTAAAATTATTTCTTATGTGGATATCATGGTTTTAAAAGAGAGTTTAAAATTTAAATCTTTCTTTTTATAGCTTTCTACAAAAGATTAAGAAAAGATTTGAAATCTTTCTTTATTTGTAGATTAAAAGGAGATTTTAATTTTGAGAAAACTTTCCTTTTTAACCATGATCATAATTTAAAAGAGAGTTTTAAAAATTAAATATTCTCTTTTATTAGTTTCTACAAAAGATTAAGAAAAGATTTGATATCTTTCCTTATTTGTAGATTGAAAAGAGATTTTAATTTTTAGAGATAACTTTCCTTTTCAGAAATTATCCACATGTTTAAAAGAAAGATTTTAATTTATAAAATTTCCTTTTTATAACACACCATGAAGGGAAAAATTATTGGAGAATTTTTTTATAAATTTCCGGAAACAAATTAGGAAGATTTAATTTTTGTTTTAATTAAAATTCTCCTTGTTTTGGGGAAATAAGTGGCCGACCATGTAATAATGAAAAGGAAAATTGTTTTTAATTAAATAAATTTTTCCTTTTCATGGCAAAAGAATTAAGGAAGTTTTTAATTAAATTTCCTTATTTGCCAAGACCAAGGAATATAAAAGAGGAGGTAGAGGTGCCTTCATGGCGAACGACTCTATTATTTTTCTCCTCTCTTTTTCTCCTTGGGTGTGGTCGGCCCCTCCTCTTTCTCTCTTCTCCATCTTGTGGCCGAACCTCATCTCATCTTTGGAGTCCTTGTGGTGGCCGGATCTTGCTTGGAGAAGAAGGAGAGAAAAGGAGGCGATATTTCTAGCATCCCTTGGAGCTTTGTGGTGGCCAAACCTCTTCATCTTTGGAGGAGCTTTTGGTGGCCGAAACCTAGAAGGAAGAAGAAGGTGCTTGGTGGTTCTCATCTTGGAATATTGTTGCCCACACAACGTCCGAAGTTAGAAGAGGAATACGGTAGAAGATCAAGAGGTTATTTTTGCTTACAAAGAAAGGTATAACTAGTAATTATTTTCCGCATCATACTAGTTTTTTTTTTATAGTTATTTTTGGAAATACCAAACACAAGAGGCATATGATTCTAGAGTTTTCAGATTTGTTTCGAATTTGTGTTTCTTTTGTTTTATTTTTTGAATTTGTGATTCGATTGTTCTTTTTGATTAAACCTAGAGTTATTTATGGAAATTAAATATTAGCTTTCCTTAAAAGGCTTTGTCTAGGCGGTGGTGGTTTCTCCCATATCCAAGAAGGCCATGTGCCTCACCATGCAGTCCTGGAAGCCAATTTTGGAAATTAGTATTTAATGGAATTAATAACATAGGTGGATTTGAATCAATAGTGTTAAGTTCCGCTTGCGATTCAAATCTAAACCATTAAGAACAGATAAGTTAAATTTGGAATCAATGATGTTAAGTTCCGTCTGCGATTCCTAATTTAACTTCTAAAGAATACAATAGGTTATTTAAGGAAAGTTTCGACACTTGTACAAAAATTTTTGTACAGTGGAGCCGGTACGTTTTCCTAGGACTAACAAACAGCGATCCCTTCCTAGGCTCACTGTCCCCATTAGATTATAGTTTTTGTTCGGAGCGGGCGACCGGAGGCCGCTCGGAGGATACCCTCGCTTGGCGCCCAGTAACCTGGCCACTTATCCACCACCGGAGGTCTCCGGGCGGCCTTCAGCCGCACGCTCCGAACAAAAATTATAACCTAGTGGGGACGATGAACCCAGGAAGAGATCTCAACAATTTACGACCGGATCGCGGCCACGATCCGACTGCAAATATGAGTGACACATCCCCTGGACCACAAAAAAGTGGTCCAGGAGATTTGTGCTCAACTCCTGACCATCGCCCTCTTCATCTCTGGTGCTGATCACCGCCTCTTTTGTACTTTTCTCTCGAATCAAATCGCCGATTGTGTAAGAACAGTAGTCGCCGACTCTTCTTCAGCCACAAATGAGAGCCGCTGCTCCATGTGCGTCGCCTCTTATGTGCCCTAGGTCGTCGATGCCAACCCCTAACGTTGTCGTTCATACCGTACCACTCGTCGCTGGTGCAAACCCCTAGCAGCAACTAACATCACAGCTACCCAGGGCCGGCTACCCACCACTCTTCCCTCCGATTCATTGCAGCCACCGTCGGATCGTCGTCTAACAAATACCCCCTTCCATGTGAGTCTAGCACGGCGACGCCATAGCCGCCACCCTCTTTGGCCGTGTCGATCCATCTGCCTGCCGTGTGAGAGCTGCCATCGCCATCTCCCTTTCTCTCTAGTGATTTCATTGCATCTTTGGAGCCGTCACCACCCAATCAACCGACACCACCATCACTATCACACCGCCGCATCCCCCACTTGTGGAGTTCTTGTTCCAGACTGAGAGACCATCGCCAGAGGGCTAGGACATTGCTGGAGAGTCGAGGTTGCCATTTTTCTTCCATGATGGCCACCACAAGTAGCTGTTATTGCTGCCGCAGCAAGGTCATTTCTGTTTAAACCACTTCATGCCATTCCTTCTATGGGTAGTAGTGGGCCATCACTGGAGAATAGGAGAAGTCATAGGGTAATAAACTCCATTACTTAATTAGATCTTTTCTTTCAGTTTTAGTTAATGGATGGAAGATTCATTTATTAGTTGGATTATCCAAGCAAGACATGAAACATGTTAAGAGGAAAGGTTAACTAATTGGTTGGATTAATTCATAAATAGATTAAATGTAAAGGAAGTGTTGGATTATTAGATGGAATTAAATATGTTTTCTAACAAGAATATCATTAAGTTTAGCCAATTGATTTATGTATAACCTAACTATAATGTGTTGGTGCGGGAAGCATCCGACGATCGATCCCAAGTTTTGATAATGGCAAAGGAATCAAAGTTAAGCTTATATGTGTTCTAACATGTCTGATGGAGATTGTAGGAAAGTCCTAAGTGTTCTTAGGCAAAAGTCCTAGCTGCGGTTAGGCAAGGTGAAAACCCTAGGGGGTGGTAACCCTAGGTCCTAGGGGGTGATAATGCTAGGTGGAGGAAAATCCTAAGGGGGGTAACCTTAGGTCATAGGGGGTGGTAACCCTAGGTGGAGGAAAATCCTAAGGGAGGGGTAACCTTAGGTCCGAGGGGGTGGTAATCCTAGGTGGAGGAAAATCCTAAGGAAGGGGTAACCTTAGGTCCTAGGGGGTGGTAACCCTAGGTGGAGAAAAACCCTAGGGGGCGGTAACCTTAGGTCCTAGGGGGTGACAACCCTAGGCAGAAAGTCCAGTCGGTCTGGAGGACCAGACTGGCATCAGGTAATATCTCCTGAGGGGAGTAGGTGAGGACGCGTTCCTCGGAAGAGGGAACAATAGGCGTCAGGTCGACCTAGGGTTTCCAGTCGAAAATCTGAAGTCAGACACAGACAGTCCGATGACTGTCAGACTTTATATCTATGATATTATGTGCTAACTTTGTGTTGCAGGGTATCTTTTGGACTAATGTATCTTGCAGGTACAAAGGAGAAACCTTAAGCCTCGGATGAACAGTGTCCGAGGCGCCTCCATGGAGCTTGGAGGCGCCTCGGGTGCAAAGGATAGAGCTTGCGCGCGGCAGAGCTAGAGGCGCCTTGGACCACAGATTGGAGGCGCCTTGGACTGGCATGGAGGCACCTTCAAGTGGATCAGAGGAGAAGTTTTCAGCGTTGATCCATGCGGCTGACTCAGCATGCTGGAGGTGCCTTGGATGGTGTTTGAGGTGCCTCAAGCAGTGTATAAAAGGAGGTTTCGAGCAGCAGGTTGTATATCAATTACTAAAGTGTTCTTCATTCCCGTGCTGCTCAAGAAACGACCCGACTAAGCTACGACAAGTTCCCGACGACCTGAAGCTATAGTTTTTCACTTAGTGTTGTCGGTATAGTATATGTTCAGTTCACTCAATTGTAATTCTTGATTGTACCAAAATTTTGATATTATAGTTGTTGTCCACCGAAAGTGATCAACGATCGCGGGCCTTGGAGTAGGAGTCGCTCAAGGCTCTGAACAAAGTAAATAACTTATGTTTGTGTGTTGCTTTCCTTTACTATTTCCACTGCATTATTTCGATACGTTTTAATCCGAAACGTGTGAAAGCCATAAGCACTATTCACCCCCCTCTAGCGCTTCTCGATCCAACAATTGGTATCAGAGCGGGGTAGCTTTGATTTGGTCCAACCACCAATCAAGCATTCTTTTCGTGGTGGTTTTCAATTTTCGGAGTCGATTGGAATTAGCATAATTGCTACATTTTGATCTAGTTCTTTTCGTAATTGTATTCTTTTCTCGAAGTTGGTGCAACACCACTCGAGAACGTAATTTATTCTTATTTCCATACCGTACTACTAAACCAGGATCAAGTCCTGGGACATCTTTTTGTTTCTTTGTGTGCATATTCTCTAAATGGCCCAACAAGGCTACAAAACTGTCCGTCCCCCGCTCTTCACCGGAGAAGACTTCGGTTACTGGAAGGGCATAATGGAAATTTTCCTGAAGATCCAGTTCGAGATGTGGATGATCATCAAGACTGGGTTTCAACTACCGACTGACGGAGACGACAAACTAATACCCTGCGAAGACTGAGATCCAGCATTAATCAAAAAGGTGGAAGCACATGCCAGAGTAACTTGCACCCTCCAGTGTGGACTAACAAAAGAGGAACTCAATCACGTCAGCCCTTTTTCCAACACCAAGGAGTTATGGGAGAAGTTGATCGAACTTCATGAAGAAACATCCGACACCAAAGTAAGTAAAAGGGACTTAATATTTAATAAATTATATAATATTAAATTACAGGAAGGCGAGACAGCTACCCAACTCCACGCTCGGATATAAGACCTACTCAACAGGCTTCATGCGATCGAGCAAAAGGTAGACAATCGGGACATCATCAGGTATTCCTTAAACGCCTTTCCGAGGAATACCTTGTGGGCATTCATGGTAGATGCCTACAAGGTTTCTAAGGACCTGCCCTCTATTAAATTAGATGAGTTGTTTGCTGAGTTTGAGCTTCATGAATAGATTAACTCACGTCCGGCTGAGAAAGGTTTGACTTTGATTGCAGGTACAGGAAGAGCACACGAGTCAAGATCAAAGCGCAGAACCGAATCGGAATCAGAAGAAGAACCGGATTCGGACGATGACGATGACGAGCTCACAGTCGAACTCGTCAACCTAGTGAGGAAACTATAAGAAAAAGAAAGGCTTCAACAAGAAGGACCTCAAGAAGGTAATTCAATCCAAGGAGGCCCAAGCTAAGGTAAAGTTCGAGGTGATGTGCTACGGGTGCAATCAGAAGGGGCACATCAAGGCGAACTGCCAAACCAGAAAGATCTAAAGAAACCAAGGAGGAAGAAAGCTCTAAAGGCAACCTGGGATGAGTCTTCATCAGAAGAATCCGATGACGAAGAACTCGAGAAGGCAAGCCTTCTCGCATTGACGACCCAAGACTACACCAACGAATCCAGAAGCGAGGACGAATCGGAAGCCGAGTCTGAGAAAAGCCACAGATCCGTATCCATTTGCGAAGGGCCAACCCCCGCTGTAAGCATAAATTGTCTTTATAATTTGATTAATTATTTAATGCGTAAATTATCTAAGTCTAATGTTCGGGTCAAGTCGCTTCTAAAAGAGGTAACATCTCTTAAAGAAGCAACTAATACCGAATCTTTGACTGAATCGTTTCAGACTGGAACCTCAACTCAAGTCCAAAAGCTTGAGGAAGAGAATTCCAGCCTGAAAATTCAAATCAAAGATTTGAAGACTGCATTGGAACGGTTTACACTGGGTTCCAAGAATCTTGACTTGATTCTTGGAAAACAGAAAGCCGTATACAATCAATCCAGACTAGGGTTTAAAGCTAAAAAGAAATTTCGTTCATATTTATCGCTTATTAACAGACCAAATAGTAAGATAGTCCAAGCATGGGTACCCAAGTTCAACCTGATCAATCAAGTTGGACTTGGTGAATATTGGGTTCCCAAGGATCAAGTACATTACCTTGATAGACCATATCTAGGCTATGATCCAGGGGGAGAAAATAGGGAAAATATCCTGATGAAAAGATAAACCATTAAAGGAATATAACTCAAATAGGATATAACTCAGATTGGAGACGCCTTGGACTGGCATGGAGGCACCTTCAAGTGGATCAGAGGAGAAGTTTTCAGCGTTGATCCACGCGGCTGACTCAGCATGCTGGAGGTGCCTTGGATGGTGTTTGAGGTGCCTCAAGCAGTGTATAAAAGGAGGTTTCGAGCAGCAGGTTGTATATCAATTACTAAAGTGTTCTTCATTCCTGTGCTGCTCAAGAAATGACCCGGCTAAGCTATGACAAGTTCCCGACGACCCGAAGCTATAGTTTTTCACTTAGTGTTGTCGTTATAGTTTATGTTCAGTTCACTCAATTGTAATTCTTGATTGTACCAAAATTCTGATATTATAGTTGTTGTCCACCGAAAGCGATCAACGATCACGAACCTTGGAGTAGGAGTCGCCCAAGGCTCCGAACCAAGTAAATAACTTGTGTTCGTGTGTTGCTTTCCTTTACTATTTCCACTGCGTTATTTAGATACGTTTTAATTCGAAACGTGTGAAAGCCACGAGCGCTATTCACCCCCCCTCTAGTGCTTCTTGATCCAACATAATGTGTGTCCTGTGTTGTAGGATTCTAATTCGAGACGAGAATTCTGACGTGAAAACAGTTCAACAAGATCTACGGATAAAGGTAGATATTTCTTCCTTGATCTTTGTAGTTTATTGACCTTTGTGCATGGAGATAATTTATAGTGAAGATTAATTTACCTTGACTCTACTCATACTTAGTTGAGTTTAATACTTACATGCTTGATCTTAGAGATTATCTATTTACTTCTTATATAATCTTATCTTTGGCTATTCATACTCTATAGTGTATACAAGTGTATAATGAGTACTATAGGAGTTAATATGTTGTAGTCGTACACACATGTATGGTATGTACTATAGGAGTTTTCTTTTTTAACTACCGATATTCTGTAGTGTACACATGTGTTTGGTCTATACTATATGTGTTACTATTTACTATACATGTTGTTTAATAGACACCTGTTAAATCTTTTCATATATATAGATATATGTGATTGATAGATCATACTTGTCGATGACTTATATTTATTATACTGTTGTATTGATGATGACTGTGTTTGAGTCATGTGTATTAGCATCTTGTAGATTATTGCATTGTATGCATGCTGATGGACAGTGTCTCTCTTGTGGTATGAGAGAGTCGTTAGTCATACTATCTACACACTCGGCTACTCAGGGGTAGTGGTAGCTAGAGTGCGTATAGCTTGTCATGTCGTATCCACTCGGCCATTCGAGGTAGTGGTAGTGGAGTTGTGAAGACATTATATCTGATTATGTAGCTAGATAACTACTCATGCATCATGCTCGATCGACCACTTAGATGTAGTTTAGCTAGAGTCGTGAGCAGTTGTCACAGTCTTGCTCACTCATCCTCATGATGTCATGGTGGTTGGAGTGGTGTGTAGGAGTGATACATATATGTATATATGTAGATGATGTGTGTTGCACATCTTAGAGATACTATTGTGCATATGCTGGGATATATCACATTTATGTGAGCTATGATTGTTGTATATGCCTGACATTATTCATTTATGTTAATTTATCATACATGTATATGCTATCATATATTTCTCATATAGTACGAGTAAATATGTTGCAGATCCTTAGTGATTACTGATCATTATACCTTATTAGATCGGTTCGAATATGTGCATTATTATGTCATTTATGGTTGTGTACATAATTTCTACATGTGAGACTACGTACTTTGGTCTCCTTATATATTTGACTATTCACTACCATTTATCTATTACTCGCTGAGTCATTTGTGTTGGTATCCCGTGGTAGCTTTGATATGATCAAGCAAGTTAGGTTAGGTATTCGTTGTGCCTCTTCTCTTCTTGCTTTTAGTTGTTTATTCATTTTATGCAAGTGTTGATTATAATTGAGCTATAAAGTCCAAGGAATGTTGGTTTTATTTTTTGCAAAGCTATTCATCCCCTTCTAGCCGGCCGCCAAAGAGTTCTACAATTGGTATCAGAGCAAGACCACCTCAGAAGTACTAACCGTTGACTGAAGCAAATAAGAAATGACCGGAGGTAACTTCTACCCACCAATGTTCGAAGGGGAGTTCGCGTTTTGGAAGCGATGAATGGAGGTATTTCTTAAAATAGATTTTAATATTTTATTAACAATGAAATATGGTTATGAAGCACCGAAAAACACGAACGGAGAAGAAATAGAAAAAACACCTCTGGACCAAAAAGCAGTGCGACAATTTTACATCAAATGATAAGGCTGAATTTCATCTTTTAAGCGTACTACCGGTTGAAGATCTCGACAAAATTGGCGACTACCAAAGTGCAAAAGAATTTTGAGAAAAATTCTTGAAGCTTTATGAATACAAAAAGAAGTAGAATCCAATTCCTCGATGGACATCAAGTCATCATTAGAAGAATCTGAAACCGAGGAAATCGTCGAAACAACTCTAATAGCCGAGTACCTACCAGACGACGAAGCAAGCACATCCTCAATGAGCATCGAGATCATTGATGAAGAGGGGGCATCGTCAGAGGAAAGCATCACTACAGGGGAGCATCATAAATCAACAAGGTAAGTCAGGCACGGTCCCTATCTCCTGACCAATTATTTAAAATTACAAAAATGTTGTCAAAGAGTTCCTACAAATTAGAGATAGAGAATAAAAAAATATTAAAAGAAAATAAATAATTAAAATTGACCTTAGCAACATCTTGTCGACTAGGAGATTTCGACAAGATAAAAATAGAAATGAAAATTTAAAGGAACAAATATAAATTTCTGCATGTTTAAATTTCTCTGCGTCGAACTTTAGAAATTATAATAGACAAAATTAGAAAGTTAAATATTACAATGGAAAAATTAGAAAATTATCAAGAAAATATATTTCTAAAAATTTCTAATTAATCTGGTTCAAAGTGATATTGAGTTCCAAAATCATATTTAAATTAATTATTTTTAAAATTAGGGCTTTAAGAGAGAAAATTGAATATTTACTTTCTTTAAGAGGCATTGTCTAAGAAAGTGATTGTTGTTCCAATATCCAAGAAGGCATAGTGCCTCGTTACAGCTTGAAAGTCAATTACTGAAATAAATATTTAATTGACTAACTGTTAAGTATTTAATTATAATTAGCTAATGCTTCAAATGTTTGGCAAAAATTCAGTTTAGAAATTAATAATTTCATTACTTAGAAAATTTTAAATTTTTTTCTTCATAGATTTAATTTTGAAAATTGTTGTTTTGGAAAAATTTTCTTAACACTTAGAAAATTTTATATTAAGTCAAAAAATTTTAATGTTATACTTTGCATAGATTATCCCATTTTTTTGTGATAAAAAAGGGGAGTAGTGAATATTAAGTCTAGGGGGAGGGTAGTACGGATTTTTTTTAATTTGTGTACTTACAAATTTTATAGTTGCAAAATTTTTTCTTGCAAAAAATTATATCTATTATTTATTTTTGATATACCCTAATTTAACTTGGGTTTGATCACATTAAAAAGGGGGAGATTGTTGGTACACCATGGTAGTTTTGATGTGATCAACCAAGTCAGATTAGGTTCTGTTGAGTTTAACCCTGTATCTAAGTGTGCAGGAGCTTAGGAGCACAGAAAGTCGAGCGAAAGATGCAGGTAGCGAGAAGGACGACATGGGAGAGAGTCGATGGGCTCGGTGTGCCCGAGGGATGAGGTGCTACTGAAGATTACGTGGGCAGACGAGAAGGAGGCCCGTAGTATTTCCGAGGGATGAGAAGCCGGAGCGGAAGATTGCTTGGGGAGACAAGCAAAAGAAGAAACTAGCGAGAAGGATGACACGTGAGAGAGCCAATGGGCTCGGTGCGTCATAGGGACGAGGCGCTGCGGAAGAGTACGCTAGCAGATCAGAAGGAAGCATGCAGTGATTTCGAGGGACGAGAAGCTAGGAGCGGAAGATTGCTCGAGATGGCTAGAAGTTGGGTTCAGGTGAGCCGTATTCCGGATGGTCGAGATCACCCAAGCGTGTGGAGCTGAAAAGGAAGACCCGGATCAAGGCGAGCAGATCCGGATCAGAAGACTGGGTCCAAAAGTCAATAGGATGTTGATTTTCTTAGCTCGGGCGCCCGTTCCGGTTGCTCGGACCAGGATTTTTATTCGCAATGCGTCAAGCGCGATTCGTTGCGATGGGGATAAATTTTTATCCCCTCAGGCCGCCCGGAATCCTTCTAGATACCCTGACTAGGGCTATAAATATAGCTCTGGTCCCAGAAGCTAAACAACAAGGAAAAAGAGAGAAACAACACTTGTAATAGTTTACTTGTCTATTTAGCTTTGTGATTGTGAGCTTTGATTGCTGTAAGAGGCTTCTCCGCTTGAAGGAGAAATTATTGAGCTTTTCATCATCATTGGATTAACAATCTCCATAGTTGTAACCAAGTATATTGTTGCATCTCTTTTCTTTTCTTTTTTAGTCGTTTATTCATTTTATGCAAGTGTTGATTATAATTGAGCTAATAAAGTCCAAGGAAGGTTGGTTTTATTTTTTTGCAGGGCTATTCATTCCCCTCTAGGCAATTGTCAAAGGGTCCTACAATTTGGACTCACCACCCTCTTGTATTTTATTTTCCTCAAGTAGTAGGTAGATGATATAGAGTCACTGGGAGTCTTGATTGTCAGTGCCATGTCACAGTTAAGAATAGTTTTCTATATTATTTCCTTATGCTTTATTGGCACTTTGGATTTTGGACTTGGTTATGTAATAATTTAACCTGGTTGTAGCCTTTATTCGGTTATGTGGTTTGTTGTGTTAAGTCGAGTCAACTTACAACCATTTATGTTTTCTATGTTGTATGAGTATTGTGTAAATCCCTTTATACTATTGTTGCTATGCTTTATATCTTTCTCTGTGTATTTATGTCTATGTGGTGGATTTATATCATGTTATATCATACATTATCATTAGGGGGTATCGCCCATCCTATCGAACAAGTGTACAGTATATATATATATATATATATATATATATATATATATATATATATATATATAGAGAGAGAGAGAGAGAGAGAGAGAGATAGAGATGTTAAACGACATTTTATGCACGACCATGAGCGATGTACATATATGCCGTTATCTGCTCGATTTCATTGTAAAAAAAATAGTTCTTTTATTCTTTCACCCCTTTTATTTTTAAAACAGCAGACTTACAACGAGCTTTCTTTTTCCCATAAGAGTCAACACAGGTTTAGAAAAACATCAAGGTTCTATCCTCTCTTAGACCGTTTCTGTTCTAACAAGTCTACTGTAAGAATTTTTGAAGAGAAATAAGAGAAAGACAAGGTCTTTCCCTAAGCCTAGAAATTTGATTAAGTTTTCATGGAAAGTACAAGAACGAAAAGGGCTTAAAAAAATACAAGAACTAAGAATGATGTTAATAATTGAAAAGGGGTTTTCATGTGATTTTCAATTTTTGCTATGGAAATAAGGGGTTTAGAATTTTGGGAACTAAAACTAATAATTGAAAAGCAAGTAATGGAAACTTATTCTAACCTAAAACTAATATAAAGTAAGCATGATATGAATTTGATATGGAATGAAATCTAATCTCACCTAATTGCTCCAAAATTAATTGCTTTGTGAATTTGATCCAATCTAAATTTTCCTTGTCTTTCTCTTGCATTTGCTCTTTCTATTGTTCCTTTCTTGTCGTCGTCGTCCGTTGGACCTCGCACTCTTGTCGGGAAAGCAAAATCAAAGATGTCGTAAGCTAAATCCACTTTATAGTCGCTTGTACACTAGTTGGCTTGCAGTTCCCTAAACTGTCACTGAGCACAGCCGACGATGGTTTGCTTAGTACCCTTTTTCATTCTCATTGTAAGCCTTTCCACTCCACTATTTTTTCTTCAGCTCTGTATAATAATTTTTAACCTTGATAGATTCTACAACGCACATGCCCTAGTTGCTTTCTTATTAGTTTTTGCTTATGTAATTTGCAGGGAATTTGTCAAACATTAATTCCCACATTGAATAAATTAATGGTAATTCATTTCATTTTAAGTTGTATATTAGAAGGAAAGAAGAATTTATGTTACAACATGCAAGGCCGACACCTACTACAAATGCCTGTAGCAACACATTTATTTTTCTGCTACATGTTGTAGTAACTATTTCGACAGTTAACTGCTACACCTTATAATATCTAATTGTGTATTTAAGTTGTAATTCCCTCTATTTCTATTATATACTGTTTATACGTGATTATCTTTATTGGATGTCTCAAGTGTTAAACTGTTAATTCATTCTACACCTAGGTGCTATAATGTTGTAGCAATTACTTGGAATGTTAGCTGCTACAACACTGTAGCAGTTACTTGAAATGTTAGCTGTTACAATGTTGTAGTAGCTAATTTGACAGTTAGCTGCTACAACATTGTAATAATAATGTAGCAGTTACTTGGAATGTTAGATGTTACAACGTTGTAACAGCTAATTTGACGGTTAGCTGCTACAACGTTATAGCACTTATTTGGAATGTTAGCTGCTATAATGATGTAGTAGATAATTCGTTGGTTAGTTGGTACAAAATTATAGTAGCTACTTTGAATGTTAGCTGCTATAATATTGTAACAACTACTTGGATTTGTAGCTGCTATAACGTTGCAACAGTTACTTGGAATGATAGCTGCTACAATGTTACAGCAGCTATCATTTGAAGTTGTTGCAGTAGCTATCATTCCAAGTAACTACTACAACGTTATAATAGCTAACCGACGAATTAGATGCTACAACGCTGTAATAGCTAACATTTCAAGTAACTGCTACAAAGTTGTAGCAGCTAACTGATGAATTATCTGCTACAGCGTTGTAGCAGCTACTATGAATGATAGCTGCTACAACGTTGCAATAGCTACTTGGAATAATAGCTGCAATAAAGTTGCAACAGCTACTTCCATAGTGTGGGTGCTATAACATTGTAGTAGCTACTTCGATGGTTAGTTGCTACAACGTTGTAGCTACTTCATCACCCTAAATAACCTTTTCCATAGCTAGTTGGTATATTATTTATATGTGATTCTAAATGATCTATTTAACTAATATAGGGGAAAATATATGTTGTCTTTATTGGACATAAATTTGGTGTTTATGACACTTGGGATAGAAGCATATATACAATTTAATCGTTTGTTTTAAAGACACTATACACCAGTCCTTCGAGAGTAAATAGGATGTAATAAGAGCTTTTGAAGCTTACAACGTACTATCTTACAATCTTAATAATTTTTTTTGATAATATTTAATTTTGTTGGTTATATAATTTGCAGCAAACTTTCTAATTTGGGGAGCTTCAATTTTCCACATTTCATTCGATGGTATGTCATTTCAATTTTAGGATTTATGCTAAAACATGCAGTAGCTATTTCGAAAGCTAGCTGTTATACGTTGTAACAACTACTTGGACAATTAACTGCTATACGTAATAGCTAGTTGTAGACTCCAAACAACCTTTTATTACAATTTTTTGTTATAAAATTTATAGGAAATTTGCTAAACATCATTTTTCACGAACCATTCAATGGTAAGTCATTTCAAATTTATTGTAATTCCCTCTAATCCTGTTATATATTAATATGATTTATAATACAACGTACAATCCCTAGCTGCCACAATGTGTAACAACTACTTCGACATGTAGCTGCTACGTATAGTAGCTAATTTGACAGTTAGCTACTTAGTTGCTACAAATTAGTTAATAGATATTTATATTTGTTATGTTGTCAAAATTTAGTTATCCAGTATTATAGTTTCCATATTTGATACATTTTAATATTTTATAATTTAATTTGTAACTGTTACAATTTGTATCAGCTATCAATCGAGTAGCTGCAATAACTTGTATTAGCTACTCGATAGTAGCTGCTACACAATGTAGCAGCTACACTACAATAGTTGCTACACGTTATAGCAGCTATCCTACATTAGCTGCTACACATTGTAAAAACTAGCCGACACCAATTAATATATGACCACACATACAATTCATAATAATTTAGACCTATCTACTCCTGTTCATTGATCATTTGATCCGTCACTTTCATAGAATGATCACTCATACCTGTTATAAACCATGACCTGTGAACATAGGGAAAATTCGACTTTGGTAGAAGACCACCTGTGGGTGGGGGCTACTCCTATTCCCCGATTTTACAGTGATTTTGTTTTCCTATAAATTGATGGTGTCACAGAGAGATGCTTGTCATTATCGCTTCCAAATGATCACTCTTTTACGAACCTTCTCACTTTCTTTGACATTCTTGCTTTCATGACACTTTTACGAGTAGCATAACTATGACGCCATCTTCCCTGCACTACTTTTGTCATTCCTTTCATGACATCCACTGTGTTTGTCTGAAATATGGTATTGTGTCTTCCTTTCAAAACAGAAATCACATGGCGGTCATGTTGTCTTCTGCGGTGTATTGTAAGCTTTCATATGGTTGTGTGCAACCAGGTTGGGGTTTAGAAAGGAATATCTTTGGCCGAAATTAGCCCGTGTGTCTTTCATGTTCTATTCTTTCATCTTGCAGACTGTGTGCCTCGATGGATTTCAAGAATCCGCTTATGTTGATCTGATCGACCAATCTTCGCTCACCACTACGCGAGGTAAATGGAAAAGACAAGAAGGGCGATCAACTAGTCGACTAGCATATTCTTGGAATGTCATGGTGGCGTTTGTAAGACTCAATTAGATGTAAATATTCACACATCTACACCTGCAATACAATAAGACAAGAAGTTCTCCGGCTCACCATTAAATTCTGGCAAAGAAATACATCAGATCTTAGTGATAATCTTAATGATATATTAAAATGTTAGTTTTCAACCCGTAGCAGCTAATTGTCCAAGTATTCGCTACACGGTGTAGTCGCTAGGGCTTGTACGTTGTGGCATTGTAACATAAACCATATTACAAAATATTTGGCAAGTAATCTTTTCTTTCAATGTGAATTGTTTTTTTATAAATTTAATTTTTGTTGGGTGATATAATATTTTTGAAGTAGCTATATTTTTTAGCAGATTGTACTGCTATTTTTTTTTTATGTATAACAAGTTGGTAAAACATTATTTAAATTTATTTTAAGCTTTAATTATCTCTAATCCTAATATATTGATCCTGTCCGAATGCTAAACCAACAGACGCTGGGCACGTGGCGCTCCCCTGCTGCTGATGTGAGTCTCCGACTAACTGCCCGATGCTCCGACGATCCTGCAACAAAACCGAGCCGGCCCTCCGACGCTCAAGTTAGGCGAAGGAATAAGAAAGTGGCTTAGAAAATGTAGATCTTTCATACCTCCGGTTGAAGAAGTGGAGGCCTTATATAGACCTCTCGAAGGAGCCTGGGCACACCAATCGAAGCGATCACCTGCTTTCGACCATGCCTAGGTGTGGGCCTGTCAGAAGGGCATCCATAATACCATACTGCTACTGTATCAACCTTTCCGTGACGTGATGGTGGGGCCTTTAATAGTGTCATCTTGCGTACAGTCTAATCATCATGCCTTTGCTGACATACCATATCCCGAGCCGAGCGAATAGGCCGCTCGGCTAACCACTGTTCCCTCGCCACGATTCCGGCCGAGCGGACACCTCCGCTCGGCCATTCTGTCCTCGGCCGAGCGGACACCTCCGCTCGGCCACTCGGCTCCGGTTCTCCTGCTTTGGCGTCGGAGACCCAACCCTTTGGCTGGGTAATCTCTGGTTCCGCTCGGACGGGACCCCATCTGTGGGTCCCCCATTTTTACCGCCGGATCACTTGCCTCCCCTTCAAGTCTAGTCGAAGGAGGCAGTGAGACCGACTGACTGGACTGTATGTCCGAGCGGGTGCTCATCGCCTTTTGTTTTAAAAGTATTCCACAGGTCGCTCGGCGTGTGCGCCGAATTCGTTGCCGCCTGTCTGAATCCCCTCGGAAACGGCGGCAATCCATTCCATTAAGGCTGCGCGTGCGTGGTATGGTGCACATTAAATTCGCCAGATCGCTCAGTGCCACACGTCAACCATTGCGTGGCAGCAGCGTTACTTATGATGGGACGTCACCATTTGAAATGGACGGCCCGATGGCGTCCTTGTTTCTCGTGACCTGGATCGGACGGTGGAGGCTGATCGACTTCGGCCGTATAAAGCCTCAGTCCTCCTCCTCTGCCGCACCTTTGCTCGTGCTTTGTCCTTCTGACTCTTCTACTGCTGCGGCTTCCGGCGATCCAGTTCCTATTTCTCGGCGGCTACCATCTCACCGGTGATCTTTTCCGCCCGTCTCCTTCTCAGTGAGCTTTCTTTCTTTGCTTACTAGGTCTTCCCTACTCATTTTGCCTCTCTTTCGTTCCCATTCCTTCGATTTCTTGCTGTCCTTTTGTCTCTTCGAGATGGCGAGCTCTTCCGAACCCGCTGCCCAGGTTCACGGTCCGTGGTATATGAGTATGGAGAGTAGGTTCGATGAGGAGCGCGCCCGACGCGTTGTTAGGACCTACGGGATCCCGAACGACCATGAAATAGTTATAGCTGACCCGACCGATCGGCCCCATAACCCGCCGATCGGTACCATTTGTTTTTTTGGACCAATTCCAGGGCGGCCTTAGTTTTCCTACCCATCCATTTATTTTGGAAGTTTGTAATTATTTCTGCGTCCCGCTCGGCCAACTTGTGCCGAATTCCTTTAGGCTACTGAGCAGGGTGGTCGTCCTCTTTAGGCTGCACAGTATCCCACTTGACCCCAAAATATTCCACTACTTCTTCCACCCCAAAAAATCCGAGTTGGGTACTTTTATTTTCCAAAGTAGAATAGGCTTCAAATTTTTTGAGAACATGCCGACCTCCAACAAGCACTGGAAGGAATTCTTCTTCTATATACAACTTCCCGAGCGGCCAGCTGTGCCGACCCAGCCGGAGCTCGGCAAATTCAGAAGCAATCCGGCTTATCTTCATGCGGCAAATTGCTTGTCCGGTCAGCGGTACAAGATCGACCAGTTGCTTCTCAAGGGGGTGTTGTACATTTTTGGATTATCTCCCGTTCGGGCCAATCTCCCCTACCGCATGGGTACAGACTCTTTACTCCCTTCGCCTTTTTTGTCTAACTGATTTTAATTTCTTCCACTGCAGCTGAAGTCATGTGGCGCTCCAAGGCTACCGATCATCTGAAATTGAAGGCCGTGGAAATTGAGGCGGCTACCAAAAAAGAACTCGCCAAGCGGGGTCTCATCCCCAGCCGCCCGGCAGATGCAGGAGAGGGGGGGGCGCAGTCCGCCCCTGAAACAGAAGTTGCCCCATCCGCTTCAACGGAGGTTGAGGCGGATCCTGTTTCCTCTGCTCCTGCCGAGCTGGGAGTCCCCCAGGCCGGGGATTCACCACTGGAAGTTCGGCGGAAATGTCGAAGAGACTCCAGCCTTCCGCCGACCCAAGAGGGCGAACCACATGCGTTGATCGAGATCGCTTCTCCAGATCGCACGCCGCCGCAGATCAGGACCTCCGTGGCCTCGCCCACCGCACAGCCCTCTGGCTCTCCTCCACGGACTCGTCGTCGCTTACGACGGTTGGGCGAAACTTCGACCATAGGGGAGTCCTCGGGCCAGGCGACTGCGGCTGAAGAAGTGCCGGCCGGCCACCCGACCATCAAGACTACCCTTCGATTCCCATCGGAGGAATATTTATTGTCTGCCGATCGGCCATCGAGCCCCGTTCATGAAATAACCTTGACGGGTCCGCTCGCCAAACTTTTCGAGGACGCCCAGATTCGGGTGGCCCTCATGACGCCCAAGCAGCTCGGCGATAACCACATGCAGCAGGCCACTCAGGTAGGTTCATTTTTCTTCCTGTGCCATGCTACTGTTCGGTTCCTGATTTTATTATTTCCCTTACAGCATTGGGCTGAGCAAATCGCCACTAGCCATCGGCTAGCCGAGAACTCCAAGTCTCGGGGGGTCCATCGGCCGAGCGGGAGAAACAAGCCCGCGAGGCCGAACAGAAGAAGTCCGCCGACCTGGCTACAGAGGTGGCTCGACTTGAAGGCTTGGTGAAGAAGCGCGACGAAGACGTGAAGCGCGCCAGTAGCCGGAAGAAGCGGGCGATCGCTGATATGGACAAGATGAAAGTTGAAGTCCGAGCCCTAGATCAGCGATCTAAGGAGCTGGAAGCCCAACTAATTGCCGAACGGGATAGGCGCTCAGCTGAACGCACTAAAGCGGAGGTGGACCAGAAAGTTCTCCAAGACTCGCTAATTGCCTCCCGGGCGGCGCTCAGAAAATATAAGGAGGGAGAGCCGAGTCGCCTAGCAGCAGCGCGCCAAGAATACCTCCACTCGGAGCGGTTCAGCGCAAAATTCGGTGGCAACGTCTCCTCAACTTTCGCCGAGGCGGTCAAGGCCACCATGGCGTACTTGAAGAAGGGGGGGCACCTTCCTGCTGACCTGACCATTCCCTCTTCGGATCTGGCGGCTATGATTGACGATATCCCGGACGCTTTCTTCAACTTCGAAGACCCCGAGTGAAGAGTGTTCCTCGTCTCTATCTTGTTTTTTCATTTCTTATGCCTAGCGCAACTTTTTGTACTTGCCGTTCGGCATGCTTTCCATTTAATGCAATTATGTGTCTGCTTGCGTCTTCCTGATCATTATCCATAATATTCTTCTGTTTGCTTAACGTTTATGCTTAGAGTTAGTCATGCTCTAAGTGTTCTCCGTCACGCGGCCGATCAGCTTAACCCATTAAACAAAGTCCGAGCGGGAGGGCCTACTCGCTCTGCACGTATCTAGCCTGTGTGAAGTCAACAAACGCCAAGTATCGAAGGACCAACGCCCGAGCGGGCCTAAATGTTTTAATACTTGTGGTTTCCGTGGTTTCTTATTCTCTGATATTTGTTCGTCCGCCCGGGGTATTTATAGTCGCCGGACCGACTCTCGATTTTTAACGACGGAGCTCGTCGGTCTTCTGCTCGGGGATTTATAGACGCCGGCTCGTCTCTACGGTTTAACGTCTGGGCTAGACGGTCTTCCGCTTGCGGATATTTATAGCCGGTCGGCGCGGCTCTCGATCTTTAACGACGGAGCTCGTCGGCGCAGATATTTATAGCCGGTCGGCGCGACTCTCGATCTTTAACGACGGAGCTCGTCTGCGCGGATATTTATAGCCGGTCGGCGCGGCTCTCGATCTTTAACGACGGAGCTCGTCGGCTCGGATATTTATAGCCGGTCGGCGCGACTCTCGATCTTTAACGGCGGATATTTATAGCCGGTCGGCGCGGCTCTCGATCTTTAACGACGGAGCTCGTCGGCGCGGATATTTATAGCCGATCGGCGCGGCTCTCGATCTTTAACGACGGGGCTCGTCGGCGCGGATATTTATAGCCGGTCGGCGCGGCTCTCGATCTTTAACGACGGGGCTCGTCGATCTTCCGCTCGGACGTTTATAGACGCCGGCTCGTCTCTCGATTTTTAACGTCGGAGCTCGACGGCGCGGATAATTATAGCCGGTCGGCGCGGCTCTCGATCTTTAACGACGGAGCTCGTCGGTCTTCTGAGGCTAACTCCTTACCATGCCGAGCGGACTAGGCCTTCGTATCATATCCCGTGCTTGAACAATATTTATGCCCGGCCGAACAGCACGGGTTATTTGCTTACAAGTCTTTAAACATATAAACCTCCCGGCCGATTGGCTCAGGGGCCTTCACTTAGTAAGCCATTCGACGGAGAATGCTCAATGTGTTTTCATCTTTTTGCTTCCTGCATTACAAGTATATAGGCGACTAGCATATACACAAAAATGGATTACATTCGTGCACCTTTCATCCAGCTCGATAAGGCTGGAGATGATTTGCACTCCACGGTCGATCCAGCTGCCGCCCGGCTTCATCTTCCAAATAATAAGCTCCCGAGCGGAGCTTTTCAATAACTTTGAAGGGGCCTGCCCACGGTGCCTCCAGTTTGCCTACGTCGCCGACCGGCCTGACTTTCTTCCAGACGAGATCGCCGACCTGGAATGATCTGGGGATTACTCGACGGTTGCAGTTCTGCTTCATCCGCTGCCGGTATGCCATCAGCCGAACGGACGCCTTGACTCGCTCCTCTTCGACCAAATCCAGCTCCATGTCCCTCCGTTCGGCGTTGCCATCATCATAGCTCTGGATCCGGACAGATTCAACGCCGACTTCCACCGGAATGACTGCCTCGCCGCCGTACACTAAATGGAACGGTGTGGCGCCCGTCCCTTCCTTTGGCGTTGTTCGGATGGCCCACAAGACGCCCGGCACTTCATCCGGCCAACTTCCTCCCAAATGGTCGAGCCGAGCACGCAAAATACGAAGGATTTCCCGATTGGCCACTCAGCTCCGGTTCTCCTGCTTTGGCGTCGGAGACCCAACCCCTTGGCTGGGTAATCTCTGGTTCCGCTCGGACGGGACCTCATCTGTGGGTCCCCCATTTTTACCGCCGGATCATATATTATTAGGATTTATGTTACAACGTACAAGACCTAATTTCTACACGTTGTTACAGCTACTTAGACAGTTGGTTGCTACAACATGGAATAGTTACTTGGAAATTTAACTGCTATACGTTGTAGCAGGTACTTGGAGGGATAACTGCTACAACGTATAACAGTTTCTTGGTAAGTCATTTTAATATAATTTTATTTTCCTTTCATTCTAATATATTATTTTTTCGTGATTATAAATGATCTTTTTAATTAATATAGAGGATGCAATAAGACTTTTGAAGCCTACAATAATAAAAATCAAGAGAATACCTTCATTACTTTAAGAGGAAAAGAAACTTCGTCTGCATCCTCAAATAAAGTATTAAGTTTAAAATTAGAGAGAAAACTATTGATGACTAAAAAATTTAGAAAACTTAAAGATGCATTGGAGGAGAGAGATGAATAATTAAATTTTCTACAAATTAGTGATGAAGATTAGATATGATATTTGAAGTCATAGTGTTTATAGGTCTTCTAGCTTAAAATCTTCCATGATATATTAACTTTTGAACAAATTACTTATGAAGATTAGACATTTATATTTATCTTATTATCATTATTTCTATCCAATACTACAGGTCACATGTTTAATACATTTTAATATATTATGAGTCAAGTTATAATTCACTGCTACAGTAGCAGCTAATTCAGACTAGCTGCTACCATGCAAACATACTGGACTAGCTTGTTGTAGCAGTTATTGGACAATAGCTGCTACAACGATAAATTTGTATTGTAACAGCTATGTAACCGTAGATACTATAACATATTATACAAAGCCGAGATAGATCAACCCACAGTATAAAATTAAAAGTAAAAATTACTAATTCTATTAAACAAACAAAATATGAAAGATAGTCATTATAAAACACCAACAAAATAAATAAGGCATATCAACGTTACAAAACAAAGTGCTACAAAATGACCCTTCCCCAGCCTAAGGATTTATAAGGTGAGCCCTTAGCATTTCATGCTTTCCAGCAGATCAATGGTTGTTTTAATAGTTGTCTCGGTCTCCACCAGTGTTTGAAGGGCTCACTTCGACTAGATCACTGATTGATCCCGCTTTTGTTGCAAGGATGTTGGTTTAGAAGGGAGGGATGCTGAAGAGTTCCCATGACCCAAAAAAAGAGGAAAATGTCGATTCATTGATCAGTATCATGGGCCTAGGAAAAGGTATTATTTTCTTGTCTCCCAAAGGAGAACTCACTATCTGAAATTGAATGGTTTAGGATAATGAAAGATAAATGATTTAGGATGTCATCTTTATAATGATATAATTTCATCAATTTCAGAGGTAAAGTGCGATGAATGTTGAAATTTATTTCTGGGAGTTGAAACATCATTTCCAGATAGCAAATTAAATGGAACGAGAGGCAGATGAGTTGGTGAAATTTAGTAATTATAATCAAGAGGATGCTGTAGCAGTTATTGGTCTGTAACTGCTACAACAAAGACTATGTTGTAGTTGTTACATATTGTAGCAGTAACTGTTGAGTTGTAGCTACAACAAGTAGAATTTTTAAATTTTGATGAAAAAAGTTTTATTCACCCTATTATAAAAATACATTGTTGCATACTTTTTTATTAGTGCCTAAGGCTTGTAATATAAGTTGTGACATGTTGTAGCAGCTTCTGTACCGTAGGTGCATGGAAGGATTCAAGGGTTGACGGTTGATTATCTTTGTCTTTACTCTCTATCTTATCTTTTCACAGGTTTTGATGAGTTGTAGTGAGTCTTTTGATGACCCTATTTATAGTATCGAAAAGACGCTTCCGTTTGAGTTGTCTTTATCAAGAGTTAATGTTGTCAAATCCAATTTTCCTATAAATCATCTATCAACTTAACTCTCTTTCACACTGGCCAGTCCTTCTTCATCTTATATAGTGGTTTTAGTATAGCTCTTCAAGGATCATGTCTTGCTTTAGCAGGAAGATGAAACTCACTCAAGGTGGTGTTAAAGAACTCCCTAATGATGAGGATTTAAGCTCTTTGTCTCTTGCCTTTGAAAGATCATCTCTATTAATAAACTCATCTACTTCTTTATTTGTATTATCCATCATTTTTCTATTATATATATCTTTCTTTTTTTTGAATTTATAAATTAATCTAAACGGTATCTCAGTCTAGCCATGGATCATCATGTTATTTATGGCTATATTAAGATTCCCATAGAACAACGGAATCAGGCGAGGAAGGAGTTGGATGCTGTCTTTTTACGAGAGAAAAATAATCAAACTGAACTTGTACAACTACGACGAGACAACTGTCCCAAGTTAATGTAGCATTAGAGGATGCTATAAGCTGCCCTTCTACGTGAGGAAAAGAATCTAACTAAACTTGTGCAAGTGCGACAATCATTATACAAGTTAATGTAGTATTAGAGGATGATATAAATCAAGTGACTAAATGAAATATTATTCTTTGTGAAGTTCAACCTAACATCTTCCTATCGATGCTGCCCTTTTGCGAAAGAAAAAGAATCAAACTAAATTTGTGTAAGTGCGACAATAACTGTTCCAAGTTAATATAGCATTAGAGAACGCTAATAATCAATTGATTATAGCATTAGTGTTCTTGTCCTATGTTATTATCTTTGTTTAGAATATTAATATTATTTCCTTCATGTATATCAACCCAACTAAAGTCTCTAACTATTTCTTCGTGTATACAAGAAGTTACTTTGTATTTTTAATCAATAATAGATCATATCAATCTCAGTTTTTTATCTAGATCAAATCAAGTAGTTTCTACACAATATATTAGTTACTGTCTAAATAGCTAGAAGCTGCTACATGTAGCAACTACTGCTGCATGTTGTAGCAGCTTGTAGGAAGAAGCTGCTACAACGTGTAGCAGCTAGTCGGCAGAAGCTGCTACAACGTGTAGCAGCTTCTCTGCAGATTAGCTGCTACAAATGTGTTGCACTTACTCCAAAGCTACTGTCGATGCAGCTAACATGCCCTAATCTCTATTAACAATTCAATGATCACTTATATAATTTGAAATTAATGAATTTATGGAGACACATCAATTAATTAATGGCGACTTATCAAATTTGGTTCATTAATCCGTGACGTCCATAGAATGACCATTCATAGCTGTCATAAACCATATGACTAGTCATACTTATCATAAATCATGACCCGTGAATACCGGTAAAATCCAGTTTTGTCAGAAGGCAACTGTGGGCTTATGAATAAAACTATTCCCAAATTGAGTAGTATAGTGCCTATGCTTTCCTATATAACAGAGGGAGACTCATTTCATGACATCCAAAAGTAAACGAATATCTTATTAATGGATTAGCGTCATTTTTCCCACACCACCTTCGTCATTTCTTCGATGGCATCCACTGTAAATTTTGAAGTGGTTCTTTCTCTCAAAGCGGAAATGAAAATGCGGTCAAGTTGCTTTCGATGGTCTAGTGTAAGCTTCCATATTCGTAAAAGAATATTTGTAATGCGAACACCAATGTCTAGCTCTGATCAACGTACGTTGATGAGGTTAGGCCACTCATGGAGTGGTCTAAGTTAGGCAAAAATCTTGTGTGTGCGACGAAGAGCCTTACGAATGCCCTGAGGAATGCTCATGGAGTAGTCATAGGATGCTCACCTCCATGAACTTCTGTCATCTGCGACCAAATGACATGAGGGAGATGAAAAACAACATATGCTATTTGGGGGTCAGATCATTGTGTATATTGATCAAGGATGATCACTTATGGAGAACACTGTGGACAAAGCTTGGCCAATATGAAATTGATGTTGTACAAAATGAGAACGATGTGAGTGCTCATGGGGGTTCAGAAAACTATGAACACTGTGTTCAATATTAAACTCACGATGTAATCAAAATGTAATTTTATTAACAATATTTTCTCAATAAAGGTATAAATGTATTGTATAACTATTGTAAAAACTGGTTAAATCCATTGTATACCATGTGTAAATGTATTGTCAAACTATCTAGTGCATGTTATAATAGCTAGTTGGCACTAGCGGTTACATCTTGTTTTTCTTACTCCCATGTAGCTACTACATGATGTAGCAGCTATTGCCAACTAGCCGTTGAGATTATTCTATGGGGTAGATGTTATGTTAAACACTGTGCTTGAATTTGTTCTCCAATATTTTTAATCACCAAATAAAATTATTTTTGTATATATTATTTTTATTTTATTTCTTAAGTATGTTGTCATATCATGATATGGTAAATTAAAGTGGACTCATGAGTTATGATCAAGCTCACAAGCAATGACCATGAGGTCCACATTATGGCAGCTAGTGTGTGGTAACTATTACATCATTGTAGCAACTGGAACTTCATTTCCAAATAACACAATAAATGTAATGGGAGGAGTGGGTGAAATATAATTTTAATCGAGTTGATGTTGTAGCAGTTACGAGTTTGTAATTGCTACAACACAGACTTCATGTTGACGCAGTTACTTATCCGTAGTTACTACACCACAGAGGGAGACTTTATGTAATACATCTCAGATTATTAATTGAATAATAGCGTAAGAATCGAAGTAGAAGGAAAAATTCTACCAATCCTAGTTATTTTAGGAAAAAGGTGATAGTGTGACTTACACCCTATAGTAACTTGACAATACATTTACAGCAGAATTACAAAATATTTACACCACCTAGGCAAAAATGCTAGGGTAACTTAAATTGCCATCAATTTTACAATAAATTTATACCAACAATTTGTCAGTAATCCAGTGTTAGTAAAAATTTTATGACCAACATGAAAATTATATTCTCTCATTCCAGCTTATCCAAAATTTGCTGGTCTTCAGTACATTAAATTCTCGGCGTATCGCATAACAAAAAATACACAATCTAACTTGAAAGATTGAGTTGATTTCACACTGTTAATAATCTAATTACAACCAAAAATATAGATATATATTAAAATCATGGATAAATATATACTTACGATTTACTTGTATTGGATCCAAGATTATAGATACGTCAAAGTCTCTTGACATTAACGAATGTAACCCTAGATACCACATTTCATTGTAAGATGGGTCCATATTTATAAAAAAGTCCACCAGCATTAGGATGAAGTTTGTAACCAATACACATTAAAATCTAATACATATTGATTTCTTAAACACGGCAGGTACTTACAGAACTTTGAAACTTAGATGTACACAGCTATGAGGATCCAAGGGAGTTATAATGCATATAGTGAGCTTCTTGGAGGTCTATGATCAGTAGGTGCCAGTGATCGTCTGTGTTATTTAATAGACAGAATATATATCTGATTGGTTTATCATTATCAGTGTTTGCTGAAAGATTAAATATATTATAAGACAACATTTCAAACAAATTCTATGTATACAGACACACATTGTTAGAGGAATATTTCGAGAAAATAACTCGGTAGTAGTAGTTAGTATTATACTTACAACAAAATCAGCAGCATAAAATATAAATAGCTAATATGGTATGCCAGAGGTTTTGGCCTCCTCTGCAATAATTGCAAAATATGCATTTATGTAATCGCTATATGTGGCTATGGTCCAATCAAAACACCCAGGAAAGATGCCATATTCAATGAAATCGACTTTGTCATAGCCCTACATAAAACAAAAATAAAACATGTCCATAAATGATGTTTTACAACACTAGTGTCTATTGCTACTGTAATTGGAGCAGTTACGAAAATTATATGTGTTATAGCAGCTTTTAAATTAGCCATAGTTGATTTTATTCAACAATACGAAATGTTTTTTTGACTATACATTAAGAAGTCAATTCCAATGCAATTTATCTTTGTGTTCACAATAGAAGTATTAACATAAATCATCAAATATTTGTATTATAGTAAGCATATGAATCAACGAACACTTGACTCACTTTAGCTGACTCTGTTTCAACAATGTTCCTGACACCAAATCATCTTTATTTTTCTTAAAATATGACTTTACTTGCTCAACAAATACATAGAGAATATTTTTATCCGTGAGTAATTATATGTGATATAGAAATAAAAGACAACATTCAGTCAACCTAAATCGTATCTTCATGATTTTAGATTTTTGTTTGACAATCGTATACAAGAGTTTAGACGATGAAAATATGACAGCTATATCCATAGATGAGATAGATGCTTCTTGAACTTTAACAGGATGCTCAATATTTTTATCTCCTTTTCCCTTGCGCATCCTTGTCTTGTCTCATTCTCATCTCGGAAATTATTTTTTTAATTCTTTTGGCCATGGACACTCCCTCAATCCCTTTTGCAGGTGGGGGTGTGATTCTCTTTGTAGCGCTCCTATTTGACTTTGTTATTGGCCGATTAGCAAGTAATGCCTCTATATCCTTGCCAAGCAACTGACTTTAAAGATCATTAATTTTTCTCTCATATTCTACTATAATTTTATCTTTTACATTTATAATTTTGTCCTTTTCATTAATTGTTTTATCCTTGGTAGCTATTGTAGTTTCTGAATCATTAGCATAGATTTTATTCTCCTCAATTAACTCATTAATTCTGGCCTCCATCTTTGCAATGAGTGGTCCTTGGCTTCAACTACAAACTCCAAATGAACAATTTCGGTCTCCCTTTCTTAACAGTACAAGCCTCTTTCTCTTGAATATATTCTGTAGTATATTCCTAAGCTTTGGTTGTCTATTCAGGATATTACTCAAAAACTTATTCAGGATTTTCCTCAGAAACTAATTGTATAAACCCTTCAACAATTTATTGATCTATATGCTCTACAACATCTTCTAGGGAATCGTTTAAGAGAATCTGTATCTCTAGCTCCGATGGACTTAAATCAATAATTATTTTGGTAGCAGGTATTTCTGCAATTCTAGACTTTATTGTCTCCATTCGGGAACCTGATCACTTTCATATGCATATTTTTGGAAGGGCATGTTGTTGGTAAGGATTCATTATTTTGACATGTTCACACATCCATACGTACAATACAATAAAAAAGGTTAAATATGAAATTTTATACATAAATAATATGAGTCTATCATTAAATTTAATAACTTACAGCGAGGAGATGTGCGAACCCTTTGAGCATTAGAGCTTGATTTCCCTCAAGGCCCTCTGGCTTTGGCCTCTATGAAAGCATCACACCAATGGCTCTCAGCTGTGGGCTGATATAGTCATATACATCTTTATACCAATTATATCTACCTAAATTATCAAAATCATCTACATAATTTATTAGTGATTGTACTGGTAATCTAGATATACTACTAGTAGTAGTAGTAAATAAAACACAGACAAAAAATACAATATTAAAAATTGACAAAAGAGAGTATTAGATTCAACAGATGAAGGTTGTTTGCTAAGGTTGATCTTCTTGTTCTCTAGTTCCTTCTGTGTACATTCCACATTACTGAAGTGTTGAAAAAATAGTGGGGTAGTGGTTGCCTGCTGTTGCAAATTGACTTCCTCGCCTTGGTTGGGGAGTCATAGAATCAGTAAAATATCTTACCTTGTGAATCTATTCTCCTTATTATGAAAGATGAAACATCTGATTTCGACGCCCCAATTGTCAAACATATTTTGTATAAAGCTTCGGATACGACCCAAGAAAATGAGCTTCCATTTATCAACTCCATCGATTAGTCATTTATGTGTAGTGATGATAAAAAATCCTTGAAGTAAGGGTAATTACTTTTCCAATGCACTTTCTTACGATATGCACGGGAGGCAGAGCTTCTCTGGCTCGCCATTTAATTCTGTCAAAAAAATATATAAGATCTCAGTGATAATCATTTAGCTTCATTACAATGTAGTTAGTTTTCACCCATAATATGATACATTACACTATTATTTTTTTAACTATAATATGATACATTATAATATCTATAATTTCTCCTAGGTAACACAATGTGATTAGTAGCTATTATAACATGGCTACTGATCACGTTATAGTAGTTAGGGTCAAGTAGTTGCTACAATAATGAGAGGCCAATAAGGACTGTAGGCTTTAACCATGTTGTATCAATCATTAGGGTTTAACTACGTTGTAGCATTTGCTATCGCTTTATTGTTATAACAAAGATAAACTTTTTTTTAAACCCTCTATTCGCTCAAAGTAAATCTTCAATACAAAGACCTATAATTATTAAACACCATTATAACAGCTAGAAGATGAATTAAAACCCTAAAAATTCAAACCTCTAAATAAAACGAGAAGAATCAAAACTTTAAAGCATAACACAACACAATACTTACGATGGAGGCGAAGCTTTGGATAAGAAACAGCTCGTCGCGGTGAGGTTGGTTGACGAAGACACCGTGGGGCACCGATCTACTATTAGTGAAATTCTTTTGAAATATTTGTCACATGACGAGTTTAGGGGTTAAAACTTTGGCCGATGAGGGCAAAAAGATAATTGTACAATATATTTTCTCTTTTTTGGCTCATGCAGGATAATAGCTATTAAGATTAGAGGGATTTATAACTTCTATTGAAAAAACTTACTATTGAATGGTTTGTGGGAAATGATGTTTGCCGAGTTTCTTGCAAACTATATAAAAAAAATTTATAAGACAAGTTTGTTTGGAGTGTTAAAGTAATTGCTACAACGTGTAGCACCTATTGTAGGTAGCTGCTATAATGTGGAGCAGCTATTGTAGGGTAGCTACTATAACGTGGAGCAGCTATTATAGGGTAGTTACTACATTGTATAGCAACTATTGTCGGATAACTGGAACAAGGTGTTGCAGCTACCCAATTGAAAGTTGATACATGTTGTAGCAGTTACAACTTAAATCATAAAAAATTAAAACCCATACAAATATAAATGTCTACTACCTATTTAGTATAGTATCATCTAGGTAGCTACCTTGAAATTGCCATCAAATGGTTTGTGGAAAAATGATGTTTGGCAAGTTTTCTATAAATTTTATAATAAAAAAATTATAAGAAAAGGTGGTTTGGAGTGTCGAGGTAGCTGATACAATGTTGTAGCAGCAAATTTGACGGTTAGTTGATATAACGTTGTAGTAGCTATCATTCCAAGTAGTTGTTGCAACGTTGTAACAGCTAACATTCCAAGTAGCTGCTACAACATTGTACAACTAACCGACGACTTAGCTGTTACAACATTGTAGCAACTAACTTTTCAAATAACTACAATAACGTTGTAACAGCTAATTGTTGAATTAGCTGTTACAACGTTGTAGCAACTATTATTTCAAGTAGCTACTACAACGTTGTAGTAGCTAATCGTCGAATTAGCTGTTGTAACATTGTAACAGTTATTATTCCAAGTAGCTGCTGCAATGATGTAGTAACTATCATTCCAAGTAGCTACTACAACGTTATAGTAGCTAATCGACGAATTAGCTACTACAACGTTGTAGCAGCTAACATTCCAAGTAACTATTGTAATGTTGTAGTAGCTATCATTCAATGTAGCTGGTACGCCATTGTACCAGTTAACATTCTAAGTAGTTGTTACAACGTTGTAGCAGCTAACCGACGAATTAGCTGCTACATCGTTATAACAACCAACATTCCAAGTAACTGCTACAACGTTGTAGTAGCTAACCATTGAATTAGTTGATACAGTGTTGTATCAGCTAGCATTCCAAGTAACTGCTACAACGTTGTAGCAGCTAGCATTCCAAGTAACTGCTATAATATTGTAGCTGCTAACTGTGGAATTAATTAATAGTTTAACATCCGGGGTGTCCAATAAAGAGAATCACGTATAAATGATATATAATAGGAATAGAGGGAATTATAACTTAAAATGAAATAAAAATGCATAGTTAGCTGCTACAAGGTGTAACAATTAATTATCGAAGTATCCGCTATAACGTGTAGTAGCAAAACAAAGGCACGCTGCAGGCGTTTATAGCAGGTGTCGGCTTTGCACGTGGTAGTATAAATCCTTCCTTCCTTCTAATATACAACTTAATATGAAAAGAATTACCATTGGTTTATTCAATGTGGGAATTGATGTTTGATAAGTTTCCTGCAAATTACATAAGTAAAAATTGATAAAAAAAAATAGCTAGGGTTTGTGCGTTGTAGGTTCTATCAGGGCTAAAAATTATTGTACAGAGCTGAAGAACAGATAGTGGAGTGGAAAGAATTACGATAGAGAATGGAGAGGGGTGCTAAGCAAACCAACGTCGGCTATGTGTTCAGTGTCAATTTGGGGAGCTGCAAGCCAGCTAGTGGACAAGCAAGTGACTATAACGTGGATTTAGCTTGTAGCGCCTTTGTTTTGCTTTTTCGGTAGGAGCTTGAGGTTCGACGGACGATGGCGACAAAGAAAGGAGCAATAGCAAGAGAAAATGTGTGAGAGAGCGCGCGCGAGGGAAATTTAGATTTGGTCAAATTCACAAAGCATCGTTGTTTTGAAAAAAAGGCGGAAGGGGTGAGAGAATAAAGGGAATATTTTTTTGTAATGAAATCGAGCTGGCAATGTCATGTATGCGCGTTGCTCATGGTCACGCACAAAGCGTTTCTTAGCATATTAAATCTCTTCTCTCTATATATATAAAATGAATAAGGGATATGAAAAACTAATTGTTGTGAGTGGAAACTAATGAGTTCCCCTTTGAAACTGAGTTAGATTACTGGAAATAACTATTATGTTTCTCTTGATATCGAGCACGTCTTTGAGACCTCGGATAGATTGAGAAGGATGAACCAAGCATGTGATAGACAAGTGTATATCGCTGGGAGCATAAGGAATACGATTCTATGATAATTTGACTAGGCTTAGTGATTAAAACTTGATAAACATAGGCCACTATCGCACTAAGCATGAAGAACTACTATTTAGGTCATACTTAGACTATTTTTGTATCTTATTCATCAATAAAATCATTTGATAGGGTTAGATGGATGCACTAGAGATTAAGATGTACTATTTAACCATATAAGTTTAGATACAGTATTTACTTAAGGATAAACAAAAGTTTAAGTCTGGGGTGTGATGTGCGTAAATTATATGCACTTTTATATATATTTTGATGCACATCTACTTGTATTTCAAGAGCATAATCTATGTTTATTACACTTTATTTTATTATGATATCATATTTCCACTCCTTTTGGTTCAGAGATATGTTCTTGTGCATTTTGTAAGGATAGGAACGCTTTTAGAGCAGAAACGGAGCAGAAATGCGCTAAGGAGAAGCATGTGGAGAAGAGAGCAGAGTAGGGTCATGCCTCTTGGCACGGCTGTGCCTCTTACCCCGAGCGCAACCAGAACATGGTCATGCCCCCAGGCATGGCTGTGTGGCAGTTCCCATGGCCGACAGCTTCAGGCCGTGTAGATCTACACGGTCGTGTAGTTTCTTCAAAGCTCAATTGGAGCGGGGCCGTGCCTTTTGGCATATCCGTGTCTTACAGATAGAGACTAACTTCACTCAGGCCGTGTGGATTCCACACTTCTGTGCTCCAGTTCTAGCTGTACATAGGCCCTGGCTATGTGGATACCACACGGCTATGGCAGGGGCCATGCCAGACTCGTGCCCAACCCTATTGAAGGGGTTTTTCTCCCCTTCTTACTCATCTTGGGATTGGGGACTTTATTCCTCTCCTTAGGGAAGGGTTCTCCCCTTAGGAGGAAGCCCTAAAGCTCTTATTTTTCAAGATCCGTCCATCTCCAGAGTAAGGGAGCTCTTCTAAGGATGCTACGCTTCAAAGATAAACATCTTTTCTCTCTATCTTCATGTATTGAGTTATAGTTTGCTTCTTGCTTCATCTTTGGATTGAAATACCTTGTAATGGAGTAGATTCTCCATATCTAGGATATAAGTAGTTATGTTATGATGTTGATGTACGAACTATGTTTGTGGATATTTTCCTATGCAATGATATATTTACTACTTATTCTATTGTGTTATGTCTTTTATGTGTTTGACAAATTGTGTGAATGGTGTAAACATGTAGATGTGTAAGATTTTGTCTCTATATTAAGATTGCTACTATACTAGATAACCGAGGGATTCTTAGTGACAGAGGATATCCATTCAACCAGACATATTATGCCCTTAGTGATAGAGGTCATCGATACTTACCCATTTTCTAGAGTCAAAAGATCTTAACATAGGGATTAATCCGTGAATTGTAAGATCACGGAACCTAGTGACAGGGGGTATCCCTTACTTTCTATGGTATTTCCTTGAAACAGGGACCAATGCTCTACCATTTAATTAGTGTTTTTAGAATTTTTCCTAAATTAATATTAGAAAGTGATTGTAATCTAGGAACGTATGAATGGGGTGTCCTAGCGATAGAGATTCCCTTTTAATCGGACCTCCTAGGTTGTCTCTTTACTTAATAACATTAAAACTTGGGGTAAATTCTCCGGTGCAACCATCATGGGGGTTGTGCTAGACTCTAGTAAGAATCCCATACATGAGTGTAAGCATGGAGTTAGGTAGATGAATAATGCATAGGAACATTAACTAGCATCGTAACAAAACTGAAATCCTAGCATCTATCATTCATCCCCATCCAAAATCATCTTGTGAATTTCACACGGCCGTGTGGTAGTTCCAGCTACCAACAGGCTTTGGCCGTGCCCCTTGGGCACGGCTCGAGGCAAGGACCATGCCAGCCCTATTTTAGGAGGGTTTTTTTCTCCCCTTTTCAGGAATCTTGGATCTTGGGGAAGGGTTCTCCCTCTTAGGGGAGCCCTAGGCTTCATCCTCGTTGATTTTCACCGATCCGTCCACCTCCAGAGCAAGAGAATGCCTCTAAGGATGCCACACTTCAAGGATAAGCATTCATCTTTTCTCTCAATCCATGTTTTGAGTTATAGATATTATATTTATCGTCTCTTGGTTATATCTCCCTTGCAATGAAGTAGATCTCTAGATTTAGGATGTAGGAAGTAGTTATGTTGTGATGTTGATGTATGAACTTGTATTTGGACATTTTTCTATGTAATGATATGTTTACTACTTGTTCTATGTGTTATGCCTTTTATGTGTTTGATGAAATGTGTGAATGGTATAAACTGTTGGAACCCCAAGGTTGTTTTGGTGTGATCAACAAGTTAAATTAACTCCTGTGTGTTTATAACCTTGTGTCTAAGTGTGCAGGAGCTTAGGAGCACAGGTAGTCGAGCGAAAGACGCATCTAGTGAGAAGGACAGTAGTCCGAGGGACGAGGTGCTGCGGAAGAGTACACCGGTGGACGAGAAGGAAGCGTACGGTGGTTCCGAGGGACGAAAGCCGGAGCGAAAGATTGCTCGAGGAGCAAGAGACACAGCTAGCGAGAAGGACGACATGCGATGCGTCCGAGGGACGAAGACTACGGATGAGTACGCCAGCGGATGAGAAGGAAACACGCGGCGATTTCGAGGGACAAGAAGCCAGAGGGAAGCCCACTCGAGAAGACTGGAACTTGGGTTCGGGTGAGCCCCATTCCGGATACCAAAGATCACCCAACCAAGCGGAGGACTCGGACAAAAGTCAACTAGAGTTGACTAAGTATTCGGGGCACCTGGAACTGTCCGGGGCTGCCGGACCAGCACGGGTCGCCCGGACCAGCCCGGGGCGCCCAGACCAGCCCAGGGTGCCCGGAACCCTTCCAGGTTCCCGGAAGTGAGTTTTTGACCAGATCGAGCTTTGACTCGATCTGAACGTTGGGGGATAAAATTTATCCCCCCCAGGGCGCCCGGAACCCTTCCAGGCGCCCCGACCAAGGCTATAAATATAGCCTTGGTCCAGAAGCTCTTCATCAGTTCAGAAATTGTAACAACACTTGTGTGCTTCCACTGCTTAGATTAGCTTCTTTCTTTCTGTGCCTACACTACTGTAAACGAGGCTTCTCCGCCTGAAGGAGTTCTTAGTGCGACCATTTTCCTTGGATTAACAACCTCCCCGGTTGTAACCAAGTCAAATCCGGTGCCTCGTTTTTATGCTTTATTTTTTGCTTAATCTATTTTTCAAGTGTTAGCTTAATCGTTTGAGAAAGGGTTGTATTTTATTCAGGGCTATTCAACCCCCCCTTCTAGCCGACCCAACGGTCCTACAAGTGGTATCAGAGCTAAGACGCCTCAGAAGGACTAACCGTCGTCCGAAGAAACAAAGAGATGGCCGAACCAAGCATCCACCCGCCAAAATTCGAAGGGGATTTCGCCACTTGGAAAAAGCATATGCAGGAATTTTTTACCACCGATATTGAATTAACTTTAACAATGAAACTTGGCTTTGAAGCTCAAGAGAACAAGGAAATATATCAATGGACAAAAAAGGAGCAGGTCGACTTCGTGGCGAACGGTAAGGCAGAATACCATCTGCTAAGAGTTCTTCCGCCTCAAAAAGTCAACTGGATCGGGAACTATAACTCCGCAAAGGAACTTTGGGAGAAGTTCCTCGAGCTGCACGAAGGAACGTCCGAAGCCAAGCTCGCTAGACGAGATTTGCTTCGCAATCAACTCACCAACCTGCAACTTGGGGAAGACGAGATAGTCGCACATCTGCACTCCAGAATAAAAGAAATCATCATCGGACTCACGAATCTCAGAGAAAAGGTAAGTAACTGAGATTCGCTCAGGTACGCGTTAAATTCATTTTTGAGAAATTCAAAATGGGCATCACTAGTAGATGCTTTCTACATTTCGAAGGACTTAGAAAAAATTTCATTAGAAGAATTTTTTTCAACATTTGAAGTGCATGAGTCAAGATGTGCAAGAATGAAGGAGCCCAAGAACAACATCGCCCTCAAAGCTTTGAGAGACGAACCTGAGTCAGAATCTTCTCTCGATGACGAGGAAATGGTAATAATGGTAAGAAGATTCAAGAAACTTTGTAAATCTAGATCTACTAACCATCTGTAGGGGAAAAAGAAAAGGACAATCCGCTGCTACCACTGCGACGAAGAAGGGCATGTCAAGGACAACTGCCCCAAGCTGAAGAACAAAGACAAGGAGAAGGGTAAGAAGCCTATTCAAAAACGAAAGGCCCTGAAGGCGACGTGGGACGATACGTCGTCCGAATCGGAAGTCGAAGCAATCTCCGGACTCGCACTGATAGCGAGTCATCAAGATGACGACTGCAATTCAAGCTCTTCCGAAATGAGCATCGAGATCATCAATGAAGGGGGAGGCACGTCGGAAGAAAGCAGCAGCTCAGGGGGAGAAACGGACAACGAGATCGACAAGGTAAATCAAGTACGATCTCTTTCTCCCGATAAAATGTTTAAGTTCGTTAAACTTTTAACAAAAGATTGCTGCAAATTAGAAAGTGAAAATAAAAATTTAAAAGTAATTCTAGCTAAGTCTTGTCCCTTAGAAGAATTAGATAAATTAAAACTAGCAAATAAAAATTTGAAACTTGAAAATGATGATTTGAAAATTCAAGTAGATAACTTGAAAAACTATGCATGTTCATCTAAAACTAATTTTAGAAGATTTAATAATTTAAATTGGCACTTTAAATATCACCCGGGACAAATTAAGAACATTTCAAGAAAATATGTCCCTAAAAATTTCTTGGTTAATCCAGTAGACTAGAACCTATATTGGGTTCCAAAGTCATGCTTAAATTAATTTAAAAATTAAATTTAGTGCTTTAAGTGAGAAAATTAAACAAAGAATTTCTTTATGAGGCTTTGTCAAGGAAGTGGTTGTTGCTTCAATAACCTAGAAGGCCTAGTGCCTCACCACGACCTGGAAGTCAAAATATTGAAATAAATGTTCAATTAACTTACTAATAAAGCATTAATGCAAGAATTAATTAATGCTTTAAAAAGGTTATTCAAAACATTTTTTTTTCAATTTAGAAATTTAATTACTTAAATTTTTTTAAAATTAACTAAGTCATTTTTTTGGAAAAAATTTTCTTAAAAATTCTCAAATGATTAAGTTAGAAATATTTATTTCAAAAATAATCTTTACTTAGAAATTTTTTTTTTGAGTGTTTTTCTTAAGTTAAAAGATTTTCTGAAATTAGAAATTTATGCTCAAATTACTTAGAAATTTTTTTAAAAATTGCCTAAGTCAGATTTTTAAAACTTTACTTAGAATTATTTCTCAAAATAATTCTTGCAAAAACTTAGAATTGTTTTTAACTTAGAATTTCTTTTAAATATTTTTTTCAAATTTACTAAATTTTTAACCCTTAGATTGTTTTTCTTGGAGCCCCATTTTTTGTGATCAAAGGGGGAGAAGGGAAAGTATAAGTCTAGGGGGAGATAGATAGATTTAATTTTTTTTCTCTCTTGTCTATCTTTTTGTCCTTAAATTGCAAACTAAGTTAATTAACTTAATTTTATTTAATGTCTATTTAACCCTAGCTTAACTTGGGTTGATCATACCAAAAAGGGGGAGATTGTTGAAACCCCAACGTTATTTTAGTGTGATCAACAAGTTAAGAGAGGTCTTGTGTGTTTATAATCTTGTGTCTAAGTGTGCAGGAGCTTAGGAGCACAGGTAGTCGAGCGGAAGCCACAGCTAGCGAGAAGGACGTCAATCTGAGGGACGAGGTGCTGCGGAAGAGTACACCGGAGGACGAGAAGGAAGCGTGTGGTGGTTCCGAGGGACGAAAGCCGGAGTGAAAGATTGCTCGATGAGCAAGAGACGCAGCTAGTGAGAAGGATGGCATGCGGTGTGTCCGAGGGACGAAGACTGCGGATGAGTACGCTGACGGACGAGAAGGAAACACGCGGCGATTCCGAGGGACGAGAAGCCGGAGGGAAGCCCGCTCAAGAAGACCGGAACTTGGGTTCGGGTGAGCCCTATTCCGGATAGCAGAGATCACCCAACCAAGCAGAGGACCCGGACGAAAGTCAATGGAGTTGACTAAGCATCCGGGGTGCCTGGAACTGTCCGAGGCGCCTGGACCAGCCCGGAGTGCCCAGAACCCTTCCGGGCGCCCGGAAGTGAGTTTTTGACTGGATCGAGCTTTGATTCGATCTGAATGTTGGGGGATAAAATTTATCCCCCCCAGGGCCCCCGGAACCCTTCCAGGCGCCCCAACCAAGGCTATAAATATAGCCTTGGTCCAGAAGCTCTTCATCAGTTCAGAAATTGTAACAACACTTGTCTGCTTCCACTGCTTAGATTAGCTTCTTTCTTTCTGTGCCTACACTACTGTAAACGAGGATTCTCCTCCTGAAGGAGTTCTTAGTGCGACCATCTTCCTTGGATTAACAACCTCCCCGGTTGTAACCAAGTCAAATCCGGTGCCTCATTTTTATACTTTATTTTCTGCTTAATCTATTTTTCAAGTGTTAGTTTAATCGTTCGAGAAAGGGTTATATTTTATTCAGGGCTATTCAACTCCCCCCCTTCTAGCCAGCCCAACGGTCCTACATAAACATGTAGACGTGAAAGATTTATCTCTATGTTAAGGTTGCTACTAGATTGGATAACCGGGGGATCCTTGTTGATCGAAAGCACTAGAGGGGGGGGGGGGTGAATAGCGCTCGTGGCTTTCACTTTCGCTTTATAAGATTAAGAGTAAAACGCAGCGGAAATATATAAAATAATTGCAAACACGCAGACACCAAGCTTTTTTATTTGGTTCGGAGCCTGGGGTGACTCCTACTCCAAGACTCACGCTCGTTGAGTGTTTACTTTGGACAATCACTATAAGTTTGCAAAAGTTACAGTTTAGAGTACAAAAATTAAGTACAGTAAGAAAATATACCAACAACTTAAGAATAGGAAATTCAAAGCTTTAGGTCGTCGGTGTCTTGCTACAGCTTTATCGGATGGTTCTTTAAGCAGTGCACGAAAAATGGATCACGTTTTCGTTGTTCTTCCAACATGTTGCTCAAGACTACCTTATAAGGCCCGTGGAGGGCGCCTCCAACACCCTGGAGGGTGCCCTCATCCGTGCCGAATCTGCAGCGTGGATGAGCTCCGACCAAGTCACCGCCTATCCACCTGAGGGTGTCTCCAAGCCCATGGAGGGCGCCCTCAAGCTCCATGAGGGTGCCCTCGCGCCTTGCTGCAAGGCTATCTCTATATGTGACCCAAGACGCCTCGAAGCTCCATGGAGGGCACCTCAGGTACTGATCATCCGAGGCAAGGATGTCCAATTCACTTCCTGCAGAATGCCTTAATCCAACAAACCAACATACCTTGCAAAACAAAGTTAGCACGATATAGATATGTAAAATAAAGTATTTGATAGTCATCGGACTGTCCAGTTCTGACTTCGGATTCTCTATCGGAAACCCTAGGTCGAACCGACGTCTATTGTTCCCTCACTGGGGAACGCACCCTCATCTACTCCACTCAGGAGAGTATACCTGTTACCAGACTAGTCCTCCAAACCGACTGGACTTTTGCTCAGCGCCCGAGGCTCCAGGACTTTCTGCTGGACTTTCACTCCACGATCCGCCCAGTCTTTCACCTGGTTCGCGACACCAGGACTTTCTACCTAGAGTCCTCGACTCTAGGACTTTTGCCCAAAGCCCTCGATTCGCCAAGACATTCCACCTAGGATTACCACTCCCTAGGATCTAGGGTTACCACCCCTTAGGATTTTTTACCTGCCTAACCGCAGTTAGGACTTTTATCTAAGTACACTTAGGACTTTCGCTTAAGCACACTTAGGACTTTCCTGCAAGCTCATTCAAACATGTTAGACACAAATGACCTTAAATTTGAACCCTTTGCCATTATCAAACTTTGGTTCAATCGTCGGATGCTTCCCGCACCATCAATCTCTCCCCTTTTAATTATGGCAACAAAAGTTCAAAGTTAAGTAAAAACCATAGTAAAAAAATAAGATCAGATCATAACATACATGTAATATCAAGTAATGTAATATTTAATTGTTCTAGTTATTCAACTTAACTTTTTATTCATTTTTAACTTAACTTTCACTTTCCTAACTCTTCCCCTTTACCATATATCAAAAGTACTAAATAGAGAGAGGGTTGTAAAAAATTTATTATTTTTAACTTTAAGCTCCCCCTGAAGGGTAGCACTCAGCAAAATTTAGCTTTGAAAATAATTTATTTTTAAAAAATTTAGCTAAAGTAGAGATTGAAAATACTTAGCTATTTAAAAAAAACTTAGATAAACGTAAGTTTTGAAACTGTCATACCCTTCCCAAAGAAAACTTAGCTAAATTTTTAGTTTTGAGAATACTTAGAATAAAAAATACTTTAATAAATTTAGTACTTAGCTTTCAAAACTTAACTTTTAAAAACACTTTTTGATAAACACTTAGTTTTTTAAAAATATTTTCTTGAAAAAAATACTTAGTTAAGTAAATAATTTTTTAAAAACTTAAAATATTTTATCAAATACTTAGTTTCAAAAATAATTTATTTTTCAAAAAAAGTTTTAAAAAAATTGAACTCTTTTTTTTAACAAAAAACATTAACCCTTTAAAAAAAACTTAACTTGAATCCTTTCACTCTCCATTGATTAATACCTTAAAAGTTTTAAGGATCCTAGAGTCCACGTATGTAGATAAATAACAAAAATAAAAGTTATTATTTTCCTGATTTTCCATCTCACCCATTTTAGGTTATCAAGCATGTTTAGTTTATGAGTGAGTGTGAGATGGAGTTAACTCATTTTATCAATTTTTTTTTAAAAAATAAAATATGAATTTATATTTTCAGTGTGTTTGAATTTCAAATGAGTAAACATTTAAAATTATGAAGATTTTGAAAATCTATTAAAAAATAATTAGGTTTGAAATTATAACTTGAAAATATGATTTGAAAATTAATTAAGATTTTAGAAATTAAATATGATTTGAAAATTAACTAAGATTAAGATTTTGAAAATTTAATAATTAATCATTTAAAATTTAATTATGATTTGAAAATTATAATTTTGTAAATAATGATTTTGAATTTTCAAAAAAAAAATAATTTTAATTTACTTTGATTGAAATTAATTAGCCTTTTGAAATTAATTATGATTTTTGAAACTAATAAAAAAACTTAATTATGATTTAAACATTTTGAAATTAATTGAGTTAATTTAATTGAATTAATTTGGAACTACTTTAAATCTAGGTCCATTTCACCCTTTTCTAGATTTTCAATCAGGGAACCTTAGTAGTTTTGTAAGATGATTAATCTTCAATTTATATTATCATCTAAGGATTGATTTCCATTTGAGTTAGAGTCAGGTTTTATAGTTAGTCAATTAAATATCTATTTCAATAATTGACTTTCAGGTTGTGGCGAGGCATGAGGCCTTCTTGGTTATGGGATCATCCACCACATCTAGACAAAGCCTTTCAAAGAAATTGGATATTTAATTTCCTTACAATAACTCATAGGTCTAACTAGTTAAGTGTAAATCACGTCTAGGTCCTTATCTACTCTAATCTAAGCATGCATATTGAAAATAGTAAAGCAAGCATCAGACAATTCTATTTTATGATAAAAATAGTCTTTTTATTGGCTTCCCCTAGATCAACCTCGATAAGGTCTATCAAGGTAATGAATCTGATCCTTGGGGATCCAATATTGATCAAGTCCAACTTGATTAATCAAGTTCGACTTGGGGACCCATGCTTGTGAAGGCGCTGGGAATTCTATTCTATGTAAATCCCTTGTACAAAAATTTGTACAGACACAGACCTTTTCCTAACAACTCACATGCTCGATCAGACATGTGTTTGATCAATCAAGCAAGTTCTTGATTAATCAAAGCGCAACTTGATCGAAGCACAAGATCGCCCACCTATTGTGTTGGTATTCAAAATCGATATCCAAAATCGACACGAAGAAAACAAAACCAATTACGCAGCGGAATTAAAGAACTAGGTGTACCTTTCTTCGTAGCTAAAGACCTCTTGATCTTCTACCATATTCCTCTCCTCTTCTTTGACGTCGTGTGGGCAACGATCTACCAAGATAAAACACCCAAACCTCTTCTTCCTTTCTAAGCCGCCTACCACCAAAGAATGCAAAGCAAAAGGGCGCCTCCTTCTTCTTCTTTTCCTCCAAATAGCTGGCCACCTAGGTGCTTCTTCTCTTGTTTTTCTTCTCCTCTAAGCCTCGACCACCAAGGGGAGATGGGGCGCCGACCCTAGAGGGAAGAAAGGGAGGGAGAAAGGGATGGGGCGCAGACCCTAGAGGAAAGAAAGGGAGGGGTTTTGAGCGCCGGCCCTAGAGGAAAGAAAAGGAGAGGGTTTTGGTTGTTGAGAAAAACTTATCACTTCTTACTTGATGTTTTTGTGGCACAACCTCCTCTCCTTTTATAACCCTTGGTGCCAGATAAAAAAGGAGAAAAATTAACAGATTTTTTAGAATTCTGTTGAGAGAAAAAATCTCCCTTTTCATAACTCTTTTTTTTTTCTTTTTCCTTTTTTTTTTTATTGTGGTCGGCCCCTTGCTTGGGAACCAAGAAAGGATGTGGCCGACACCTTTCTTGGGTAGGAAGCAAAATGAAAATGGATGAATGTGAGGCTTTATAGAGGCTACAACAGGGACCGAGAGGAGGAATTGGTTTTGGCCTCCTGATGAACTTGAGCTTCCTGTATTCGACCCGAACACCCAACTCAAGTTTATCAATAATAACCCATACCACTAAAGGGTCATTATTGAACTACCGCACCAATCCCATATTACAATATGGGATCCTACTTATCATGAGTACGTTAATCTTCCTGTGTTTAAGATATCGTATGTCCGTTAATTAAATGATTTACTGACAACTCACTTAATTAACATCTGACTCCAAGAGTAATACCACTCAACTTTATTATCATGTCGGACTAAGTCCACTTGCAGGGTTTATATGATAATCCTTATGAGCTCCTCAAGGGGACATCATTAACCTAAATAAATAGGACACAGTTTCCTTTTATAATCAGCAATACACCATATAAATGGTACTACCTCCCAACTTATTAGGCCTATTGATTTAATGAATAAATCTCACCCATTGATAAGTTAAAGAAATAAATACTAAGTATATGTGTTTGTTATTATATTGGGATTAAGAGTGCGCACATCTATAATAATAGAGGTTCGATTCTTTTATGCAGTCAGTATATATCGAGCAACCTCAAATGGTCCTGCTCAACACACACATAGTGCACTAGTGTAATTTTATATTCAAGACAAACTAATACCAAATTACACTACAACCGTTCCAATGTTTGTCCATATCCATCTTGGTTGTGAGCTACTATTTATAATTTATAAGGAACCGATAATATGATCTTCTGTGTGGCACCACACACCATGTTATCTACAATATAAATTAAATGGACAACTACATTGACATATATATAAATATAAAATGCAAACATTTGACCAAAGTGATTCTTATTTCAAAATACCTCAAAACAGATGTTCATACAAAAGCTAGGCTTATAGTATACATCCCAACAGCTTAGACTATGTTTCTATTTGATCAATTTACAAGTGACAAATATGATTTGAATTTATGTTTATGCTTAAATCTAAGTCCAGATCTATTGTAAACGACTCTTTGTTTTCCAAGAATCAGATCAAGATTCTTGGAACTCAAGGTGAATCGTTCCAACGTGCCCTTAAGTTCTTTAACTTGAGTTTTCAAATTGGAATTTTCTTTTTCAAGTTGTTGGACTTGAGTTGAACTTCCATTTTGAATTGGCTCAGTTAAAGAACTCGAGTTAGTCACTTCCTTAAGGGCTATTACCTCCTTTTGGAGTGACTGGACTCGGACATTTGATTTGGCTAATTTCTTTAATAAATATAAAACTAATTTTTCTAAATCGCCTACATTAATACCAGAAATTAGAGAGCTTACAGTGGGGTTAGGCCCTTCATAAAAGGATACAGATCTGTGACTTCGCTCGGACTCGGTTTTCGATTCGCTCTCGGTATCAAACTTGGACTCGGTTTCGACAATGTACGCTTGTACTAGTAGAGTGAGGAAGCTTCCTTACTCGTCTCCTTCATCCGACTTGTCTGATGACTCGGACCATGTTGCCTTCAAGACCTTCCTTCTCCGTTGCTTCTAGTTCGGACACTCCGGATTGTAGTGTCCCTTCTGGTTGCAGCCGTAGCATGTAACTCCAGTCTTGACCTTCATATTCGATTGAATCACCTTCTTCTTTTTGCACATTTTTCGAACCAGTTTTACGATCTTGGTGGTAATTCCGTCATCTTCTGAGTCTGATTCTTCTTTGGACTCGAGTTTGGTTATGCGCTTTGCTTTTGGTTCTCATGTTCTTCTTGTACCTACAACCAATGCAATACCTTTCTTGACTGAGCGTGTATTAATCTGCTCGTGCAATTCAAATTCGGAAAAAAGTTCGTCTAACTTAATTAAAGAAAGATCCTTGGATACCTTGTAAGCATCTACCATGGATGCCCACAAGGTATTCCTTGGAAAAGCGTTTAATGCATACATGATTATGTCGCGGTTCTCCACCTTCTATTTGATGGCGTGGAGGTCATTGAGGAGGTTTTGTATACGAGCATGAAGTTGGCTTGCTAACTCACCTTCCTGCATTTTCATGTTATACAATTTATTCAGAAGCAAATCACGTTTGCTTACCTTTGTATCAGAAGTGCCCTCGTGCAGCTTGATCAATTTTTCCATAGCTCTTTCGTGCTTAAGAACGAGCCGACTCAGTTTAACTCCTCCTTGGTTAGGCCGCAATGAAGGGTGCAGGTTGCTTTAGCGTTGGACTCAACCTTCTTGATTATGCTTGCGTCCAAGTTCTCACACAAAAGTGGTTTTCCCGAGCTGTCGAGTGGAGGTGAGATGTCGGTTTTGATGATCATCCACATCTCAAACTGGGTTTGGAGGTAGGACCCCATTCGGCCCTTCCAGTAACTGAAGTCTTCGTCGGTGAAGAGTGGAGGTCGGGCTGTGCTATAGCCTTCTTGATGGGTCATCTTAAAGAAAAATCTCGCAAAAAAAAAACATGGAATTTGGTTCCAAGACTAGGTCTTGGATTTAGTAGTGCAGGGTAAAGAGAAATAAAAACATGAACTCGAGTGGTGTTGCACCAACTTCGAGAGAAAAACTCGATTCGATAAAACCAGATCAGAAGACGACAATTTTACCGATTCCGAAAAATTGAAAACTACCATGAAAAATTACTTGAATGGTGGTTTCACCAATTTAAAGTGACCCCGCTCTGATACCAATTGTTGGATCGAAAGCACTAAAGGGGGGGGGGGGGTGAATAGCGCTCGTGGCTTTCACTTTCGTTTCGGAAGATTAAGAGTAAAACACAGTGAAAATATATAAAATAATTGCAAACATGCAGACACCAAGTTTTTTACTTGGTTTGTAGCCTGGGGTGACTCCTACTCCAAGGCCCACACTCGTTGAGCGTTTACTTTGGGCAATCACTATAAGTTCGTAAAAGTTACAGTTTAGAGTACAACAATTAAGTGCGGTAAAAAATATACCAACAACTTAAGAATAGGAAATTTGAAGTTTAAGGTCGTCGGTGTCTTGCTACAGCTTTATCGGATGGTTCTTTGAGCAGTGTACGGAAGATGGATCACATTTTCGTTGTTCTTCCAAGCTGCTGCTCGAGACTGTCTTATAAGGTCCGTGGATACCCTAGAGGGTGCCCTCATCCGTGCTGAATCCGCAGCGTGGATGAGCTCCGACCAAGTCACCGCCTATCCACCTGAGGGTGCCTCCAAGCCCATGGAACCTCGCGCCAGGTCCAGGGCGCCCTCAAGCTCCATGAGGGCACCCTCGCACCTTGCTGCGAGGCTGTCTCTGTATGTGACCCGAGGCGCCTCCAAGCTCCATGGAGGGCGCCTCGGGTACTGCTCATCCAAGGCAAGGATGTCCAATTCGCTTCCTGCAAAATACGTTAGTCCAACAAACCAACATACCCTGCAAAATAAAGTTAGCACAATATAGATATGTAAAATAAAGTATTTGATAGTCATCGTACTGTCCAGTTCTGACTTCGGATTCCCGACCGAAAACCCTAGGTTGAACCGATGTCTATTGTTCCCTCACAGGGAACGCGTCCTCATCTACTCCACTCAGGAGAGTATACCTGTTACCAAACTGGTCCTCCAGATCGACTGGATTTTTGCTTAGCGTCCGAGGCTCCAAGACTTTCTGCTGGACTTTCGCTCCACGACCCGTCCAATCTTTCACCTGGTTCATGACACCAGGACTTTCTACCTAGAGTCCTCGACTCTAGGACTTTTGCCCAAAGATCTCGACCCGCCAAGACTTTCCGCCTAGAGTTACCACCCCCTAGGATTTTTTACCTGCCTAACCACAGCTAAGACTTTTGCCTAAGTACACTTAGGACTTTCCTGCAAGCTGATTCAAACACATTAGACACAAATGACCTTAATTTTGACTTTTCCATTATCAAAACTTAGGTTCGATTGTCAGATGCTTCTCACACTAACAATCCTCAATAACATAGGATACTCATTCAATCGGACATATTATGCTCTAAGTGACAGAGAGCATCGATACTTACCCACTTTCTATATTCAAAAGATCTTAACATAGGGACTAATATATAAAAAGTTGGCCACTATGTAGAGGAGATGCTATGGATTGTACGATCATAGGACCTATTGACAAGGGGTATCATTTACTTTTCACAGTATTCCCTTGAAATGAGGATCATTTCTCTATTAGGAGTTTTAATTAGAGTTTTAGGAGTTTTCTCCAAATTAATGTTAGGAAGTGACTGTGTAATCTAGGAACTTATGACCAAGGGGTTCTAGTGATAGTGATTCCTTCTTAACCGGACTTCCTAGGTTACCTATACTTAATGGCGTTAGAACTTGGGTAAACTCTCCGGTGTAACCTACGAGGGGGTTTTGCTTGGCTTTAGCTAGAATTCCTATACGAGTGTAAGCATGGACTTAGGTAGATGAATAATTTATAGAGATATTAACTAGCATCGTAACAAAATCGAAATCCTAGCATCCATCCCCTTCCAAGATCATCTCTTATTCCTTCTCTCTTTCCTTCTTCTTAATCTTTCTCTTACCCTCTCTTTCCCAATCAACCTTTTATTTGTCTAGGGAATTCGCTGTGTGAAATCAACTAGTACTTAATCAACAGTCCCTATGAGTTTCACAATCTTTTATATTACTGACGACATAGTCATGCACTTACGGTTCATAACAAGTTTTTGGTGTCATTGTCAGGGACTGTTCGTATTAACATTAGTTGACTAGCATATGAATTGCTTTAGATATTTTTCTTTTTTCCTTTTGCATTCTCTTTCTTGTTTTTATTATGCATTTTATTTCTTATCTTTAAATTTTGTACTTATTTTTTAAAATTAAAATAAAAATTGGTTGAGTGTCTTGATTATTTCAGATGTCCTATATCCATGTACTATGTGATGATTACTCACCGAGTCTTGTGAGTTTAGTGCTATTGTTTTAGGTGAGACCAAAATTTTTTTTAACCATGGATAAGTACCTTTCTAGGCAACTTGGAGGTTTACATACAAAGTATAATTTTGATGATGAGCAAATGTCGAACATCTACAGTGTATGTGGTAGTTAAACCCATCCGAGTAACATATGCCACCTTTTCTAAAATGGAGTTGCCCCTTCCATGGAACTAATAGATGATATTTACACGGTTTGTGGTAGCTCATTCCATCTAACTGCTAGATGTCACTTCTTCCAAAAGGCTACTTCCTCTTTCCCGGAACTTCAGAATCTATTCCAACCTATAAATCAAAATATATATGATTTAGTTCCTAGCACTCCAACTTATAATTGAGGAGATCATCAAACTCAAAAATTTAAACCCCAGCACACTTCTGAGGAGGATGAGCAGTTACTACCGCAACAACATTTCTTTGACTCACCTCAACACTACAATCAAGATTGGGTGGACCATCAAAATTTGGACTATAGCCGCATTTAAAGTGTTGTAAATCAAAGTCCATCATAATTTTAAGATGACTCATTATTTGATGGACAACAACAGTTGTAAGTTGAAGATCTGACTGACCGGGGAACCCCTAAGACTCAGATATTTTTGCTCCCAGTTAGATGAAGACCAAACTAGAAGATTTAGTAGAGCTCTTGGTATAAAAAGAGATCCTATTTCTCCGATCCCTACAATAAGTTGATGAATCAAGTCTAAATCTAGAGCTTTAGTTGAATGATGTTTTGGAGGGGATGAATTGTAAAGCTGATACCGTCCTTGTTTATAATCCTGCAACTCTACAAGACTCCTCCACTAATTTGCATGAAGTAACTATTTTTGATGATACTCAGACACTAATGGGACTATTGATGCATCTTCAACCAGTCTTGTTGTAATTCCTTTTGCAACTTTTGATAATACATGCTTGATCGATGATGGAATCATAGAAGAGGTAGATGTTGATATTAATATGCAGTCCTCCGAGTGGGATGTGGTGGATAGCCAGAGACCCCGAGGTTGGATACTTACATTTTTTCCTACACATCATTTTTATCAGAACAAGACCTCAACATCAACTGTAATGATCGTGCTCTTGACCGGGGTACTTCAAGTGAACCTTCTCTAATCATCAAGAAGAACCTTTAAGGATAAGGAGAGAGCAATTCCTCAAGTTGAGTTCCCACGATGAAAGATCCCTTCGCATTATAGGCGATTAGCTGGAAAGTCTTGAGGTATCTCACTCAGGAAATATCATGATTTAAGTGATCTAAATAAGGGGTCGAGCTAATGATCTTGATATAGTGCTTCTTGGGAGGCAACCCAAGTTCTCTTTTATCTTCATTTATGTTTTTAGTTCTTTCTTGTTTTATTTCTTTCTTCATAATAAATTCAAATCCTCTACTTAACTTTTCTTGTCGATCTTCTTTTATAGGATTCAGAAGTTAGGAGTGCGACTACCGGATGGAGAAGTTAATGACGTGGTATTTGGCACACATTATTTGGTAACTTCTCTTACTTTAAATCTCCTCCGCATTATTTCTAGTTTTCATTGGGACAATGAAAAGTTTAAGTGGGGTGGGGGATGCATTAAATGCATTGGGTTTAGTTTAGTTGTTATATTCATTTTTTTCCATAACAAATATTTTTTCCTCTAGTTGTATCATTTATCACATCATGATTGTTTGTTCCTTAATACAAAATACTAGTATACTTGTTCTAGATTTCATGTGGCTTATTGGTTATTTATGTTGCTAGTATATTTAATGATCTATCTTTTTCTATATATGATAGCATGAAGTGAGCAATATTTTTACTGTAAAAGTTTGATTATTGGTCTTGTTATAAGATCTTTTTATACCTTGATTAATTTTGATTGTTGATAACTTTAAAAATAGTCATGATTCATAGAACTGTACTAGTACTTGTGTTTCTAGGGTGACCTCTTAGTTACATTTTGGTTACCGGATGATCTCAGATCATGGCAACTCACTTGGAAAAATCAAAATCCCTGCATTTGTATTTATATATTTTCATTTGTGTTAGTGCTACACCTTAAAGTGCCAAAAAAAGAAAGAAAAACAAATAATATAAATAAGGGGTATAAAATAGTTGTCGTAAGTGAAAACTAATAATTTACCCATTTGAAATTGAGTTAGGTTACTGGAGAAATACATGTTATGTTAAAAAATCTTTTGGGGCTTCAAATGGTTCCTCGACAGCCAACATGGTGTCACAATCTGTCTTGAAGAAGTTCTTCATTTGACCATCCAAAAGGTGATGTCCCATAAGCTTCCTTCTTCAAACTTCAGAGGTTGAATCAAGTCGGTCATCTTTTTAAGCATTCCTCTTCTCGACGGTTAGTCAGACGAAGTGTGACCTTACACTGATACCACTTGTTGGGGGATCTTGTGTGTGGTCAGCTAGAAGGAGAGTTGAATAGTCATGCACCCCAAATCGATTGCTCCCTACATATTCGTTAGCACAGTGGAATACAAACAATACAAATACGAATATGAAAGCTAAACACTAAAGGAAAGTACAAGCAAACCGCTAACACAATGATTTATGTGGTTTGGAGATAACTTGTTCCTACTCCACGACTGTCCGTAAGGTAGATGATCCTTCAATCCGTTGGTGGATTAATCCTCGGTAAACTCTGACTAGCTTCAAGCCTCCTTGTGGGTGGAGAAACCTCACCACAACTCCATCCAAGACCTCTTGGATTACACAAGCACTTGAGAACTAGTAGTCTACTAATTAGACTTTAACCAAGTCTAATTTCATCAACATTAACCAAACTCCCAAGGCTTGGTTATATAGGCCACGGGTTCTAAATTTCCGCCTATCAGTCGACTGGTGAAAGTGCTAGTCGACTGCTCTCTGTGGAGATTCAATCGTTACAACCCAACGGCTTGATAGCAGTCGACTGGTGAAAGTACCAGTCGACTGCTCCATATAGGCCGAGCGAACAGAAGCATTCTGTTCACTCCCAGTCGACTGCCCAGTCAATTGTACTAGTCGACTGTCATTTCCATTAATTAACTGGTATCCCGAGTATAGTCTCTTAGCACTCGGACCCTCACCCATACGACTCACTTGATTTTTCGTTGCAACTTTGACCTCTTGCCTTCAAGCTTACTTCCTTTGACTCTCCTCCCTCGGATGCATTCAAGCCCACGGCTTGCCCCCAATGTCATCCTTTGCATATGTCTTGAAGTTGCTTCCCTCGGCCCTTGCCCTGCTACTTGTCCACGATTTCTCAGATGCTCCATCCTTCACTGAACCTGAAGCTATCAACCTGAGTCATATGTGTATCCTGCAAACCTGCACAACTCAAATACACATATCAAATACAAAGGTAAACTTAACTTAAACCCTTTGTCCAAACATCAAAATACATGGTTGCACGAACCATTGGGATTGCTCCAACAATTAAGTCTTGGCAGATATTCCTAACTGGGTGCGTGGTGACTTAAGACCAAGTGTGTGAAATTAGTTGGAGGATGATTTCTAGTTAAAAGTCCAAGTGAGTGGAATTAACTAGAGGCTGATTGCTTGGCATAAGTCCAAGTGTGTGGAATCAGGTGGAGATTAATTGCTTAAAAAATCGAACTATATGAGTTAATCTAGTCAAGTGCGAGTGACTTAATATTCTATATTATACTCAATATGTGTAACAACTATAGGAAAGTATGCTAGATGATTTCAGGCAACCGAAAGGAGTCCAGAGGTGACTGTCTGGTGATAACTCTTAATAAAGGGATTTCAAAGGATCCAAGTTGTTGGCCCCCTTTTGAGGCCGGCAAGAGAGGAGGGGTGAATTGCCTTGAAAAATAAATCAACCCTTTCTCAGCTTATAACCAAATAAAGAACACTTGTAAATAAAAAGCAAAGAGACTAATTAAAAGAAAGCAGACACAAAGGAGTTACTTGATTTGTAATCAGAAGATTGCTAATCCAAGGAGAATAAGGCGCACTATCTGAAGATCTCTTTCGGGCGGAGTACCCTCTTACATCATTAACAGCACAAACAGAAAAGTATAGCACAGAGATCTGGATTACAAGTGAATTGATTTAACTGTGAAAATCAGTGCTATATTTATAACACTATTTGGGGTGCTTGGAAGGGTTCCAGGCGCCCTGGGGCGGGGGATAAAATTTTATCCCTTTCGCACAGATAGTGGTTTGACCGCGATCTGGATAAAAACTCGATCCGAGCGCCCGGAAGGGTTTCTGGCGCTCTAGACTGTTTCGGGCACCTGGAAGGGTTTCGAGCCACCCAGACTGTTTCGGGCACTCAGAATGGTTCCGGGCACCCGGACCCCCAAAGTCAACTCCGGTTGACTTTTCCTGTCCGGAACCTCTACCCCGGTTCAGCTCGCCTCGGTTCGGGTCTTCCGCTCCGACTCCGCTAGCTTGGGTGATCTCGGCCATCCGGAATAGGGCTCACCCGAATCCAACTTCCAGCCTTCTCCTCGAGCAGCCTTCCTCCTCGGTTTCTCGTCTCTTAAACGTCGTGTACGTTCTTCTCATCCACCGGTGTACTCTTCCACTACACCTTGTCCCTCAGATGCACCGAGCCCGTCGGCTCTCTCCCCGTGTCGTCCTTCTCGCTAGCCATATCTTCTGCTCGACTTCCTGTGCTCCTAAGCTCCTGCACACTTAGATACAAGGGTTAAACCAAACAAGACCTAACTTAACTTGTTTGATCACATCAAAACACCTTGGGGTTCCAACAATCTCCCCCTTTTGATGTAAGCAACCCAAGATAAGGTAGCGTAAAATAAACATAATGTAGAAACAAATAATTTTGCAAATAAGTGTAAGTAAGATTTTTTAATGAAAAATTTTGAATACACCTCCCCCTAGACTTAACATTCTTCTCCCCCTTTGATCACATAAAAAAAAAAGAGTTCTTTAACAAGTCTAAGGATAATTATTTTTAAAAAAAAAATAATTTGCAATAAATTAGGAAATTTTAAGAAAATTTCTAAGTAAAAAGAAATTTAATTTTCTAAGTTAAACATAACATTTTGTGCAACGGAATAACATATTGAATTTTTCTAAGTGAAACTTTTAGAAGAAATTTTAATAAGTGCTAAGAGTTGCAAAAAGTTTCTAAGAAAAAAAATTTCTGAGTTAAAGATAATTTTTAAAAAATGAGAAAATTTCTCTAATTTTTTGCAAACATAAATATTTTTGAGAATTGTCTAAAATAAATTGAGTAACCCTTTAAAGCATTTCAAATTAATACTTTTTCAGTTAGTCAATTAAACTTTCCATTTCAATACTTGGCTTCCACGCAGTGGCGAGGCACTAGGCCTTCTTGGTTGTAACGACCACCCTCCTTACTACTCCTCTAAGGGTGACCGCTACTGAATCTACTATCTACACATAACTGGTACTACCTACTTTAACACTAGAAATGCTTTAATCTATTTGTTTAAAACATATCACATATCAACTAAAACTTTAAACTGCTTTGATGTTTTTTTTTTCTTTCTTTCTTACTTATTTAAACATGCAAATAAGTGTAACACAAGCAAGTGTAACATATAGGCAATGAAGCTTAAGTATCTCTACTGTTTGCTACTTCCTTAATTAACTTGCATTCATGAAATCCTACCTAACATCCCTTGTTACAGAATGTAGTTATTCATTCTACAACCAAACCGTAATTAAGAGAAAGTGAAATAAACTACTACTCATTCATTTCCTAACAAGCCGAACCACATGCTTTTCTTTCATACACCAAAACTCCTACTGCCCATGCATTTCTAACAAACCGATCAGTATATATTTCCCCTACCATTAAACAGTTACTTCTACAAAATATTAAACACTAGCATGCAAAATAGTTTCCAAGTGAATAACTCCAAGCTAGCAGTAACCAAAAATTAGCATGTACATAGGGATACTGAGTATCTAGCAAACCGAACTTCCCATGCCAATTTCCTCCATAGAGTAAAGCTCATATAACATACCAGCAAACATATAAAATTTCTGAGTATTAACAATCCGAATTTAACCCAACAGATTTAACATTCCAGCAGTGATAAGAAAAATACTGAGTATATAAATTTACCATCTTATTGATTCTAACACATAAATGAAGCAATTTAAACACATCTTAGTATTTCAAAACAATTTCCTTTTTGCAGAAATTAAAGAAACCAGCAGGTATAACATTCAGCAAGAATCCCAAACTTCCATAATAGCCACCACACACACACCATCAACGACTCCTTGTCGCCTTCTTCTACACCACTTTAGCTTTTCCTTTATTTTTATCTATATCTGCAGTAGGAGGAAAAAGTAGTATCTATAAGCTAAAAGCTTAGTAAGTGCTTTCTACTCACAAAATCCGATAAGGAATGCATAAGCATTAAAGAAAGCAGGGAGTACATGCTCAACATGAAAATAGCAATATAGAACTACATCATGCATCTCTAAAGGAAACAACCATTTAACTTGCTAGAATTTGCAACTTAGATAAAAGAACTAGTTCTGTTTGTTTCCAAATTAATACTTTTATACTTTAAAATAATATTCAACTTTACTTGGGCCCGGCATTGTACCACTTTGCGCGCCTTTCTTAATGAGAATTGAGGTAGCTAATCCCAAAACCATTAAGACACTTCTAGACCTTATGTCTAGGGGCAACTTGGAGCCCATCCCTTGGACCTTGTGTCCGGTACATGCCCTTTAAAAGTAAAATACCTTTCTTTATATCCTTCTTTAAATACTTCTTGTAATAAAATGCCTTGGCATTGATTTAAGCACTTAGTGTGCTTTGATTCTAAATTCTGAAATTTAGGATCAGATTGTGACTTTATCTCACTTTACTTGCACTTCTCTCATTTATTCAGTATACAAGAGATTCTAAACCATATGTCACTGATATAAAAATATAAACCAGTACCTACTCAAACTAAATTCCACAGTAATTTAAAAAGAACAACTATACCACTGGAATGTAACATGATATGTTCAAACTGAATTTCAACAGCCAATAACCAAAAACTACATGGTCATAGATGGTATCCTTAGTTAGGCTCACGACAGTGATAGTTTTCCCACAATAAGCTTGTAAAACTACCTTATTTGAAATCTTAACAGTCCCTTGATCATGCTGTAACTGAAGGAAGTTTAACTACTTAATCATGCTTAAAGTGTAAGGTAAATACATCTAAATAGCATGCTGTGGTAATCAAGGAAAAACCCTCAAGAATTTCCATCCGAGCACTAAAAACACATCAACAACATGCTGTGACCAACAAGGGAAACATCAAGGCTCTGTCGTGCATCAAAATAACCAAAAGGACTTATCTCAAATCTTAACCCGGATTGTTAAAAACAAGGGTTGAAATAAATTCCATATTCTAGAATGAAAAGGCTACTATTGTTCATTTTACAACCAAAATGCAAAACAAAACCCCGAGAGCTACTCCTACCGCAGGTGAGAAGCACTTACATCGGGTTCTTGGACTTACAACCGAAGAGAAGCGCCCTAGGGTTTCGGTGGAGCTTCTATTCCACCTTTTTCCTTGTATTTCCCGAGCTCTCCTTGCCGGAATAGTCACCCACGAGTGGAGACCGGCCGGAAAACACCTCGCCGACGTCGTAAGGAGGAAACCCTAGCCTTGGCTGCGATTTCGCTCGAGGGAAGAAAACGGCGTCGCGTGCGTGAGGAGAAAAGGGGAGATTAGGTTTTAGGTTTCGGGAAGGAAATTAATCTCCTTAAATAACCTGGGTTATTTCGGTTCCATCTATTACTTAAATATATTTGTTCCCACACTTAGTTAACAAAACGAGCTCAGCTCGGTTGGTTGGGTCGAATACTGCTTGGGCCGAGAGACTGGGTTCGAACCCTAGCTCTTGAAAATTTTTTTTTTAAACTTTCTCCACTCGGTAAAAATACCAAACGGACTCCAAAAATTACATAAAAATACTCTAAAAATTCCTAAAAATCTCTAAAATATTTCAAAAGCTTTTTTAAATATTTTTAAAGATATTCAGAACTCAAAATAGGGAAAATTGGGTCGTTACAATTCCCCATACCTTATAAAAAGTTCGTCCTCGAACTTAGAATAGTTCTAGATATTTCTGTCTCATACTGTCCTCCCGCTCCCAAGCGACTTCCTCGTGTTCCTGGTTCTGCCAGACGACCTTCACTAGTGGTACTTCTTTGCTTCTTAGTGTCTTGACTGCTCTGTCCACTATCTGTGTAGGTCTACTCTCAAAACTAAGATCCGCTTGGATCTGCACTAACTGAGGCTCAATCACTTGGCTTGGGTCATGGAGGCACTTCTTTAACATGGAGACATGAAACACATTTTGTATTGCTGACATGTCTTGTGGTAATTCTAGCTTGTAAGCTACCTTCCCAATCCTGTCCGTAATCAGGTGAGGTCCTACATAGCGAGGACTTAATTTGCCCTTCTTGCCAAATCTCATCACTCCCTTCATAGGAGCAACTTTAAGAAAAACTGAATCTCCTACTTGAAATTCCAGTGGCCTACGGCGTGTGTCAGCATAGCTTTTCTGTCTACTCTGGGCAGTCTCAATTCTCTGTCTGATTTTCTGAATAGCCTGAGTGGTTTCTTCTATCAGCTCTGTCTGAATGCCCAGCTCTACTTCCATTTCCTTTCTTTCACCTGCTTCTTGCCAGCATATAGGTGATCTGCACTTTCTGCCATACAACGCCTCATATGGTGCCATCCTGATGGTGGCTTGGTAGCTGTTGTTGTAGGCAAACTCAGCTAAGCACAGATACTTGCACCAACTACCCTTAAAATCTAGTGCACAAGCCCTGAGCATATCTTCTAAGATCTGATTTACTCGCTCTGTCTGTCCATCAGTTTGAGGATGGAAGGCTGTGCTGAACTTGAGTTTGGAGCCTAGTGCATTCTGAACGCACTCCCAAAAGTGTGAAGTGAAGCGCCCATCTCTATCAGAAATGATAGATTTGGGAACTCCGTGAAGTCTGATCACCTCTTTAACATACAGCTGTGCTAACTGCTCTATAGAGTGAGACACCTTGATGGCTAGAAAATGGGCAGACTTGGTCAATCTATCCACTATTACCCATATTACATCATATCCATTCGTAGTTCTTGGGAGACCTGTTATGAAGTCCATGGATATGTCTTCCCACTTCCACTCTGGTATTGGAAGAACTCCTGGTCTCTGGTGTTCTGCTTTGACCCTCTGACATGTCAGGCAGGTACTGACATATTTAGCCACATCTCTTTTGAGTCCAGACCACCAGAACTTCTGCTTCACGTCTTGGTACATCTTGGTAGAACCAGGATGCATGGAGTATGGTGTACTATGGGCTTCTTCTAAAATTTTCTTTCTCAGCTCTTCATCATTTGGAACACAAAGGCGATTCCCCTGATAAAGAATTCCACTGTCTGATACTCGAAATTCTGAACTTCCTTCCTCTTGTATCCCTTGCTTGATCTTTTGAATATCTGGATCTTCGCTTTGCTTTTTCTGTATATCCTCAAGCAGGGTTGACTCTAGGGTCAATGCAGAAAGTTGCCCATAAATAATTTCAAGTCCGAAATCTGACAACTCCTTCTGTAGTGGCAGAGCTAATGATGATAAGGACATCAAGGATGCACTGGACTTTCTGCTTAGTGCATCCGCCACTTTCTTTGCTTGGGTGGTAGAGGATTTCACAGTCATAATCTTTGACCAACTCTAGCCACCTGCGCTGTCTCATGTTTAAGTCCTTCGGAGTGAAGAAGTACTTAAGACTCGATGGTCTATGAAGATTCTGCATTGGACTCCATACAAGTAGTGTCGCCAGAGTTTCAGCAAAGACTACAGCTGCCACTCTAGATCATGAGTGGGATAGTTCTTCTCATAGTCTTTGAGTTGTCTGGAAGCTATAACTTTTCCTTCCTGCATGAGTACGGCTCCTAAGCCCATCTTGACTGTAGATGTCAAAACTCTTGTCGCTCTCTGGAACAGTCAGTATAGGAGCACTGGTCAGTCTCTTCTTGAGTTCTTGAAAACTCTGCTCACATTTCTCTGACCATTCAAACTTCTTGTCCTTCCTGGTGAGGGTTGTAAGTGGAGAGGCTATCCTGGAAAAGTCCTCCACAAATTTCCTGTAGCTTCTGATCTCCCTGGCATTCTTGGGTCTTTTCCAGTTGCTGACCGCTTCTATTTTGGCCGAATCCACTTGAATGCCTTCTTTTGAAACAATATGACCTAGAAATGCCACCTGCTCCAACCAGAACTCGCACTTTGAGAATTTAGCATAGAGCTGCCTTTGCTGAAGGGTCTGTAGGACTATTCTCAAATGCGTGTCATGCTCTTCTGGGGTTCTGGAATAGATTAGAATGTCGTCGATGAACACAATGACAAATTTGTCAAGGTATTCACTGAACACTCTATTCATCATGTCCATGAAGACTGCAGGTGCATTAGTCACACCAAAAGGTATAACCACGAATTCATAGTGTTCATATCTGGTCCTGAAAGCAGTTCTGGGTATATCACTCTCCTTTACTTTTAACTGATGGTACCCAGAGCGCAGATCTATCTTAGAGAACACTGTTGCCCCTTTCAATTGATCAAGCAGTGGATACCTGTTCTTGATGGTCACTTGATTCAGAGCTCTATAATCTATGCACATTCGCATAGATCCATCCTTCTTCTTGACAAACAACACAGGAGCTCCCCATGGTGAATGACTAGGGCGGATGAAGCCTTTGTCAAGCAGCTCCTGAAGTTGTTCTTGTAACTCTTTCAACTCCGCTGGGGACATTGAGTTAGTTCTTGGAACCAGTTCAATCTCAAACTCTACTTCTCTATTGGGAGGTAGTCCAGGTAGCTCTTCTGGGAATACCTCTGGATACTCACAGACTACCCGAACTTCCTCCTGCTTAGGTCTTTCTTCTTCCTTGGTACTCACAATGAATGCAAGAAAACCAACACACCCTTTAGCTAACATCTGGTGAGCTGTGAGAGAAGAGAGGAACTTCTGGGTCTTCCTCTTTGGTACTCCTGTAAATTCAAAGGAAGGTTCACCTTCTGGGCTAAAGATCACCTTCCTTCTGCGGCAGTCCACTGAAGCACTGTACTGGCTGAGGAAATCCATACCAAAAATGATATCGAAATCCTGACTGGTACAGACCGAAGCCACTGGCTGGATTCCATGACGTCTCCAGAAGGCAGAGTTGTCAGGAACTTGAAATTCATGTTTTCTGTAGGTACCCGTAGTTCTTTGGCAAAAGGTATGGATACAAAAGAATGGGTCGCCCCAGTATCAAATAGTGCAGTAGCTATATGCTGAAAAATAACTACTTGACCTGTTACGACCGTGGAGGCACGAATACTCTGGCATTGTCAAAGGCTGGAACTGGTGGAGCTTCCAACCTTCCTTGACTGATCTGAGGTCCTTCCAGAGTTGCAGGCATATAATGTAGTTGAGGCTTGGCTCCATATTGTATTGGCTGTGGCTGGGGTGCTTTGAACTTGTTAGGACACTGTTTGGCCATGTGTCCTTCTTGACCACAAGAATAACATCCAGTCTTACCCAAGAGGCAGGCTCCTGGATGTGTTCTCCCACATTTGGGGCAGGGAAAGAGCTTAGTCTGTTTGGTTTCTGGTCCTCCCTTCTGGTTACTTCCTGAATCCCACTGCTTCCTTTTAGTACCCTTGCCTTTCCAGTTCTGATTATTTAACTGGGGTTTCTGATTTCCCCCAGTCTTGGTCTCCATCTTGATTGGCTTGTGCTGCTCTCTTTGTGCCTTCATGCTGTTCAGATAGTGCTCAGCTACTAAGGCTCTACTGACCAACTCTTCTCCAGTCAGGGGCTGATGAGTTCCACTGCTCACATTAAGTGATATCACAGGCTTCAGCATCCTGAGCATTAATCTGACTCGCTCCTTCTCTGTACTTACTAGTTCTGGGCAGAGACGAGCTAGCCTGTTGAATCTCTTAACTGCTTCCTCCACTGTCAGATCCCCCTGTCTGAACTCCATAAACTCCTCGTAGTGCTTGTTGGTGATCTTTTGGCGAAAGAACTCATCGTAGAATTCTGTCTCAAAATCAATCCATTTCATCTGATTGATTGCCCTCTTGCTCTTTACTCTCTCCCACCACATGCGTGCGCCTCCAGTCAGGCGAAGGAGGCACACTTAACTTTCTCGACTTCGGCCAGTCAAGGTGTTTTGAACCAAGCCTGGGCATCCCAGGGCTCAGTCGTGCCTGAGAATCTCTCTGGTTTCAGCTTCAGCCACTGAATGAGGTAGGATTCTTGTCTCTGGGGTGCTGTGACGACTCCTTGGGCAGCTGGTGGAACCTCAGTTACCACTGGAGTCTCCACAGTTACTGTTTGAGGAGTAGGAGGGACTGGTTGTTGATTTGCCATCAGATTGGCAATTACTTGCTGCTGCTCAGCTACTTGTTTCTAAAGTTGGGCAACAACTTCAGAAAGATTGGGCTCCGTTGAGCCTGGCACCTCTTTCTCCTGTACTTGGTCCTCAATACGAGCAGTACGGGGACGTCCTCTTCTCGACATCTAGTTAAACAAATAAGAAAATTTGATGATTTCTCTACCCTTTCTAAACATACCCATTTATATATTAAGAAAGGAAATAGCTAAAAAAATAAAACTCTTATCTTACTCATTCACTTATAACTATCAATCCATACTGCAAATAATAATGTAAATAAAGGAAAGCAATAAAGAAAGAACTTAAATACTTTCTTACTTGAAGACGGCAAGGATGATGCTGATGTGTGTGTGTTGCTGGAAAATGGACCTGCTCTGATACCAACTGTAACGACCACCCTCCTTACTACTCCTCTAAGGGTGACCGCTACTGAATCTACTATCTACACATAACTGGTACTACCTACTTTAACACTAGAAATGCTTTAATCTATTTGTTTAAAACATATCACATATCAACTAAAACTTTAAACTGCTCTGATGTTTTTTTTTTTCTTTCTTACTTATTTAAACATGCAAATAAGTGTAACACAAGCAAGTGTAACATAAAGGCAATGAAGCTTAAGTATCTCTACTGTTTGCTACTTCCTTAATTAACTTGCATTCATGAAATCCTACCTAACATCCCTTGTTACAGAATGTAGTTATTCATTCTACAACCAAACCGTAATTAAGAGAAAGTGAAATAAACTACTACTCATTCATTTCCTGACAAGCCGAACCACATGCTTTTCTTTCATACACCAAAACTCCTACTGCCCATGCATTTCTAACAAACCGATCAGTATATATTTCCCCTACCATTAAACAGTTACTTCTACAAAATATTAAACACTAGCATGCAAAATAGTTTCCAAGTGAATAACTCCAAGCTAGCAGTAACCAAAAATTAGCATGTACATAGGGATACTGAGTATCTAGCAAACCGAACTTCCCATGCCAATTTCCTCCATAGAGTAAAGCTCATATAACATACCAGCAAACATATAAAATTTCTGAGTATTAACAATCCGAATTTAACCCAACAGATTTAACATTCCAGCAGTGATAAGAAAAATACTGAGTATATAAATTTACCATCTTATTGATTCTAACACATAAATGAAGCAATTTAAACACATCTTAGTATTTCAAAACAATTTCCTTTTTGCAGAAATTAAAGAAACCAGCAGGTATAACATTCAGCAAGAATCCCAAACTTCCATAATAGCCACCACACACACACCATCAACGACTCCTTGTCGCCTTCTTCTACACCACTTTAGCTTTTCCTTTATTTTTATCTATATCTGCAGTAGGAGGAAAAAGTAGTATCTATAAGCTAAAAGCTTAGTAAGTGCTTTCTACTCACAAAATCCGATAAGGAATGCATAAGCATTAAAGAAAGCAGGGAGTACATGCTCAACATGAAAATAGCAATATAGAACTACATCATGCATCTCTAAAGGAAACAACCATTTAACTTGCTAGAATTTGCAACTTAGATAAAAGAACTAGTTCTGTTTGTTTCCAAATTAATACTTTTATACTTTAAAATAATATTCAACTTTACTTGGGCCCGGCATTGTACCACTTTGCGCGCCTTTCTTAATGAGAATTGAGGTAGCTAATCCCAAAACCATTAAGACACTTCTAGACCTTATGTCTAGGGGCAACTTGGAGCCCATCCCTTGGACCTTGTGTCCGGTACATGCCCTTTTAAAAGTAAAATACTTTTCTTTATATCCTTCTTTAAATACTTCTTGTAATAAAATGCCTTGGCATTGATTTAAGCACTTAGTGTGCTTTGATTCTAAATTCTGAAATTTAGGATCAGATTGTGACTTTATCTCACTTTACTTGCACTTCTCTCATTTATTCAGTATACAAGAGATTCTAAACCATATGTCACTGATATAAAAATATAAACCAGTACCTACTCAAACTAAATTCCACAGTAATTTAAAAAGAACAACTATACCACTGGAATGTAACATGATATGTTCAAACTGAATTTCAACAGCCAATAACCAAAAACTACATGGTCATAGATGGTATCTTTAGTTAGGCTCACGGCAGTGATAGTTTTCCCCACAATAAGCTTGTAAAAACTACCTTATTTGAAATCTTAACAGTCCCTTGATCATGCTGTAACTTGAAGGAAGTTTAACTACTTAATCATGCTTAAAGTGTAAGGTAAATACATCTAAATAGCATGCTGTGGTAATCAAGGAAAAACCCTCAAGAATTTCCATCCGAGCACTAAAAACACATCAACAACATGCTGTGACCAACAAGGGAAACATCAAGGCTCTGTCGTGCATCAAAATAACCAAAAGGACTTATCTCAAATCTTAACCCGGATTGTTAAAAACAAGGGTTGAAATAAATTCCATATTCTAGAATGAAAAGGCTACTATTGTTCATTTTACAACCAAAATGCAAAACAAAACCCCGAGAGCTACTCCTACCGCAGGTGAGAAGCACTTACATCGGGTTCTTGGACTTACAACCGAAGAGAAGCGCCCTAGGGTTTCGGTGGAGCTTCGATTCCACCTTTTTCCTTGTATTTCCGAGCTCTCCTCGAGTGGAGACCGACCGGAAAACACCTCGCCGGCGTCGTAAGGAGGAAACCCTAGCCTTGGCTGCGATTTCGCCCGAGGGAAGAAAACGGCGTCGCGTGCGTGAGGAGAAAAGGAGAGATTAGGTTTTAGGTTTCGGGAAGGAAATTAATCTCCTTAAATAACCTGGGTTATCTCGGTTCCTTCTATTACTTAAATATATTTGTTCCCACACTTAGTTAACAAAACGAGCTCAGCTCGGTTGGTTGGGTCGAATACTGCTTGGGCCGAGAGACTGGGTTTGAACCCTAGCTCTTGAAATTTTTTTTTTTTAAACTTTCTCCACTCGGTAAAAATACCAAACGGACTCCAAAAATTGCATAAAAATACTCTAAAAATTCCTAAAAATCTCTAGAATATTTCAAAAGCATTTTTAAATATTTTTAAAGATATTCAGAACTCAAAATAGGGAAAATTGGGTCGTTACATTGGTTATTGGAGCAATAACCACTTTCTAGACAAAGCCTTATAAAGAAATTAAATGTTTAATTTTCTTGCTGAAAATGCTAAATCCAATTTTAAATTTCAATTAGACAAGTTTTTGGAACCCAATAGAGGTTCCTTCCTACAGGGTTAATTAGGTATTTTTTAGGAATATAAGCCTTTGATATTTTTCTGATTTGACTTTTGTGAAACCTATAGTACCAGTTTAATTCTCTATAATTTCTAAAAAAAGAAATTTTTGAACAAACAAAATTTTTCAAGTTTTCTATTTCTTCTTTTAATTTATCATTTTCAAGTTTTACTTTTTCAAAGTCTTCTATTAGACAAGATTTAGCCAAAATTCTTTTTATTTCTAAAATTTTATTTTTTTAATTTGATATTTTTAATTTTTAACTTGAACATGGATTTTTCCATAAACTTAATTCCAAAATAAAGATGATCAGATGGTAAGAGGCATACCTCACTTACCATATCAGACTTGAAGCCTGACTCTCCCCCTTTTTCGCTGCATTCATCTGAAGTCGCTCCCCCTTCATTGATGCTGGGTTCCGATGTACTTTTCCCTTCATAGCTCGCCATCAGTGCTAGTCTAGCATATTCTTGTAGTTCGGATTCAAATGATGAAGTGTCGTCCCAAGTAGATTTTAGATTCTTGTGCTTCTTGGGTATCTTGACTTTATCTTTCTTGAGTTCTGGGCAATCCTCTTTTAAGTGTCCTTCCTTTTGACACTGGTAGCAATGAACCCTTCTTCTATTTCTCGGATTCTTCTTATTATGCATTTCTTTAAATTTATTAGATCAAAATAAATTTTTAAAATTCCTTACCATATACGCTTCTTGATCCTCTTCTGAGTCTGGCTCAGGTGTATCCTTCTTGGTTACGTTTAGCGCCATAATCTGGCTTGATTCCTTTGTTGTCCCTACACACCTGATTCATGTAATTCAAGAGTAGAAAATAATTCCTATAGGGTACTTACCTCCAAGTCCTTTAAAATGTAGTAGGCGTCGATTATCGAGGTCCATTTCAGAGTTCTGGGAAAGGCGTTGAGTGCGTAGCGTATGGTGTCCAGGTTAGTTACCGTTTCACCGAGGTTCTCGAGTCCGGTAATTAACTCTTTTACCTTTGCATGTAGATCATCTACTTTCTCACCTCTTTCCAGATGAATATTCATCAGTTTGTTTCGAAGTATATCTCTTCTTGCGAGCTTGGCTTTAGATGTGCCTTCATGTAGTTCCAGGAATTTTTCTCATAGTTCTTTGGCCGACGAGTAGCTTCTGATGTAGTTGACTTCTTGAGGCGGTAGCACGCTCAGGAGGTGATACTCCGGTCGGTTGTTCGCTACTAAATCATTTTGCTCTTTCTTAGTCCAAAGACTCTCTTCTTTTTCCTCTCCATTTTGATTTGTAGGAGCTACAAAACCATATTTTATTATTAAACAAATTTCAAAATTGGTTCTTAGAAATACCTCCATACGACGTTTCCAGTGTGCGAAGTCTCCCTCAAATTTTGGTGGAACGATGCTTGGTCCGGCCATTGGTTCCTTTGCTTCGGTCGGCGGTTAGTCCTTATGAAGTGTCCTTGCTCTGATACCACTTGTTGGTCCCTTTAGAGGCCGGCAAGAGGGGATGGGTGAATTACCCTGAAAAATAAACCAACCCTTTCTCGGCTTATAACCAAATAAAGAACACTTGTAAATAAAAAGCAAAGAGACTAATTAAAAGAAAGCAAACACAAAGGAGTTACTTGGTTTGCAATCAGAAGATTGCTAATCCAAGGATAATATAGCGCACTATCTGAAGATCTCCTTCGGGCGGAGTAGCCTCTTACAGCATTAACAGAACAGACAGAAAAGTATAGCACAGAGAATTGGATTACAAGTGAATTGATTTAACTGTGAAAATCAGTGTTATATTTATAGCACTGTTCGGGGCGCTTGGAAGGGTTCCGGGCGCCCCGGGGGGATAAAATTTTATCCCTTTCGCACAGATCATGGTTTGACCGCGATTTGGATAAAAACTCAATTCGGGTGCCCGAAAGGGTTCCGAATGCCCCGGACTATCCGGGTGCCTGGACCCCCAAAGTCAACTCCGATTGACTTTTTTTGTTCGGGACCTCTGCTCCGGTTTAGCTCACCTCGGTCCGGGTCTTCCGCTTCAGCTCCGCTAGCTTGTGTGATCTCGGCCATCCGGAATAGGGCTCATCCGAATCCAACTTCCGGCCTTCTCCTCGAGCAGCCTTCCTCCCCGATTTCTCTTCCCTCGAACATTGTGTATGTTCTTCTCGTCCACCGGTGTACTCTTTCGCGACACCTCATCCCTCGAACACACTAAGCCTGTCGGCTCTCTCCCCATGCCGTCCTTCTCGCTAGTCGCGTCTTCTGCTCGACTTCCTATGCTCCTAAGCTCTTGCACACTTAGACACAAGGGTTAAACTAAACAGGATCTAACTTAACTTGTTTGATCACATCAAAGCACCTTGGGGTTCCAACACAAGTGATCGTATAGGTCCTAGTAACAGGGTATACGGGTGACTAAGTAGATTTTAGGTGACCGTGGAGCAACGTTATCAGTGACACAAACATAGTGGTCTAGATGAAGTTTGCCTTTACCTAGGTGACCCGATGGTACACCGGTGATCGAGAAGCTTTGTCAATATTATCTTATGAATAGAACTTGCTATAATGTTAGCACTTGTATAGGCAATTGAGAGGGCTACAAGTGATTGGGAGAGTACTATATAAGGAGCCACACTACTACTATTGGCCATCTAAGCACTTACTGCCAGACCTCCCATAGGCTATTCAGGCATCGGACTGTTGGGGTTCAATCAAATTCCCACATTGGAAAGATTTGGTAAAGATCATGGGTTAACAGGATGCATGATATCTCAATTGGTATGAAGCCTTTTGGGGAGAGCCCAAGAGCAAAGTCATGAGGGTCTAGGCTCAAAGTAGACAATATCATGTCATTGTGGAGATATGTGGACATTATTTATGCATAACAAATAGTATCAGAACCATGGTCCAGACCAGATGTCATATGGGGCGGCCTTGAATGAAGTTAAGGGCGGGCCTGGAGTAGGTCAGGGTGACCAGATACTTGCGGGGAGGCCTGGAGTAGGTCAGGGTGACTAGATACTCACGGGGAGGCCCGGAGTAGGTCAGGGTGATTGAATGTTCATGGGGAGCCTGAAGTAGGTCAAGTTGACCGGATACTCGTGGGGAGGCCTGGAGCAGGTCAAGATCACTGGATGTTCACGGGAAGGTGAGTAGGTTAGGGTGACCGGATGTTCGTAGGGAGGCCCGAAGTAGGTTATGGTGACCTAATGCTCATGGGAAGGCCCGGAGTAGGTTAAGGTGACCGGGTACGGATGCTTGTTGGGAGGCCTAGAGTAGGTCAGGGTGTCCAGATGCTCGCAGGGAGGCCCGGACCATGAGAGTAATTATGGTCCTTCGTTTGAGGGGAGGATTGTTGGGGTTCAATCAAAGTCTCACATTAGAAAGATTTGGTAAAGATTATGAGTTAAAAGGATGCAATATATCTCCATTGGTATGAGGCCTTTTGGGGAGAGCCCAAGAACAAAGTCATGAGGACCTAGGCCCAAAGTGGACAATATCATGTCATTGTGGAGATATGTGGACATCCTTTGGCACAACACGGACAATAGCACAACTACGGATGTGCCATTAGACGGTAAGAAGAACTTGTTGTCTTCTTTATTATCATCGCCTAAACTCCACCTCCGATAGCCCTTGTTACTACCAGACCTTCCGACAGCCCACTAGTCACCATCCTTTGGTTTCCCAACTGTCAGACACCAAACAAGTGGCTATTTCCCCTCCATTGTTTGTAGCCAGCCAAATTTTTTAGCTGGACCCCTTGGTGTTTGGGGTTTTTCCCTTACCTTGCTTTATGCCTTCGGATTTCTCTCGTCACCAGTCGCAAAGACGAACAGGAGATCTCTCTCATATCGCATTGTCTCTTCGTTTGTCTAGCACCAAATCGGAGATGAAAACTTGTGGCTTAGCAAAATCATCTTGAAGGTATCACATCATGGATACCAATAGAGGATAGCTAAACACTCTCTACAAAGTTTGATCACACACGTAGAGGTATAACTTCTAAAAAAAGTTTAATTATATGGTTATGCCAATACATGTGTGTATCCTGTACATGTGATGCTTGTTCTGTAATAATTTAAGAAATTATTATGCTTCCACTACTTGTTTATGAAATAAATTTTAAAATGCGCATAGAGACACCCAACACTACCATATGTTCTGAAGTTAGGAATTGAGAAGACAACTGCTAGCAATTCTTTCTCTATAGTGGCATAATTGATCTTAACATCATCTAAGGTCTTACTAACTTATGTGCGTAGGTTGTATATATTTCTAGGGCATTGTTTAACACACATTTACTTGTATTTCATGAATATAATCTGTCAGTTGCACCCTATTTCATTATTTATGTCATACTTTCATTCTATTTATTCAGAGATCTGCTCTTTGCATGTTTTGATTAACAGAATACTATTTGGAGTAAAAATAGAGCAAAGGTGCACATTGAAGCAACTTGTGAAGACCCAGTAATCTGGTTGTGCCCCCTAGAATGGTCGTGTGCCTCCCTAGTGCCTCCCACCAGAAAGACACGGGCAAGCGTGCCTCTAAGGCATGGCTATGCCTCATCCTCAAGCGTTTATATGGCTCGTTTGTGCCAAAATGCATGGTCGTGCTTCCCACCTTAGCAAAAGACATGGGCTGACAATGCCAAAAGGTATGGTCGTGCCTTATCCATCTAGCAAATGTCATATCCTAGCCGTGCCACCCTAGGTCGTGGCACACACACACCAGCCTTTCTAAATGGCTCGGTCGTGTGATAGAGAACATGAGGGGCACGACCCCTTGCCTATAAAAGGGGATTTCTCCCCTTATGTCATATCCTTAGTTTGGGGCTCCACCCCTTCCTATGGGCAGGGTTTTGGGGAAACCCCTAGAGCCTCCTTCGTCGATCTACACCATCCGTCCTCCTCTAGAGTAAGGAAGCATCCTGAAAACATCGGTAATCTCCTCAATAAGCATTTATTTTTCTCTATCTCATATTTTAAATGTAAGAATGTTTCATTTTGTGTCTTTGGTTTGTATATTCTTCGTAATGGAGTAGATTCTCCAATTCTTAGGATGTAGGGAGTATTTATGATGTGATGTTAATGTATGAGCTATGCATATGATATTTTTTATTCAATGAAGTATTTATATTATGTTTTATGTGGGTTTTACCTTGTACATGTTTGATGAAATATGTGTATGGTGTATGCATATAGATTGTGGAGGATATGCGCTAGATTGTATGACTGCTTAGCCCTATGATAGAGGGTAACACTTTAAGCGGACTTTCTAGAACAATTCTTTTGCTAGAAGACCAATTCTCTATAAAGGAATATTTACTTAGAGTTTAGAGGATTTTTCCCAAATTAATATTAGGAAGTGACTTATGTAATGTAGAAATGTATAATCGGGGAATCCTATCACAGAAGGTAAGCCTTGCATCGGATTTTCTAGATTACCTCTTCTACTTAGTTGCATTAATCTACCGTTAGGAAGTAAATCGAGTAACTCTAGAATTAAATACTCGGGGAGTCTTAGGGTAATCCTTTAACTAGACTGTCTAGAATTGCTTTTTTAGTTAATGACATTAGAATTTGGATAAACTCTCCAATGCAATCTTCACAAGGTTGGGCCAAACTTTAGTTAGAAATACTATAAAGTGTAGGCATGGAGGTAAGGAGATGAATAATACATATGGACATTAACTACCATCATAATGAAACTAAACTCTTAGAATCACTTCTCCCAAACTAACTTCTCATTACAATCCCTCTATCTTGCTCTCTTAACTCTCTTTCTCTTCCACCTCTCCCTCTCTCAACCTCTAGCTTTCAAGCCTCTAATCGACTTTCGATTGTTTAGATAATTTGTCATGCGAACTCAACCAGTGCTTAATCAATAGTCCATGTGAGATTGATATTTTTATTATTTGACGACGGGTCATGCACTTGCGGTGGCATAACACTAACATAATGAATGACATGCCCCTTCTTATCCTTCCTCTATCCCAATATGGTTCCAACAACATAAATACTTGCATCACACGTGATCTCAAAGGGAACACTTAAATTTAGTTTTACATTATCGGAGCGGTCATAAAGACCTTCTTTATCATTTAAAAGACATCTAAGAAATTCTAGTCATGATTAAAATCAACATCCTTTATTAACAAGTTTGTTAACGGTTTAGAAATTTTAAAGAAGTCCTTTATGAAGTGTCAGTAAAAACTTACATGCCCTAAAAAACTCCTCACTCCATTCACATTTATTGGCGGGGGTAATTTTTTAATCAACTCTACCTTAGCTTTATGAACCTCAATTCACTGCTAAGAAATCATGTGCCCTGATACAATTCCTTCTCTTACCATGAAATGATACTTTTCTCAATTCAGGATCAAATTGACTTCTTCACACCTCTGCAAAACTCTACAAAGTTTAGCTAAGTATGTTGCAAAACTAGTTTCATATATAGAAAATTCATTCATAAAAATTTCCATTATGTTTTTAATCAAATATAAAAATATAGCTATTATATAATGTTGAAAAGTAGCGAGTGCATTATAGAGACCTAAAGGCATTCTCCTATAAGCATAGGTACCATAAGGGGATGTCAAGGTGATCTTGATCATTAAGTGTTGGATCGAGAAGCGCTAGAGGGGGGTGAATAGCACTCGTGGCTATTTCATTTGATTTAAAACGTGTCAAGTAAATACGTAGCGGAATATAAAAGAAAACACAACACATGCAAACACAGGTTGTTTACTTGGTTCGGAGTCTGTGACGACTCCTACTCCAAGGCCCACGCTCGTTGAGTGTTTACGTTGGACAACAACTATAATCACGAAAAGTATTACAAATTAAGTACAATTATGAACTGAAATAAACTTTGTACTGACAACAACTAGATTGAAACTGAAGCTCCGGGTAGTCGAGATGTCGCTATAGCACTTCGGGATCGTCTCGTTAGCAACTTGTAGCACAAAGGTCGCTTGGTAGAAGATGTATTAGACTGCTGCTCAAGACATCCTTATAAAGGGTCTTCAAGGCGCCTCCATTAAGCTCCAAGGCGCCTTCAATCCGCCGAGTCAACCGCGTGGATCAGCACTGATCCGGTCGCACCTCATCCACTTGAAGGCGCCTCCAAGGCTGGTCCAAGGCGCCTCCAAGGCCTGGTTCAAAGCGCCTCCAGCCTATTCCAAGGCGCATCAAGCCTTGTGCGCTGACATCTTCTGGCTTGCACCCGAGGCACCTCCAAGCTCTATGGAGGCGCCTCGGACACTGTTCATCTGAGGTCAAGTGTGCTCTTTTGTCCCTGCACAATGTGTTAGTCCACAAACTACATATATACCCTGCAAGACAAGGTTAGCACACATAAGTATGATAAGAAAGGTGTTTGATAGTCTAGGTCGACCTGACGTCTACTGTTCCCTCTGCGGGGAACGCGTCCTCACCTAGTCCTCTCAGGAGAGTTACCTGTTGCTAGTACGATCCTCCAGATCGATTGGACTTTTTCTCAATGCTCGATGCTTTCAAACTTTCTGCTGGACACTCGCTCCCCGACCCGTCCAGTCTTCCACCTGGTTCGCGACACCATGACATTCCACCTAGGGTTACCGCCCCCTAGGACTTTTTCCTAAAGCCCTCGACCCACAAAGACTTTCCGCATAGGGTTACCACCCCCTATGACCTAGGGTTACCACCCCCTAGAGTTTTCTACCTGCCTAACCTCAGTTAGGACTTTTACCTAAGTACACTTAGGACTTTCCTGCAAGCTCATTCAAACCGTTAGATCACAACATAACCTTAACTTTGAATCTTTTGTCATTATCAAAACACTGGTTCGATCATCGGATGCTTCCCACACCAACATTAAGGTGTATAGGAATCTAATAAAATCCTAAATATCCATGAAGATAATAAAAGTACAAGTGCATAGCTAATCTCTCGAGCATTTGATCAATGAAATGAAGGAAAAAATGATCTTTCCTAGATTCTTGTTCAGCTTCCTATAATCAATACATATACATCAAATCAGGCTTTAATGTTTTTTAAGCAACTTCCTAGTTATAGAATCATTCAAACTTGCATTGACAATCATAGAATATATAGAATTTAGTTTAAGAAATTTATACTTGAGGTTGGAGGGAAGAGGTTTAAGTTCTACTAGAGGTAGCTTGTCTTCATCCACATGCTGGTCAGATATAAGCCTTTCAACACTTACCTTCTCAGGAAACACACTGGGGCTCTCGTTTATGAGACATGTGTGCACCTTGAATTTATCATCTTTGGCAACTGATTCTCCATCGATTAGGCATGCTTCCAAGAGATCCTCCGATTCTCCTTGAGGTGGTTCTTCCTCCACCACTTGTTGTAATAGATCCACCTTGCAACAAACGTCTCCATCAGTCAGTTGCATAATAGCCTTAGACAAATCAAATTTAATCTTCTCTTCCCGAATTACTAAAATAGACCTAAGATTTTTAACATCAATAATAGATTCAGTTGTTGCCAAGAAAGGTCTCCCTAAAATTATGGGAATTTGAGAATCTTCCTCTATTTCCAACACTACAAAATCAATAGGCATAATATAACTTCCTCCAAAATAATCAAATTACCTCTTCTACTTAATAGTGTTAGAACTTGGGTAGACTCTTTGGTGCAATCTTCGCGAGGTTGTATCGAACTCTAGTTAGAACTCCTACATGAGTGTAAGCATAGAGTTAGGGAGATGAATAATGTATAGGGATATTAACTAGCATAGCAACGAAACTCAAATCCTAGTATCTATTCCCCTTCATTCACTTACACTTTTTACTATCTCTCCTCTCTTTTCTTTCTCTCTAGCGTTTGTGAACCATTTTAGATTATCTAGATAATTCACTGTGCAAAGTCAACTAGTGCTTAATCAACAGTCCCTGTGGGATCGATAATCTTTTATATTACTGACAATGTAACCGTGCACTTGTGGTTTGTAACAAGTTTTGGGTATCGTTGCCGGGGGCTATTTTTTATTAACAATAATTGATTAGCATATGAGTTATTTTAGATATTTTTATTTTTATTTTTGCATTTTATTTCTAGTTTTTATTATGCATTTTATTTCTTGTCTTTAATTCTGTATTTTTTATTTTTCTTATAATTTATTTTTTAGATATCTTGAGCACTAACATGTCAAGCGAACCCTTAAGAGAATTTTTTACACAATGCAAGAACAAGATCTCCCATCGATAAAAATCATGACTCAGAAGATGATGATTTTGAGTTCCTTTATAGAGTGTGTTGAAGCACGTCTCATCCAGCTGCCATTTGCCACTTTTTCTAAAAAACTACTATTACTCCGGAACTTCAGTATTTGATTCAACCTCAACATCAAGATATATATATGAGCAAGTTCCTGATACTTATGGCTATGATTGGGGAGATTATCAAATTCAGAACATTCAACCCTAGCTAATTCCATAGCAGAGTGAGTAGTCACTATCCCAGCAATAGATCTCTAATCTGCCTCAACATTACAATCAATTTTAGATGGATCATCAAAATTTGGACTACAACTGTATACAAAATGTTGAGCATACTTCCTAAATAAATCAGAGTTCATCAGAGTTTTAGGATGATTCATCATTAGATAGCCCACATCATTCACAATTAGATGAGCCGGTTGTCTGGGAGGACTCCCAAAACTCAAATACTCCTACTCCTAGTCGGATGAAGACCACAACACAAGATTTTGAAGAGATAATGGTACAATAGGGGATCCTAGCTCTACGGCTATTGAAACAAATTTCTAATAATGTTGTTCCTTATGTTGATAATTTTGATGTTAGTAGACTCTTCACTACTTATGATAATGATGTGGTGGATAAAAGTGTAGGGATATGTACTATAGAGGAAATGCCCCAAGGATCACCTCCTTTGGTCGCACAACCAATTGATACAATGGAATTTGTAACAATGGAATTGGTTGATGATAAATATGTAGGGACTCATGCAATAGAAGCAAAGCCCCAAGAATCACCACTTTTAGAGGCACTTCCACCTAAGCCAGAGCCAGAGCCAGAACCAATACTTAATTCTAAAGAAGTCACATCCACATGTTTAGAACTTTTAGGTATATCTCAACAATGTAAGGTTAGTATTTCTAGTGATCTTTTAGAAAATTTCATAAAGGTACCCATGCTTGATTTTGTTGGATGTGATTCCATTACTTATAACTACATAACTAAACTTGATATGGTTTTGGTTCTTACTTATTTAACATGTATATGGGAGGTATGTTTTGTTGGGATGTATACTATAAGCCTAGCTTTCGTACGAACATCCTTTTTGAAATATTTTGAAATGAAAATCATTTTAGTCAAATGTTTGCATTTTATATTTATATATATGTTAATGCAGTTGTCCATTTAATTTATATTGTAGATAACATGGTGTGTGGTGCCACATAGAAGATCATGTTATCGATTCCTTATAAATTATAAATAATAGCTCACAACCAAGATGAATTTGGACAAACCATTGGAAAGGTTGTAGTATAATTTGGTATTAGTCTGTCTTGACTATAAAATTACACTAGTACACTATGTGTGTATTGAGCAGGACCATTTGAGGTTGTTCGATTTATACTGACTACATAAAAAAATAGAACCTCTGTTATTATGGATGTGCGCCCTCTTAATCCCTATATAATAACAAGCACGTATACTTAGTATTTATTTCTTTAACTTATCAATGAGTGAGATTTATTCGTTAAATTAATAGGCCCGATGAGTTGGGAGATAGTATTATTTATATGGTGTGTTGTTGATTATAGAAGGAATCTGTGTCATAATTATTTAGGTTGATGATGCCTCCTTTAGGAACTCATAAGAATTATCATGTAAACCCTGCAGGTGGACTTAGTCCGGCATGATAATAAAGTTGAGTGGTACTACTCTTGAATCAGATGTTAATTAATTGAGTTGTCAATAACTCATTTAATTAACGGGCATACGATATCTTAAACACAAGGAGATTAACACACTCGTGATAAGTAGGTGCCCATATTGTAATATGGGATTGGTGCAGTAGTTCAATAATAACCCTTTAATGGTATGAGTTATTATTGATGAACTTGGGTTGGGTGTTCGGGCCAAACACAGGAACCCCAAGCCCATCAGGAGGCCTAAACCAATTCCTCCTATAGGTCCCTGTTGTAGCCTCTATATAAAGCCTCGCATCCATCCATCCTTAACTTGGTTTGATTTAACTTGGTTTGGTTTAACTTAACTTGGTTTGACTTAACTTGGTTTGGTTTAACTTGGTTATAGAAAGGGAGATTTTTTCTTAACAGAATTCTGTTATTTTTTCTTTCTTTGTAACCGACGGCAAGCCTATAAAAAGGAGTAGGTGGTAGCTCCTAAAACCTAATTTTCTCTCTTCTCCTCCTTGTGGCCGACGCCCCTCCCTTTCCTCCTCACCTAGGGTCGGCGCCCCTCCCCTCCTCTTTGCTTAGAGCCGGCGCCCCTCTCCTTCTCCCTTGCTAAGAGCCAGCGGCCCCTCTCCTTACTAGGGTCGGTGGTCCCCTCCTTGCTAAGGTCGATGTCCCACTCTTCTACTCCTTGGTGGGTGGCGGCTTGGAGAAGAGGAAGAAGAAGAGAAGGTGCTCCATCCTAAGAGCTCCTTTTGTAGCCGGCAGTTTGGAAATCGAGAAGAGAAGAGGATGGTTTTGTCTTGGTAGATCGTCGCCCACACGACGTCCAAGAAGAGGAGAGGAATACGATAGAAGATCAAGAGGTCTTTAGCTACAAAGGAAAGGTACAACTAGTTCTTTAATTCCACTGTGTAATTAGTTTAAGTTTTCTTTGTATCAATTTTGAATACCAACACAAGAGACCAGCAATCTTGTACTTCAATTAAGGTGTGCTTTGATCCATCAAGAACTTGCTTGATTGATCAAACATGCGGGTTGTTAGGAAAAGTTCTATATTTTTACAATTTTTGTACAAGAAAATTTAAACAGAATAGAATTCCAACGCCTTTAAGTGGTATCAAAGCGAGTTTTCTGGTTCTGTGTGATTGATTTTCAATTAAATTATGCACTAATCATATATAAGTTTAGGCCGAATAATAGTAGGATGTGCAAGAAAGATTAACTCTGTGGTTACAGGCATCCTAAGTCCAACTATTATGACTTTGTGTGTTTGTGTGTGATTTGAACCCTTGGGCATGTCAAGGTTGTTGTGTGTGCATGATTGTAATAATTAAATATGGGCGGTCGCTATATTATTATTTTTTACATTCTATTTGATCTAGATTACATGTAAATTTCTTTATGGAATATAGGATCGATAGATGTAAATTTTTTTTTTTTTGTTGTGTCTTGTATCCTTGCTATGCGTGGTGCTATTTTGAGGACCGGAGGCGCTGCGAAGAAGGAAGCGAGATAGACGCAATGGCTTGATCCATTGGCGTCATATTAGAGGACGGTGATCCATTGACGTCATATTGGAGGACAGCGTTGGATGATGCCATATAGTTGGAAATTTATTTTCATATTTATTGCCTTTATATGTTGTTTTATGTGCTGTGATGTGTGCTGTGATGTATGCTGTGATGTGTGTGCATGTTAAAATTCCTCAATTTAAATAACTAAGTAGGAGAGGGGCTATTTAAATAAATCCCACGATCTCCATTACTGGTTTGTAAGTGAAGCATTCAAACTTGCGCGTTGGCTTTAAGTGTCTTCTGTTGGGACCAATGTGCCCACTAGAGGGGGTGAATAGCGTTTCATCACACTTGCGTCGGTTTGCTTCATCTTGTTGTTGTGCAGCGGAATACTCGAAGACAAACACTCACAATGCTAACACCTAGGATTTACTTGGTATCCACCTCAAGAAGAGGTGACTAATCCAAGGATCCACACACGACACGCTATCTTCACTAATGAACAACTCCTTCTCGGTCGCAGCCGGAGGCGGAGAAGCCTCGTACAAATCCACACACAACAACACAACTCGCATAAGAAGAAAATGCAAGATATAACTACAATACATCCTTCTTCTTGCTTACTTGTTGCTTGTTGTTGCCTCTTGAATCTTGGGAATGAACCCCAAGTGCCTTCAAGAACTGGCGGTGAATGTTGGAGACTGTCACTGAAAATCGTAGAGAAATCGCAAGAAGAAGAACAAAAGTTCTACGGAGAAAATGCTCCACAACGACTATATCCTGTGCTCTCAATCGATTGAAATCAACCCCAATCGATTGCCACGTCAGCTCCGCACAATCCCAGTCATCTATCACCTGCATCCTGCATAACGATCACTTCCCAATCGATCGACCGATTGATTGGGACTGCCTGAATCGATCGCTCGATTGATTCAGCGCCTTTCTGTCCTCTCGCGTCCATGTGAGAGGTTCTGCTGCCCAATCGATCGACCAATCGATTACCAGCTCCCAATCGATCGCCCAATCGATTAGGAAAGTCTCTGTGCTCACGATTTCACATTCCAATCGATCGGTCGATCGATTGGGCCTTCCCATAATCACAGCACAGTCCAAATCGATCGATCGATCGATCGATTTGGACCATGTTCAATCGATCGCCCGATCGATTAAACACTCTGAACTTGACTCAAACTCAAGTCCACAGTCCCAAACCCAACTTCCAGTCAACCGTGACCTGTTGGGTCTCTATGCCTAGCATTTGGTCACACCCGACCTACCTCGAACTAGCCTTCTAGCCTCCTCCATCAGCCTTGCGTCCCTCGGATATCTCCCCATCCTTCACACCTTGCCTTTAAGAGGTTCCTTCGGCCTCATCCTAGTTGTCGGGTCTTCCTTGCCAAGTCATACCAGGACTTACCTTGCCAAGACGACATGCTTGGAGTTTCCAATTGCCTGGCTCCTCACCAGGACTTTCTCCTTTACCAAGATCACACTTGGACTTTCCAACTGCCTGGCTCCTCACCAGGACTTTCTCCTTTACCAAGATCACACTTGGACTTTCCAACTGCCTGGCTCCTCACCAGGACTTTCTCCTTTGCCAAGATCACACTTGGACTTTCCAACTGCCTGGCTCCTCACCAGGACTTTCTCCTGCCTAGCTCCTCACTAGGACTTTCCCGTTGCCTGGCTCCTCACCAGGACTTTCTCCTTTGCCAAGATCACACTTGGACTTTCCAACGTCCTGGCTCCTCACCAGGACTTTCTCCTGCCTAGCTCCTCACTAGAACTTTCCCGTTGCCTGGCTCCTCACCAGGACTTTCCAAATGCCTAACATCCAATTAGGACTTTCCCAGTCAAGGCTCTTGTCAACCTTGACCTACTTGACTTGTATTCTCATCAACCTGGTTAACCCTTTACCATCTCCATAACCGAATGATTGCTCCAGCAATCTCCTTATATTGTCAAACATCAAAACTCAAATCCTGACTCAAGCTTGACTCAACTCAAGCTTAGTCAAACTGGTCAAACTTGACCTAGGGAAATTGCCCCAACAATCTCCCTCTTTTTGATATTTGACAATACCTCTAAGTTGGGCTAAATTCCATAGCCTTAACCTCTTCTTTATACCAAGCCTAAATCCCATAGCCTTAACCTCTTCTTTACCACAAGGCTAAATCCCATAGACTTAACCACAAATAGGGCATGCTTGATATCCTTTTACAGTGCATCCTGCCAGGTTTCCATATGCTAGAAAATCATTAATTGTTCACAATAGGACAGTTCTAAGCAAGAATCTTTCTTCTCGGTGTGCATCATATGCTTCAACACCAACTTCCCATAATTCTTTTAAATCGTCAATCAAAGGCGCCAAGTACACATCAATGTCATTTCCCGGCTGTTTAGGACCAGAAATCAACAACGTGAGCATCATATATTTTCTCTTCATACACAACCATGGAGGAAGGTTATAGGTGATCATTATAACTGTCCAACAACTATATGTAGAACTCATCAAACTATGAGGATTGATCCCATCAGCTACTATGGTCAACCTTAGATTTCTCATCTCAGAAGCAAAATCTGGTCAATTATGATCCACAAGTCTCCAACAAAGTGCATCAGCTGGATGTCGCATATAGGCATCACATACTCTTTTATTAGCATGCCAAATTAACTCCTTAGATATTTCCTTGCTCCAAAACATTCTTTGAAATCTAGGAATAGGAGGAAAGTACCATAAAATTTTTGCAGAGACTCCTTCAATTATCCTAGAATTCTTGGCCAACTTCCACCTTGACAACCCACAAGTAGGACAATCGGTAAAATCCTCATACTCCTTCCAGTATAAGACACAATCATTAGGGCAAGCATGTATTTTCTTATAAGTCATCCCCATTGCACATAAGCTTTTCTTTGCATCATATAAAGATAAAGTCAATTCATTGTCAACGGGAAGCATTTCTCCAAACAAGACAAGTAGTTCAGTAAAACTATTATCACTGCAGCTGTATTTCTCTTTCAAGTTATATAATTGCACAATTGCAGATAACTTTGTAAATTTAGTACACCCAACCTACAGGGGTTTCTCAGCATCCTCAAGTAATTTTATAAATTGATCTGGATTCTTTGAACTTTCATATGCAGTGTGTACCATATCTATAGGTTTATCAGTAAAATAGTTTTCACTTTCTCCAGCTGCATCATTCTCTTTCTTTAAATCTCCTAATATAGATTCTTCCCCATGCCATATCCATTTTTTGTATGTTAAGTCTATACCATTACAGTACACATGTGCCCTTATGCTGTTAATATTATTGTTCCATAGATTGCCACATTTCGTACAAGGACAAGGTATACTAGTAGGATTAGTAGAATGTTGCAGCGCAAATTGCAAGAAAGATTCTAGTCCAAGTTCAAACTCATGTGATAATCTATCCTTTGCCATCCATGCCTTGTCCATTTTGTTGTACTAATGAATCTAAAATCAATCAAAAATATCAAGACAATTACAACAATGAGCCAAAATTCTTAATCCATCATTATACAAATAAATTAACTATGCGGGTCCTCCAAGAAACCAACTACGCTTACCAAGAAAAGGATACGAATAAATTTCATAAACCAGAAACCAACTACTTCATCATTATACCAATAAATTTCTAAACCAGAAACCATGACATATCAGTGGAAAGAATTAGCATAGACATAAAAGAAACTTGATAGTTCAAGGATTACATAAAACCAACTTAGCAACAGGAACTAACAACTCCTCAATCTATCAAACAAAAATGATAAAATCAACTCAAGGTAGTGTTTGAGGAAATTCATCAAACACATTGCATGCATCAATCAATTAATACTTGCAAACAAGAGATCAAGAAGATGAAACTGTCGAAGATGAGGAAGAACTTCAGTAGCGACTATGTATAAAGGAAAAATTACCAGAATGTGAAGAAGGACTCGAGCGATGGCAGTGAATGCTGGACCGGATATGGATGAAGGAAAAACTACTGGAATGCGAAGAAGGCCTCCTCTTCTCAACCAAAGGGAGGAGTTGGAGGAGATGCGGTGTGGTTGGACGGAGAAGCAAGGGCGTTGTGTCTTGATCCTGATCGGGAGAGGAAGGGGCGTCGATCTAGGAAGGGGGAAGAGGGAGATGAGGTTGAGAGAGATGGTCGGAGGTTTAGGTTTAGGTTTAGGCTGAGAGAGATGGTTGGAGGTTTAGGTTTAGGTTTAGGCGAGAGAGATGGTCGCGCGGAGGAAGGGGCGCGATATAGATTTAGGTTTGGAGGGAACTTCACAGTGTTGCAAATTTTGGCTGGTGAGGAAATTAAAATATTTATTTTGGTTCATTAACACTGGGTTTTAAAAACTGCTGTTAAAATCGGTGTCTATTAATGAAAAAAAGGGTGCTCATAGACATCGCTTAAAAAACCGATGTCTATGAGCTAAAATCTGTGCTCATAGACACCGGTTTTTGGAAAAACAGGTGTAAAATACTCAAAGACATCGGTTTTTGCTTAAAACCGTTGTTGTTCCACTGATGTCTATCAGAGTTTTTGTTGTAGTGTCTTCTTTATACCAAGGCTAAATCTAATAGCCTTAACATCTTCTGTATCACAAGGCTAAATCCCATAGCCTTGACCTCTTCTTTATACCAAGGCTAAATCTCATAGTCTTAACCTCTTCTTTACCACAAGGCTAAATCTCATAGCCTTAACCTCTTCTTTGTCACACATCAAAAACTGAAAACAAACTCTTCTCCATAAGAGTTAACTCTACGTTGTTTACAACCTCATATGTTGTTACCAACCCCACAATGAAGATCTCATATTCTTTATTACCACCAAAGCTCCCCCTTGAGCTCTACTTCACTTCACAATGCTCATCCTAGAGCATGCATCAACTTCCCAATGAAACTCCCATTCATTGTATTCAATGCTCCCCCTTGAGCAGTAATCTTCTTCTCAATGCTCATCCAAGAGCATTTTTCACTTTACCAATGAAGGTCTGATCCCCTTCATTAATCCAATGCTCCCCCTTAAGCAGTAACCTACTCCATAATGCTCATCTGAGAGCATTTATCATCCTAGCAATGAAGATAATCAATCTTCCATTGCTCCCCAATACTCAACCTTGAGTATTATCTATCACGAAGCTTTAACCCCCTTCCAAGGTCCTTGAAAGTAAATTTTCATGCATTCAAGGAGTAACTCCCCCTAAAAATATGGTCAAACTTCTGTCATTGCACCAACCATAACTTGGAGTTCCTAAACAGTTAGGAAAATCAAAACTTGAAGTTTTGACGTTTAAAATTCAATAATGAAACTAAACCCCAACCTAAACATCACCTAAGTCTACCTTAACTATTCCATACTTGCTTTCATCATGAAAACTTCCCCTAAATGTATACAAATGTATTCCAAGGGATTTGGAATGGTTATTGAAACTTGAAGTGGCTTAATGTGTTAAAATCAGGATTTTCCAGCCATAATCAGACTTCCCAATCGATTAAAGTTGGGACTCAATCGATTGACTCTACTTTAATCGATCCATTGATCGATTCCGTAAGCTTCTGCTTGCATAAATTCCCTCTAAATTGATCAAATGATCGATCCAGCGTAGGTCAATCGATCGACTAATCAATACACTGACCCTCTGTTCACGGGAATTGGCTTCCCAATCGATCGACTGATCGATTAAAACCATCCCAATCGATCGGCTGATCGATTGGATTTCTGATTTTCTGAAATTTAGTTTCAGCGAAATTCAGAAACTCTGTAAAAATTATACAAAATTACAAAAATCATGAAAATTCGTGTAGATACTCTTTAGGGTATACTCTATCAAGGAAAAATAGTTTTTTATGAAAATACTTCCTATTTTCAAAGAGTGACACAAATTTGAAAACTTTAATATTTTCTCCTAGTTTGTGTCTAACTTTTCAATGATGAACACTATCAAAAGATAGTCTTCACCAAAGTTTTCAAAATCATTTTAAAAATATTTTCAAAACTAATATCCAACCATGTTCTTTGGGCTCAATGCACATGACTTGTACATTAGCTTTCCCAATGATTGGAAAACACATAACTATGTGTTTTGATGAACCTAAAACTCAACAAGATGCACTAAATCAACATCTTGAGTTTTGTTCACCATCCTAACATCTCACTTGTATCTAATGTATACTAAAACACATACAAGTCACCTTATGGTTCTTTGTGTGATGTATATTTGGTTTTGCCCTAAACTAAGGGATCATGCATAACTATCTAGGCATTATGAAACTTATGATCATCCACCTAGGATGTCACTTGGTGTCATCCCACTTGTTGAGATATTTACCATTCATGATAAATGCCTTTTTTCCTTAATTACAAGGAAATTAACATAATGTATGATGTTACATGGCATACATCAAAATGAGCAATTTTCAAAAAAAAATGCTATAGCTACATGATGTATGTATGACATGGCATGACATTTTTGTGTTTTTCATACTAAAAATGAATGCAACACATGATGTCATGACATGTGATAAGCAATCAATCATGGCACTTTAGCATATATAAAATATACCTAGATAGACTATCTAAGTATCCTTAATCCCTTAGCTAAGCCTTTAAATTCTAATCCTAGATTGCCTATTGAAGAAATGCCACAACCTAACTTGACATGTCTTTCACCCTTTCCTATTTGTGCCAATTGAAATTAAAAATTAAATCCTCAAATTTTATTTGGCACATTTTACTCTTTCTAAGAGTGACAATTTGGATTAAGGTTTACATTTCCCTTAATTCCATAAGAAAATGCCAAATTCCCAATTTGGCATTTCTTTTGCTTCTCTCAAGTGTGTCAATTTAAATTAGATTCAACTCCTCAAATTTTGACACATTTTACTCTTTCAAAGAGTAACACTAATAATCCTTCTCATTTTCAAAGGTTAACAATAACCTTGAAAATGCTCTCAAGTGTCAACTTTACCAAGGTTGAGTTAACTACCTTTCCAATTGGAGTTGACACTCTCTAAACCCATCTAGGGTGTAGAGAATATGCTCCTAGGAACCCAAAACCTATTGGTGCTCCTTGGATGCTCTAGGTACTCGCTAGGGATAACTTCCCTAAATACCTTCTTAAGGACCTTTCTAGGCTTCTTAGAAGCCTTGGTCACTTCTATTAGGTTACTCCTAGGGATAGCTTCCCTTATAACATTCTTTGTGACTTTGTTAGACTTCTTGGAAGTCTTAGTCACATTGGTCTTGTCAAAAGAACCTTTAGGGATTCCTTCCCTAGTATCCTTGACTTAACCTCTACACCTAGGATTGGTCCCATAGCTATATGAAACTCTATGAAAAGAAGTCACATCCTTCTTGACTTTAGGTTTGTATCCCAAACCCCTATAGCCATTGGATGACTCTTGTCTAGCTTTTCCTAGGTTATGCTCATTTTGACCCCTAAGTATGTTTTCCATTCTTACTAAGGTCCTTTCTAAATTATCAAGTCTTGTCCTCAAGACTTGGTTCTCCATCATTAAATCCATAGATTTGGATTTTTTCTTGACCCCTATGAGCATTTCTATATTTTGGCATATATCTATAATTCTTAGAGTTATTGCCTAAGATACTATCTGTTGATACAGTCTGACCTGGCTGTTGTTTTGATGTTGACACTGATTTAAGTTTGTATCAGACATTAATTAAACTCAGACTGATTGATGATCAAGGTTGATCATGAGGAAAAGTCCAAGTACGGATACTTGGCATGCAAAGTCAGAGAGGGCTCGGTAGCTCGTTCTCTGGACCGGACGAAGTCGGAGAGGGCTCGGCAGCTCGTTCTCCGGACTAGGTCAGAGAAGGCTCGGTAGCTCGTTCTCTGGACCAGACGAAGTCGGAGAGGGCTCAGCAGCTCGTTCTCCGGACTAAGTCAGAGAGGGCTCAGTAGATCGTTCTCTGGACCGGACGAAGTCGGAGAGGGCTCGGCAGCTCGTTCTACGGACTAGGTCAGAGAGGGCTCGGTAGCTCGTTCTTTGGACCGGACGAAGTCGGAGAGGGCTCGGCAGCTCGTTCTCAGGACTAGGTCAGAGAGGGCTTGGTAGCTCGTTCTCAGGACCAGGAAGATGTTAGGGTTTAGGGCTGGGAGGCTCTAAAACTAACACAGAGAGCTATGGATCGGTCTGTTGACCGATCCAATGAAACTCTGGTTATCTGGATCGGTCCACAGACCGATCCAGTGATACTTAAGTCATCTGATCGGTCTCGTGACCGATCAGGAACCACACAGAAAGTTTCTGTGGGTTATCTGATCGGTCTGTGCACCGATCAGTAACCACACAGAAGCATTCTGTGGGTTATCTGATCGGTCTACAGACCGATCAGAAAGAAGCGATCAGAAACGCTAGGACTCAAAGCGAGAGGGGGGATCGGTCTGTGGACCGATCCACACATTGGCTGATCAGTCTGGGGACCGATCAGCCTAAGGCCTGATCGGTCCATAGACCGATCAGAGTCCGATCAGTGCGGCTCTGTGAGAGTTACTGATCGGTCTGGAGACCGATCAGAGATAAGGCCAACTCTCACACAGACTTGGCTGATCGGTCTGGGGACCGATCAGCCTAAGTCCTGATCGGTCCACAGACCGATCAGCACCATCCCGGACCGATCAGGATGTGTCCTGATCGGTCCAGAGAGCCATGGATCGGTCTGCTGACCGATCCACAGCGATGTCGTTTGTATTCTGCTGTCTTTCTGCAACTTCTGATTTCTCTGTTTAACCTTCTGCTGTGAGTCTTTTGGAGATACAAGTTGCAGGTACCATACCAGTGCTTAGTTTCAAATTAAGCCTCATCAAAGGAATGAGACAAAGGATCTTTCCACTGCTTTCTCTACGTCAAATGCATTTGAAGCAGCAACGGCTACAGGTTGCGATTGGCTGTGTTTCTGGCAGTGATCAGGCAGCGATTGGCTTAACTCCTGGTGATTGGTTCGAGCTCAGAGGCACCAGTGAAGACCGTGGTTCTATTAGTGTGAGCTCAGAGAATCAGAAGAGGAAGAGAAGCGATTGGCGACGCCGTAGCTTGCAGCAGGGATTCGGTGCAGGTTGGCAGCGATCCGGTGCAGGCTGATCGAATGCAGAGACATAAGAAGCAGTGTATGCTGGAAAGAAGAAGAGAACGAGAAGCAAGTAAAAAGCTGTGTTCTTGGACTCTGTCTTCATCATCTTCGTGGTTGTGAGCTTACTTCGATTTTCTTTGAGCCACTGTGATCTGTAAGTCTTGTGTGCTTCATTTTAAATCTGTTCGAAGACTTTGTGGAGAGGTTTCTCCACCGAGAAGGAGAGCTTCATTAGCCGGAGTCATCCGGGGTGTGATCTACCGAAGATCAAGGGCTCGTCCACCTCACGGACACGCCGAGGAGTAGGGGCAAGTTATCCCCGAACCTCGTATATCTTGTGTTAGTGATTAAGATTTTGGTGGAGGCTATTCACTCCCCCCTCTCTAGCCATCCAAAGGATCCCAACAAGTGGTATCAGAGCCTGGTGCTCTTCATCTGGACTAACATCCTAAGGAGCAAGAAGATGGCCATGAAGGAAGAATTCAGCACCAACAGACCACCCTTCTTCGATGGAGCAGATTTCCAATATTGGAAGAGTCGCATGGAGTATTATCTCAAAACTGATATCTCCATGTGGTTTTCTGTAAAGGAAGGATTTACGCCTCCAAAGGACGAAGAAGGTAAGGACCTCGACTCCTCGAGGTGGTCCACCGAGCAAACCCGCAAAGGACAAGCCGATGCCAAGGCAGTGGTCACTTTGCAATGTGGAATAGCCAAGGACCAACTCGTCAAGGTAGGTCCTTTCACGAGCACAAAAGATCTATGGAACAAGCTCATCGAGCTCCAAGAAGGAACTCGGGACTCTCGGATCGCCAAGAGAGACTTGTTCCTAAACTAACTCCAAAACCTCACCATGAGGGAAAATGAGACAGTAAGTGAGCTACATGGAAGATTCAAAGAGATCATCAATGGTCTCCATTCCGTGGATGAACGCGTGGAGAATCGCGATCTTGTAAGGTACGCTCTAAAAGCCTTTCCGAGGAGTGCCTTGTGGTCATCTATGGTAGATGCCTACAAGGTCTCTAAGGATCTTTCAATTGTAAAGTTAGATGAATTCTTTTGTGAAATGGAACTTCATGAACTTACTAACAAAGGTCAAAAGGAGAAAGGTATAGCTTTGGTTGCAGGAGAAAAGAGCAAGGATGGGAGAAGAAAGAAAGAAAAGAAGAAGGAGAAAGAGATTCCTTCATCTTCATCCTCCTCCGAGTCTGATGATGAAGGTGGATCATCATCAAGCGAGATGGCAAATTTTGTGAGGAGGATCATGAGAAGAAGCAGGAGATACAAAGGTAAAACTGTAGATCAAAATATTGGTAAGTCTAACGTTACTTGCTATGAGTGTAGCAAGAAAGGACACTATCGGAGCGAGTGTCCAAAGCTAAAGAAGAAGGAGGAAAGGGCCAAGAAAAAGAAAGCCCTCAAAGCCACATGGGATGAATCCTCCTCGAGCTCATCGGAGGAAGAGAAGAAGGAGAAGAGCACAAGGCAACTAGCACTCATGGCAAGGGAGGAATCCAATTCCGGGAGTGATGGGGACGCAAGCACTTCAGTCGTGGCTTCATCATCTTCGGATGATGAAGAGGTAACCTCTTCTCACTTAGAAAAATGCCATAAGACTATTACACATTTGTCTACCTTGCTTAAAAAATCAAAAACTGAAATTAAATCTTTAAAAGATGAAGTAGAGAACTTGAGAGCTCTTAGGGAAGATGAGGTTGATGACCTACATCTAGAGCTCCTTGAAGATGAAAACAAAGCCTTGAAGAGTGAAGTTGAGAAACTCAAGAAAATGCTTGAGAAATTCTCAACTAGCTCCAAGACATTAGACATGATTCTAAATGCCCAAAGGGCGGTCTACAATAAGGCTGGGTTAGGGTATCAACCCAAGGAGTCAAGTTTTATTTCTCTAGTGTCTAGAACCCATTTTCATAGATCACATGCTTCTAGGGGTTCATGAGACTAGGAAGGGTGTAACCAAGACATGGGTGCCTAAGTCTTTCATTGTAGATGCATTAGGTCCCAAGATTTAGGTACCTAAAACATCTATCTTTCGTGTCTTGTAGGCATTGGTCAAGGGGGAGCGTCTATCAACTTGGTTTGTTGATAGTGGATGCTCCAAGCACATGACCGGGGATAAGTCACTTTTTACTACCCTTCAAAACAAAAATAGAGGTAATGTGTCATTTGGTAACAATGGTAGTCTTAAGGTTATAGGAGTTGGAGACATTCATATATCCGAATGCCTCCAAATCAAGAATGTCCTTCTAGTCAAGGGGATGACTTTTAATCTCCTAAGTGTCAGTCAATTGTGTGATACGGGTTACACAATTGAGTTTCATTCAAGTCAATATCTGGTCAAACACATTGACACACTTGACACGGTACTAGTAGGCACAAGAGTAGATAACATTTATCAAATTTCTTTTAAAAGTGCTACTAATGCCTCTGCTAAGTGTTTCATGTCAAAAGAAGAAGAATCATGGCTTTGGCATAGGAGGTTGGCTCATGTGAACATGAAGAATATTAGAAAGCTGGCCAACAAAGGATTAGTGCGAGGCTTACCAAGCATCAAGTACCAAAAGACAAAACTATGTGATGCATGTCAAAAGGGTAAGCAAACAAAAGCAACTCATAAAGGTAAAAGTGCTGTAAGTACGTCTACTGTTTTAGATTTACTGCATATGGACTTGTTTGATTGTAGTAGTATCATTTCTTTGAATGGTAGTAGATATTGCTTAGTGATTATTGATGATTTTACTTTATATACATAGACTTTCTTTTTGAAAAATAAGGATCAAACCATAGATATCTTTATTTCTTTTTGTAGAAGAACTGAAAATAAAAAATCAACAACAATTAAAACAATTAGAAGTGATCATGGTGGAGAATTTCAAAACCATAGATTTTTAGAGTTTTGTCAAGAAAAAGGATATATGCATGAGTTCTCTACTCCAAGGACCCCACAGCAAAATGGGGTTGTGGAGAGAAAGAACCGAGCTTTGCAAGAGGCTGCACGAAGCATGCTCAATGAGTACTCACTACCGAGCTACTTGTGGGCCGAAGCTGTGAATACAGCTTGCTATGTGCAAAATCGAGTCCTGATACATAGGTTTTTAGGAAAAACTCCTCATGAACTTTGGTTTAGGAAACCCCCTACAATTAAACATCTTAGGGTGTTTGGTTGTAAGGTGTTTATCTTGAACACCAAGGATCATCTTGGAAAGTTCACGGCTAAGGCTGATGAAGGGATACTGGTCGGGTACTCTCTCTTCAGCAAAGCCTATCGAGTCTACAATAATAGGACTAAATTGATTAAAGAGCCCTCAGATGTAGCATTTGAAGAAATCCCTAAATTGAATGATCAATCAAGGGATGTAGGAGAAATTCAACTTGAACTTAGAAATCTAAGTTTGAATGATCAAAATGAAGAAAGAGTCGAGGTTGACTCTGATGACAATGAGCAAAGGCAACAAAGGGCTCAGGCTGATCATTTGCCTGATACTGAGTCTCTGCCTGTGCCTAGTGAGACCATTCATGAGGCACCGCCAACACCAAGGCAATCTAGGATAGCCTCTAGTCATCCCCAAGACCAGATTGTGGGAGACATCCAACAAGGGGTTAGGACTAGATCATTCTTTAGAAATGAGTCTAATGAGGTCGCCTTGATCTCAGAAATTGAACCAAAAATAGTTGATGAGGCATTGCACGATCCTGACTGGATCATAGCTATGCAAGATGAGTTAGGTCAATTTGAAAGGAGCCAAGTGTGGGACTTAGTTCCAAGACCTAAGAAGACCACCATTATTGGAACTAAATGGGTCTTCAAAAATAAGATAAACCAAAAGGGAGAAGTCGTAAGGAACAAGGCAAGACTTGTAGCCAAGGGTTATAGTCAAGTCGAAGGCCTCGATTATGATGAGACTTATGCTCCCGTGGCACGATTAGAGTCCATTCGTTTAATGCTAGCTTTTGCTGCACATAGAGGTTTCAAGTTCTATCAAATGGATGTTAAATCGGCCTTCTTAAACGGATTCATCAAAGAAGAGGTCTATGTTGAACAACCACCAGGGTTTGTGAATACCGAAGCTCCAAACCACGTGTACAAGCTCAAGAAAGCTCTTTATGGGCTTAAACAAGCACCTCGAGCTTGGTACGAAAGGTTGTCAACTTACCTACTAGAAAAGGGTTTTGTGAGAGGTCAAATAGATCCAACACTATTTCTGCGTAGAGATGGTGAAAATATTTTTGTAGCCCAAGTGTATGTCGATGACATAATTTGTGGCTCAAATAACAAGGACTATTTGAATGAATTTATCACTCACATGGAGAGTGAGTTTGAGATGAGTCTGGTGGGAGAATTGACTTTCTTCCTTGGACTTGAAATCAAACAAACTCGAGATGGCATTTATGTCCATCAGACGAAATACACTCAAGAGATGCTCAAGAAATTCAACATGAGTGACTCTAAGGAAGTGTCCACTCCAATGGTGACAAACACTCGTCTGGACAATGATGAGAGTGGAAAATCAGTTGATCTAACGCAATATAGAAGCATGATCGGTAGTCTTCTATATCTCACAGCTAGTCGACCGGACATACTCTTTGCTATGGGCATGTGCGCTAGATATCAAGTCTGTGCCAAGGAATCTCATTTAATTGCAGTTAAGAGAATTCTGAGATACCTTAAAGGCACAATTAGAGTAGGTCTTTGGTACCCTCGTACTGAGTCTTTTGACTTGATAGGTTATACAGACTCCGATTATGCTGGGTGCAAATTGGATCGGAAAAGCACTAGTGGGGGTTGCCAATTCTTAGGATCATCATTGGTTAGTTGGTCAAGTCGGAAGTAACATTGTGTTGCTCTCTCCACGACCGAGGCTGAATACATTGCCATGGGAGAGAGTGTATCACAATTGTTGTGGATGATTCACACTCTAGAAGATTATGGACTTTCGTATAAGGGAGTGCAAGTGTTGTGTGACAACATTAGCACAATAAACCTAACGAAAAATCCAGTCCATCATTCTAGGACCAAACACATTGAAGTGTGTCATCACTTCATTAGAGATCACGTAGCTAGGGGAGACATTGCACTCACATATGTTGAGTCAAAGTCAAGCCTAGCCGATATCTTCACCAAACCCCTTCCGGAAAATGAATTTAGTCATTTAAGGAGGGAATTGGGAATGTGTTTGGCTCAATAAGTCATTTTGACCACATCATGATCAATAAGGACCATTAAAATGACAAGAGAAATTGGGAAATTAATTTGGGCAACTTGGGAACATCTCACACAAACTATAAGGTTTAACAAAATATTTTTGTTTGCTAGAAATGGGGTGAGATGCTAGGATCAACCAAATTATTCAAAATGTATCATGCATCCCTTGAATAATTAGGTTGAAGAGACATAAATTGAGTATGGGGAAGACCATTACATAATTCATGTGTATTTGGTTCCTAGATCTTACTCATATATTCCAACCAAGGAATCTTGGTTGGACTTTTGCCTAGAAATTATCTAATTATGGTTGATGGACTGTTTGTTACACTTGAACGATGCTTTTCATGATTTTGACTGATACTAGGACAAGTCCTTGAAAGAATGATAGCAAGTTGGTTATATTTTGACAAACTTGAAACTGAACATAACAAAGGTTAAAAATTTCAGCTTTCAGGCCTTAAGTTGTCTGCTTTCTAAATATCTGCAACGTTAGGACTAAAAACAAGTTCAGATCATAGCTTTTGGGTAATAGTTATGCTTGTAGATCCTCCAGGTTCTAGGTTCTGAACTTGGAAGTTTTCCTAGAGAATCTTCCACGAACTATCGAACATCTCTATGATTTCAGTTACTGAAATTGCGAATTTCAGTTACTGAAATTACTGGAGAAGATCTAAGTATCAGACACTGATCGGTCTACGGACCGATCAGGTCAGCCTGGCACGCAGAGCCCGCTACTGATCACTTTCTGATCGGTCTACAGACCGATCAGGGAGTTCCCTGATCGGTCCGGAGACCGATCAGATCAATCCGGCACAATAGCCACTGATCATTCTCTGATCGGTCTACCGACCGATCAGGAAGTTCCCTGATCGGTCCAGAGACCGATCAGCGAGTACTGATCGTCTCCATGGACCGATCAGGATGTTCCTAGATCGGTCCATGGACCGATCAGGAGGCCCCTGATACCTCCTGATCGGACAGCCGTCCGATCATTTCATCAACTGTACACCCATCAATAAACCCTTAAATCTTCCCGATCCCTTCTTTTCCTCTTTCACGCGGAACCCTAGCTGACTCTTCCCTACACCTTCTCTTCCCTTCTCTTCTCTTTGCATGCCGGAACCCTAGCCGAAGCTCTAGCCAACAGCTCAATGGCACCAAGGTAACTCCTTACTTCTCTAGAACTTGGCATTTCGATTTCATTTCTCACCATAACTGTGATTTTTTTGTTTCGGGTGGCTCCTGTGCTCATTTATTTCCCATTGTATCCCATTGTTAACTCTTAGAAAGAAACCAATGGGTGAGGGGGCCTCTAAGTCACCTGAGAAGTCGAAGTCTAAGGCTCCTTCCCGACCTCAACCTTCTGTTTCCGGGAGATTCCCGAACCACAATTTTGAGGAAGCTTTTAGACAAAGAACTTTCAAATTACTCCCTTGTAGGTCTGTAGATCGTAAATTCATGGACGAATTTTGTCCAACTGTGTCTGAAATCATTGCCTACTACAAACTTGACTCACTTGTCTACTTAGAACGGGATATCAATTATGACTTGGTCTCTGAGTTTTATAACAACCTTCATCAGATTCCTAATGATGTAGGTTATAAAACAAGAGTTGCTAAGCGGACTCTTGATTTCAGTTTCTCATCCTTCTTTGAATATCTCGATTGTCGGAGGTGTTCCGGTAATGTCTTTTCGATATTTCCTGATCTACCAGACCCCCTACCCTCACCTTTTGATGTCACACCTGACTTCGTCTATGAGTATTTCTTCAAACAACCTAGACCGGGTGAGCTTGATGAGCTAGATGTTGACTTTCCTACTTTTACAGCCTTGAGATTATCTCCTCAAGACTACATTCTTTTTAAAATTGTCACAAACTGCCTTCTGCCTATCACATCTAAACCATTGTCTGAGATCCGACCATATCATTGCATGATGCTTTATGGATTGCGTTGGCGTCTCAACTTTGACATCATATCTAGCATCTACTCTTCGATCATCTCCTATAGTGAGCCGAGCGGCTACACTGTTTATATGCCTTATGGGCATATAATTACATATTGGCTCGAGACCCTTCAGATTGATGTCTCTAAGGGTAGATTAATCAAGATGGTCAGACAAGATTGCAGACTTGGGAAGCGGGCATTTTCCAAGTCTGGAATCATAGGACAAAATGGAGACGTTCGGTGGAAGGATGGGAGAGCCCTAGGTGAGTTACCACGGGGACCTCCACGACAGGTTGCTCCTGTTGCTGCTCCTCCTGCTGCTGACGATGGAGAGGCCAATCCTGATCTGCGCTGGCAGATCGCCGAACTGGAGAGTCGCTTTGATCGGCACGATGAGCTGCTGGTTGCTGAGCTTCACGGGCTGCGCGTCCGGATTGACCAGCGCTACGATGATTTACGCAGTCAGCAGCTGGCGACACATCAGACGATTATGGATTGGATGGCCAGATACCCACCTCCGCAGGATTTCCCGGGCTATCCATCCTCGAGCAGCGGCATGCCACCTCAGGGACCCATTCCTCCCGTTGATGATGCTGATGCTCCTCATGATGAGGAGGCTGATTGATATACATTGTTCCATGATGTCATTTTGACTGTCTATGTTTTGGATGTTGGTTGTTGGATTTTTATGTCAGACCTGGATATTTGCTGCTTTCATCTATTTATGCTGTTCATTTTCTTGTCTTTCTTTATGTTTCACTCCTTATTGATTTTTAATATGCTGTTCATATGTCATGTCTTGTATGTCCCTTCTTTCTTTATCACTGTCTTATAATACACTTAGAGGGTGTTCTAGGTGGATTAAGAAAAATATAGTATGGGTTAAGGGGGAGTCTTTTCAAGTTTTCTTACCTAATTCGCACCTTTTCGGTGTTTGACAAAGGGGGAGAGTATAACTAAGTTTAGAGATAAATGAAAGTTTGACTTTAGGGGGAGGATCTTGATTCCCCTATCCTTACATGGTGTTGTATCTATCTTAGGGGGAGGATCTTGATTCCCCTAAAATTAGGGAAATATGAAAATATGAACATTTCTGATCTAAACTTAAATCGTGTTGTCAAACAACAAAAAGGGGGAGATTGTTGATACAGTCTGACCTGGCTGTTGTTTTGATGTTGACACTGATTTAAGTTTGTATCAGACATTAATTAAACTCAGACTGATTGATGATCAAGGTTGATCATGAGGAAAAGTCCAAGTACGGATACTTGGCACGCAAAGTCAAAGAGGGCTCGGTAGCTCGTTCTCTGGACCGGACGAAGTCGGAGAGGGCTCGGCAGCTCGTTCTCCGGACTAGGTCAGAGAGGGCTCGGTAGCTCGTTCTCCGGACGAAGTCGGAGAGGGCTCGTTCTCCGGACTAGGTCAGAGAGGGCTCGGTAGCTCATTCTCTGGACCGGACGAAGTCGGAGAGGGCTCGGCAGCTCGTTCTCCGGACTAGGTCAGAGAGGGCTCGGTAGCTCGTTCTTTGGACCGGACGAAGTCGGAGAAGGCTCGGCAGCTCGTTCTCAGGACTAGGTCAGAGAAGGGCTTGGTAGCTCGTTCTCTGGACCAGGAAGATGTTAGGGTTTAGGGCTGGGAGGCTCTAAAACTAACACAGAGAGCTATGGATCGGTCTGTTGACCGATCCAGTGAAACTCTGGTTGTCTGGATCGGTCCACAGACCGATCCAGTGATACTTAAGTCATCGAATCGATCTCGTGACCAATCAGAAACCACACAGAAAGTTTCTGTGGGTTATCTGATCGGTCTGTGGACCGATCAGTAACCACACAGAAGCATTCTGTGGGTTATCTGATCGGTCTACAGACCGATCAGAAAGAAGCGATCAGAAACGCTAGGACTCAAAGCGAGAGGGGGGATCGGTCTGTGGACCGATCCACACATTGGTTGATCGGTCTGGGGACCGATCAGCCTAAGGCCTGATCAGTCCACAGACCGATCAGAGTCCGATCAGTGCGGCTCTGTGAGAGTTACTGATCGGTCTGGAGACCGATCAGAGACAAGGCCAACTCTCACACAGAGTTGGCTGATCGGTCTGGGGACCGATCAGCCTAAGGCCTGATCGGTCCACAGACCGATCAGCACCATCCCAGACCGATCAGGATGTGTCCTGATCGGTCCAGAGAGCCATGGATCGGTCTGCTGACCGATCCACAGCGATGTCGTTTGTATTCTGCTGTCTTTCTGCAACTTCTGATTTCTCTGTTTAACCTTCTGCTGTGAGTCTTTTGGAGATACAGGTTGCAGGTACCATACCAGTGCTTAGTTTCAAATTAAGCCTCATCAAAGGAATGAGACAAAGGATCTTTCCACTGCTTTCTCTACGTCAAATGCATTTGAAGCAGCAACGGCTACAGGTTGCGATTGGCTGTGTTTCTAGCAGTGATCAGGCGGCGATTGGCTTAACTCCTGGTGATTGGTTCGAGCTCAGAGGCACCAGTGAAGACCGTGGTTCTATTGGTGTGAGCTCAGAGAATCAGAAGAGGAAGAGAAGCGATTGGCGACGCCGTAGCTTGCAGCAGGGATTCGGTGCAGGTTGGCAGCGATCCGGTGCAGGCTGATCGAATGCAGAGACATAAGAAGCAGTGTATGCTGGAAAGAAGAAGAGAACGAGAAGCAAGTAAAAAGCTGTGTTCTTGGACTCTGTCTTCATCATCTTCGTGGCTGTGAGCTTACTTCGATTTTCTTTGAGCCACTGTGATCAGTAAGTCTTGTGTGCTTCATTTTAAATCTGTTTGAAGACTTTGTGGAGAGGTTTCTCCACCGAGAAGGAGAGCTTCATTAGCCGGAGTCATCCGGGGTGTGATCTACCGAAGATCAAGGGCTCGTCCACCTCACGGACACGCCGAAGAGTAGGGGCAAGTTATCCCCGAACCTCGTATATCTTGTGTTAGTGATTAAGATTTTGGTGGAGGCTATTCACTCCCCCCTCTCTAGCCATCCAAAGGATCCCAACACTATCTACCTTCCTAAACTTAGCTGTGGTAGTTGTAGCATGAGGAGGAATGTATTTTCACTTAACGCTATTATGCTTCCTATTCTCATGATAAATAGCATTAAGATGATAAGAATTATTTCTAGCATGCTTTTTATCATTCAAAGGAATGGATTCATTAAATGATACCTTGGTTTTTACCTTGGAAGCTCCTCCTAGACTTGTGCTTCCTCCTTTGACTTTGGTTGTTTTCTTCCCCTTTGGGCATTGGCTTCGATAATGCCCATTTTGGTTGCACAAGAAACACACAATGTGTTCCTTGCTCTTCTTTGTTGTGGGGATTGTCTCCTTGGGCTTCTCCTTGCCCTTGGGTACTACTTGGCCCTTCTTCTTGGCCAATTTTGGACACTTACTCTTATAGTGTCCATGTTCCCTACACTCAAACCAAATGATATGATTTTTATTATTTACAATCGAAATTTCTATACCTTTGCTTGTAGGGGTGGCACTTGATCCTCCATTTGATTTATCTTGCATTGTGGAGGTTGCATCATCTCCTTCTTCTTCTCCTCTTAAGGGTGTGGGTGCTTCCACCTCTTCAACTCTTGAAGATGTGGATGATCTCTCCTCATCTTCCTTCTCCTCCTCTTCCTTTTTCTCCTCGAATGTTGACCTTATGTCAACATTGGATTGGTCCTTCTCTTCTTGGACCAATGAGCTCTTCTCCTTAGGCTCCTCTACTCCTTGGAATTATGATGGGTCTTTATGATAGGCAATGATATTTTTCCAAAGATCACATGCACTTATGCATTCACCTACACTCACAATGATATTAAAAGGTAATAAATTTAACAAGATTTTTGTTACCTCCTTATCCGCCTCTGCTTGCTCCCGTTGTTCCTTGGTCCAATGTCGAGGTCGGAGGTGCTACCCCTTTTTGTCCTTTGGAGGCTCAAATGAATCTTCCAATGCAACCCATTGATTCCAATCCATTTGGAACCAAGTTTCCAACCTTGTCCTCCAATAGTTTAAATCTTCTTTGTCATACGGAGGTGGAATTCGGATATCCCATCTGAGTGGTCCTTCAATCTCCATCTTCTTCTTCCTCTAGCTTCTTGCTCTCTTGGCGGTTAGTCCGTAGAAGAGCGACCTCGCTCTGATACCAATTGTTGGGACCGATGTGCCCGCTAGAGGGGGGTGAATCGCGTTTCATCGCGCTTGCGTCGGTTTGCTTCGTCTTGTTGTTGTGCAGTGGAATACTCGAAGATAAACACTCACAATGCTAACACCTAGGATTTACTTGGTATCCACCTCAAGAAGAGGTGACTAATCCAAGGATCCACACATGACACGCTATCTCCACTAATGAACAACTCCTTCTTGGTCGCAGCCGGAGGTGGAAAAGCCTCGTACAAATCCACACACAACAACACAACTCACACAAGAAGAAAATACAAGATATAACTACAAATACACCCTTCTTCTTGCTTACTTGTTGCTTGTTGTTGCCTCTTGAACTTTGGGAATGCACCCCAAGCACCTTCAAGAACTGGCAGTGAATGCTGCAGACTGTCACTGAAAATCACAGAGAAATCGCAGGAAGAAGAACAAAAGTTCTACGGAGAAAATGCTCCGCAACTGCTATATCCTGTGCTCTCAATCGATTGAAATCAACCCCAATCGATTGCCACGTCAGCTCTGCACAATCCCAGTCGTCCATCACCTGCATCCTGCATAACGATCACTTCCCAATCGATCGACCGATCAATTGGGACTGCCTGAATCGATCGCTCGATTGATTCAGCGCCTTTCTGTGCTCTCGCGTCCGCGTGAGAGCTTCTGCTGCCCAATCGATCGACCAATCGATTACCAGCTCCCAATCGATCACCCGATCAATTGGGAAAGTCTCTGTGCTCGTGATTTCACATCCCAATCGATCGGTCGATCGATTGGGTCTTCCCACAATCGCAGCACAGTCCAAATCGATCGACCGATCGATTTGGATCCTGTTTAATCGATCACCCGATCTATTGAACACTCTGAACTTGACTCAAACTCAAGTCCAAAGTCTCAAACCCAACTTCCAGTCAACCGTGACCTGTTGGGTCTCCATGCCTAGCATTTGGCCACACTCGATCAACCTCGAACTTGCCTTCTAGCCTCCTCCATCAGCCTTGCATCCCTCGGATATCTCTCCATCCTTCACACCTTGCCTTCAGGAGCTTCCTTCGGCCTCATCTTAGTTGTCGGGTCTTCCTTGCCAAGTCATACCAGGACTTACCTTGCCAAGACCACATGCTTGGACTTTCCAATTGCCTGGCTCCTCACCAGGACTTTCTCTTTTGCCAAGATCACACTTAGACTTTCCAACTGCCTGGCTCCTCACCAGGACTTTCTCCTACCTAGCTCCTCACTAGGACTTTCTCGTTGCCTGGCTCCTCACCAGAACTTTCTCCTTTGCCAAGATTACACTTGGACTTTCCAACTGCCTAGCTCCTCACTAAGACTTTCTCCTGCCTAGCTCCTCACTAGGACTTTCCCGTTGTCTGGCTCCTCACCAGGACTTTCCAAATGCCTAACATCCAGTTAAGACTTTCCCAGTCAAGTCTCCTGTCAACCTTGACCTACTTGACTTGTATTCTCATCAACCTGATCAACCCTTTGACCATCTCCATAACCGGACGATTGCTCCAGCAATCTCCTTATATTGTCAAACATCAAAACTCAAATCCTGACTCAAGCTTAACTCAACTCAAGCTTAGTCAAACGGGACAAACTTAACCTAGGGAAATTGCCCCAACATCTTCCTCCATATCGGATGAGTTTGTTTACGGATCACTAGATCAAACTTCTTCTATGGATGATTATAGGAAATTAGTTAGGTATGTGTGATCTTCTCCATCTGATTGGGCACAATCCTAATTAATGGACTAAGTATCAAGTAATGGTATATCCTTAGGCGCATTTAATAGTATCCTCCCTATTGGAGTCACTGCTATTATTTGTGTGACCGAAGATGAATCAACTATTAATTTTATTTGTCATAAAGTTAGGTTGACAAGATAATAAAATTAATGGGTAAAACCTCCTCTTACAAATGTTTTAATTAGTATACGTCCACACTATCGTGGCATACGAAATTCACGGTGTTTTGAGGTGTTGGTGAATTTAATTATATTTTTTGAGGAATCAATATTATTTTAAATTTTAAAGTTTTGACCAAATATTTTATTTTGTGATTTTCAGGATTTTAAAATGGTTTTCAATCCTCTTGTTGTTATTTTAAAAGAAAATAAACTTACTGGTCCAAATAATATTGATTGGAAACGGAACTTGGATATTGTCTTAACTGCTGAAGAATACAAGTTCATACTCCTTGATGTCTGTCCTAGCATGCCTGATAAGGATTCTAGTGAAGAGGAGATAGAGAGATATAGGAAATGGGTCAAGGCAGATGAGATGGCGCGGTGTTATATTTTGGCTTCTATGTCAAATGTGCTGCAACATCAGCATCAGGCCCTACCCACTGCCTATGGCATGATGCTCAATCTCAAGGAACTCTTCAGACACCAGAATCGGGCTGCCAGGTAAGAGGCCATGAGAAACTTAATGATGATCACCATGACTGAGGAGACACCCGTAAGGGATCATATCCTCAAGATGATGGCTCATTTGAATGAGATGGAAGTCCTTGGAGCTGAAATCGATGGGGAAACCCAAGTTGATATCATTCTCCAAACGCTGCCCAAATGTTTTGAGCAGTTTTGCCTGAATTACAATATGAACAAAAGGGTTAATTCATTGGCGGAACTTCTGACAGAACTCCAAGCGGCAGAAGGCTATTTTGCCAAAGTTCTCAACTTCACATTGCTGAAAACGTTTCTGCTTCTAAGTCGAAAGGCAGAAAGAAGAAGAAGAAACAAGTTGGTTCGGCAAACAAAGTGATTCAACCTCAAGGGACTGGGTCGCAGGCAGGTGTGAAGAAGTCGAAAGGCAAGTGCTTCACATGCAAGCAGTCTGGACATTGGAAGGTGGACTATCCTCATAGAAAGGAGAACAATAAAGGTATATCTTATTCATTAGTTGTTGAAACATATTTAGCGGTGTTATCTACCGGTACTTGGTGTAAAGATACGGGAGCCACTGATCATGTCTGCAATTCATTGCAGGGGTTCCAGGAAACCCGACGACTACATGAAGGGGAAATCACCATCTACATGGGCAATGCTACAAGAGTGGTGGCTATTGCTGTGGGAGATGTTTATTTATCTTTTGATAGGAATAAAACTTTGATTTTGAAAAATTATCTTTACGTACCATGTTTTAGAAAGAACTTGATTTTAGTTTCTAAATTATTTTTGGATGGATATTCTATTTCTTTTGATGACAAAGTGGTTATCAAGAAAAATAGGGTGGTTATCTATTCTGGTACGTTGGTTGGCAATTTGTATACTCTTAATCCAATAACTCCCATGATGCAACAAATGGAAAATAATAACACATCTTCTAATTCTAATAAGAGAAAGAAACCGTCAGAAATGAACCAAACATATTTTTGGCATCTAAGGTTGGGTCATATTAACTTGAGTAGGATTCAAAGGTTAATAGTCGATGGACCTTTGGGTTCATTGGTAGTGGAAGACTTCCCGATCTGCGAGTCTTGCTTGGAAGGAAAAATGACCAAGAGGCCTTTTAAGGAAAAGGAGTATAGAGCCAAAGAAGTATTGGAATTGGTTCATTGTGATTTGTATGGGCTTATGACTATCCAGGCAAGAGGTGGTTTCGAATATTTTGTCTCTTTTATAGACGACTATTCGAGATATGGGTACATTTACTTGATGCGCTACAAGTCTGAGTACTTTGATGAGTTGAAAGAGTACAAGGCTGATGTGAAGAAGCGTCATGGTAAAAGTATCAAGACACTATGGTCTGATCGTGGTGGAGAGTACCTCTTAGGAGAGTTTAGGAGTTACTTATCAGAGGTCGGGATTCATTCTCAATTGTCTGCACTTGGTACACCCTAACAGAATGGTGTGGCAGAACGAAGGAATATGACTCTTATGGAAATTGTTAGATCGATGGTGAGTTATTTAGCATTACCAAATTCGTTTTGGGGATATGCTCTAGAAACGACGGCGTACATTCTGAACTTGGTACCTTCTAAGTCAGTACCCTCTACTCCCACAGAATTATAGAATGGGTGTAAGCCTAGTTTGAAACACATTCGGATTTGGGGTAATCCAACACATGTGCTGAAGGGAGACGCTGATAAGTTGGAATCACGTACAGAAGTTCGCTTGTTCATGGGATATCCTAGATGAACGAAAGGTGGTTTGTTTTATAATCCCAAAGATCAGAAAATCATTGTTAGCACCAATGCCTGATTTTTAGAAGAGGACTATGTAATGAACCACAAGCCCATGAGTAAAATTGTTCTTGAGGAAATAAGAGAGGACACTTCTACTTTAGTATCAACGGTACAAGATGAGATACCACAAGTAACTGCAACACGTGTCACAAATGATGCACAATTACAAGTAGTGTCTCATCGTACTGGGAGGGTTGTTAGGAAACCTGATAGATTCATGTTTTTGGGAGAGTCTTTGTACTTGATCCCTGGTGAACATGAAGCTAATCCCTGGATATATGATGAAGCACTCTAAGATAAAGTTGCAGCATCTTGTATGTAAGCTCAATCGGTCCATTTATGGACTGAAGCAAGTTTTGAGATCTTGGAACATCTGGTTTGATGAAGCGATTCAGTCTTATGGATTCATTCAGTGTCCGAATGAGTCTTGTGTATACAAGAAAAGTGACGGAAACGTGGTGGTGTTTCTTGTACTATACGTAGATGGCATTTTGCTCATTGGCAACAATGTCAAAGTGTTGTCAGATGTAAGGGTATAGATGTCCAAGCAGTTTGATATGAAGGGCTTGGGAGAATGTGGACATATTCTTGGGATCAAAGTCATAAGGGATCGCAAGAAAAGGATGTTGTGCTTATCCCAAGCTTCATACATCGATACTATCCTAGCTCGTTTTAGCATGCAAAACTACAAGAAAGGTTTTCTACCTTTTCGGCATGGAGTACCTTTATCTAAAGAGATGTGTCCTAAAACATCAAAGGAGATAGAGGAGATGAAGGTAGTTCCTTATGCTTCGGCTGTAGGAAGCCTAATGTATGTGATGCTAGGTATGAGACCGGATATCTGTTTTGCCATGGGCATGGTTAGCAGATATCAAAGTATCCCAAGACTGGGACATTGGACTGTCGTAAAGCATATATTAAAGTACCTGAAAAGGACTAGAGATTATATGCTAGTTTACTAGGCAGATGATTTGTTCCCTGTGGGTTATATGAATTCAGACTTCCAATCAGATAGGAACAACAGTAAATCAATCTTGGGGTATGTGTTTACTTTAGGAGGTGGAGCCATAGCATGGAGGAGTGTCAAGCAGAAATGTGTTTTAGACTCCACCATGGAAGCTGAGTATATGGCAGCCTCTGAGGCAGCCAAAGAAACTATATGGCTCAGAAACTTCTTGATGAACTTAGATGTGATTCATGGTTTGCCCAAAGTTATCACAATTTATTGTGACAACAGTGGTGTAGTAGCACACTCGAAGGAACCACAAGTCCATAAGGCAAGTAAATATATTGAGCATAAGTACCACCTGATACGAGACATCATAAAATGAGGAGAGGTTGTTGTCGCCAAGATTACATCAACAGATAACCTGGCAGATCCTTTCACTAAGGCCTTTCCGGTGAGAGCTTTTGATAGGCATGTTGAGAGGATGGGAATCAGATGTATGGCAGCATTTATTGCAACATAGTCTTTTAGTATAAGTGGGAGATTGTTAGGATGTATATTATAAGCCTAGTTTTCGTATGAACATCTTTTTTGAAATATTTTGAAATGAGAATCATTTTGGTCAAATGTTTACATTTTATATTTATATATATGTCATTGCAGTTGTCCATTTAATTTATATTGTAGATAACATGGTATGTGGTGTCACACAGAAGATCATGTTATCGGTTCCTTATAAATTATAAATAGTAGCTCACAACCAAGATAGATTTGGACAAACCATTGGAATGGTTGTAGTGTAATTTGGTATTAGTCTGTCTTGATTATAAAATTACACTAGTACACTATGTGTGTATTGAATAGGACCATTTGAGGTTGTTCGATTTATACTGACTACATAAAAGAACAGACGTGCATCCTCTTAATCCCTATATAATAACAAGCACGTATACTTAGTATTTATTTCTTTAACTTATCAATGGGTGAGATTTATTCGTTAAATCAATAGGCCTAATGAGTTGGGAGATAGTATTATTTATATGGTGTGTTGTTGATTATAGAAGGAATTTGTGTCATAATTATTTAGGTTGATGATGCCACCTTAAGGAGCTCATAAGGATTATTCTGTAAACCCTGCAGGTGGACTTAGTCCGGCATGATAATAAAGTTAAGTGGTACTACTCTTGGAATAAGATATTAATTAATTGAGTTATCAATAACTCATTTAATTAATGAACATACGATATCTTAAACACAAGGAGATTAACGCACTCATGATAAGTAAGTGCCCATATTGTAATATGAGATTGGTGCGGTAGTTCAATAATAACATTTTAGTGATATGGGTTATTATTGATGGACTTGGGTTGGGTGTTCAGGCCGAACACAGGAATCCCAAGCCCATCAGGAGGCCTAAACCAATTCCTCCTCTATGTCCCCATTGTAGCCTCTATATAAAGCCTTGCATCCACCCATCCTTAACTTGGTTTGATTTAACTTTGTTTGGTTTAACTTAACTTGGTTTGGTTTAACTTACTTGGTTTGATTTAACTTGATTTAGTTTAACTTGGTTATAGAAAGGGAGATTTTTTCTTAATAGAATTTTGTTATTTTTTCTTTCTTTGTAACCGACGACAAACCTATAAAAAGAAGTAGGTGGTGGCTCATAAAACCTAATTTTCTCTCTTCTCCTCCTTGTGGTCGGCACCCCTCCCTTTCCTCCTCACCTAGGGTCGGCGCCCCTCCCCTCCTCTTTGCTTAGGGTCGGCACCCGTCCCCTTCTCCCTTGCTAAGAGCCGGCAGCCCCTCTCCTTGCTAGGGTCGGCGGTCCCCTCCTTGCTAAGGCCGGCGTCCCCCTCTTCTACTCCTTGGTGGGTGGCGGCTTGGAGAAGAGGAAGAAGAAGAGAAGGTGCCCCATCCTAAGAGCTCCTTTTGTAGCCGGCGATTTGGAAACCAAGAAGAGAATGAGGATGGTTTTGTCTTGGTAGATCGTCGTCTACACGACGTCCAAGAAGAGGAGAGGAATATGGTAGAAGATCAAGAGGTCTTTAGCTACAAAGGAAAGGTACAACTAGTTCTTTAATTCCGCTGCGTAATTAGTTTAAGTTTTCTTTGTATCGATTTTGAATACCAACACAAGAGGCCAGCGATCTTATACTTCGATCAAGATGTGCTTTGATCTATCAAGAATTTGCTTGATTGATCAAACACATGTCTGATCCAACATGCGGGTTGCTAGGAAAAGTTCTGTACTTGTACAATTTTTGTATAGGGAAATTTAAATAGAACAGAATTCCAGCGCCTTCATGTTTTTCCTGTGGGTGTGCAAGTTTTCAAGAGGTCAATAATTGGAAGCTCACACTGAACCATCTTCGACCACCGAAAAGGATTCTTAAGGAGACGAAGATGAAGAGAGCGGAGATACATTATATTGTTCTTATAATAACAACTCTCTTCATAATAAATTGGGCTATTGGAAGAAAAGTTCGGAAGTTTCTCACTCCGGCCAGATCACGATTTAAGCGAGCCGACTAAGGGGTCGAGCTAATAACCTTAAACAAGTGCTTCTTGGGAGGCAACCCAAGTTCAATCTTGTTTTCATTTTAGTTTTAGTTTCTTTCAAGTTCCTTTTTAGTTTCTTTATTCATAATAAATCTTGCCCTCTACTTAATTTTCCTAGTCTATCTTATTTTTGTAGGATTTAATGTTGTGGAGGAGTGAAATTCACATATAGAGAAGTATCTTCAAAATATAAATGTCAACCATTTGGAGCTCATCACTTGGTAACTTCTCTAAACGTCATAAATCTCCTCCACATTCCATTTCTAGTTTTCATTAGGACAATGAAAAGTTTAAGTTTGGGGGGATGTTTGGGTGTAGGTTAGTGCTTGTCATATTTCTTAGTTTTTGCACATTTCTTTTTGAAATTTTTTCTAATTGCATCAGTCATCACATCATGATTGTTTGTTCCTTAAGGCAAAATACTAACATGTTTCATCTAGATATTTATGTTGTGTGATTTGGTATGCTAGTATGTTTATTGATCTATGTTTTTCTATCCATAGTAGTATGAAGTGAGCATTGTTATACTAGAAGAATTTGAATGTTGGCCTAGTTTTAGGATATCTTTACATTATACTTGACTTTGATGGTAGATATTTTTGAAAATACTCATGATTCATAGAACTGGACTAGTACTCTTGCTTTTATGGTGACCTCTCAACTATATTTTGGTTATTGGATAAACTCCAATCATGCAAGCTCATTTGGAAAAATCAATCCCTTAAAAAAATGAATGAAGGTTTGTTTAAGTTTGATACTTTGCAAACATTTAAAGAAAGAAAAAAAATAAGGGATAAAAAAATAGTCATCATGAGTAGAAACTAGTAATTCACCCCTTTGAAACCGAGTTAGGTTACTAGGGAAATGATGTTATGTTTCTCTTGATATTGAGTATTCCTTTGAGACCTTGTGTAGACGATGGATAGCATTTTTGTGGGGAATGAACCTTGCATGTGGCAGGTAAGTGTCTATCGCCGGAAGTATGAGGAACACAGTAAAATGAAAAATTAACTAGGCTTAGAGATTGATACTTGAGAAAGTTAAATCACTTATCACACTGAGCACGGAAAACTTCTATTAGGTCATACTCAAATAATTTTTGTATCATGCTCATTAATAAAACTATATGATAGATTTATATTGATTCATTAGAGATTATTACATGTCATCTACGCACATAAATCTAGATTATGGGTTTTGCTTGAGGACAAGCAAAGGTTTAAGTCAGGGGGTGTGATGTGCATAGATTATATACACTTTTAATTATGTTTTGACACACATCTACTTATATTTCATTAGTATAATCTATATTTATTGCACCATATTTCATAATAATGTCATACTTCCATTATATTATGTTCGGAGATTTGCTCTTTGCTTGTTTTGATTGATAGGATGCGATTTGGAGCAAAAACGGAGCTTAAATGAAGTCTAGAGCTTCCAGAGTGTCTAGGTCGTGTGGAACTCCCACGGGCATACAAAAACTAAGTATTTCCATGTTTTGGCCGTGTGAAAACCACATGGCCATGTGGAAGCCGTGTGGGGGTCGTGTGGAGGCTGTGTGGAATCCACACGGCCGTGTGAAGGCCATGTGGAATTTTCATCACTACAGACTAAAACTAAAATGGTCATAACATTGTGCTCGGTTGTAGTTATGGGTTGTTTTTTATATAAAAATGTAGATAACTTCAAGATCTACAACTTTGATGAAGACTTCAACTAGAGAAAATCCTATCTTGATGGTATAAAAGATGTTGTAATGAGATATAGCCATGCAAAGCCATGCCAAGGGCCATGCAAGGGGTGTGTGAGATCCACACGGTCGTGCAACACTTCCAGAGAGTAAGCAATGGTTGGCTGTGTAAGCCACATGGCCGTGCAACATTTCTAGAGATCAAAAAGGGCTAGGTAGTGTGAGTCACATGGCCGTGTAGCCCATCTAAAACTAAAGCAGGATATGGTCGTATGAGCCACACGGTTGTGTCACCCTGGCCAAAAGCAAGAAGAAGGAGGTTGTGTGGAGGCCACACGGCCATGTCACAGGCCGTGTGGTGCCTGTGCCTTACACTATTAAAGGGGTTTTTCTCCCCTTTTCACTGATCTTTGACTTGGGGCTCTTCCCCATTACTTGGGGAAGGGTTCTCCCCATTGGGGAGGCCCTAGATCTTCCATCCTCACCAATCCATCCTCCTCCGGAGCAAGAGAGCGCCTCCGAGGATGCCACACATCAAGGATAAGCTTTCTCTTCTCTATATCTTCATGTATTGAGTTGTAGTTTGCTTTACTTATCGTCTTTAGTTGTAAATTCCCTTGCAATGGAGTAGATCTCTAGATCTAGGATGTAGGAAGTAGTTGTAATGCGATATGATGTATGAACTATGTATTTAGACAATTTCCTATGTTATGAAGTGTTTATATAATATTCTATTATGTATTGTGTCTTGTATGTGTTTGACGAAATATGTTTGAGGATAATTCATGTAGATATAAGGGATTTATCTTTATGTTAAAGTTTCTATTAGATTGGATAACCGGGGGATCCTTGTGACAGAAAGATACACATTTAACCGGACATATTATGTCCTTCGTGACAGAGGACATCGATACTTACCCAATTTCTAGAGTCAAAAGATCTTAACATAGGGACTGATCCTTGTTAGGAAGATTAATTAAAGTTTAGAGGGTTCTTCCAAATTAATGTTAGGAAGTGATCTGTGTAATCTAGGAACGTGGACCGAGGGCCCTGGTGATAGAAGGATAGCCCTATAATCGGACTTCCTAAATTACCTCTTCTACTTAATGCATTAATCTACCGTTAGGAAGTGACTTGTATAATCTAGGAACATGGACCGAGGGCCCTTGTCACAGAAGGATAGCCCTATAATCGGACTTCCTAAATTACCCCTTCTACTTAATGGCGTTAGAACTTGGGTAGACTCTTCGGTGCAATTTTCGCGGGGTTGTATCGAACTCTAGTTAGAAATCCTACATGAGTGTAAGCATGGAGTTAGGGAGATGAAAAAAATAATGCATAGGAACATTAACTAGCATCACAACGAAACCTAAATCCTAGTATCAATTCTCCTTCATTTACTTACGCTTTTTACTCTCTCTCCTCTCTTTTCTTTCTCTCTAGCATTTGTGAACCATTTTAGATTGTCTACATAATTTGTTGTGTAATGTTAACTAGTACTTAATCAATAATCCCTATGGGATCAATAATCTTTTGTATTACTGATGACGTAACCGTGTACTTGTGGTTCGTAATACAAATATATAAGGAATTTGATCCATGTGGTCCCTTTCTTCCTTAGAAGAAGGGCATTGAGTCTTCAAAAGACGCATACCATGTGACATCGGCAGGAATCCCTTCTTGGAATTCTCCATGGCAAAATATTTAAGCACCTTGTCAATGTATGTACTCTGACTTAGGCTAAACAATCTTTTCGATCCATCTCTATAGATCTTAAGGTCTAAAATATAGGTTGTCTCACCTATGTCTTTCATTGAAAATAATTTTCAAGCCAAGTCTTCACTGACTGAATAGTAGGGATATCATTTCTAATGAGAAGTATGTCATCTAAATACAATATGAGAAAGATAACTGTGCTCCCATTAACCTTCTTATAGACACAAGGTTTATCTTCATTCTTGATGAAACCAAACGTTTTGATTGTATTATCGAATTGAAGATTCTAGCTTCTAAAAGCTTGTTTTAATCCATAAATGGATCTTTGCAACTTATAAACATTTCCAATATACTTTGGATCTACAAAATCCTTAGTTTGTGTCATGTACACATCCTCGAGTATATTTTCGTTAAGAAACACAGTTTTGAGATCCATTTGCCAGATCTCATAATCATAATAAGCTGTAATAGCAAGCAAAATCCGAATGCAATTAAGCATCGCAACTGGTGAAAAGGTTTCATCATAGTTTATACCATGAATTTGCTTGAATTCTTTAGCCACCAAACTATCTTTATAGGTATGAACATAAGGTTGTGCGAAATAAATACAACAGACATATATAAGTAGCTTCCATAAGGAATTCCCGAACTGAATTAAAAGCTAGGCGAGAATATAAGGCTGACCAAAATAAATAGGTCGGGCATCCACAAGCTGTTTCCATAAGGAATTCTCAGACTCAATTATAAGTTGGGCAAGAATATAAGACTGAACCAAATAAATAGGCTAGACATCAATAAATAATTTTCATAAGGAATTCCTGAATTAAATTATAAGTTCGGTGAGAACATAAGGCCGAGCGAAATAAACAGGCGAGACATCTATAAGCAATTTCCACAAGGAATTCTCGGACTGAATTATAAGTTAGGCGAGAACATAAAGCCAAGCAAAATAAACATGTCGGACATCTATAAGATATTTTCACAAGAAATTCCCAGACTGAATTATAAGTTGGGTGAGAACATAAGGTCGAGTGAAATAAACAGGCCAGACATCTATAAACAATTTCCATAAGGAATTCCTGGACTGAATTATAAGCTAGGCAAGAATATACGACTGAGCAAAATAAACAGGCCAGATATATATAAGCCCTTGATATTAGAGTCCGTCTATAATAAATACTGTTGGTCTCTTTGGAGGTCGGCAAGAGGGGAGGGGTGAGTTGCCCTGCACAATAAAAAAACAACCCTTCTCGAACTTTTAAAAAAACACTTGCATAAATTATAAAAGCAATAAATTAAAAAGAAGAGGCAAAGGAATTTACTTGATTACAACCAAGGAGGTTGTTAATCCAAGGAATGAAGCACACACGAAAGATCTCCTTCAGACGGAGAAGCCTTTTACAATAATAACGTATAGAAAAATAGAAGCTAAATTAAATAAGAGGAGCTCACAAGTGTTGAATATGCAATTGCTTGTTGTTATCTAGCTTCTTGGACCAAGATTATATTTATAGCCTTGGTCGGGGTGCCTGGAAGGGTTTCAGGCGCCTGGGAGGGGATAAAACTTTATCCCTTCTCACATAGATCGCGTTTGACCGTGATCTGGATAATATCCAGGTCTGGGCGCCCGAAAGGGTTTCAAGTGCCCCGGACTGGTCTGAGTGCCCGGAATGGTTCCAAGCGCCCGACCCAAGAAAGTCAACAGAGTTGACTTTTTTGGTCCAAACCCTCCGCTTCGATTTAGCTCGCCTCGGTCCGAGTCTTCCGCTCTGGCTCTGCTAGCTTGGGTGATGTCGACCATCTGGAATAGGGCTCACCAGAACCCAAGTTCCGGCCTTCTCCTCGAGCAGCCTTCCTCCCCGGTTTCTCGTCCCTCGAACGTCGCGTACATTCTTCTAGTCCACCGGTGTACTCTTCCGTAACACCTCGTCCCTCGGACGTACCAAGCCCGTCGGCTCTCTCCCCGTGCCGTCCTTCTCGCTAGCCACGTCTTCCATTCGACTTCCTATGTTCCTAAGCTCCTTCACACATAGACACAAAGGTTAAACCAAATAGGACCTAACTTAACTTGTTTGATCACATCAAAATAATCTTGGAGTTCCAACAATCTTCCCCTTTTGATGTGAGCAACCCAAGTTAAGATATGGTAAACAAATGCAAAAAAAATGCAATGTAAAGACAATTAATTTTGAAAATAAGTGCAAACAGATTTTTCAATAAAAAATTAGATTATACCTCCCCCTAGACTTAATATATCCTTCTTCCCCTTTGATCACATAAAAAATGGGATTCCTTAATAAGTCTAAGGTTTTTTAAAAAAAAATTGCAATGAATTTTTAAGTGTTTAAAAAAAATCTAAGTGAGAAAATTTTAGGCAAAAAAAATTCTAAGTAACACAATTTCTAAGTAAGAATAAATTTTAATTTTCTAGGTTAAAACTAAAATTTTTATGCAATGGAATAAATAACTTAAAAAATATTTTAACAAAAATAATTTAAATATTGAATTTTTCTAAGTGAAATTTTTAGAAGAAATTTTAATAAGTGTTAAGCCATTGACAAATATTAAAAGCAATTAACTATTTTATACTTATCAGTTTGTCAATTAAATATTTAATTCAAAAATTAACTTCTAGGCTGTGGCGAGGCACTAGGCCTTCTTGGTTATTGGATCATTAACCACTTCTAGACAAAGTCTTTTAATGAATTCAAATATTCAATTTTCTACCAAAAAGCCCTAAGTCTAATTTCATTTTCAATTTAAACAAGTTTTTAGAACCCAATATAGGTTCCTTCCTACATGATTAATCAGGTATTTTCTAGGTATATAAGCCTTTGATATTTTTCTGATCTGACTTTTGTGAAACCTATTGTACCAGTTTAATCCTCTATAGTTTCTAAAAGCAAAATTTTTTGAATAATCAGAATTTTTTTAGTTTTTTATTTTTTCTTTTAATTTATCATTTTCAAGTCTTACTTTACTAAAATCTTCTATCAGACATGATTTTGCTAAAATTCTCTTTATTTCTAAATTTTTATTTTTTAATTTATTATTTTTACTTTTTAATTTATACATAGATTTTGTCATAGACTTAATACCATAATAAAGTTCATCAGGAGGTAAGAGGCATACCTCACTTATCATATCAAACTTGAAGCCTGACTCTCCCCCTACTTCGCTGCATTCATCTGAAGTCGCTCCCCCTTTATCGATGTTGGCTTCTGATGTGCTTTGCTCTTCATGGTTCTCCATTAGTGCTAGACCGACATATTCTTGTATTTTGGACTCAGATGATGAACTGTCGTCCCAAGTAGCTTTTAGATTCTTGTGCTTCTTGGGTATCTTGACTTTATCCTTCTTGAGTTCTGGGTAATCCTCTTTTAAGTGTCTTTCCTTTTGACACTGGTAGCAACGAACCCTTCTTCTATTTCTTGGATTTTTCTTATTCTGCATTTCTTTAAATTTATTAGATCTAAAGAATTTTTGAAATTCCTTATCATATAAGCTTCTTGATCTTCTTCTGAGTCTGACTCGGATTCATCCTTCTTAGTTGCAGTTAGCGCCATAATCTAACTTGAGTCTTTTGGTGTCCCTGCATATCTGGTTTCATGTAATTCAAGAGTAGAAAAAAGTTCCTCTAGGGTACTTACCTCCAGATCCTTTGAGATGTAGTAGGCGTCGATTATTGAGGTCCAATCCGGAGTCCTGGAAAAGGCATTGAGTGCGTAGCGTATCATGTCCCGATTGGTTATCATTTCTCCGAGGTTTTCGAGTCCAGTGATTAGTTCTTTTACCTTTGCGTGTAGATCGGCTACCTTCTCACCTTTTTCCAGACGGATATTTGTCAGTTTATTCCAAAGTATATCTCTTCTTGCAAGTTTGGCTTCGGACGTGCCTTCATGGAGTTCCAGGAATTTTTTCCAGAGTTCTTTGGCCGACGAGTAGCTTCCGATACGGTTGACTTCTTGAGGCGGCTGTACGCTCAACAAGTGATATTCCGCCCGGTTGTTTGCTACGAAATCATTTTGTTCTTTCTTCATCCAAAGACTTTCTTCTTTTTCCTCTCCATTATAATTCGTAGGAGCTACAAAACCATATTTTATTATTAAATGAATTTCAAAGTCTGTTTTCAGAAATACCTCCATACGACGTTTCCAGTGTGCGAAGTCTCCCTCGAATTTTGGTGGAACAATGCTTTGTCCAGCCATTGGTTGCTTTGCTTCGGTCGGCGGTTAGTCCTTCTGAAATGTCCTTGCTCTGATACCACTTGTTGGTCCCTTTGGAGTCTGGCAAGAGGGGAGGGGTGAATTGCCCTGCACAATAAAAAAACAACTCTTCTCAAACTTTTGAAGAAATACTTGCATAAATTATAAAAGCAATAAATTAAAAAGAAGAGGCAAAGGAGTTTACTTGGTTACAACCAAGGAGGTTGTTAACCTAAGGAATGAAACGCACACTAAAGATCTCCTTCAGGTGAAAAAGCCTCTTACAACAATGATGTATAGAAAAATATAAGCTAAACTAAATAAGAGGAGCTCACAAGTGTTGAATATGCAATTGCTTGTTGTTATCTAGCTTCTTGGACCAAGGCTATATTTATAGTCTTGATCAGGGTGCCTGGAAGGGGATAAAACTTTATCTCTTCTCGCACAGATCATGTTTGACTACAATCTGGATAATATCTAGGTTCAAGCACCCGAAAGGGTTCTGAGTGCCCCGGACTAGTCCGAGCGCCCGAACCAAGAAAGTCAACATAGTTGACTTTTTCAGTCCGGGCTCTCCACTCTGGTTCAGCTCGCCTTGGTCCAGGTCTTCCACTCCGGCTCCGCTAGCTTGGGTGATCTCGGCCATTCGGAATAGGACTCACCCAAACCCAAGTTCCGGCCTTGTCCTCGAGCAGCCTTCCTCCCCGGTTTCTCGTCCCTTGAACGTCACATGAGTTCTTCTCGTCCACCAGTGTACTCTTCCGCGGCACCTCGTCCCTCAGACGTATCGAGCCTGTCAGCTCTCTCTCCCCGTGCCGTCCTTCTCGCTAGTCGCGTCTTCCGCTCGACTTCCTATGCTTCTAAGTTCCTGCATACTTAGACACAAGGGTTAAACCAAACAGGACCTAACTTAACTTGTTTGATCACATCAAAATAATCTTGGGATTCCAACAAATACTTGTTTATAACTTGAGTTTAAAGTCGTCGTTCGACTGTATAGAGTTTAAAGTTACAATTCGACTATGAAGTGTTTAAAGTTACAATTCGACTATATAGAGTTTAAAGGCGTGTTTAACTATATAGAGTTTAAAGACATAGTTTAATCGTTGACTGTGTACAGTTTAAAGTTGAGTTCGACTATATAGATTTTAAAGTCACAGTTTGATTGTCAATTAGGTAGAGTTTAAAGTCGAGCTCGAGTGTATAGAGTTTAAAGTCATAGTTTGATTGTTGACTGTGCAGAGTTTAACATCGAGTTCAACTGTATATAGTTTAAAGTCATAATTTAACTATCGACTATATAGAGTTTAAAGTCGAGTTCGACTGTATAAAGTTTAAAGTCACAATTTAACTGTCGACTGGGTAGAGTTTAAAGTCGAGTTCAATTGTATAAAGTTTAAAGTTATAGTTCGACTGTCAACTATGTGGGGTTTAAAGTCGATTCAACTGAGATGCATCCACTTGTACTTTTTATTGAATGTATAAAAGTCGAACAAAATATAGGAGTAAGTTACAGGCGTACTTGTTAAGCTCTATAAAGTCATAAATGATAGCACTCTAAGATTTATCCAATCTTCGACCCTCGACCTCTTCAAGATAATAAGAACCAGAGGTGAGATTTTATACCACCTTGAATGGTCCTCCCTATTATAGCTCTAGTTTATTAATATCCCCGACTGGCTTGATGCGCTTCCAGACCAGATCACCCACCTAAAAAAAAATCTAAGAATAATCTATCTATTATAATTCTGCTTCATCCTTTGATAGTATGACATGAGCCGAATTACAGCCTTGTCCCGAACTTCTTTTATCAGTTCAAGCTTCATAAGACGCCGGTCGACATTATCTTCATCATATAAACACCCACGATTGGATTCTATCCCTATCTTGACCGGGACCACTGCTTCATCACTATAAACCAAGTAAAAATGAGTTATACCTATCGATTCTCGAGGAGTTGTGCGATATAACCATAATACACTAGGTAGTTCATCCACCCAACTGCTCCCAACGTGATTTAATTTAGTCTTAAGCCCTCTGATAATTTCTCTATTTGTTACTTCAGCTTTCTATTGCTTTGCGAATAAGCTATAGAAGTGAAGGCATGTGTAATACCATACTCCAAACACCATTCTCTGGTCCTTCTGCCTTGGAATTACCATCCATTATCAGAACCCAACTTATGCGGAATACTGAATCTACAGATAATATTTTACCATAAGAATTTAATGACCATGTGCTTAGTTATTTTAGCTATGGGCTCAGTCTTCACTTATTTTGAGAAATAATCTACTGCTACTAGTAATAACCTTCTCTGAGAAGATGCCAAGGAAAAAGGTCCTACTATATCCATCTCCCACTAATCAAATGGGTAAGAAACCATGGAGGTTTTTAATAATTCTGTGGGGTGATACGAGATGCTCTGGTGCTTTTGATAAGATAAGAAGGTCCTTACTAATTGAGATGCATCAGCTTGTAAAGTAGGCCAAAAATATCTAGCCAATAATATTTTTTGGGCAAGAGAATGACCTCCTACATGACTTCCAAATGAACTCTGATGCACTTCTTGCAGAAGGTATTGCACATCGTTCAGCCTGATGCATTTGTGTAAAGGATAGGAAAAGACTCTTATAAAGATGATCTCCAATCATAGTAAATTGACTAGCCCTTTTCTTGAGTACCCGTGCTTACTCCTCGTCAGTATATAGAGTACCCTATTTTAAGAATAAGATGATTGGTGTTCTGCAGTCACTCTGCAACTCCAGGTTGACCTACCACTCAATGTAGGCCACTAATAATATTTTCTTCACAGGCTTATCCAAATTTCAGGGAATTATGGCAGAAGCTAATTTGGCTAACTTATCTACTATTTGATTATCTAATCAAGAAATCTTTTGTATGGTCACTTCTTAGAATTCATCTTTTAATTTATCAAAAGCTTCTGCATATAACTTAAGCTTCTCATTATTAATCTTAAAGTTGTCAAACAATTGTTGAGCCTCTAGTTGAGAATCTGAGTAGATTAAAATTCGGGTGGTTCCAACATATCCCACGACCTATAATCCTACTATCAATGTCTCATATTCTACTTCATTATTGATTGCTTGGTAATTTAATCGAATAGATAATTACATTTGATCTTCCCTGGGCGATATAACAAGAATTCTATCCCACTAGCATGCTGAGTAGAGGATTCATCTACATATATCTTCCAAATTTCCTCCGTTTCAGGGCCTTGTACTTCTATTATGAAGTCAACTAAGGTCTGAACTTTGATGGCTACACAAGGTTGGTATTATATATCATACTCACTAAGTTTAGTTATCCATTTAATCAATCTTCCAGATGCCTCAAGGTTAACAAGCACTCAGCCTAAAGTGCTGTCAGTTAATATGATGATTAAATGTGATAAAAATAAGGGCACAACCTTTGTGTAGCCAAGACCAATCCATAAGCCAATTTCTTGAGTGTTGTGTAGCGGTACTTTGGTCCTTTTAATAAATGGCTCAAAACGTATATAGGTTGTTGCTCTTTTTCCTCCTGCCTCACCAATACTGAACCAATAGTATGTTCATTAGCTGACAAGTAAACCTACAAAATTTTACCCACGATTGGCTTAGCTAGGATGGGCAGACTTGATAAATAATTCTTCAACTCCTCGAATGCCTTATCGCAGTGAGCATTCCATTAGAATTTGGTTGCTCGACGAAGTATCTTGAAGAAAGCTAGACTTTAATTAGCCGATCAGGAGATGAAGCAAGGTAGCACAGTAATTCAACCAGTCAATCTTTGAGCCTCCTTCGGGTTGCGTGGGGGAGTCATGTTCTGTAGAGCTTGTACTTTACTAGGGTTGGCTTTAATCCCTCGCTCTATGACTATGTAACCCAGAAATTTTCTACTTCTAGCTCCGAATAAGCATTTGCAAGGGTTGAGCTTAAGCCCGTACTGCCTCAAAGTTCTGTAAGTTTCTTTTATGTCTTCAATCAAATTTGTAGCCCGAAAAGATTTGATGAGGATATCATCCACGTAGACTTCCATTTTCTGCCCAATTTTTTTTTTAAAGTTTATAAGTCTTTGATAGGTAGCTCTTGCATTATTTAGTCAGAATGACATAATATTATAACAATAAGTGCCCTTAGCAGTTATGAAGCTGACATTTTCTTGGTCCTCCTTGGCGAACGGAACTTGGTGATATCCTTGATAGGTGCCCAGCATACAGATAAATTTGTAGCTAGAGGTAGAATCAAAACTTTGATCGATACGGGGTAGCGAATAATAATCCTCTGGGCAAGCCTTGTTAAGATATCTAAAATCAATATAAACTCGCCACTTATTTCTAACATTGGAAACTAAGACAACATTAGCTAGCCAACTCGGGAACTATACTTCCCTGATGTAGCCCGCCTCTAATAGCTTGTCCACCTCTTCTATAATGATTTCATTTTGGTCGGACCCAAAATCTTGCTTTCTTTGTTTGACCGGATGGGCATCAGGATAGACATGGAGTACATGCCCCATGACTGTTAGAGACACGGTCGTTACTTCTTTAGGCATCCAGGCAAATATGTCACTATTGCATGTCAAACACTCCACCAGCTCGACCTTAAGCTAAGAGCTAGGTCGGGCACTATCTAAGTGGTGGCCTCCTCCTGAATTTGTACCTCTTCCTTTTCTTCATACACCAAGATGGGCGGCTTTTCTTGAATAGTGTTAACGTCCATCCTTTGCATTTTTCGAGCAACATTGGCTTTTGTCTTCACTATTTCCACGTAGCACTTACATGCTAGTTGATCACCTTTGACCTCCCCCACTTGGTCATCCATAGGGAATTTTATATTCTAATAGAAGGTTGAAATAATTACCCGAAATTCATTTAGAGCAGGTCGACCCAAAATAATATTGTAGGCAGAAGGTGCGTCCACCACTATGGAAACTGATTGACACATTCTCATTAGGGGCTCCTCCCCTAAGAATATGGACAACTTTATTTGGCTGAGTGGTTGGACCTCATTACTCGTAAATCTGTACAAAGGAGTTGCCATGGGTTGAAGCTCACTTGGGTTGTTTTGTAGTTGGTCAAATGCTTATTTGAAGATAATGTTAACAAAGTTGCCTGTATTAATAAAAGTAAGAGAGATATTGTAATTGGATATAACATTCTTAATTATTAATACATCATCATGGGGTATTTCTACTCCCTCTAGATCTCTGGGCCCAAAACTGATTTTGGGGCCAACTGCCCGCTCTGCACTACATCCAACTTCATGAATGACCAAACGTCGAGTGTGTAACTTCCTTGCTCTGTTGGAGTCACATCAATTGGCTCTCCAACTATTATGTTGATATTACCTTGAGCGACATTACTGTAGTTTTTTCTTGTCAAGCAGAAGGTTGTTCTTGTTGCACTCGGGCGGGCACTTGGGTTTGCTCAGCCTGGACCTGTAGGGTTCTCTGCTGCAACTCGATCGCCCAGTACTCAATCTTGAGCAGACTATTTTGTCGTGTATACGATCGTCAGTTTAGGGCTGGTGAATGCTGATGATATCTGGGGTTGTCATTTTACTGATTCGACAAAGTGTAACAATCCTCCGTATTGTGAGTGGTTGTCCGATGATATGTGCACCACTTTCATGGAGCTTCTCGAGGGACCTCCACATGTTGCATGGCTTGAGACCACGATTCTTGATGACTACATTGAGGACCTACCCGAGGTCCTTTGGGTGGAGGGGCAGGTAACGTCGGGCACTCAGTGGCTGGAGTAGGAGCGGGTGTGGTACCCTCCTTTCAGGTAGCTTGGGCCTCTTCAACATTGATAAATTTAGTTGCCCACTTGATCAGCAGATCAAAGTTGGCTAGAGGTTTTCTAACCAAATCTCAAAAGAAATTATTATCAGTGAGTCCCTGAGAAAAGACACTCACTGAAATCTTTATAGTGATTGTGAGAATATCCATAGTCACCTGATTAAACCTTTTGATATAGGCTCGGATAGTCTCTTTGGGCCCCTGTTTGAGTGAAAAAAAAAGGCTCCAAGGGGTTTTATAATATTGTTGATTGCTGGAGAAGTGGTAAAAAAATATCTTGTGAAAGTCCTTGAAATGGTGAATAGAGTTACCTAGCAAGCGTTTGAACCATCGTTGGGCTACTGCACCGAATGTGGTGAAGAACATCCATCATTTAACACTATCCGTATATTGTTAAAGGAGAGAAGCATTCTCAAACTTGAGGAGATGATCTTTTGGGTCGGTTGCCCCTGAATACTCTCATATGTTCAAATTCTAGTAATGTTTTAGCAATGGATCGTCCAATACCTGTTGAGAGAATGAGGTGATGATCCGCTCAGGGAAGTTATCGCTGGCTATAGCTTTTCCTTTACACTTATCTCATGCAGGTGCTTCTCCGAAAAATTCTTGGGGTGCTCTTCCTTGGCCCAATTGTTCCAGTGGTGTACGAAAAGTGCTCGAGGGCATCGAGTTGGAGAGAGAGGTGCAGGAAGTAGGTGAGCAGGGACTTCCTCTTAAACTCCTCTTTCCCTTTGATGGAATGATGTTGATATTGCTGAATTTGGTGGTGTTAGTGTACCACCAATGTTGGATTGTTGTTATTTTTGAAGTAATTTTTACACTCTAGCATTAATGAGTAACTCCAGATCTTCTTGGGTTAAGGTGATGGTGTTGAGTTTTCTAGCCTCCTCCATCTCGTAGCTTCAGATTCAGGCAAAGATTCTCATAGATGATATTAAATTTGATCCTATTTGAAGGTTGAGGAGATGACACACTGGCTCAGGTGGATGGTTTGTTGATAAATAGTTGATTCTCTGATCTAGGATGAAGCTTCTCAATGATCTTGCACACAATCAGCTGATCCAATGAAGCGTTAGTGACAAAAGACCAGGGAAGGGGTCTTTAGCAAGGCCCTCCAACACTCAAGGCAGTATAGTTTCCTTGCAAGTGGAAGAAGAAAAATAGTAGTGGATGCATGAATGAAGGTTTCAGATGCGAAAATTACCACCTTGCCAACGGAGAGGACCTCCTTTTTATACCACCTCCCACGATCTCTGTGACCATGGGATGGCTTTATGTGTCAAAGTTTGTTAGGTAGTTCCTTGAAGAGCTTTCGAGGAATCTTTTTTATACCCATAGATGTACCTCTTTTGTCATTTATAACTTAAACCTCTTCTGAAGTCGTTGGAGGGAGATATCGTTATAGATGAATTATCGATGAGAAACCAGATAGACTCCAGAGGAATTTCCAAAGGAATATTCACTGAAAATTATGCTAAGATATTAAAATATTGTCGATTATTTATCTATTGAATATATATCGACCGGTCTAGAAGGCTGGCTGTATTGCTTGTCATTGTATTCTATCATAATATCCCGGTCGGTCCATAAGGCTGGTCGTGTTGCTTGTCATTGTATTAATCTGCCCTATCATATGTTAAATACTACAGAGATCTATTCTAATATAGTTTCCATAGTGTGTCAAAGCTTCATTCAAGAAGTTACATGGTATATTATATATGTTAGAGCTTTATTTTAGAGACAAGATGACATTAAGTAACTAAAACTTGGTCATCTTGTGCCTAACCGAGCGGATATAGAGAATTTTCTAAGGATAAGTGTCTTTAAGCTTGCTCGGTCTTTACCCAGCCAGGTGTACGCAAAGAGTCTTGTGTTCGATCGGCCCTCATCCAATCGATCTTATACTAAGAGCTTTATAATGCTAAGTGTCTTTAAGCTCGCTCGGTCTTACCCGACCGGGCATACACAGATAGCTTTACGTTCGATCGACCTTTATTCAGCCAATCTTATATTAAAACTTATATGAAACTAAGTGTCTTTAAGCTCGCTCGATCTTTACCCAGCCGGGCATACATGGAGAGTCTTGTGTTCGATCGATCCTTGTCTCGCCGATCTTATACTAAGAGCTTTATAAGGCTAAGTGTCTTAAATCCCACCCAGTCCTTACCCTAGCGAGCATACACAAATAGCATTGTGTTCGATCGGCCTTTATCTGTTGATGTGGGAAGCATCCGACGATCGAACCTTAGTTTTGATAATGGAAAAAGAGATTCAAAGTTAAGTTTAATTGTTATCTAATGTGCTTGAATGAGCTTTTCAGGAAAGTCCTAACTGCGGTTAGGCAGGTGGAAAACCCTAGGGGGTGATAACCCTAGGTCATAGGGGGTGGTAACCCTATGTGGAAAGCCTTGGCAGGTCGAGGTCTTCGGGCAAAAGTCCTAGAGTTGAGGACTCTAGGTGAAAATCCTGGTGGCGCGGATCGGGTGGAAAGACTGGGCGGGTCGTGGAGCTGACGTCCAGCAGAAAGTCCTGAAGACTTGGGCGCTGAGCAAAAGTCCAGTCGATTTGGAGGATCGAATTAGCAACAGGTATACTCTCCTGAGTGGAGTAAGTGAGGACGCATTCCCCGGAAGAGGGAATAGTAGGCATCGGTTCGACCTAAGGTTTCCAGTCGGAAATTCAAAGTCAGAACCTGACAGTCTGGAGACTGTCAAATACTTCTTCTATTGGATTTGTATGTGTGCTAACTTTGTCTTGTAGGGTATGTAGGTGTTTGGTGGACTAACATATTCTACAGGGACTAAAGTGCACATCTGGCCTCGAATGAACAGTACCCGAGGCGCCCTCCATGGAGCTTAGAGGCGCCTCGGGTGCAAAGGTGGGTTGGATGCGCAGCGGGCTTGAAGGCGCCCTCGAGGACAGCTGAGGCGCCCTGGATGCTGGCTTGAAGGCGCCTTAGTGGTTGATGGAGGCGCCTCCAGGCAGGATAAGCAATAGGCAGCAGAGGCTTATCGCAGCGCAGGAAGAGGGATAGAACTTCACCTTTGAGGCGCCTCCATGAGGACTTGGAGGCGCCCTCAACAACCTATTTAAGGCCACTTCGACCAGCAGATCAATCAATCAAGCATCAAGTGATCTGTCTGCAACCAACTGCTAACGAGAAGTTTCGATAAAGCAACAACTTGACGCTGACAACCCGGAGCTCAGAATTTGCCATATTCTCTTGTTGTTGGTACATTTGATTATTGTTTTTAATTGTACTTTAAATTGTAACACTTTAACGATATTACAGTTGTTGCCCACCGAAAGCGATCAACGATCACGGACCTTGGAGTAGGAGTCGCCCTAGGCTCCGAACCAAGTAAATCTTGGTGTCCTTGTTTTGTGTGTGTGTTTGTTTTTCTTATTCCGTTGTGCATTTACTCGTATATTTTTCGATTACAAAACGCATGAAAGCCAAGAGCGTTATTCACCCCCCCCCCCCTCTAGCGCGGTCTCAATCCAACATTATCTAGCCGATCTTATATTTTTGTGAGGCTTAGTGTTGCTAAACCCGGTCAACCTTTGCCCGACATGGCTTTCCTTGAACCTGGCTGGCCATTAACTGACTGACCACCCCACTTTTTTGTTTTCAGAGTAAAACCATAAAATCCTTATATTCAACCAATTTCACAGCCAATTGTCCTTATCCGGACGTTCTGTTGTGGGGTCGCACAGGCTAGATATGAGAACTTTGAGGCTGGACGATCAACAAAATTAGGTTTGACTTTGACCGTCATATTACCTTGACTTTGACTACTACATCATCTTCTGGATCTGCTCGTTATGACCTATATCATCTGTGACGTCCAAAAGTTGCTCCGACGATGAATACACTATAGATTTGATTCTCCAAGTCATCAATATCATTTTGTTATTATTAAAGTTACTTAATCAAATTGTAATCATTCTTATAACTTTACTAATTGATTAGTGATTACCTAACAAAAGCACTCTCATATGCGGGCCTTGGAGTAGGAGTTATCACAGACTCTTAACCCTATAAATCTTGGCTTGTTAGCATTGTATATTTTCTTTCCATCTCTTTCTTTATTCTGTTGTCGCTTGTCTCTCTGAGTTTTAAATGAACGTGAAAGTCACGAGTTCTATTCACCCCCTCTAGTGCTTTCAATCCTACAGTCCACACTTATCAAGTAAACGCTCTTCACTCTTTGTTGATAAAATTATCTTTCCTCTTCTGCTAGTAGAATAGCTTTATTTCTTATGTGACTATACTCCGTAGGAGTTGGACCTTCATCTATAATACCTTTCTGTACCTCCTCTAGCTCTACTTTTACTCTCTTCGCTTTCTCTAAAATGTGACCAAACTGTTTCTTGTTTAACTCCCTCAAACATTTCTTCAATTGAAACAACTTTATCTTGTAGATAAATTGGGCATTACCCATTATTGGGGCTGCCCAAGAGTCCCCTACAACCTTCTTGAAGTCTTCATATAATGACCACATGTTGAGGAATTTAAAAGCTATATTTGGTGGTCGGTCTTTAGTTAAAGTGTGCACAATGGTACATGAGTGGTCCAAGAGACATCCGGGGGTTGTAAACTCCGTATAAATATCAAAATATGCCATCAACCAAAAGGAGTTTACTAGAGTTCTATCTAACTTAAAAGAGACATTACCATTAGACAATGTAAGGTGACATCCAATGGACTAAAGATCCACTAGACCATAAGCTTGTGTAAAAATATACAAGTCCCTCATTTCATGATTTGTAACTAGAGACCCCCCTTGCTTTTCATGAATAGATAGGAATGAGTTGAAATCTTCCATGATCATCTATGCATCAAAAATGGTGCCACCAAGATCTATGAGTGCCTCCCATAAATGTCTCATTCTGACAATACAGTGTAGCTCATAAACGAAGGTCACCAAGAAGCCTCTGCTAGAAATGTGACATCGAACATAACAATATATATACTGATCGGTGGTCATAATAATATCCATATCAACCTTTTGCAAATCCCAAAGAAGTAGTATGCGACCATGATTAGAGAAATCAAAATTATGTGCATGTCCCATACCTAAAAACCTTTTTTTTGTAATATTGGACTTAAAGAATCCTCATTGAGCTTTATTTCTATTAAGGTCATTGTTGGTGCAACCTTAGGTGAAGGTTGACCTGGTTGACCTGACTCGAGTTGACCTGACTCGAGTTGTATTTTGATGTTTGACGAGAATAGAAAAGTTGTATCCTGATGTTTGACAAGAATACAAACTTGGGAGATTGTGAGTGCAACCTTTGGTCAAGGTTGACCTGGTTGACCCGACTTGAGTTGACCTGATTCGGAAAAGTCCAAGTATGGAGACTTGGCACGGAAAAGTCCAAGCAGGGAGCTTGGCACGGGAAAAGTCCAAGTATGGAGACTTGGCACGGGAAAAGTCCAAGTATGGAGACTTGGCACGGGAAAAGTCCAAGTATGGAGACTTGGCACGGAAAAGTCCAAGTAGGGAGCTTGGCACGGAAAAAGTCCAAGTATGGAGGCTTGGCATGGGAGAAGTCCAAGTATGGAAGCTTGGCATGACGAAGTCGGAGAGGGCTCGGTAGCTCGTTCTCCGGACTAGGTCGGAGAGGGCTCGGGAGCTCGTTCTCTGGACCGGATGAAGTCGGAGAGGGCTCGGTAGCTCGTTCTCCGGACTAGGTCAGAGAGGGCTCGGTAGCTCGTTCTCTAGATCGAACGTGGAAGTCGGAGAGGGCTCGGTAGCTCGTTCTCCGGACTAGGTCAAAGAGGGCTCGGTAGCTTGTTCTCTAGACCGGGAAGGCTTTAGGGTTTAGGGCTGGGAAGCTCTAAGGCATTGGATCGGTCTGGTGACCGATCCAGTGATACTCTGATTGTCTGGATCAGTCTGGTGACCGATCAGTAACCAAACAGAATGTTTCTATGGGTTAACTGATCGGTCTGTAGACCGATCAGGAAGCGATGGACTTCAGAGAGCGATAGGAGGGGATCGGTCTGTGGACCGATCCACCTATAGTATGATCGGTCCACAGACCGATCAGACTTCAAAACCAACTCTTTGTGAGAGTTGGTTGATCGGTCTGGGGACCGATCAGCCTAGGGCTGATCGGTCCACAGATCGATCAGGAGTCTCCCAGACCGATCAGGTTGGAGCCTGATCGGTCCAGGCTTAGCCGTTGCGACACAACAGCTAGATTTCTGTGTTGCTCTTTGTTTTCTTCACAGGTGCAGCAGGTGAAGGATATATATCGAGGTCGAGGGCCTCTACAGTAACTGTTCTTGTTCTTCCTCCTTACTGTGATTTGAGCTTTACTGAGCTCCTCTTTGCTGAAGCTTCGTGTGAGCTTCCCTCGACTGGTTGATCAGCTGCTGTTGGCATCATCCGTGAAGTTGCTGCTTCATTAACGGACTCCAGTCGACGAGAAGAAGGCAAGCAAACTTGGTAGAGTGTATTTACATTCATATTATCCATTGTTTCTTGCTTTATTTCTTGTATTCCTTTATTGCTGTTGCAAAAGAGATTGTGGCGAGGTTTCTCCACCCAGAAGGAGTTCTTATTAGCCGATTTTTCGGGGTCTCATCCACCGACGGATTGATAGAATTCGCCCACCTTACGGACACGCCGAGGAGTAGGAGTATCATCTCCGAACCTCGTTATATCGTTGCGTTTGAGGTTTGATCTTCTCCATTTTCGTTTCTATCTTTTATTTCCACTGCGCTAACCCAAATTGTAAGAAGAAACGTGAATTTGAGGTCGGCTATTCACACCCCCCCCTCTCTAGCCGCTATACGAAGGTCCTAACAAGTGGTATCAGAGCAAGGTTGCTCTTCGTCGGATTAACACCCGGGGGAGCACAAGCTAGAGAATGGATCTACTTGGAGAAGACATCACGATTCCACCCTTCTATGATCGCGATGACTTCGCGTATTGGAAGGTAAGAATGAAGTATTTTCTTATGACTAACCTAGTGAATTGGAATTGTGTACGAGTAGGTTTTACTCCTTCGGTGGATAAAAAGGGAGAACCTCTCGAGAAGAAGAAGTGGACGAAGGAACAAATCCACCAATCCATAATCAACGACGAGGTAACAAAAATCCTTGAATTTTCATTACCTAATGATATCTTGTGTAAGATAGGTGGATACAACGATGCCAAGGAGTTGTGGAACAACTTGGCTAAGTTCCATGAGGAGAGCTCCAATTCAAGTCATGAAGAAGAGTCAAGTGAGCCAAGTAGCTCACATCATGGAGGTATGGAATTAGAAGTTGAGGGCTACTCAACATCTAAGGAAGAAGAGGAGGAGAGTTCTTCATCAAGATTGGTGCAAGAAGAAGCCTCTACCTCCGGAAGGGATGAAGAAGAGAGTGTATATCCATCCTCAACCCTAGGTAACTCAAGCAACTTAATTTCAAATAAATTACATATAATGTACTTTGAGTGTAGGGAATATGGGCATTACAAGAGTAAATGTCCAAAGAGGATTAGGAAGACTCCATCGACGCCAAAGGTCAAGGAAGCCGGAGTCCCGATACGCAAGGGCAAGGAGCACGTGGTGTGCTTCCAATGCAAGCAAAGGGGGCTTTATAGGAGCCAATGTCCGAGGGGGAGGCAACCTCACAAGGACAAGAGACCAAGCACATCTATAGGGGGAGCTAAGGCAAACCCTAAGGTACCCTTTAAGGCACATTATTGCAATTCTAATAAGAAACATGCTAGTAGCTTTATTGGAATTACCAATGATGATAAGCATGATAACCATAGAAACTGATACACGTGCTTAGGTGCCAAACATGTTAGTCTAGGTAAGGATAATACTAGAAATGCCAACCCTAGAATTAACTCATCTAAGGTTAAGGAAAACCTAGATAGGAATACCAAAACAACTAGACATATGCCTAGGAATACCTCAAAGAAAAATGACAAATTAAAACTTGAGGTATTAGAGAAGGAAAATCAAGTCTTGAGGTCAAGACTTGACACCTTAGAAAAGACTCTTAAGAATTTGGAGAAGTCAACTCTAGGGTCTAAGGGTCAAAAGCAAAAGCCCAAGGACATGAGAGGTTTGAGTCACAAACCTAAGTCTCAAGTGGTTAAGCCCACTTACCATAATGTTCCATTCGATTATGGAACAAGACCTAGGGCTAGGAAGACCATCACCAATGTCACAAGGGGAGTCACCCCTAGAGTTGATCTTGATGAGTCCCAAATGACCAAAGATTTAAAGCCTAGGAGGGTCATTAGGAGGGTTGCTAGGGAAGTCATCCCTAGTGAATATTTAGTGAACCCAATGAGCTCAAATAGGTTTTGGGTTCCTAGGAGCGTGATTTCATCACGCTAGATGGTTTAGGGTGTGCCACCTTATTTGGATAGGTAGTTAACCTACTCATGGCAAAAGGTGGCATTTTAGGAAGTTTCAAGGTGTAATCAAGCCTTGAAAATGAAATTAACAATTATTCCTAAGGTGATTAGGATGTGTCAACCACATTTGAGGAGTTTTCTAAGGTCAATCTAATTGGCACATAGTGATCTAAAAATCTTTAGTATATGATTTTAGGTCTATTACACTTAGGAATATAGAATTTATGGCAAAATGATCAAAATTATCAAAATGGCAACTAAGGCTAGAATTAGGTATTTTCTATACCTTTATATGTTATTTGTCATATATTGTTTGCCATATGCCATGTCATGACATCATATTTAGTTTATTGTCATTTGAAATGTCATGATAATGCATAGGTTAGCTATATGTCATGCCTTATTTAAGTTTCATACTTTATGCCATGACATCATGACATTGGCACATATGTTCACTTATGATATTATTTTATGTCATGTCATCATCTCTTGCATTTATGATCAATTAAATTGATTTAAGGATAAAAACTCAATTTGATATGGAAATCAAATTGATGTCTAGAAAATGCATGAGAACTTAGCTTAAGATGACCTAAACCCATATCTCACATCAAAATTGACTTGGATGTGTTTGATACACCCTAGATGTGTGTGAGATATTAGAATTATGAGTTAGGATCAAGGTGCATAGCTCTTGTACCTAGATGAGCCTAATTCTAAATTGAGGATCATAGGGAAAGCTTGTGTACAAGTCATGTACATTTAGCCCTAAGATTGTGATCCTAAATTGAAAGGTTTAAAATCATTTCAAAATTGATTTGAAAAACCTTGATGAAGCTTTTCTAGTGATAGCATTCATCATTGAGCAAGTTGATACAAAGATGGATTAACCTTGAACTATTTCAAAGTCTTTCAAACTTTGTATCAAGATTTAAAAATGGAAGTTATTTTCATAGAAAACTATTTTTCCATGATAATATATGTTATGAGGAATGTATCCTCAAAATTTTACAATTTTTGGAATTTTCTGTGATTTTTTAGGGGTTTCTGAATTTCGGGAGAAAAATCAGAAATTCCTGTCAAAGCTTTGTGGACCGATCAGAGGGGATGCTGATCGGTCCAGGGAGGTTTGGATCGGTCACTGGACCGATCCAGGGAAGTGTGGATCGGTCTGGTGACCAATCCAGTAAAGGGCTGAGCGTGCCAAAATGTTGATTTTCGACTGATTGTCTGAAATTTCAGCTGGAAGTTGGTATTTTAGATTTCTAAAGGATTGAAACTCTCCAAGACATTGTTGGTGCAATGGTCAAGGGAGAGTTGACCTTTAGGGGGAGTTTTACCTATTGGTCAAGGGGGAGTTGACTTTTAGGGAGAGTTTTTACTCGTCAAGATTAGTGATATGGGGATTGTCACTATGTTGATTGTTGTATTTAGTATCAAGGGGGAAATTAAGGGTTTCAATGAAAGGTATGGGACTTTCATTAGGAAGAAACTCTTGACCTTGATTCACTCTTTTTGATGTGTGTTAAAAAGGGGGAGAATGTTTGGAGAATGTCTAGAGAATGTTCAAGGAAGAACATTGGAGTTTGGGGAGAAGAACTATTGGAAAACCTAAGTTAGGTTATCGGGTTAACCTAACTTGATTATGGTTTTTGTCAAACATCAAAAAGGGGGAGATTGTTGGTGCAACCTTAGGTCAATGTTGACCTGGTTGACCTGACTCGAGTTGACCTGACTCGAGTTGTATTTTGATGTTTGACGAGAATAGAAAAGTTGTATCTTGATGTTTGACAAAAATATAAACTTGGGAGATTGTGGGTGTAACCTTTGGTCAAGGTTGACCTGGTTGACCCGACTTGAGTTGACCTGATTCGGAAAAGTCCAAGTATGGAGACTTGGCACGAAAAAGTCCAAGCAGGGAGCTTGGCACGGGAAAAGTCCAAGTATGGAGACTTGGCACGGGAAAAGTCCAAGTATGGAGACTTGGGACGGAAAAGTCTAAGCAGGGAGCTTGGCACGGGAAAAGTCCAAGTATGGAGGCTTGGCACGGGAGAAGTCCAAGTATGGAAGCTTGGCATGACGAAGTCGGAGAGGGCTCGGTAGCTCGTTCTCCGGACTAGGTCGGAGAGGGCTCGGGAGCTCGTTCTCTGGACCGGATGAAGTCGGAGAGGGCTCGGTAGCTCGTTCTCCGGACTAGGTCAGAGAGGGCTCGGTAGCTCGTTCTCTGGACCGAACGTGGAAGTCGGAGAGGGCTCAGTAGCTCGTTCTCCGGACTAGGTCAATGAGGGCTCGGTAGCTCATTCTCTAGACCGGGAAGACTTTAGGGTTTAGGGCTGGGAAGCTCTAAGGCATTGGATCGGTCTGGTGACCGATCCAGTGATACTCTGATTGTCTGGATCGGTCTGGTGACCGATCAGTAACCAAACAGAATGTTTCTGTGGGTTAACTGATCGGTCTGTAGACCGATCAGGAAGCGATGGACTTCAGAGAGCGATAGGAGGGGATCGGTCTGTGGACCGATCCACCTATAGTCTGATCGGTCCACAGACCGATCAGACTTCAAAGCCAACTCTCTATGAGAGTTGGTTGATCGGTTTGGGGACCGATCAGGAGTCTCCCAGATCGATCAGGTTGGAGCCTGATCGGTCCAGGCCTAGCCGTTGCGACACAACGGCTAGATTTTTGTGTTGCTCTTTGTTTTCTTCACAGGTGCAGCAGGTGCAGGATATATATCGAGGTCGAGGGCCTCTACAGTAACTGTTCTTGTTCTTCCTCCTTACTGTGATTTGAGCTTTGCTGAGCTCCTCTTTGCTGAAGCTTCGTGTGAGCTTCCCTCGACTGGTTGATCAGCTGCTGTTGGCATCATCCGTGAAGTTGCTGCTTCATCAACTGTTTCTTGCTTTATTTCTTGTACTCCTTTATTACTGTTGCAAAAGAGATTGTGGCGAGGTTTCTCCACCCAGAAGGAGTTCTTATTAGCCGATTTTCCGGGGTCTCATCCACCGACGGATTGATAGGATTCGTCCACCTTACGGACACGCCGAGGAGTAGGAGTATCATCTCCGAACCTCGTTATATCGTTGCGTTTGAGGTTTGATCTTCTCCATTTTCGTTTCTATCTTTTATTTCCACTGCGCTAACCCAAATTGTAGGAAGAAACGTGAATTTGAGGTCGACTATTCACACCCCCCCCCTCTCTAGCCGCTATACGAAGGTCCTAACAGCCATAACTTGAATATCTTTTTGTTGGAGGGCATGTTGTACTCTTCCATATTTTAGGGACTTATGGAAGCCCCTAATGTTCCAAGAAGTCACCTTCATTTATCACCTTTTCGGGTTGCTCGCACCAATAGTCGTGACCACTTATTGGAGCTGGTGTCTTATTAATTTCACCTCAGGGGGATGTGATATAGTTGGTCATTCAGCTTAACTTTTGAGTGTTTAATAATAAGGCTGAATATGAAGCTCTATTGTCTAGTCTCCAAGTAGCAAGAAGGGTAGGAGCTGCTAGGTAATTATATATTTTAACTCACAACTCATGGCACAGCAGTTGGACGGTACCTTTGAAGTCTGCAATGAGTGATTGAAAAGATATGTGGAGGCATTTTCATAATTAAAGACTAACTTCCAAGAAGCAAGCCTTCAAAAGATATCTTGAGCGGAGAATATAAAAGTAGATGAGCTAGCAAAGATGGCAAGTGCTTTAGCCTCGTAGATGTTGGATAGCCCAAACTCTCATACTTTATAGATAGCTCAACTAAGTAATGTCATTGAACAAGTGGAAGATTGATGGATTCCTATGATTGCCTTCCTTTAGAATGGGGCATTACCAGCCAACTCAGCTGAAGCTCGACTACTTAAACGAAGAGCTGCTCGGTTTACCCTGATCGAGGAAAAATTATATCGTTGAGCCTTCGCCCGTCCATTGCTTAAGTGCCTTACACTGATTATATCATGAGGAAAATTTACAAGGGCATTACTGGAAGTCATATAGGAGGAAGATCAATGGCACGGAAGGTGTAATTAGTTGGATAATATTTTCCCACATTACTAACAAACATAGCTAAATTTGTAGCCTCTTATGAAGCATTGTCAGAGACATCAACCATTGTCACATCGCCCAACCGAGTAGATGAAAACCTCTACTGTGTCATATCCATTCGATCAATGGAGAATGGACATAATAGGCCCCTTCCCAGCTTGTCCAAGTTAAAAGAAATTTCTATTGGTCATTATTGACTATTTTTCCAAGTGGGTAGAAGCTGAGGCTCTCACCCGAATCACTGAAAACATAGTTATAAAAGTGTTATGGCAAAACATTGTTTGTCGATATGGAATTCCTTACAAAATAGTATCTGATAATGGTCGGAAATTTTAAGGACGCAAGCTATGAGAATGGTGTGAAGGACTAGGTATTCATCAAGTTTTCACTTTTGTAGCTTATCCTCAGAGTAATGGGCAAGCAGAAGTCGTGAACCAAGAAGATCAAGCTAGATCATGTGAAAGGCAGTTTGATTGAAGAACTATCAAGCATCCTATGGGCTTATCGAACAACTCCTAGAGAAAGCACTGGTGAAACTCCTTTTCATCTGATTTATGCTGTAGAGGCAGTGGTACTGGTCGAAGTAGGGGAAGAGTCAGTTTGGTGACAAAATTACGATGAAAAGGAAAATGATGAACAACATCTCATTGATCTTGACTTAGCAATAGAGGTAAGAGAAAAAGATGTTGCTCGTCTCATCACATATAGATAAAGAATGAAGCAAGTGTATGACAAAAAAGTAATTCTTCGCTCATTCCAAGTTAGAGATCTGGTATGGTGAAAAGTCAAGTCGGTCGGGGATGTCAGCAAACTTGACCCCACAATGGGGAGGCCCGCATCGGGTGATCGCCAAATTAAGCTTGAGTAGTTACTACTTAGAAGAACTAAATGGGAAGCAGTTACCCCGACCTTGAGTGCTAACCATTTGCAGCTTTATAGGAGTCAATGAAGTTTGTATCCTTTGGATTGTGTGTGTGTGTGTAGAGAGAGAGAGAGAGAGAGAAACAAAATAGTTACTCAGCTTTTGTTGTGTCATCCTTTTGACAAAGAGAGTTCAACCTTCCCAAGTGGAAGCTAACGAAAGTCATCCTCTTGAGAGAGAGGGTTCAACCTTCCCAAGTGGAAGCTAACTAAAGTCATCCTCTTAAGAGAGAGGATTCAACCTTCCCGAGCGGAAGCTAACTAAAGTCATCATCTTAAAAGAGAGGGTTCAACCTTCCCGAGCAGAAGCTAACTAAAGTCATCATTTTGAGAGAGAGGATTCAACCTTCCAAAATAAAAGCTAATTAAAGTCATCCTCTTGAGACAGAGGGCTCAACCTTCCCGAGTCGAAGCTAAGTAAAGTCATCCTCTTGAAAGAGAGGATTCAACCTTCCCGAACAAAAGTTCGAAAGACTTATTGAGTAGGGTAAAGATTTATATACAAGTTCTAAAGACAAATTAAGTAGGGTAAAGATTTATATACAAGTTCTAAAGATTTAAAGTTCTGAGGAGTTCAAGAGTTTGAAAGTTGTATGCAGATTTACCGAGTTGCTCTACGCACAAAATCTTTTCAGACTTAGTTAATTCCTCACACACTTTTTCTAAATCTAGAAAATCTAACTTAGTGCCTGGGGAACTACTCCAGCCTTTATGAATTGTCGCAAAGCTCCTTCGAAGCCTTGCTTTAGTCTCTTCAAAATTTTAACGACCAGTTGAAAGTCGCTTACCATTCTTCTTCTTGGGCTTTGTAAGAAGTCAACTCCGATTGAGCACCCTCCAAAAGAGTTGCCACCCTCACTCCACTCTGAATGGCGTTAGTTGTCTTCTCGCGAAGGGTAGCGGCTTCCCCATCAGCTTGTGTTAGTTGGCCTTGTAGGTCAGCTACTTGTTTATCTAAGACAACATAATAGACCTCTTGTTCAGTGAGTCGAGAAGAAAGCTTGACTCTACCAGCCTCTAATGAGACAACTTGGGACTGTGAGGATTTTTCCCTCTAAATTACTTCATCCAGATTGGCTTGGAGGGAAAATACTTGCGCCTTAGAAAGTTTGAGCTCCTCACGGAGCCTAGCAGCCAAATTTCTTTGGAAGAGGCATTCTTCTCTTGCCCAAGTTCCTGTGGCTTTCGCCTCTTCAGCTGCTCGGGTAGGTGCTTCTATACGTGCCTCCAGATTGATGATTTATTGCAGTAGTTGACCGATATGCCTAACTAGTGCGAGAATACAACTATGGGCGTGCATGTCTTCTAATCATAGCTACATGAAGAACTTTTATCTACATTAATGGATTACGTAGAGAAGGGGAAGCAACAAGTGTAAAATATGTACCTTAAGCATGGTACCATTCGTGCAGCGACTAACTTCTAATAGGTTCATTTTTCCAAAGATTTGGCGTAATAACCAGTCTTCAGCAGTTGTAGCATACCAGTTTGGTGCGCTATCTCTTTTGATCAGCTAGGACTGGGAGGAACCCGAGGAAAGATTGGGCTCATAGACATTTCTAACTTGGGTATAAGGTTACTTTCGCTCGGGTTTGCTGGAATAAGAATAATAGGCGGTGTCACTAATACAGGAGGCACATCATAGGTGACTGATGAACTAATTAGGGGTTCTCCAGAAGGCTCCCTGATTGTAATACTTGTTCTTGGTCAGGAGGAGGTCACTCAGGTAGGACAGCCGATCAGTTTGGAGGCTCGGGATGCTTAACCCTCCTAATTCTTAGCAGAGAGTCAAGTGCTTCAATCTCCTGATCAATTAGAGGAAGGGTTACTCTACCGATTTGCAATGGGTTGAGAGACCGGGTGAATCTTCTGCTCACTCAGCCATAGGTAACATTGCTTTTGAATCCACCTCAGAAGTAGTAGCTTCTCGGCTGGATGAGAAAACCTTGAGGCCCATACCCAAAGGCTCACAAGGAGGAGGTAGGTCAGCCTTGCTCGAAGCAGCACCAACAGCATCCAATGAAACTTCGGGAGTAGCAAGAACTTGAAAGTCCATTCAGTTGGTTTTCAAGAGCTTGCTCATTGATGAACCTAACATTGTATCTTCTGTAGAACAAAAGGAACAGTAAGTTAGTCCTCACAAAAGATGAAGACTAGGAAACGCTTACTGAGCGATTTCTCCAAATTAGCTTCATTGAGAGTTAAACTTAGGCAAGAATAAGTCCTAGTGAGTGAAACTAGATCCTAGTGAGTGAAGGTAGGTGGTGAAAATTCTAAGGGAAGGTAACCTTAGGTGGTGGAAGTCCTAGTGAATGAAGCTGGGCCCTAGTGAGTGAAGCTAGGTGGTGAAAATCCTAGGGGGAGGTAACCTTAGGTGGTGGAAGTCCTAGTGAGTAAAGCTAGACAATGAAAATCCTAGGGGAGGTAACCCTAGGTAATGGTAAAGTCTTGGATGTTGTCAAAGCATGAAGTCTAGTAGGTCGGGTAGACTTATAGGAGTGCGGCTTGATCCTAAGGGATTGACCCTTAGGTGGTGGACTTGGAGGAGGGACCTTCAAGCAAAAGGTAAGCCTAGTGGGTCAGGTAGACTTACAGATATAGGCTAGGTTGCTTGTTTATGTTTGTATGATTGTTTTATAGGAATTTATAGCTGAAAATAACAGAGAGAAGACAAATACAAATGGATGAACCAAATTTGACTCGGGTCGAACCGGACCTAAACCGGTTCAATAGACCAAACCGAACCTAAACCGGTTCAATAGACCAAACAAGTGGTTTGGTAGATTGACTAGGCTTGGTCCAAATTACTGAGTTGTGAAATATTGATATGGAAGATGATATGGTAAAAGATCTGGTTTATCTTTATGATTTGGATGAGGATAAGCCAGATGATATGGATAGAGATAAGATTTGATCCATGTATTGCTTTATCCAGATATACTTCATCTATATATAACTTCATCTAGATAAGAGTTAATCCAGATAAGGATCTGATCGAACTCTATAAAAGGAGATGAAGGCTCTACATTCAAGACATCGCTTCTTCTACTACTCATATTCCGTGCGCTCAAAAGGAAGGCTACGACGCGAAGCTTTGCTATCGGGGAAGCTCTAGGAAGGGTGTGCTAGGCTTAGGACTTCCAGATCAGCTCAGCAAAATTTTTGTTTGTATTTATTTTATTACAAGCTGTATTTTATTTTATCATTATTTTATGCTTGTATTTGATAAATTGGAAGACGGGTTTCTCCGCCTTCGGAAAATTTTCAGAAAAGAGACCACTAGTGGACTTGCACTTGAGTGCGTAGGCCTTAGACATACTGACCTTGAGAGTTGGGAACCAAGTAAATCTCGTGAGTATTATGTTTTTCATACTTTATTTTATATTCCACTGCTACTAACGACTTTGATAGAAAGAACAGACAAAATCGAAAAGAAAGTGACAAGTTGAGTTTCACCCCTCCCCCCTCTCGACCACACCGATCCTACAATATAGAGTGAAGTATCGCTCTCTCTATTTTCATCTTTTTGGAAGTTCTTTCAGGTGGTCGAAGAAGATTCAGATTGAGCTTCCAATTATATGCCCCATGAAAATCTGCACACCCAAAGAAAAAGCACACCTCCCATACAAGACAAAGATAAGAAAGAACTATAAAATTATTAGGTTTAACAAAGCATGTATTAAAAGATTAATCACATCCAATTAAACTAATGACAGGTACCTTTATGAAGTTTTCTAAAAGATCACTAGTGATATTTACTTTGCATTGTTGAGAGGTACCTGAAAGTTCTAAACAAGTGGATGTGACTCCTTCTGGATCTTGTAGTATCTCTAGCTCTAGCTTAAGTGATGGTGCATCTAAAGAAGTTGATTCTTAGGACTCTGCCTCTACTATAAAAGTCTCTACACATATATCATCAATCAATTTCATTCTTACAAATTCTATAGTATCAATTAGTTGTGTGATCAAAGGAGCTGATTCTTGAGATGTTGCTTCCACAACACAGCTCCCTACACTTCCTTCCACAACTTCATCAATAGCAGGCCAAAGGGAAGACTCCTCTTGATTATTGACAATAGGAGGTATTGGAATTAGAACAGTGCACTCCTCTCTCTAATTCTCTGTTTCATTTGCCCCAAGCTCATTTATATTATCATTCATATCATTTGATTGAGCCTAGGAGGCTTTAAAGTTTTTCCACATTTCCTATATTTTATCTTCCAAGATATGGGAAGAAACTTCTATATCTTGTTCCTTAAGCTCATATTCACGTATAATGCTTATATGAGGGCCCTCCCAAATTGAGAGTAGAGTTGGTGTTTCAGTGTAAGATGAGTTTACATTGTTGCTCTTAATCATTTGCTTCATATCCACAAGCATTTGAGCTTGACTGGCTAAAATTTCATCCGTCATCTTTTCCAATCTATCTTCTTAAGATGGTGGTTGAACTTCCATTGTCAGGCCAAAATAATTCTTCCTTCCTTTTTGTTGATTATTTTTTAAAAAAAATTGGGGGTTCCTCCGGTTGGATATTTAAGAATGTGAATTTGAATAGGTTATTTCATTGAACTTTCATTAAAGTTCTTCCAATGATTCATCGGATTATTTATCCTTAAACAAGATGTAATGGAATGACCCGTTACTTTACAAGTCTCACATTAACCTTACTCCGACCACTGATTATAGTTGGGGAGGGAACCCCACAAGGAACAGTCAAATAGTGATGGACAAGTATTTTCCACATGATCTGTTGTAAAATAAAAATCATAAAAAATAATATAAGAATTCATGTTAGCATTTTAGTTGAACCTACGAATTAGAGCAATCAGCTTTACCTTCAAGGAGTCCATATTTATCTGAAAGGGAATGTGTTAGAAATAGATAGACATGATGTAACAAAAAGTAAAGAAAATAACAAGAAAGAAAATACATGAAAGAAAATAAAATGCAAAGATAAGAAATAAGGCATAAAGAATAATGAATAAAGAATGTGTTGGACCCCGTGGTAGTTTTGATGTGATCAACCAAGTTGGTTAGGTCCTGCGGTTTGTCTGACCCATGTGTCTGAGTGTGCAGGAACTTAGGAGCACAGGAAGTCGAGCGGAAGACACAGCTAGCGAGAAGGATGGCACGGGAAGGGAGCCGACGGGCTCGGTGCGTCCGAAGGACGAGAGAGCTGCGGAAGAGTACTCCGGTGGAGCGAGAAGAGCGTGCGATGTGTTCGAGGGACGAGAAGCCGGACGGAAGTCTGCTCGAGGAGAAGGCCGGGAACTGGGTTCGGGTGAGCCCTATTCCGGATGACCGCAATCACCCAAGGAGCCGAACCAGAGCAAGTCAACTGGAGTTGACTTGACAACGGTTCGGTCGACCAAACCTATTGATTGGTCGACCGAACCCTTCATTAACTGAAGCCAACCGTAGCAGACACGTCGACTGCCACGTCAGAAGCTGACCGTTGGTAAAGCTGATCGGTCGACCGAACCTACTGATCGGTCGACCGAACCCAAGGTTATCCAGAGACCAAGTCGAGCAATTTGATCGGGCCAACTCAGCTGGAGACCGTTGGCCGATCAGTCGACCGAACAAAAGGATCGGTCGACCGAACCTAAGCTCGATCCACAGAGACTGCACCTGGATAGAAGACTGGGCAGGTACAGTAGGTTCGGTCGACCGAACCTGGGGATCGGTCGACCGATCCCTCTCGAGTCAAAACCTGATCCCGAAGATCAGGTCATTTGATAAGCTCTAGAACCCCTATATAAAGAGGGTCTCGAGCAGCTTTACAGTACAACGATTTTAATACGAAAAACCAACTCTTGTAATCTCTGTTTAAGCAACCTCTGTGCTCTCAAAGTGTAAAAGGCTTCTCCGCCTTCAAAGAAGGAGTTTCTTAATGAGCCTTTCATCGCCCTGGATTAACAACCCTCTTGGTTGTAACCAGGTTAAATTTGTGTGTCTATTTCTCTGTTTATTTTTAGTTGCACTTATTTGAGAGTTGAAAAGCTTTGAGGAGGGTTATTTTTTACTTGCAGGCAATTCACCCCCCCCCTCTTGCCGGTTCTCGCTGCACCAACAAGTGGTATCAGAGCCTAACAGCCTTAGAGGGACTAACTGCCATCTAAAGCACAAAGATTTGAACAATCGCCGACGCGAACATCCATCCTCCGAAGTTCGACGGAGATTTCGCTACATGGAAGCGAAAAATGGAAGTATTTTTTAAAACAGACTTTGATATTTTAATTACTATGAAATATGGTTTTGCAACGCCGAAAGATAAAGAAGAAAACACATGGAGCAAGAAGGAGCAAGCCGACTTCGTCGCTAACGGAAAGGCTGAGTTCCATCTATTCAGTGTACTGCCACCACAGGAGGTAAATCGGATCGGAAGTTACTGTTCCGTGAAAGATCTCTGGGAGAAATTCCTGGAGCTCCATGAAGGTACCTCCGAAGCAAAGCTAGCGAAGCGCGACATCCTCCAAAACCAGTTGATGAACCTCCGGATGAACGAAGGCGAAAAGGTAGCGCAGCTCCAAGCAAGGATCAAAGAGCTGATCATGCAACTAACTAATCTTGGAGAAGAGGTAACGAACCGTGACTCTATCCGGTATGCGCTCAACGCTTTCCCCAGATCTCCAGAGTGGGCCTCCTTAGTAGATGTGTACTACATCTCTAAGGACCTCGAGGTAAGTAGTTTAGAACAATTATTTTCCACTTTTGAACTTCACGAATCTCGAGTTTCAGAGCTCAATGGAGTAGAGAAGATCAGTCAGAACATTGCCTTAAAGGTAAAAATCAACAGTTCTGACTCCGAAGCCTCGGTCAACGAATCAGAAGTGACACTACTGGTAAGACGCTTCAATAAATTTTTTTCTAACAAATTTAGATCGCAGAGGCATGAGAGAAAAAGAAGAACGATTCGTTGCTACAATTGCAACGAAGAAGGGCATATCAAGGATGACTGCCCGAAATTGAAGAGCAAGCAAAAGGAGAAGGTCAAGTACAAGAAACCAGATTCCTCCAAGCACAAAAATCTGAAGGCGACATGGGATGACTCTTCATCCTCATAGTCGGAAGTTGAAGAATTCTCGGGACTAGCACTGATGGCCAACCATCAGATAGAAGAAACATCTAGCTAAGAAATGAGCATTGATGAAGGGGGAGGAACATCAGAAGAAGAAAACAACAGTGAAGGGGGAGCGTCACCAGAACAGGTAAGTAAGGTACGTAATCTAACCCCAAATCAATCTTTTAAATTTATCAAGTCTCTTTCTAGAGAGTTAGATCAATTAGAAAAAGAGAATGTTGAACTAATGTTAAACCTAGCAAGAGCATGTCCGTTAGAAATGTATGATCATCTAAAATCAGAGAATGATAAATTAAAATTAGAAATTGAAAAATTGAAAATTGATGCATGCTTAAATAGATTTCCAAAATCAAAAGTTAAAATTTATGGAAAATTGAATTGGTACATTAAACAACATCAGGGTCAACTTAGGAATATTCCTAAAAGTTATATACCCCCTATGTTTTTAAAGAATCCCGTAGGAAGGAACCTTTACTGGGTTCCAAAATCTGTACTTAATTAATTTTTTCAAAAAAAATTAAAAGCTTACAGTGAGATAATTAAACTTTGAGTTTCTTTATGGAAGGTTTGTCTAAGGAAGTGGTTGTTGCTCCAATAACCAAGAAGGCCTAGTGCCTCGCCACGACCTGGAAGCCGAAATATCGAAATAAAAATGTTTAATTAATCTTCTGATAAAAGCATTAATATTAGAATTAAACAATGCTTTGAAAAGTTTTTTAAACATATCCTTAGGAACTCTTTACATTTTTTAGGAAATCTTTACATTTTAACTTAGAAATTTTCCTTTGAAAATTCTGAAAAATTAATCTTAATTTTTTTAAAAAAACACTCAAAAATTAATCTTAACATTTCTGAAACTTGTTTGCCCCCGTTTTTGCTGTGATCAAAGGGGGAGAATGAAGATAAGTACAAGTTTAGGGGGAGTTAAGACAACAACTTTTAACTCTAAACTGTGTTGCAATTTTATTAATTGCAAATTTATGCTATACCTGTTAGTTTAGTTTATGCTATACCTGTTAGTTTAGTAATTTTCTTAAAATTACGTAGGTCTATTTTTAACCCTAACTTGAACTTGGGTTGATGCACATCAAAAAGGGGGAGATTGTTGGACCCCGTGGTAGTTTTGATGTGATCAACCAAGTTGGTTAGGTCTTGCAGTTTAGTTTGTCTGACCCCTATGTCTGAGTGTGCAGGAACTTAGGAGCACAGAAAGTCGAGCGGAAGACGCAGCTAGCGAGAAGGACGGCACGGGAAGGGAGCCGACGGGCTCGATGCGTCCGAAGGACGGGAGAGCTGCGGAAGAGTACTCCGGTGGAGCGAGAAGAACGTGCGCGGCGTTCGAGGGACAAGAAGCCGGACGGAAGCCTGCTCGAGGAGAAGGCCGGGAACTGGGTTCGGGTGAGCCCTATTCCGGATGGCCGCAATCACCCAAGGAGCCGAACCGGAGCAAGTCAACTGGAGTTGACTTGACAATGGTTCGGTCGACCGAACCAATTGATCGGTCGACCGAACCCTTCATTAACCGAAGCCAACCACAACAGACACGTCGACTGCCACGTCAGAAGCTGACCGTTGGTGAAGCTGATGGGTCGACCGAACCTACTGATCGGTCGACCGAACCCAAGGTTATCCAGAGACCAAGTCAAGCAATTTGATCGGGCCAACTCAACTGGAGACCGTTGGTCGATCGGTCGACCGAACAAAAGAATCGGTCGACCGAACCTAAGCTCGATCCACAGAGACTGCACCTGGATAAAAGACTGGGCAGGTACAGCAGGTTCGGTCGACCGAACCTGGGGATCGGTCGACCGATCCCTCTCGAGTCAAAACCTGATCCCGAAGATCTGGTCATCCGATAAGCTCTAGAACCCCTATATAAAGAGGGTCTCGAGCAGCTTTACAGTACAACGATTTTAATACGAAAAACCAACTCTTGTAATCTCTGTTTAAGCAACCTCTGTGCTCTCAAAGTGTAAAAGGCTTCTCCGCCTTCAAAGAAGGAGTTTCTTACTGAGTCTTTCATCGCCCTGGATTAACAACCCTCTTGGTTGTAACCAGGTTAAATTTGTGTGTCTATTTCTCTGTTTATTTTTAGTTGCACTTATTTGAGAGTTGAAAAGCTTTGAGGAGGGTTATTTTTTACTTGCAGGCAATTCACCCCCCTCTTGCCGGTTCCCGCTGCACCAACAGAATGAAAATGCAAGAATAAAGTGTAATGAATAAAGAATAAAGAATAAAGAATGAAGGAATTAAAGAATTGTCTAGACAAATTCTAATGTAAACTAACTAGATTTAAAACACTCAGTCCCTTACAACGACGTCAAAAACTTGATATAAACCCACAAGTGCACAAATGTCGTCAAATAATATAATTTATATAATTCAATCCCACAAGGACTGAGAATTAAATGCCAATTGGTTTTATACTTTGAATTCAACTAGACAAAATTTGTAATCATTTGTTTCGAGGTTTTAACTAAGATGTGAAAATAAAAAAAGAAAGAAATATAACTGAGGAAGTCCTGAATTCAGAGGATATTCTAGGCCGTTGGTTTCATGGCAATGGTGAATGTTGTGTTATGAATTTGTCCATTCCTAGTTCTCCACTTCTATATTTATAGGATGGTCTAAATTACTACCGAATACCACCCCACGACGGTGTATCAGAGTACTTCCCCTGCCAATAACCAAGTATGCCATCAAGTGAAGAAGTAACTTAGAGAGTCCAGATTTTCAGTAGAGTACCTCATGTCACAAGGCCTCCCCGGGTTTACGTCTTTAGATTATGTAGGTCATTTGCGTAGCATATAATTAGGAAAAGCCCATTAGGTCAAATGGTAAACTAGTCCATATATAGAATTGTTTCCCCTTAGGAGGTTATATTCCATATAGAATGATAGTTACCTTAGATACTCAATGTTAAACAAACATCCTAAAGCCATGTCGAGCTTTATTGGAATATACACTCAAAAGATGCAACAATTTATGCATCTATTCAATGAAAGTTCAGGTTCATGCTTAGATATAGACACACAACAATATATTTAATTTAGGAATTAGATCTATGCGTACAGAAATACAATCTAGATAGATAAATTTATGTTCATAGAGAAAACCTACTTGTAAGCATTTCATCAAATATAACAAGTATCATACAAGCTTCATTAAATAAGGAAATTGACAATTCAATAGAGTTTACAATATCCACACATTACAATTCCTAGAATAATATAAATATACTTCATAATTGGAAGAAATACAATCCAAGAACTCAAAACTATAGAAACTTCAAGAATCCTAAGAAAGGGGAGAATAAACTTATTCTTGGGGGTGCGTTTGGTTCAAGTTATCATGTATAACCTTTGTTATGTGATTACCAACATAACTAAATGTTGTTTGGTTCAACCTAAATAATGCAACAAAAACTTATTTGTTTGAAGGTTTTAATAAATAACCTACTTTAATATTTTACTATATTATCCTTAGTTACAAAACTATATATATATATATATATATATATATATATATATATATATATATATATATATATATATATATATATATATATATATATAATTTAAATTCTATATTTTTTTATTTTTTATTTTTCACGTTTTTCTTTATTTTTATGTGTTTTTTTATTTCTTTTCATTTTTTATTTTTTTGTTTTTTTTTCACTTTTTTTATTTTTTTATTTTTTATTTTTTTATTTTTTATGTTTTTATTTTTTTTATATTTTCTATTTTTATATATTTTTTAAAAAATTTTAGTATTTTTTACATTTTTTAAATATTTTTTATGTTTTTCTATTTTTTCCCATTTTTTATGTTTTTTTACATTTTTTATTTTTTTAAAGTTTTTTATTTTTATTTTATTTTTTAAAAAGTTTTTTATTTTATTATTATTTTTTATTTTTTTCTTTACATTTTTCGTTTTATCACATTTTTCTCTTATTCGAGGGTATTTTGAGTAAAAATATTTCATTAACCCTGGAATATAGAAAAACCTCAATTCCCGAGGTTTTCTGATTCCAGGTTGCATGCTTCTTTTGCTGACGTGTCGGGTATGAAATATTACTCGGGAATCATCGATTACCTAAACCAAACAAGATTTTCGTTAATAACCTTGAATGGATAACTAAAGTTATCAAGGATAACCCTGAACCAAACACACCCTTGATGTCAAGTGAAACCCTTGGATGCAGATCTTGGAGTGCCGATGATGATGGAGTAGTAACAACCTCAGATCGTCCAAATGACATCTTCAGATGCAAGGATTTGACCTAGAAGATCTCCTCCCGTCTTAAAACTTCCTCCCATCAAAGGGGATGAAGTACCCCTTATATAGAGGTGATGGCACGGGATGACCGTGCCTCTTGGTAATGCCCAAACCTATCTTTGGCGTCTGGCTGTGGCATTTGACATGGCCATAACCAAATTGGCTCTGGCCAGATAGCTTGGTCGTGCCATCAGGCATGGTCAAAGCTATCTCTGACTTCTTTGTTGTGCCTATTGGAACTGTTGGAGCAATCCCAATGGTCCGTGAGACCATGTGTTTTAGTGTTTGGGCAAAGAGTTTAAGTTGTTGGATCGAAAGCGCTAGAGGGGGGGATAACGCTTGTGGCTTTCACTATTCATTTTCGGAAATCGTTCGAGTAAATGTAACGAAAAAGAAAAGAAATAACACAAACACAGAAAACACAGTCGTTTACTTGGTTCGGAGCTTGTGGCGACTCCTACTCCAAGGCCCACGCTCGTTGAACGTTTACGTTGGGCAACAACTATAATATCGAAAAAGATGATTACAATATGAATTACAATTAAGTGCAATAAAAGAAACTATACCAATGAAATGGAAAACAAGGAACTTTTGGAGCTTTGATTCGTTGGAGCAGCAGAGCGTTGTTGAAGAGTACAGGGCAGCACACAGGAGCACAGGTTCTTCTGTTCGAGTTCTGTTTTAAGCTGCACCTCGAGGCCTCCTTTTATAGCTCTGCAAAGTCTGATCCAGATCCCCAAGCTTCGGGATCAAGTTTGACCCGAGGCGGATCGGTCGACCGATCCCAAGGTTCGGTCGACCGATCAGGCGATCCCTCCTATCTGATCCGCCCGATCTTCTCGTTCCGCTTCGATCCGGTCAAACTCTATCCGAGGTTCGGTCGACCGATAAAAAGGTTCTATCGACCGATAAGCTGTTCTGACTCAGCCCAGTCAGCCTGATCTAGTCGACACCCAACCCAGGTTCGGTCGACCGATCCCCTGGTTGAGCCCGGTCCAACCTCTGGTGATCTGATCTGCTGGCTTGTGGGTTCGGTCGACTGATCCCAAGGTTCGGTCGACCGATCCCGATCACTTCTAACTCTGCACAAAAACGTTAGTCTCCTGCAAAATAGAGTTAAAACACAATAGAATATATAAACAAATAAACTGACAGCCTTCAGACTGTCCGGGTCTGACTTCGGGTTTCCGACCGGAAACCCTAGGTCGACTCGACGCCTACTGTTCCCTCTATGGGGAACGCATCCTCACCTACTCCACTCAGGAGATTTACCTGTTGCCAGTGTGATCCTCTAGATCGACTGGACTTTTGCTCAGCATTCAAAGCTTCCGGACTTTCTGCTGGACTTCCGCTTCCCGGCTCGTCCAGTCTTTCACCTGGTTCGTGACACCAGGACTTTCCACCTAGGGTTATCCCCCTAGGACTTTTGCCTGAAGCTCTCGACCCGCCAAGACTTTCCGCATAGGGTTACCACCCCCTAGGGTTTTCTACCTGCCTAACCGCAGCTAGGACTTTTGCCTAAGAAACCTTAGGACTTTCCTGCAAACTTGTTCAACATATTAGAAACCAAAACACCTTAACTTTGAACTCTTTGACATAATCAAAACATAGGTTCGATCGTCGGATGCTTCCCGCACCAACATAAGTTAGGTTCACCCTTGTATTTGATATGTGTATGTGAGTGTGCAGGTATGCAGGATACACATGTGACTCAGGTTGATGGCTTCGGGTCCGGTGAAGGATGGAGCATCCGAGGAACCGTGGACAAGGCAGCGAGGACAAGGGCCGAGGGAAGCGACTTCGAGGCATACGCGAAGGATGGAATTGGGGAGGAGCCGCAGGCTTGAATGCATTCGAGGGAAGAGAGCCAAAGGAAGTAGGCTTGAAGGCAAGAGGTAAAGACTGCAAAGAAGCGTCAAGTGAGTCATAAGGGTGAGGGTACGAGTGCACGAGAGATTGTACTCGGAGTAAAAGGGTTTTACTGTAGCGTTACTGCAGCAGTACTGTAGCGTTACTGTAGCAGTCGACTACATGTTTTAGCAGTCGATTGGTGCAGTCGACCGGGGCAGTCGACTGGGAGTGAACAGAATGCTTCTGTTCGTTCGGTCAATGTGGAGCAGTCGACTGCTAGTTTTACCAGTCGACTGGTATCCAGCCGTTGGGATGTAACAGTCGAATTTCCACAGAGGACAGTCGACTGCATGTTTTGGCAGTCGACTGGTAGGCGGGGTTTTCAATCCCCGACCTATATAACCAAGGCTTGGAAGCTTGGTTATCTCTGACGAAATTAGTGGTGGTAAACCCTAATTAGTAGTCTACTTGTTCTCAAGTGTTTGTGAGTGTTGTGGTGAGGTTTCTCCACCCACAAGGAGCTACTTGGGATAGCCGGAGTTTGCCGGGGGCTAATCTACCTATGAATCGGGATCGTCCACCTCAAGGACACGCCGTGGAGTAGGAGCCATAATCTCCGAACCACATTAAACGAACGTGTTAGCGGTTTGCATTTCCTTTCTTAGTTTTATCCTTTAGCTTGTTTGTTTTGTTTGTACTCCGCTGCGCAAGCTAACATCGTAGGAGAAGCGATCGATTTGGGAGCGCTGTCTATCCAACCCCCCTTCAAGCCGGGCACCGATCCCCTATAGGAACGACCAAAGCAGAGGCTACTCTGTTTTCTTTCCTTGGCCGTGCTATTTGGTATGGCTAGTTCTTCAAATCTGCATTTTTTGGTTTTGTGGAGACATGGTCGTGCCCCAGGACACGACCTAGTGTATTTCTGCTCTGGAAATCTACACAAGTTAGCTCTTGGTCGTGCTTTGAGACACAGCTGTGCCTTGTCTGGTGCTGATTCTTCTTCCTGACCGTGTCATTTGACACGACCAGTGACTTTTTTGGTTCCTTGGCAGTGTTATTTGGCATGACCTCTTTCTAGGGCTCCTCCTGGCCATGCCTCAGGGCATGACCAAGTACAATTTAACTATAAAAGTCTTCTTTTGTATCTTTTGAATTTTTTACCGCTCCAAACTGCTCCTGAAAATGAAAATAAAAATCGAGTAGATCTTTGGACATAAAATAACAATTATGTTAAAATTAACATAATTAAGGGTGTGAACGTATCGACCATAGACAATGAATACAGTAAAATGTGTGTTATACAATATAAAATAATATATATAATATACGTACATAAGTGGTATAAAACTTAGCTATTATTATTCATGTGATTGTAGATGCTCTTGTGGCTTAGTTATTTTTGGTTATTTTGATTTATAAACATTTTGATATTATTTTTTTAGAAAATAAAATTTTAATTTATTCATATTATTCTGTCTATTTTATAAAAGATGAAATCTGTTAGCATTCCTATGACTATTCTATACAATTAAAAAAAAGAGTAAATCAATAAATCAAAGTTTACATTTTGGGTGTCATGTTACAGCCATAAAATGTTAAGATCGTGTAAACTGCTTGTATGGGTGTCATGTTTCAAGATGATTTGGCAGTTTGTTCCTTCGCTGATTGATTGTGGAGGAGATCCAGATCCCTTATTCGGCCGGCCTCCATTTTTATTTCCAAGTGTAGCCATGCAGCGGGCCCACGCCTTGTCCGCTTCGCCGGTGGCTTTGGCCAACTGTCAATCATCCAATGGCTGCTATCGCAATGACGAATCGATTCCATAAATATGGCTTTTATCACATATTACTGCTATCCGCTAACCACGAAGAAACAAAGCGGCCTGCGTGAGTTTCAGTGGATCCGGTTGATTGGGTGAAGTCGAGATTCGAGGCAGAGCAGGGAGGAAGACGATAGCCAAGAATGGAGGTGGGATTCCTGGGTCTAGGAATCATGGGCAAAGCCATGGCTGTCAACCTCCTCCGTCACGGATACAGTGTCACCGTCTGGAATCGGACACTCTCCAAGGTCGATCTCTCTCTCTCTCTCCTTCTTCTTCTTCTTCTTCATCCTACCTTCCCTTTCTAGTTCCTCGATCATCCTTCTATCTGTAGAATTTTGCTTTTTTTTTTTTTGGATTTACGAATAGCAGTTAGGGTTGTTAATTATTTTCTGTCCTTGAAGAGGGACTTTATATGAGATGGAGATTATGTGGGGTTTTGAAAGGCCAGCGCTTTGGAGTCCAATGGACGGCGCACCCTTCCAAGGGTGCAGGAGCAAGGCCTTCAGAGGCTTTCCTGACTTGCTGACTCGACTAGTTTCAATCAAATTTGTGCTTGACTGATCCGACCTTAATGACCAGGTGCTCGTCAGAGACCTTTCTGACTATTCCCATCCCTGAACTTCTAGATGATGCCAATGAATCTTATTGCAACTCAACATATTCGATATTATTTTAAAAATGTCTACTTTAAATTCTGGTGTTGAGCCCCAGTAGCTAGTTGAGACAAAATCATTACGGCTTTGGCCTTCGATTGACATCATTTAGGAAGAGGGGGAGAAAGATGGATAGGATAAAGAAGAGACAACAACAACCACGTGATACAAACAGGTGATAACGATCACCCTAGGCGTCCATCCACTACCCGTCCCAAGGCTTTATGGAAGGGAGGTAAATCACCTCACTGAGCGGCCTCCTAGATGGGAGGAACTTATTCCCTGAGGGAATGATGTGATACAAATCTACTACTTGAGTACCAACTCAGCTATGCCGATGTGGGCAGAGACAACAACAACCATGAGAGAGAAAGAGAGAAGGGAAGGATTAAGAAGAAGGAGAGCGTCTTGAAATAAAGCATTGGAAAAGATAATATGGTCAACGTTATGAACCCCCATGTTAAATAAGGCTGTTGATGTTGACATATGGGCAGAAAGGCTGCAAATTATATTTTAAAGCATATCAATATCAATAACTGTTCTTCGTGTGACAATCAACATCTACAAGCTTGATAATCCTTTCAATCTTTGATATAGTTTATTTTTGATCTTACACCTTCATCTTCCACTAGTTCTTGTTTCTTTCTTTTACTATGTGTGGGTGATTGTTAATCAGTGCTAACAATTGGCAGCAACAAGAATTGCATCTTGATAATATTTATTATTGTTTTAAAATGCAGCCTATGCCGCTGCTTTATGAAAGCAATGCGGGCTAGGTGGTTTGTTTAAGTGGTTTAGCAGCCTACGCATTTTAGACAACTGACAAGATCACATGTAAGCTATGTTGTCTCTTTTTGTGGTTGAAGTGCTGAAATGAGCCAAGCAAGAGCCTATATGGGTTAAGCGGGCTGTCTATGCGTGAAAAAGGAAAACTATTTTGGTTAATTTTATAATGAAGAATTTAATGACAATAAAGAAGATTTATGTGATGCTGGTGACATACTAAGTTGTAATTATTATATGAAATATTTATTTTGCAAGTGATAAATAATATGAATTATAAGCATATGACTACTAGATATGACCTATTCTTCATAGTTATATATATGTTTACATTGTATGAGTTATATATATTTTAATTGACCACCTATTATCTCATATGCACTATGCAGGGCTGATTGACATACACTTGAAACCACTTTCTAATACCTTTGTCTGTATTGGTAAATTTGAGTTTGTAGTTTAGTGTATCGTTTCATCAATCTAGGACATTTATATGAGAAAATATAAGTTAGAAATCACATTGATTTGTGAAACCCCTCATAAAACCATTCTAATTTAGCTTTTGATTTGAGGATGTGACAATTGCACTTCTTTTTAGTTCAATCCTTTCGAATTAACTATTTCATAATTTTAAAAATAAAAATTGCCTATAGTTGATTTTTTGTATTAGCTTCTTTCTCCTTTTTATATTACCAACAAGATTAATTCATCTTTTAGTTGGCTTGACTATGTGAACCTATAATACCTCCTTGAGATTTGTCTAACTTTTCACTTTGCTAACAACTTCAGTGTGAGGAGCTAGTGGCGAAAGGTGCTTCTATTGGGAAGACTCCTGCACTTGTTGTTAACAAGTGCAAGTACACATTTGCCATGCTATCTGATCCTATTGCAGCTCTCTCGGTTAGTGAGTAACTAAATTAACTTTGTGTACCATCTCTAAGTTTTGTTATTACCAATTTCTTTATATTATTTTCAGGTTGTCTTTGACAAAGATGGGGTGCTTGAGCAAATCTCCACAGGAAAAGGATACATAGATATGTCTACAGTTGACGCAGATACTTCATCAAAAATCAGTGAGGTTTATTCTGTTAACTTTCTTGTTTTAGTTATTTGTAGTTTCCTCTTTCTTTGCTCTTGATTGTGCGCTGTGGATTAGTGTGCTTTGTTAACTTATAGTAGTTATTTTAGTTCCTTTTTAACAGGCAATTGGTGACCTTGTGATGCAACACCATAATTGAACTCCAAACTCACAAGTGATTAGGATGAAATTGATGAAGTACAAGGATAACTATCACACACAAATGAAAAATCTCATGAAAAGATTATAAGAAGAACTTTTATATTAATGGTAACCAGAACAGTGAGACAATACCACTTTTATAAACTGAACCTAGCTAAGAATGAAGTAAAAGAAGGTGTTGATGCTCCCTTATAGACCACTATTAGGGAATAAAGACCTATTATGTTTTCTAATTAACATGATTCCTGCTAAAGAGCCTTGAGATTAGCCTAACTACATAATCATATATTTTAAATTGTAAAGATTAGGATGACTAAGATGAGTGTGAATTTAAAGTAGTGATAAGGCCATCAAAGAGAAAAAGACGATAAAAAGCGCTTTCAAGTAGTGTAAATTATGAGACTCATGTGTCATGCCAATCGCATTTGTCCTTGAATTTTGTATGACAATAGAATTGATATTGAACATTACAATACAATTCAATGATTTTAGGAGTTTACTATGAGCAATAAATCCAATGGAAATTCAAGTGTATAAAATACAGAGGATAGAGCAATATGAAAACAAAATATTTCCAATGCTGTTAATTTCGAGTGAGATGCATGTTGAATCATCGTTGAGGCTAGAGGGAATAGTCAATCGCTTCTGATTGCTTTCTCAAGTCTACAATTCTAATTCGTACGCAACAAAAAACAAAATACAAATGAAAGACATAAATAAGCATTGCTAAGACTAAGATTTTACGTGGTTTGGAATTCCAATTCCTATTCCATAACCTATGATTCGTTAATGAGTTATTCCTTGAATACTACAATTCAATTCAAGGATTTTGGAAGTTTACTATGAGCAATAAACTTAATGGAAATTCAAGTCTATTAAACATTGAGGATAGAGCAATATGAAAGCGAAATATTCTCAATGTTGTAAACTGTGAGTGAGATGCATGTTGGATCGTTAGTGAGGTTGGGGGCTGGGGTTGAATAAGTGATTGCTTTTGGTTGCTGGCTTAGGTTTATAATTTAAATTTGTACGCAACAAAAAACAAAATACAAATGAAGGACATAAGTAAGCCACGCTAAGACTAGGGTTTTATGTGGTTCAGACCCCTAATTCCTACTCCATGGCTTATGACTAGTCGATGAGTCACTCCTCGCAAACCACTAAATTTCTCCTTATTGGAAAATTTTTAGAGGTAGAGAAACCTCTTACACTTCTCTTATACAAAGGAAATGCATTATGATAAGAGTTACTAGAATGAAAACAATTAGAGCATAACAATACTAAAGAAAGAGTGAGAGAGAGAATAAGCACTTTCAGTAGTTTTCCCAATGCTCCTTTTCCCATATTTATATACAATCAATTCACCCTTTCTTCAACCTACATTTTGCTTTCTAGCAAGTGATTAGTCAACTATATCATACCCCTAATCAACTGTCACTTGATTACATTTATGTGCAAGAAAGTGCACTTGCAAAGAGGCTGCGCATGAGGAATTTTATGTGCAAGAAAGCTTATTTTTGAGACTTTCTTATCTGCTAAGCATTTGGTTAACTTACTTTGATTTACCAAGCATCTGATTACCTCAATCTGCTAGGACTTCCACTTGCTATGCATCGAATCAATTACGACTTGTCGGGACTTTCACTTACCAAGCATTCGGTTTTGTGACTTTCACTTGTAAGTATCCGATTTTCAATCTATTTGGACTTTTCGGGTTGCCAAATATCCGATCGATCATGACCCAATTATATTTTATCCATTACGCTTGCAATCTCAACCTCAAGTAACATGCACCTATACAATTGATAGACCACATCAATGAACACAATATAGTCCTTAAACTTTTGCTTAATACATCAAAACCTCATGTTTAAGAGCATGATTGCACCAATAGTCTCTCTTTTAGATGTTTGACCACCATTTAAGTTGGGTCACATTCAAATAACTTTTATACTTGGCTACACATTTCAACACTTGTCAGATAAGAAGTTACTAATTTTCAATTTTCTATCCCTTCTTGAATTAATTTTGACTTTCCTCTTAATTTGAGTAAATTGACCTTAAACCTCCATCTTCTCCCCCTCTTGAAATTTCTCACTTCTTTCCCTTTGCAACCGTGTGAAGATTCTTGTTCCCTTTTTGAAATTCATTTCTTCCCCTTTTCAATTGAGTGAAGATTCCAAACTTATTGATCATAGCTTAAAGAGTCCCAACTTCTTACTTCTTACTTCTTACTTCTTACTTCTCCCCTTAAATTAATGTTGAACTTAAGTGAAGGGACTTAAACCTCTCACTTCTCCCGGTATCTCTCCCCCTATGATACATCAAAAACACATCATCATTGAACATAATTCCATTTTTTCCTTTTCACTAAAGAAAGATTAAACTCCCCCCTTGAAAGTTGATTCCCATGCTCAAATCACATGATACTAGTTATATTTGATCATTGTACCACTAACAACAACATGATACTAGTTGTATTTGATCAAAACACCACTAATAAGATGATGTAATTGTAAAAACACCTATAAAATCACAAAGTATCAAAATTCAGCCGTGAATTCTTCATGATACTAACTATATGTTAACAAGATTGGGTACTCGGAACATACAAGTATACAACTTGTTGTGATTACTTGATACTAGATCAAAATATAAAAGAACACATGCAATCAAGTCCTTCTTGATAAGCAAAAATTCAACCTTAAATTTTCTGTCCCCCTTACTCTTCGAACAAGTTTCAACCTTTAAACTATATATCAAATGTTGATAATATCCTCAAATGAAAAAATCCACATGTAAATTATATACCAATTTTATGCATCAACCTTTACACTCTAGTTCACAAGGTAGTTTCTCCCTTTTGTTTCAATATTCACCTTAATAGAAGTGCCTCTCCCCTTTAAGAAATCAGTTGCCTTAAGCCTAGGTGAATTTTTTTCGTCAAGGTAATTCTTCTTAATGGACCTATTTATTAAATATTTGTCATAGTTTAACGCTGACTGACAACCTAATACAACCCTCCTTTATCCGGACTTGAGGGTCGACCCTATCTAGTGGGATAAGACTTGATTGTTGTTGTAAGGTAGTTCTTAAAAATTAAGACTCCCCTTATCCCAACATTATCCTCCTTAAAATATGATTTTGCACCAGTAATGCCTCCTAAAATTTATGAACCATGAATTCTTATACTTAGTGTTAAAAATCACGGTAAGTGGTGGCGAGGCGGTTAGTGATTGCCTTGGCTACAATTACTATTTTTTATACATAATATTATAAATAGTCATTATTCTTTATGATGTTTATGAATAAATCTGCTTCATACAATACAATATAATTTATTTAAAGTATAAATAACTATATAAATACAACTAACAAGATAATTAATAAAAAATTGTTACCATATTAATACTAAAAAAGTAATATCATTACTTTTACCAAAAGCCTAAGTTTAAAATTCAAAGTTTTAATCCAATATGGCAACAAGCCAACAAGGACTAGACTAAACATAACTAACCTTTTAAATCATCTACACATGCACCATCAACTACATCCATAATCCTCTCATCATCGGACTCAAAATCAACATCTTCTTCATTCTCCTCCCCTGATATATCTAAATCCTCATCAAGTTCTCTAATGGGGATGTTCCTTGTGCTTCTCTTTGGTTGTAGCACTTCATCCGCCCCGAGGCCTTCACCACCATTCTTAAGTCCCGAATCCGTCTCGACCTCATCTTCATCCATCATCACCATCAATAAGCCAAACTTGAGCTTCACTAGCTTGAGAGGATAGAACCCAATCTCCTCCCATTTCTCTTTTACTCTTCTTCATAAGATTGATGTTGAATTTGACATATACAAGATCATTCAATCTTGATGTCTCGAACCTATTTGTCTTCTTAGTATATATCTAAATAATTAGAAAATTATTAAAAACTAATAAAAATAAATGATAGATAACATAATTTATGAATTACTACTTATAAATTCATAAGTAAATGGAATTCCCGCCTTATAAATTCATTTTGCAAGGTACTCATGCACATCATTTGTAAATTTTAACTTCAATGCATTATTTATGTTTTGCTGTCTTGCCTTTGTTGGATTGATTGCGGATGTCCATTTATCAATAGTCCCGAGGTGCTTTGACTTCTTTTTAGAATAATCTCCCTTCACTTGACAATCATCATCCTCTACATCAAACACCTATATTTACTTCTACCCTCTCTTCTTTTAGTTCTTCCACCCCCTTCTTGCTTTTATTTTTGCTATTTTCAAGATAAGCTCTTACCCTTTTTTTTTGTCTTGATAAGCTCTCGCCTCAATAAAACTGGATTAGTAAGCTTCTGGGTTTGACTTTCTCATCAAATATCGAGCAAGCCGAAACAATATGGCAGTAGATGCACTTTCACGTCATGATGATAATAATTGATAGTCGACCGCCATTTCCATGCCCTAATTGATCTTAACAGAGGACATCCAAACTGAATACTCCACTTTCCTAGAAATTCAACACCTTATTCATATGTCACGACAAGGCGAGGGTTGCATAGAATACAAGGATGGGCTTCTATTCTTCAAGGGTAGAATTTATTTCCCTGCTACATCTTTTATCACTTCTAGAATACTAGCCATGATACATAATGAGTTTCACGAAGGATATCAGAAGACGTTATACTTAATTACACGAGATCTACTAGCCTACAATGGAATGACATGTTCACACATTTGTGCGGGAATGTCTATTTTGCCAATGAAATAAAGTGGAGCATTTGAAACCTGTAAGTTTATTACAATCCTTGCCCGTTCCTCACCAAGTGTGATATGACATCTCCATGAATTTTATTGATGGGCTGTCGCTATCTCAAGGCAAACTTATATTGTTTGTGGTTGTAGATCGCTTCTCTAAGTATGCTCATTTCATCCCATTATCACACCCTTACATGAAGGTGACTCGAGTTTTCTTTGATAATATTTTAAGCTTCACGGTCTCCGAGAAACAATTGTCAGCGACCTTGATGCAACCTTCACTAGTTCTTTCTAGCAAGAGCTATTTCACCTCAGTGCAACACAACTTTCTTTATCGTCCGCTTACCATCCGTAATGGGATGGCCAAACCGAAGCCATAATTTGCGTATATTGGCTCTCTTGTGTAGAATTTTGTTACAATACTAGCTATTACACGTCCCTCAAAGCCACCCCCCTTCGAGGTCATGTACGGGCGATCACCTCCCTGCCTGTTATCATATTTGGCTGGCACTGCTCGTATTGAATTAGTGGATCAGGAGCTCCAGACTTGAGAACAACTTCTGAAGAATCTACATGAACACCTTCTTGTTGCCCAAAATCGCATGAAGCTTCAATATGATTCATCCCATCGGGACATACAATTTGAGATGGAAGATATGGTATTGTTAAAGCTTTAGCCTTATCGTCAATGTAGTTTGACATCTAAGAACCATTTATGGACCTTTTAAAATCATTGGCGGCGTGGGCGACGTTGCTTACAAGCTCCAATTTCTAGATCGCGCAAAGCTTCACCTAGTTTTTCTTATGTCCGCTTTGAAGAAATCATGGCAACATCCCTAGCTTCCCCACTCTTCCATCCATACATCAGGAAGATTACATTCTCTCTCCTTAGGTTGTTCTTGACTATTTCTCACACCATGGACGCTCCTAAATTCTAGTTCATTGGGAGGACTTATCCCTTGTCGAGGCTTCATAGGAAGATGTGGTAGCTATCATGGAACAATGACCCATCATTAGTGTTTGCGGACAAACTTGTTTTTTTAGGGAGTGATGTTATGGATTGTGAGCAAGCACATGCAACAAACAAGAATCTGGAGCAAATAGAAAAAATGATACATATCAAGATAATTGATTCTAGTTAATTGATTTTATTTGAATAGAGTATCTTTTTATTTTCAGTAGAATTGAGTCTAGTATTTTTTATTTAGTAAGAATAATTTTTTCTTATTCAGTATTAGTTTTCTTCCTTCTTGAAGGAATGCCAATAGTTGTATTTAAATTGCTAACATGATGCAATAAAGATTATGATTGAGTTAAAAAAAAAAATCAAACCTCTAGATCGAGAGGTTTTCTAATTCCAACGAACCTCAAATTATCCTTACAACCATAGGTCATGAAGGTTGTAAAATCAAGAAAACAAAGATTGATTCTGTCGATCAGCCAGTAAATCATTCCATTATGCGATCCATATCCAAGGGTCATAATAGTGGACTCATCGAAAACACAAGGGACTCATAAAGACACATAGGAAACATAAATATTAGTAGATGGACTCATTAAAAACATAAAAGGACTCATAAAGACATATATGAAACGTAAAAGACTTATAAAGATGCTATAATTTTTCAAACATGAGAAGTTAAAGCATATTAGAATTGTTGGACAATTAATGCCGGACTTTTAAAATTGGTTTTTGACTTTTGACTTAACCCTCTAAAATTGATGAACTTTAAATCATTTCCTAAGTTCACAAGTAGGTTTATCATCTTCCAAGATATGCCAAATTAATAGTCGAGTTTTAAAATCTTTATTTATGTGTTTATAGACTTTTAATGGAGATTACCACTTGTCTCCATCGACCCTCCCTAGGTGAGAACAATTCGTCCTTGGCGAGTTAAAAGTGTGAAATCTTTCATAAAGATGTTGATTCAGCTCTTGAAATTCATTGTCAGTGATCTATATGCATTTAGAAAGGGGTCGTACATTCTATTTGATAAGATACTTTTGATAGTCCTCCTTTTTGACACAATTTGATTGTTCTTTCAATGTTTGAATCAATGGCAAACGAGCATTATGTTCATTACTTGTCATAACATCTTCATGTCTAGAATATAAAGTGAGATCCTCAATGTTGAAGATCTTGCTAATACCCATATCCGTTGGTAGATCAAGGACAAGCATTAGAGCTTATTTTCTTTAACACTTTATATCCAACATTCCTTGAATGAAGTTTCTTATAAACTCCTCTTCGATATTATTATGGCCTTATCCGAACCATAACCATATCACTTTTCTTAAATTCAACAATCTTTCTTTTCAAATTAGTGTGTTTTATATCTTTCATTGCTTAGAGCAATTTTCTTCATGTATATCTTGTACGTGTTTTGCTCAAAATGTCAACTTCAACATTTGGTCTTGCCTCCAATGGTAAAGGAACCAAATCAATTGGGTTTTATAGGAATCATACCTGTAACAATTTCAAATGGGCTACGCTAGATCTATTTGGCAAACTATTATATGTGAATTTAGCCATTGGAAGAATTTGATCCCCATGTTGTAACATGATCCCCAACCAGGCAGCGAAGACTAAGTAACTCACCCAAACTTTAGTTAACAACCTCTATCTATCCATCTGTTTGAGAGTGGAAAGAAGAAAAAACTTTAGCTTTGTATTCATCAATTTCCTTAAAGTTCGCCGGAAGTAGCTTGGGAACTTTACATTTTGGTTAGAAACAATTGTTAATGGCAACCCATGAACACGAACAACTTCCTTGAAGAAAAGTTTAGCAATTTGAACAACATCCGAAGTTTTTGAGTTTGGAATGAAGTGAGCAATTTTTTAAAACCATCCACCACCACAAATATAAAGTCATGCCCTCTGATGGTTTTAGGCAAACCAAACACAAAATACATGCTAAGATGTTGCCATGACTTGTGTGGCAAAGGTTGAGGCATATATAAACCAATATTTTTCTTCCTCCCTTTAAATAATTGGTATGTGTGACACTGAAAGACAATCTTGGTCACATCCTTCTTAAGGCTAGGCCAATAGAAACAACCTTCAACCTTTGCAATAATTTTATCACTTCCAAAATGATCTGCTGCTTCTCCAGCAAGTAACTCCCATATCACTTGTTCATGAAGAGAAGTATTCGATTAATAAAATCGAGTTCCTTTAAAGAGATAAGCATTATGCAGCGAAAATCTAGGAAGTCTCTGTGCTGCCCAGCAATCAAAGCAGCAAATATATTGTTGAAATCTTTGTACAAAGGGTAGTCTTTCTTGAGTAGTTCAAATCCCACCACTTGTACAACCATATAGAAGAAAGAGACTCATTTCCCATGCTGATTACTTAGTTTTTGCTGAGAGTTGATATGGTAAAGAGCTTGGTGATCAGAATATAAAACAAACTCTTGTGGAAGGAGGTAGTGTCGCCAATAATACAAATCTTAAACTGCCGCATAAAATTCTTTGTCATAAAGTGGAATAGCATTGTTTTACCTCATTGAACTTGTCACTAAAATATGTAATAGTATGCCGTTCTTGACTTAATATGCTTCCAATTCCAGTAGTCGAAGAATTGGTGCTTTGACCAATCTTTTTCTTACTTCTTATAAAGCTTGTGAAGCTGTGTTGGTCCAAGCAAACTGTCCTTTCTTCATACAATCAGTTATAGGGCCATAATAGTGTTTAATTTTTTAATGGATTGTCTATAAGATGTTGCTATGACATGAAAACTTCTAACTTCTTGTAGTGTTCTGGGCAGCAACCATTCTTGGATGGTTTTTATCTTGTCCGGATCCGCCTCTGACCCACTCGACGATACCACAAAACCCAAGAATACCACATATGAAGTCTTAAAGGAGCATTTCTTTAAATTTATATAGAGCTTATCTTTGTAAAAAATTCTCATTAGCTTGTTGCAAATAAGTAAGATGATCTTCTTTACTTTTGTTGTAAATTAAGATACCATCAAAGTAAACAACAAGAAATTTTCAATAAATTGTTGTAGTATCTGATTCATAAAGGGCATAAATGTGCTAGGAGCATTGGAAAAACCAAAAGGCATGACAAGCCATTCATAGGGGCCATCTTTAGTCTTAAAGCTTTCTTCCATCACTTCCGTGCCTTATGCATATTTGATGATACACACTTTTCAAATCAATTTTTGAAAAATGCAAGAACTAGCCAACGTACCCAACATATCATCAAGGTGAGATTGATCGAATGATTGTCGATGCACATGCGCCAACTACCATCTTTTTTTATCATCAACGATGCAAGGACAACACATGGGCTTAGATTTTCTTGGATGAAAACCTTGGACAATAGTTCATTCACTGCCTTTTCGATTTTTTGTGACCACTTGGATTCATTTGATAGACTAGTAGATTGGGTAGTTGTGAACCTGACACAAAATCAATAGCATGCTAAATTTTACGCATTGGTGGAAGCTCACAAGGTAATTTTTCTAGAGCCACATCAGAAAAGTTGATTTATGGATGAACCGGGGAAGCCTTGGTAGCAAATACTTTTTTGACTTCTTTGATTAAGGGCACATATATTAGAACTTTCTTTGCTTTCTTAATGAAAATTTTTCTTGGTCAGAATATAAAGAGAATTTTCACTATTAGCATAACTCTTTGCCTTTTCTTGTTCGTATCTCTTTATTTCAGTAGTCTGCATTGGTTTCAATAATACCTTCTTGTTGTTGAACATGAAAGTGTATGTGTTTTCCTTGCCACATTGATTCACATCTCGATCATACATCCAAACTATTTATATATCCTTGTGGGGCCTCCATATAAATTTCTTCCTCTAGTACTTTGTGCAAAAATGCATTTTTTATATCAAACTATTGTATCTCCCAACTATAGTTAGCTGATAATGATATTAAAATTCTAACTACATTCATTTTTACAACTGGAGCAAAATGCTCCACACAATCAATCCCATAGTATTGCCCTTGGCTCCCAACTTTGCCTTATATCTCTTTGTTGATCCACTTGCTTTATATTTCACTATATTGACCCATATATACCCTTCAATTTTTTTTTCCTTCTAGCAACTTCATCAATTCCCACGTTTTGTTCTTCTCAAGTGCCTCCATTTCTCATCGGATAATACCTCAGATAAGGTGGTAGATGTCAATGGTCTTCAGGTTAACTAAGAAGATTTGTTTTTTACGATAAAAAAGTGAAAATTATAGGAAGTTTGCAAGAGGATATAAAGGTTGTTTGTGCATTCTCTAGTTCCTTTCCTAATATAAATGGTTTCCTAACAACAATGGCAATATTTAAGTGCTCATCACCTACATGAGATTCAATTTTAACTTCTAATGAAGAATTAGAAATTGTTATTTCATTCTCAAGTCTGGTCTGGGTTGGATTCTTAGACTTGCATTGCTTCAGGGATAATCATCTTCTTCCTTAGTATGCCTGTCAAGTCTCATATTTCCATTACAAAGTTGAGATTTTCATGCACAAATTCAAACACAAGCTCAAGTTTAGAGGTAGGATTTGATATGAACTCAGATAATCATTGGGGGTAATGATAGGTCGAACAAGAAATCCTTGTCCTTATCTTTGACTATGGAATTCTCCTCTTAAAGATAAGGTATGATGAAGTAAGACTTTTCTTCATTGTAAGTAATATCTACTAATATATAAACTTTTTTTGATGAAGGATGATAACACTTGTGCCCTTTCCAAGTTGAGGAATAACCCAAGGAAAAGAATGTCATTGACGATTTTTGCCATTCCCTGGCCAAACCGGCAGCAGACGAGCTATACGTGACAGCATGCGCGATCGATTAATCGAGCGATAGAAGGAATCAAATTGATTCCTTCTGTCGCAATTAATCGATCATTGTAAAAAAAAATATCTATACAAAGGCACCAGAGAGTGATCGATCAGTGAGGCGGTAGCAAGGGCGGCGCCCACTCCGAAGGTATGATTTCCCCTATTCGCCGGCATCCCCATTTCGGATATGTCATAAGCGGCGTCAGAGGAATTGCTAGACGCCTCTGGCGACGTCGGAGGCGTCTCGTGATGCCTTTGAAGCCACCGGACCCTGCGATCCGACGCTGTGTGCGTGCCCTAGTTTTTAAAAAATAAATTAAATTTTAGATTTAATTAATTTAAATAATTCCCAAGGAGGTGTGATATTCCAAATAGACTTTTATAAACCCTAATTAAATTATCCTAATAAATATATAATTAAAATTAAAATTAAAATTTTAATTAATATTTTGAAAAATTATTTTTTAATGTTTTAAATTGTATATAAAACTTTTTAAAAAATTATAATAAATTTGATTGATATTTTAATAATTTTTTTATTATTTTAAATTTCTTTTACAAATTCAAAAAATAATATAAATTCAGATAAAAAATTATAAAAATTCAGATATATATTCTAATATTTTTTATTATTTTAAATTTCATTTAAAAATAAAAAAATTATAAAAAATCAGATATATATTCTAATGATTTTTTAATTTTAATTTTCATTTAAAATATTCTTAAAAAATTTAAAAAATTCTGAAAAATCTAATAAATTAAATTTATATTATGATATTTTTACTATTTTATATTTTTTACAAATAATAATTAAATAAATAATTAATTAATTAATTTTGTATAATTTTTATATATAAAATAACATTTTTATGTTAATTTATATATTTATTTTAGATAATAATTTTTATCTTAGAAGTAATTTGAAGTTTGAATCCATGAATATTAACATATTTAATTTTTATACTTTTATGATTCTTGCTTCCTAAACATATAAATATATATTTTTGTTCAAGAATGTTTCGTCATATATATTTTTGTCTTAGAATGTCTTTACTTTATATGTTTAGGAAATATTACATGTCCTTTATTTTAGAAGTTTTTTATACTATTAAGTTTGTGATTTCTAATAAAACACTTATAATCTTGTGCAATTCTGATCATTCTAAATTGAGAAAGATGAATTAATATTTTTAGGAGATTATTTCAAATTTCAGGAAGTTGCTCTTTATAGTTTATATACTTAATTTGTAAATTTACAATGATAAATACATTCTTGACATTATAAAATGATGACCATTACCTGAAAATATGTATTATTCTTAATTTTTGTATAATGCATAGGTAATCATAGCAAAACAACAATCTTATGATCCAGCTTGGAGACACGCACATCGATTAGAAAATCGATTCAATTGACAATATTTGCATTGCGATATGATTAGACGTGGTAGTGGGGTCACACGTCTAAAACATCTTGCTTGTGAATATCCGGATGTTTCTAATTGTCCAAAAGTTTCTCAAGAAGTTGGTCATGCAATAAAAGAGGAACTTGATGGCAAAAAAGCATTAAAATATAAACAACAACGACAACGTGAACTTGTTGATAGCCGAAGCTCTAAAGAACCAATCTATGATGAAATGGAAGGTCGTGGTGAAGTTCTAAATGACGAAGACTTTTTAACATCTCTCAGTGTGTCTCGAATTCAATATAACTATGAGTAAAATATACGATATAGATGTGGCCCTGGTGCAAGTGGAAGTGGCTCAACTACTGTAATTACATTAGGAAGGAGTGCAAGTGTTCGTATTACTTCAACACAAGATGGTATTGGTCATTTTTTTCCTTCTATGGGACGAAGACATGTAGTTGATATTGCTGATATTGATCCACTAGCATTTCTAGACCAAGCTAGTAAACCGACTAGGATTGATGAAGCATAATCAAAGGAGAAGAAGATATCAATCGGTAAAATTATTGCTAATTTTATTTTCATTTTAATCATATTCCTCCTAATGAAGTAAACAACACATAATGAAAGTCGATTATTTTGAGAGACATGGTTCTTTTAGCGATTCTATTGCAGTGTCATGCAGATATAAAATGGATGCAGGTAAATATAGTAAAAATTATTACTAATTATTGTCAGCAAATATAAATAGTATTTTAATTTTGTTCTTATTTATCTTACAGAATGGTGGTTATAATATAGAGGATCAACTCCAAATTTAAAAAAGATTGCAGTACCTCTCACAGACGTCTTCAAGTAGTTGTGAAAGAAAGTAGTCAACTTTCTTCCTCATTCATACAAAAGTACGAAATCACCTTTTTTATCGTCGCTTGGAGAAGATGGTCTACGCTCATTATAATATGCGTCTTCAACTCAGAGCAATAACAGAAGAGAATGAAGAACAATAGTCTGGTGGTGATGTAGACCTATTTGATATTGGATTTGTCTAAACTGAGAATGATCCAATGATGGATTGGTTGAGCGTTGTTGGGGCTGAGAATCCATTACTTGATGAAGCAGGAGACCCACCACGACTATCTCAATTTCTTACTCAACGGATTGAAAAAATATAAGCTAGAGGAGATATCTGTGAGGAAGAAGATGATGAAACTTTTGATCAAGAATTTTGATTTTCTGGATCTCGGTCTAAACGTTCTCAAACATCCCAACCCCAAACCTAACCAAAGTCCATAGATAAAGGCAAAGGCAAAGCTCTTGCAATTTTTATTAAAAAGAAAGAAAAAGGTAAACCTCCTGTTTTTACGGGAATGGGTCAATTGAGAATTAGAGAAAATCCACTCGATGCAATTGATGAGCAAGAGCATGATGACAGTGATGAAATATCATCACCTTCTGACACTGTAGTATGACGAGAAGTTCGAAATGAGGATAGTAATGTTGATAACAGTGCAAGAACTCATGAAAGGGTTGACAGTGGTGATGCATCTAGTGGTAAAAATTATATCTCCCCTACTCTAGCACCAGCCATGGACATGTGAGATAGATTACACACATGCAACTCAAGATTATGATCATGGAGCTAGAAGTAGTGCTATTCAATATCAATGTCGATATAAGGGTGACAAACAAAAGAAAGCTCATAATTATCAAGATATGTGGGAGAGTTTAGTTGAGATTGATTCGGGTCGAAGTTCATCATACTCGCAACCTTCTTATTATAACTCTGATGCATCATATGGTGATCTATCATATAAGAGCTTGGGGACGTATGCTTATCCTTATCTCTATGTACCCGTTCCGATTTCAGGGTTCTAGTTTAAATCCAACATCCCGAGTCATACAAATCGACACGTGGAGAAATCAATATCAATATTGTATGTCATGGGATGATTATTTAATCCTAGTGTTGAGAACTATGGAGTTGACCTAAGCATAATATTGCAAAAACCAATGCTTCCATATGATTCATGTCACTTCTTTTAGTATTAGTAAGGTAACATATTATGATGTATCAATTTTAATTCAAGTTATTGATAGATCAATTTTTTTTAAAAGAAAATTATATTTAATTATTTTTTCTAACAATATTAAGTTGTTCAATAATTGAGAATTTATATAAAAATAATATATAACTTATTTTTAAATTATGCATAATAAACATATTTATCTAATTAGTTACTATATATAAATAAAAAAAATATCATATCGGCATGATACAATACGATACTGAAACCGTATCGTTCCCGTCTGGGACCGAAACCTTGGCATGGGTCGAGATTTTAAACCTTAGATAACCTACAAATAGACATTTTAACACCCTTGAATCTAGCTTCTCTCAATTTTGATTATACACAAACAAATGACACACCTAAATATCACAATATTATTTGTAGTGTATTTGTTTGGATTAATATTGAGAGTGTTTCCATTGGACTCTCGAACTCCAAGATTTTGGAAGACAAATGATTCATCAGATGAAAAACTGTAAGAATTCAAAAAGATTTAAGCATATTTTTCTGAAGGGCTCAGTCTTGAGTAAACATGACACTCACAGATCTAGAGGAACATGTAGTAAAAGGTACCTCGGTTGTGTTCTTGTCCTCCATCAAGGAGATCAATCAAGACATTGGATCAATGTGATCAACATCAAAAACTTCCAGCAAAGCTTGTAATGCTTTAGTTTGTCACTGAGGTTGAGGAAGCTGAGGAATGATCTCTGAATAGAACAGATCAGGAAGAATGAATGCCTTCTTGAAACTTCAACCGAAAGGAACCCACAATGGTGGAGAAAACCCTGTCCAGTAATTGAAAACCTAGATGATACTGCCAGCCAAACTTGGGGAGTTCATACCTAAGTGTTCCCAGATTTGGAATATGCTTGTAGCTAATTTCTCCTTTTAAAATTTGTATGTAAGTGGTGTCCCTGCTGTTTCTTTTAACTAGCTAGCTAAATCCTTGAGAGCTAACATACTATCAATAACTTCAATCCTATTGTTTCATTTGCAACCTGTTTTCCATCAGATTAATCATTTGATGTTACACTAAACTCAATGAATAACCACTAAGATGTAATTGGTCATTACATTTAATTTTAAATTCTTTGTTCTTCATGATTTTGTTTATTACTGAACTGAGTAGATTTTTGCATCTGAAATGCTACTCTATCAATTTGAAATTTGCTTGTTTTCTTTCTCAGGCAATTACAGAGAAGGGTGGCTGTTTTCTTGAAGCTCCAGTGTCGGGCAGCAAAAAGCCTGCTGAAGATGGTCAGCTAATAATTCTAGCAGCCGGTGAGAAGGTAATATAGCGACTACCAAATCCCAATAGTTTAGTTGCTTATAGATATTTGTCTGTTGCTGTTAAAATAACAGGCTATTGAACAGGCCCTATGTTGATTTGATTAGGTAAGGTAAGCAACGTTTAACTACTTCCACATTTCGCTAACTTATAAGTTTTCATGCTAGAACATGTAGACTGAGAAGAAAAAACTAATATTCTGAAATATATGATGATTTTCTTACCTTCAATATCCTATATCTTTTAATGATCTAGATTCTCTTCCATTTATCTGATGTTGTCACTTTAAGAAAATTGCTCTGTGAATCAAGGTTTAATGTTTAAAGTATCTTTTCAGCAAAATGGTTTTAGTTTTTTGTTGTGCTGAAACTCAATACTGTAGCATGCTTTGAAGCATGCCAACAAATGAATTTTAATCCTATAACAGTCTTCCACTTAGAACCATCAAATATAAACTTGCAGTAATTAGGAAATCAATTTAATCAAAATTTTAGAGCAATAAGTTGTAAAATATAATAAAATCTTGTCTAATGATTGTATTTTACTAACACCAAAATTTTTGTTGTGCATTAGATAAGTGCATTGATTCTTGTATCTGCTTAGTGAAATCTACAGATTAAATAACTTTCTAAGGGCATTTGCTACTGAAATTGACTTCTTCATGTGTACATAGATATATCTTCAACCATTGGGGGTTGGACTTGGATTCTCATTGGATCTAGAACTAGAACAAACACAATTATAGGATATGGATGCATCTTGGTTTCTTTGACTCTAATATCACTCTTGTTTGTTGCTACTGGTACTCCTATTGATGCTTCCCCTTTTCGTCTCTCCAATTTTTGTAGTGGTTCATATTTTCCCCATGATTGATGAATGGAATTAAAAACTGAGTTAGAAGAGGTGAATCTTCTTGTCTCATTTGATTCAGTATGATACTGGCCAAATACAGTCCCTATTCTGATCGAAATCACCCAAACTGTGTCAGCACAGGAAACATAATGACATTTAGCTGTGATGGCAATATTGATCGGTATGATATGTTTTGGTCGGGCCAATCAAATACCAATTGACACTTGAATCATGCATTTAATCAATAAATTCTCTCTTAATTTGTGTAGATTTAGTAATTGTTCTCCTGTATATACTAGGATGAGTTACTTCTTTTCACACTTATGAATACGCCAGAAAATTTCTCTGGTCAATTATCATGTGGGTTTAGAAAGTAGATCTTAATCATGTCTTTGTTGTATTGGATCTCAATACAGGCATTGTATGATGAAGTTGTACCTGCCTTTGATGTACTAGGAAAAAGATCGTTCTTCCTAGGGGATGTAGGAAATGGAGCAAAAATGAAACTTGTTGTGAATATGATTATGGGCAGGTACTTTCTTTTACTATTTATAGTCATACATCCTTTAAAAGATGCCTCGTTAAAGTTTTAGAATGACTGCCCAAGATTGTTCCTGATTTGTTTCAAGTATTATTTACAACTTAGGCAAAAAAAAATTAATAAAATTTTTTGCAACTTCATTACTTGATATGTAGAAGCCTATGTGGAAGGTTTTCTGTTTCAGCGATTTATAGTTTTAAATCTTGTACCCCTTTTTTGTTTGCTGTGACTTTCTAGTTCAACAAGGAACCTAAAAAACAGAGCACCCAACTCCCAATGAGGAGTCGCAACTCTTTCAGGTAGTTATTTTCTGAATTCTCTAAATTCTCATTGATAAATTTCTTCCATGGCACTGGTGAAACATGCTCCGCAAGCATTAAAGTAGGAGTTGCTGCATAATAACATGCTGAGGCATTATTGATGCTATATCAACTTCACTGAATGCATGAAATGCCTACAAAGAATACTTTGTCATCTTTTTTAAGGATTTACTTGACAACCTTTTGGAACTCGGGAAATGAGAGAAGTTCATTATTCAAATGTAGAAAATTATTAGGGATTTCTTCCTCAAGTAGTCACCTCTACCTTCACATTCATCACCATGTTTTGATTTTACATTTACACCCCTGTGACTTGTATATATACAAATACATCTTTGTCTATCTACAATTTTGTTCCTAACTATCTTCAAGTATATTGAGAAATCTCAGTTTGTTACAAATGCAATTAAGTTAAGCGTCTCAAAGACAAAGAACAACAAAGTCTACTAATCAATAAAAGAGCATATAAATGAAGTAATGATTTCTTAGATTACATCATTTCCTGATAAAATGGTAATCAATCTTAATATATTTTGATCCCACAAGAGTACAAGATAGAATGTAATATACATGTCATTTTACTTTTCCGAATATAGCTTTATAGGTCCGATGAGAATATTCTTGACTCAGACATCAACTCTTTGAGCTATTACATAAGCTTCTGGATGGCAAGAGGCATAACCTCATACTTTTGTCTATATGCTTCAACTAGCTACCATTAGTTTTCTTTTTTTTTTTTGAAGAAATTAAATTGTCACCCTAAAGAACATGATAATCCACTGTGGATCATTTATCTATAGGAGAATCTTCCTAATCTGCATCTATAATTTTTAAGTTTTTTTACCATGGGAAATGGTCATGTTCGCAATCCATAAGACCTTTTCTAGTGTAGATAGAGAAAGATTAGGCTTAATTACCTTGACAATCCCTTCTACCCGTATATATATATTATTTATCATTGTATGTTACATTTTATTGAATATATGTTATTCACAATTATGTCCCTATAATTACATTAAGGCCCTTCACCCTCCATCTTAAATTAACTTTGATTTTCTAGATCTTAGAACCTCTTATGTCCATGGTTATTCACAAATAGTGAATTGATAATTAGAATGACATCATTCATTGTTCGTTTGTGGAATATATATTAGAAGTTATTTGCATGAGAGCTTAATAATCAGAGTATTGACTTTATGATCATATCCCAACTCTAATGTAGTTAGGGCGATTTCACCTTTGTGTAAGATTGAATATGACACTATACACGTCACGCCCCGGGGGAATAATGCTCATCCAATGATGGAGAAATTACCTCTTAGTGACAAATCTGATACAACATGATACAAAGGCAACATTGCAACAATAACCCAATCATCATAGCTAGCGGGACAAAGAAAAGAAATTGAGTATATATTTATATAAGTAAAAGTAAAGGCTTTGCATGCATGCACAATTTTAAAATTTCCTTTAAAAACAAATATCAAGAGATGAGTACTAAAGAAAACCAACTGAAAATGAGCCTATAAAGATGAACAAAATGAACCATCTCAAAGTAATATGGACCGACAGTTAGGACCTTTAAGTGACACGACACATCCTTTACCTGCTAACTTGTAAATAAAGGAAAATTAAAGAGTAGTGAATACAACGATTAGCGGGTATAAGAAAGATAGTGCATGAAAAGAGATAATGTATGGTTTCAAAGGAAACAGTCTTAGGAATAATACTTACTACAAAAGTAAGTGTACTAATATAATCATATGCTAACAACAGGCATAAACAACTACCTTACCATATACTAATCTGATTAATCAAGCATGACTCAACATGAAACCATCAAAGTGTTAATGGGTCAAACCAAACCATGTATGCTGACGCTATCCACAGGCGAACCATGCCATCACTATCTGTCTCATTACAACTCAAGATATATAGCAAAACTATTGACTGCGGGCGAACCATGCTACCACGATTTGTCTCATGGGCAGTCAACTACTGACGGGTGAACCACGCTACCACGACCTGTCTCATGGGTAGTCAGGGTATGTAAGTAGCTATCTAGCTACTGACTGTAGGCAAACCATGCTATCACGACCTGTCTCATGGGCAGTTAAGGTACACATAATGTAACGAGCACCAAGTAAAGCAACACACAATCACATCTAAAGGTATAAACCAAGGTTTAAAATTTCGACCAGTGCTGAGGTTTCGGTCCTAGACCGGAACGATGCAGTTTCGGTATCGTGTTGTGCCGTGCCATACAGTTTTGGTATTTTTTTTATTTACATATAGTAATTATTAGATAAATATATTTGTGTATAATTTAAAAATAAGTTATATATTGATTTTATATAAGTTCTCCATTATTAAACAACTTATTATTGTTAAAAAAAATAATTAAATATAGTTTTCTTTAAAAAAATAATTGATCTAAAAATAACTCGAATTAAAATTGATACATCGTAATATTACAATATGTTACCTTACTAAAAGAAGTGACATGAATCAAAATGGAAGCAATCATTCTTGTAATATTTTACTTAGATAATTTTTATAGTTCTCCAATGTCCAGATTAAATAATCATAATTATATGAATTAATACAAAATACTATTTTATATATAAATTAACTATTTATTTATTTAATTAATAAATAATTTAAATAATTTATATTTAAAATAGTAAAAATTTAGAATATCAATTAAACATTAAAACAATAAAAAAATATAAAATAATTAAAATATATATATAAGAATATAAATTTGATTTATTAGAATTTATGTAAAAAATTTTAAATTTTTTTAGATTCTTTTTGAATTTTTAAAATAGTAAAAACAATTTCATAATATTATTTAATAAAATTTATTATATTTTTAAAATTTTAAATATATTTTTTATATTTTATTGGGATAATTAAATTAGGGTTTATGAATGCCTCTTTAAAATATCACAATTAAGTGGGAATTGGAATTGTTGGATTTATTTAAATTGGAAATTAATTTTGCACAGTAACTCACACCCACTACCCTCGTGCGGCCGTGACTCGCCCGCGATGCCTCTGACACCCCGCGGATGCCTCGGAGGCATCCGACGACACCTCCAGCGGCACTGGAGGCGTCCAGCGAGGCTTCCGGCAGCGCTGTAAGCGTCCCGTGACGATTTCGGCGTTGCCAGAAACATCTCATGTGACACCTCCGGCACCTGTGATGTTTCCGGCGACGGCAACGAGACACGAGGTCTTGTCTAGCAATGATGGAGAAAGGCCAGGCGGTTTCAGGGCCTCTCCTTCAGCCAACCATGCAAAGAGGAAAAATTAAACTTAGGAAGTTTAATTGGAACTTAGGTTAATTGATCTTATCAACTCTTAAACTTAAATAGGAAAAATACCTCCTAAAATCCTATTCCATTTATCACATTAAAATGTCCATAAATTCATTAAAAAATATGGAAACATTTTAATAAATTCTGTAAATTTGTGTAACTTTATTTCTTTACTAAATAGTAGTTATATTATTATTATTTTCTTAAATAATTTAATTTGATTGAATTTTAATAGTTTTAATCCATCATCGATCCTAGATATGATATATATTTAATTATATATATCTATTTCTGTTGTATATGACAATACATGTTATGAAACAAATCTATTGGTGATGGAACATTTGGATGATTGTTTCATTAGTTGATTTTTTTGAACATCATCAGTGGACTCATGGTAATAATTATTCATTTCTCTAGGCAATATCCTGTTTAAAAATTATAATAATTTAAATTTAAAATTATCGAAGTTCAATTCAATTAACTCAAGCTTATTGAATTTAAAATTATTAGCTCAGTTTGTTGCAAGTTTTTTTCAATCGACTTTATGGTTGATTTGACATATCAATCGACTGAATGTGACCTTGGTCGACTAGACATATCAATCGATTGATGTGACCATTAGTCAATTGGCTTATTAATTTTGATCCTGAGACACTCATTTCTTGGTCAAGTCCTTGTCTATGAAAGAGAATTATCCTAGACTTCGTCTTCCTACCCCTGTTGGACTTTCTTTATTTGCCCGCACTTGCATGACTTATTTGGCAAATGTCATGGTTCTCATCAAGCCATGGTTTAAAATTTCATTTCATGTCCGGTGAAACGAACGAAATTTATTGTTTTGTCGGCTGCCTAGCATGGCACCATTGACACCGCAGAGGGGACCTCCGCAAGTCGCGACTCTTTGGATTGTAGTGGGCGTGTGCGTGAGCAGGGGTACAAAAACTTAAGAAAAAAAAAATTAAAACATAGGTTAATAATTTCAATCAACTCTTAGCTATAATAGGATAATCTAAATATGCATAATCAAAATCTAATAAAATTATCCTATTAATTTAATACATATATTGTCTTTATTTTAATTTTAAAAATATAATAAAATATTTATTTATTTACCATAGGAAGGCGCTGGATCCTATATTTTTTTCTTAAAAATTATTTTATCTTTTATTTTTTCATCTTTGATTTTTTAATATTTAGATTAAATTTTTGATTTTTTACTAATATATTTTATAATTAAAATCATATCGGCATGATACAGTACCAAAACCGCATCATTTTGGTCATAAACTAGAACTCCAATACGATTTGAGATTTTAAATCATGCATCAAATTACTTGGTCTTCCACTTGCCATGTATCTTGTCCTCATCGACTTGCTTGGATTTTCATCATTGCACCTATACATGTCAACTTCCCTGCATTTGTACACTACATATGAGATTATTAAAGTTTGCTCAAAACATATGCAAGCTATACATGCTTGCACTAACAATCTTTCCTTTTATAATGTTTGGCAACTGATTTAAATTAGGTCTCATAAAATAAATACAATAATCATAAATGCAAACAATACATCTAATCACTTTAAATGGAAGCGTTAAGTGAAAAGCATTGAATGTTCGGCCACTCACCTCCTTTTTTATACAATGATCATAAGAAAGGTATCTGTTTCTAACTTAAACCCATCACCTTTTCCCCTTTGATATACATAAAAAAATTAACTATCTAGGTGTCATAGGCATAATGATTTAATGAGATTCTAAGCTTCTTTTAGACTTATTAGGACTAGTGATATACTACACTGGATAATATGCCCCCTTTTTTAAATTAACAGGAGAAATTTGTTGTAGTTGGTTTTTGAATCCCAGTGTTTGATTGACTCATTCATTTTTTCTCTACAGCATGATGAATGCATTGTCTGAGGGACTGAGTTTAGCTAATAGTAGTGGATTGAGCCAGCAAACGCTTCTGGACGTATTGGTACTTCATTTTACAACTTGTGGAAGGCTTAGCTTAGTAGTTCCACAAAATAGAATTTATCGTATGTTAAATGAATGTTTTGGTATTTGCTCAATTTTGGTAATAGGAACTCGGGGCAATTGCGAATCCCATGTTCAAGCTTAAGGGCCCTGCAATGATCCAAAGCAGCTACCCACCTGCATTTCCCCTGAAGCATCAGCAGAAAGACATGAGGCTGGCACTTGCTCTTGGAGATGAAAATGCTGTCTCAATGCCTGTTGCTGCCGCAGCTAATGAGGTACTATCACTGCTGTAAACTAAACATCAATCATCTATCTCTTACGCACAATCACGACTTATTGTGACATTTTTAAATCTACAGGTTTTTAAGAAGGCCATAAGTATGGGACTAGGAGACCAGGATTTCTCAGCTGTGCATGAAGCAGTGAAGACTGCCCAAGATCCAGACAATGCATGAAAACAGGTTCCAGAACTATCAAATTGCACCTGCATTATGTCAAGTGACTGATAAAACGAACATTTCATCATTGTATAACCACATATTTCTTTAGATTCATTCGGTGTTTTGATTCTGATATTATAATCCAAGATTGTTTTACTAATATTTGGTTCCTCGATGATGCAAAATATTTTGAGTGCCATGTTTTTTTTGTAAGTGGCCATACCCCATCGAATGAAGATTAAGTTTTCATTTTTTATATAACGAGCCTATAGATTTTCACATGTCCATGCTTAACCAGTCAAGATGTGACCCTTCAATTCTCTGTAAACAACTCTCTTCAATTAAATGATGAAATACACCTGCCAGCAAGTACCATTAATTTCCATTATTTGATGAAATCCTACAGTGCATGCTAGCCATCCTACAATTAAATGATCTCTTATTATGTCTTGGATTAATGTTTATGCCTTGAGTTTTGGCCAAACTCATCCTTTAACCCCTAGCTTGGCAGGTGAGGTCCCTCGTGCATGATCATAGTGGGTAAGTCGCCATTTTAAGAATTTTGACATTTGATAAGTCTTCTCTTCTACTGTCTTCGATGAGTTACAAGACATGATTTGTCAAGAGGGCAAGCTAATCCAAGGAGTGCTTGTCACAAACTTGATAATGAAATAGAACGATGATTTTTTTGACTCAGTGATTGATGATCTTGAATCACGTAGTGGCTTTTGCAAAGAGTTAAACTTGCCTTCTTCCATAGTGTGCAATCAGGGTGGTTAGTTTACTTACGATATGATACTATCCATTCGACTGTAACTTGCATGATTGGGGAAGAGCTCATGGTGCATCAACTCGAAGACAGGGTCCTTGAATATTGATGATGACTTGGCATGACCATGGTTACACCAAATAATCTTCAAGATACAAGCACTAGGGTGGTCATGGAGTAGTTTTGGAGCATTATTTGGCACAACCAAATTGGTCGCTCGGTGGCTCGAGGTTGTCTGAGGGACTATAGGATGAGAAGTATCAAGGGTAACATTGACAGCCGTTGATGGAAGTACACTATATAGGTGAAGTGTGAGAGATGACACATAGAGGAGCCAGGTGCATCTAAGGGACGAGTAACTTAATAGGAGACAGAGTGAAGTAAAGTCAAGATGTAATAATAAGATTTCAATAGAAAGCGGTAACAATTGAGTGATTTGTGCATGTGGGACAAACATGGAACTCAACATAGGCATGAGACTTGATTATTAGGATGATCAGAGTCAGGTTCTAGTCGACTGGAATTGAAAACTAAATCGATTAGATAGTCAACTCGAGCTGAGGAGCTTGCGGGTTCTAGTCGACTGGACAATTGAAAACTAAATCGATTAGACAGTCAACTCGAGCTGAGGAGTTTGCGAACATAATGTTTTTGTTTGTGGCTCACTTGATTAAGTAGTCAAGTGAACTAAGAGCAATCAACTGATGTTAGGATCTAGTCAACTAATATTAGGATTGATAAGACATCAATTAAATCGAAAGTTCAGTTAATTCCAAATTTCAATTTTGTTTTAAATATTGGTTTAATCTATTTAGTTTTGATATTGAAATTCAAAAATTGATTAAATTGATCAAACCAAACTGAGGAAATCGGTCGACTGCTATATTTTGATCAATCAACCAATGCCCCTAAATCGATATTTGTATCCCTAAAAATATAAAAGCGCCACTATGGCCTATCTCCCAAGTTTTGACTCTCAACTTTCCCCCACAACCTTAAGCACCTTAGCCTTATAGCCCCTCCTCCTCATCGATGATCAACCATCTCTCGTCATTCAAGCTTAACCCTCTCTACTCCCGTATCCCATCGTCTGTCACTAACATGAGCACTCAGCCCCATCTCAGACTCTCGTCATTGCTATCAACCCCTCCAACCCCCTACAATATTGTGACTCATGCACCTAGTTGGATCAAAGGTTCCCTAATTTACTCCCGAGCTCCCATCATCTCCCGTGACACCGACACACTCTCCCCTCACCACCGACAACAAAAAGATTAGGGTTTTAGGATTTACTGATGATTCATCATAAATGATAAATGAATGTTCAATATTTAGATTGCTTGTAGTTAATCATGATTCATGAATATTTAATCCAATTTTAAGTATATTTTGATGAAAATTATGTTTATATATGTAGATGCCAATGTAGACCCAGCCATGTGTCGAACTTGGCTTGGGCCCGTAACTAGGTCAATGGGTCGGTTACCCATTGACTCGAACTGAATCGTGGGGGCCAGGTCGATTACGGCTCAATGGCCCAATGACCAAGCTAGTTATGATTCAATGACACAATGATCGAAATTATTGGTTCAATGATGGAGATAAAGGCGGGTCGTGGCTTGGGGAATATGTGATGCTACAGTAGCTCCCTCTCGAAACTCTCGAGTACCGAGGCTCGCAACTGGGCGAGTAGCGCAATCATACGAAACTCAGTCGGGAGCCCTAGAGTAGACTGGTCAGCCAAAGCAACTGACCGAGTCACCCAATCACCAAACCCGATCAGGACATTAAACGGATCGATCGGGATAGATGCCTGATCGGGTAAAACCTGATTGGTCACGTGCCTTAACGCTTACAAGGAGGCTAAGTCAATGAAACCTCTGCAAGAGGGATGAGCAGTGAACAAATTACTTAAACGTAGCAAGCGGAGAGTAACGTGGGATATATGTGAACGTACTCAGTGAACAATACATGACATTAGGATCATCCGCCCAGGCATATGCTTGTAATAATTTTCAAAGTCTAAGTATACATTCATGAAAGAGAATGATACAAGATAAGCGCAAGTTAATCATCAAAAGACGGGAAGGCATCATCGGGGAGCTCTCGGAGAAGGCGACCCCTGTCCAGGAAATCCTCAGGAGGGGCTAACCGGGGGTAACCTTTCTCACAAAGCTACAGCAGGGCTCCTACGCCACCGTAGTAGACCATCCGGTCGATGAGACTGCCTATCTTCACTCCAAATACTTTGGAAGCAAGGTAGGTGGCCTTATAAGTTTCCAGATGAGCAGCCTCACCGACCTGATAATCCTTCAACTCGTCCTTGGCCTTGTCTGCATCAGCTCGGACTAGGACCAACTCTTGATGTGTGGTGGCAGCTTCGTCCTTGGCCTTGGAAAGGTCTGCTTGAAGGGACTTCAGGGTAGCCATGCCTACCTCCCACTACTTCTGAAGGGCGGCTTCTTGATCGGCACTGACAGCCAGATCTGCCTTCTTGGTTGCCAACTCCTTCTCCAAAACGGTGTGGGCCTCTTGCAACTCCCACAGTCGTAGAGAGACGGTAGTCAGCTCAGCTTCCTTCTCCTCTAGATCAGCCAAAATTTGGGTGTGCCTCAGCCCTTCAGACTTGAGCTTGGACTCGCTCATCTTCAGGGTTGTCTGCAAGGTCTGCACTTTCTCTGACTCTTCCTGAGCTAGGTCCCAGGCAGTTTGGGCTTTTTCCTGACAGTTTGGAGATAGGATTGCATCGGGTTATTAGAGGTGGTCAAATCAAAAAAGTGGTCGGTGGTAGTAGGAGATTCCAACTCTTGAAGGGGAGCCCTCAGAGACTCGTTCTCTCGTTGTAAGCCGGCCACATACTGTGATATGCTCAGACCCATGGCGCAGGCCTGGCAAGAGCAGGGAAGATTAGCATTATCTCAAGGATCTAAAAAAGAGACAAAGAAAACTCACAGATACTAGTCGATTAGAGAACAGGTCGGCTAACTCCAGTGGTGAGCCTTCCAAAATCTGGTCAGCGGCAGTTTTCCAAGACTCAGCCAGGGCTCCATGAAATTTCACCTGACCATAGAAGGGAGAGGCGTTGGCAGAAGGAATGGAGCCCTGCACCTACAGAGAGGGCAGCTGGAAGGAGGAGGTGAAGGCGTACTTGCTCTTGAGCCACTCCTTGGGGCGGGAAGAAGAGGCAGGTGCCGAGATGTGGGCAGAGTGTGGAAGAGAGGGGGTGGACAAGTCACCGAGCTAGTCTCCTGCTCGAGGGCTGGTTTGCTTCGGGACAGAGACAACAACTGGAGAAGAGGTTGCAACCTCTACTTCCGGAGAAGGGGCCACCCGGGCGGGGCTCATGGCCTTAGAGGAAGCTTGCGAAAGAGGAGGCCTAGACGGAGAAGCTTGGACCGAGGGGATGACTCACTTCCTTTTGCGCTTTTGGCGCAAGTGCTTCTCTAGAGAAGGAGAGGGGGCCCTCTCACCCATGGTTGCTTCAGCAGGGAGCAATTCTGTTCCAAGGATCTCGGGATCCCTGGACTGTTGAGAGGAAGCCTCTGCTGAGGTGTTGGCCTATGGGACCTAAGGAACCTCATGGCCCTCCAAAATCTCTTGACCCAGCTTCTTTAGAACATCGCTGGGCAATTTAGAAGAGTCGAGGGCGTAGGCGCAGAAAATGACGGCCTCTATAAAACAGAAAGAAGATGCCTCAGTTAGCGAAGACCGAGAAGCGGGAATATTGGATCGTACCAAAAGGAGCACCCAAAAGCGTCTGGATGGGGCTTAGCCCAAAAGTATGTAGCATTCTCTCTCACAGCAGCAAGGAGAGCCAAAGCTGCATGCCCTCCAACTTTTCAAAAGCTGTGTAGAAGTGTTGTTGATGTTGGTGCTCATGTATCTCAAAGGGAGTTGGAAGAGCATAGCGCCACTCAACAGGCCGGGATGTTAACTCAGGCAATTGGACATAGAAGAACTTAGACTTCCAACCCTTGTTGGAAGAAGGTATCCCTTCGAAAAACTTATACCTGACCCTGGACTGCACCATGAAAACACCCCACTCTAAGCGTTTGAGGGTGTAAAAATGGTGGAAAAGTTGAGGGGTCAGAGGGATTTGATATAGGCGCCACAAGATCACTATTTTGCACATAGCGCGGAAGGCATTAGGGGCGAATTGGGACAACGAAACATCAAAGTACCTGCTCAAAGAGGAAAAGAATGGATGGATAGGAAAGCGAAGACCGCCAAGGAGTTGATCTTTGAAGAAGGTCACAAAATCGGCAGGAGGGGAAGCAGGATGGTTATCAGGCCTCGGAGGACAAAGCTTGTAGGCTTCAAAGAGTTCCAAACTCGACTGAATCGCCTTAAGGTCACTCTTATCCATATCAGAACGAAAGTATGCATACTAGGGCACCTCCATTTCACCGGTCATTCTAGGATCGAAAGGAGTGGGAGATGAAGAAAGAAGAGTACTTACAGAGGACAAAGGAAGTGTATGGAGAAGAAGGTGAGCAAGCGCAAGCAAGAAGGAAAAGAAAGGTCTAAGGAAGTCGAAGCAATAGGGAACAACGGCGGGCATCCTTTAGGGTTTTAAACCAAACCCCTTAGGAAACATTGGGAAGTGAGTCGGACAACTGAAATGGCATAGCGCACGTCGGCCATCAGATCGAGAAGAGGAAGCAATTTGGGTTTGCGTGCAAAAAGTGTGCATCATTTATTATGATGAGTTAAGTTCATGGGGCACGTGTCATCTCCCTATGAAAGGGCATTTATGATGGAAGTGACAGAAAAATCATGGAGGAGGATATACGAACAAGAACACCCTACCATGCGAAGACCATGTCTTGAGGACTAAAAATTCCATGCGGCGACCTTGGGAAACGAAGAAGAAGACGGTAGGAAGTGATGATCAAAATTTGGTGCCTTTAATCCTCCTCGAAATCAAAGTAAGGTTTAAAGTTAACTAAAACCTTATGTATTGAACTTTGTCAGGAGCATTAAGCTAAAATCCCTGAGCACAATCCCTTCAAGCAACAAATGTTGCTCGTCCGAACTACTTTCTGGTCAGGTCTCCACATCATCAATTCCTGGTCAGGTCTCCAGATTAAGTCCTTGTCAAACCGATCAAGTTTTAGTCAGACCTTCAGACCCATTCCTGGTCAGACCTCTAAATACATTCCTGGTCAGACCTCCAGATCATCAATTCCTGGTCAGACCTCCAGATCCATTCCTGGGTAGGCCTCCAGATCAAGTCCTGGTCAAGTCTCCAAATCAAGTCTCGGTCCGACCTCTAGATCAATTTCTGGGTAGACCTCTAGATCCATTCCTAGTAAGGTCTCCAGATCAAGTCCTGGTCAAGCCTCCTAATCACTTCCTAGTCAGGCCCCCAGATCACTCGTCGGTCGGGATTCTAGACTCTCGCTCCCGTGCGAGTTATAAATGAGCTTGCTCTCATGTCTCCATACTCTTTCCCCAGTGCGAGTTATAAGTGAGCTTGCTTTCACACCTCCAGATTCTCGCCCCAGTGTGAGTTATAAGTAAGCATGCTTTCCCGCCTCCAGACCCTTGCCCGAGTGCGAGTTATAAGTGAGCATGCTCTTACGCCTCTAGACTCTCTTCCCAGTGCGAGTTATAAGTGAGCATGCTCTTACGCCTCCAGACTCTCTTCCCAGTGCGAGTTATAAGTGAGCATGCTCTCACGCTTCCAGACTCTCGCCCCAGTGTGAGTTATAAGTAAGCTTGCTCTCACGACCAACGACCTCTCGGTTGAGATTCCAGACTCTCGTCCCAGTGCGAGTTATAAGTGAGCTTGCTCTCACGACCAACGACCTCTCGGTTGGGATTCCAGACTCTCGCCCAAATGCGAGTTATAAGTGAACTTGCTCTCACGACCAACGACTTCTCGGTCGAAATTCCAGACTCTCACCCCAGTGCAAGTTATAAGTGAGTTTCCTCTCATGACCAATAACCTCTCGGTCGAGATTCCAGACTCTCGCCCCAGTGCGAGTTATAAGTGAGCATGCTCTCACGCCTCCAGACTCTCGCCCAGTGCGAGTTATAAGTGAGCTTGCTCTCACGACCAACGACCTCTCAGTCAGGATTCCAGACTCTCACCCCAGTGCGAGTTATAAGTTAGTTTGCTCTCATGCCTCCAGGCTCTCGCTCCTGTGCGAGTTATAAGTGAGTTTGCTCTCACACCTCCAGACTCTCGCCCAGTGCGAATTATAAGTTAGTTTGCTCTCACGCCTCCAGGCTCTCGCTCCTGTGCGAGTTATAAGTGAGCTTACTCTCACACCTCCAGACTCTCGCCCAGTGCGAGTTATAAGTGAGCTTGCTCTCACGCCTTCAGACTTACACCCCAGCGCAAGTTATAAGTGAGCCTGTTCTCACGACCAATACCCCCCTCAGGTAAGATTTCAGGCTCTTCCCCTCATGCCTTAGCACGAGCTATAAACAAGCACACTACTAAAGTTAGTAACTCACGGGTCAACCTTTTACACTCTTATTCTCGGGCGAGTTATCAGTAAACAAAGAAGTACCAGGGAAAAAAGGAAAAAGAAACTAAGACTGAGGTCCGACTAGATTTGCATTTATTTAATGAAATACAGGGGACACTCCTCGAAATCTCATTTCCACATTGGGGACATCTAAGTAATCAGAGTTCCTTTTCGGTACAAGTGGCCAATCGACACCTCGAGCAAAGGTGTTCTGCATCATGACCTGCTTGCCCCGAGTAAGATCGCGCCTGAACCAGCTCTGCCTTGGTGAATTGAATAATGTGACGCTGCTAAGCAATAGTTTCGTCTTTGAGCTAGTTCTCTTCTTAGAGAAGGGCTATGGAAATGGCATATTTCTCTTTTAAATAGATCAGGAATTGGGCCTAGCTCTCCAGATCTGCATAAGCTTTCTACTTCAACGCTACTTCCGCCCGGGCCCAAGACTTAGCGGCTAATCAAAGTTCCTCAATGTCTCGACAGAGAGAAGACTGAAGATCCCTGTTATGCGTCATCTCGGCTAAGGCAGTATCCTTTTAGGCAAGTAGCTAAGTCAGATGGGCTAGCTGTTGGCGCAGGGGCGATGCCTCATCAGACCCAGAGATAGATTACATGGTCAGAAGAAGACAACAAGGAAAAGTATAATGGGGTAAAGGGATTCAACCCCTTTTAAAGAGGAAGATGGGAAGAGTCGACTTCGAAGGGTTTGGGAGGCCCTCCTTCCTAAGATGATGGAGTAATTAAATAGGTTATGCAATCGAGGACCTGGGAAAAGGAGCAGCATTTAAGGATGCCATGAGGGAATAAGAAACCAGAGCATGAGTCTAGTTAGTCGGACTTGAGCCTCTTTCGACTAGACTTGGGAGGGAGGCTTGTGATACGGTGCATAATGGTGGGGTCCGATGAAGTCGAGAAGTCAAAAGTCAAGGGGACGTGACAGTCAGAAGTCAAGGAGACGTGGCAGTCAGAAGTCAAGAGGACGTGGCAATCAGAAGTCAAAGGGATGTGACAGTTAGAAGTCAAGGAGACGTGGCAGTCAACAGGTATGGAAAGAGGAAGTAAGATCGGGTGACGACATCAACAACATGATTCCTGGTCAGGTTCACATAGACTAGGACTCTAGATCTGAGACACCTTGGTCTAAGACCTGGTAGGCGTCAGGGTGATACCTGACCTGAATTTGACTGGTTGGGCTCTGACGGTCTGGTTGTATCTAGGCCTAGTTCTCTCAGTAAGCTAATTCTCGATCAGCCAACTCTTGGTCGGCTCTTGGACGATCTCTCCACGGCTTCCAGCCCCCCAAGGTTTAGGCCAGATGTTATACCCGATTGATCATCCAGAGCTATCCTATTTATACCCGGTCGGGACAAAATGCGCAACATGACAACAAGGTCAGAGAATCGTAATTGTCTGTCAGAGAATAATTGCTGAGTGTCAGGGAATATTCCAACGATCTGCGGTCATCTACGAAAGGAACCTTCTTTCAACCTACAAGAGGATGTCACGTGTCCTCCATCACCCGACAGGACCTGACACCAGATATTCTCTGACATCGGTCAGCCTCTAGAGATACACACTGTCATATAAAAAGGAGGTCCTCTTCCTTGCTCAGGTACGCTCTCTCATATATTCGCACTTGTCTTCTACTTTTCTTTCTCCTTCATACACTGTTCTTCTGGGGAAAAAGTATTTGACTTTAGCGTTGGAGAGCCTGCTCTGGGAACTTTTTCCCTAGTTCCTGTCGTCTAACGCCCTATGTGCTTGTCTGAGTATGTGCAGAGTTCGGGTACCATCGGTGCACTCATCAGCTTTCGTCAGCACCACGTGGAGGCCCTTTCTTGTAGGCACATACGAGAGCGGTGTCCCGGTCGCCTCTCTGTCAACACCAGCAATAGCTCATCCAACCTTCATCTAACTCAGATTCTGAATAGGATCATACATCATTTAGTACTTTTACCTTTTACTTTCATTAACTCATTTGTTTAAATCTAGAGTTGACATTTACTATGATTTTGTGTGCAAAAACTAGGTTTTGTCATCTGTCTTCCGAAATGATAACTGTATCACATAGAAATAACATGAATTTGTTCTTTTTCTATCATTCTGGGTTCAAGTAATTAATTATTCAAATGTACTTGAGCTAACAATGGTCAATAACCTATCAAAATCCACTAAAAGATAACCTTTTTACATGGGTTTCTATGCCCCACGAAGTTGATATTTATTGTGGTCTTTCTATTAATATTTGAGCGCATCTCTTTTAGTTCTCAACTCTTTAAATTCATCAATGTGAAACTTGTGCCAACATTTGTTAGAAATTTTCCTAGGAATTTTTTACCATTTATTTTGGTCTAATTTATACATTTTTGAACGGATAGATATTGTCGATTTTGCAATTTGAACACCACTGAACTGAAAGTTTTAATGTTGCACCTTTTGCACTTTGAACTAGTAATTCTTGTCAAATTTATGTCCTGGATTGCATACTGCTGAACTGAGTTATGTTTGTTTGATTAGACATATATTGATTTATTAGTTGCATTAAATATCAAACATCTTCTTATGATAAAAGATGAATACGTTCGTTCCCAACGTCCTCGTCAATTCGTCCCAGGATCAATACGAAGAAAGTAAATCACAGACGGCTACTAGCTTTTGGAATAGTGACTAGTACATAAGGGAGGTATTTACGTCGCCTTTGTCGAGATTCAAACCCCAGATGTCATGATGATAACACCTCATGCGCTAGCCATTAGATCCATCCGAGAGGATAAATATCAAACATCTTTTGTTCTTTATGCTGCTAGCTGAATATGAGATTGTGATGCATTATCAAACACTAAATGGGGTATCTATTATTCTTGCAGCCAAAAAGTAATAGTCCATTTCAGAGAGTAAGAGGGTGTTTGGTTAAATGATGGGAATAACTATGAGTATGTGTTTGATAGTAGGGTGGAATAAAAATAGGAATGGAAATGAAACCCATCAAGTTATATGGGTTTGGTTGATTCTCATAAATCTGGTAATCATTCCCAAAATGTGATTCCCAAACTCACAATCCAAACACTATCTTTTGCTATCATTCAATTCCCTCATTCTCAAACTCATCAACCAAACACCCCCTAAATGTGGATGATGATAAATGTGTTGATGAGAGACTCGAGGATAATTTTTAAGAGCATGGGAGATTGGGAGGGAACTCGTATTGTCTATTGTCTACATGGCTCAAGTAGGGAGCTTCTGCGTTTCTGACCAGAAGCGGCTCCTAGTTTAGGAAGTTTTTTTTGAATTTTTTTAAAATAAAAATAATAAAATATTAAAATAATAAAAAAATTTAGAAAATGTGGGACTTATATTAAAATTGGAAAGTTTATATATATATATATATGGTGGAGGATATAAGATTTTTTTTTTATTTTTAACGCGATGTTAGGGTGTCTGTAATGGTGGGTTTACAAAATCCAAGAAGTTGGGTTTTGTAAACCCAATTGCATTGCATGACTTCAAAAAGCTTAGAATTAAAGAAGCCAACATCCAAAATTGAATGTTGGCTTCATATTGCTTTTAAGAATATAAAATTAAATGCACATGGGTCTCATGCTAGTTGTCAAGTAAATATTTAATTTTTTTAAAAAAACTTAATCAAATGAGACAATAGACAACGTCCATTTTTGTCAAATGAACGACAATGTTCATTTTGCAAAACTGACCGACAACGTTCATTTACCAAAATGAAGGTTGTCTGGCAACATCTATTTTTTAGACAATGGTAAAAATATGGCAACATCTATTTTTTTAGACAACGGTAAAAAAAAATGGCTTTAATATTTAGACAACGTTGTTTGGTAACGTCGTTGTAAAATAGCCGTTATAAACTAACTGTTACAAATTAGTCTATATATATCAATGTGGAAGTTATGATTCTTCGTTCCATTGTATTTCTAATTTAAACCACTTAAAACTTCATTTATATTCGAAATGTCTGAAGATCTTCATCGCTCTAGAGAAAATAATATCCGTGAATTTTGGAGAAATGAGATGTGGGAAGATGCGGAAGATGATGCTGATCGAATGATGATTACGCTACTTGAGCAGGAAGAGCAGAGACATCAAGAAACTCGAAGTTCTCGAAGAGCTACAAATCGGAGGTATGTGGACCGGGATCGTGAAGACGGGCATGTTCACCTTGTCTGAGATTACTTCTAGGATGTTCCAACATTTCACACTGAAGTCTTTCGACGACGATTTCGCATGCGAAGAGAGTTATTTGTTCGCATAGTCGATGCCCTGACAGATTATTCAGAGTATTTTCAGTGGAGGAGAGATGCAATTGGAAGGAAAGGTTTAATTTGTCACCACTTCAAAAATACACAGCGGCTATTCGTCAATTGCCATATGCATCCCCCGCCGACTCTCTAGATGAGTATGTACGAATGGGTGAGAGAACTGTCCTTGATTGCTTGATCAACTTCTGTCGATGTATGATCGATGTGTTTGGGGCACGATACTTGTGAAGACCCAATGCTGCTGACACTCAACGCTTGCTTCAAATGCATGAGCAGAGACACGATTTTCCTGGAATGTTGGGTAGCCTTGATTGCATGCATTGGGAGTGGAGGAATTGTCCCGTCGCTTGGAAAGGTCAATTTACTAGAGGCGATTATGGCGTCCCAACAATAATTCTTGAAGCTGTCGCGTCTGTAGACTTGTGGATATGGCATTTTTTTTTTGCGTCGTAGGGTCGCATAACGATATAAATGTTCTTAATGAATCACCATTATTTAACGCCATCCTACAGGGAAATGCTCCGGATGTTAATTTCACAGTAAACGACACATCATATATAGAAGGATACTATCTGACAGATGGTATATACCCAGAATGGGCTACGTTCGTGAAGAGTTTTCCATGTCCTGAGGATCCCAAAAGGAAAAAATACAAGGAGAGACAGGAGGCTGCAAGAAAGAATATGGAGCGAGCATTTAGAGTGCTCTAAGCTCGTTGGGCAATAATTAGAGGTTCTACGCGATCTTGGTACAAAAATGACTTAAAGGATATCATGTATACGTGCATTATTTTGCACAACATGATTATTGAGGATGAAGGAGAGACATCAGACAATTGGTCTGATGAAGACTCTCTTCCACCGGCACGAATAGTCATGGGCTCTACCCCAGAATTCTGGAGGTACTCTCTATCATGTTCAACTAAGTCAACTATTTGTGCCGGTGGAAGAGAGTCTTAATCCGACCAATTGACTGATGTCTCTCCTTCATCCTCAATAATCATGTTGTGCAAAATAATGCACATATACATGATATCCTTTAAGTCATTTTTGTACCAAGATCGCGCAGGACCTCTAATTATTGCCCAACGAGCTTGGAGCACTCCAAATGCTCGCTCCACATCCTTTCTTGCAGCCTCTTGTCTCTCCTTGAATTTTTTCCTTTTGGGATCCTCGGGACATGGAAAGCTCTTCACGAACGTAGCCCATTCTGGGTATATACCATCTGTCAGATACTATCCTTTTGTATATGATGTGCCGTTTACTGTGAAATTAACATCCGGAGCATTTCCCTGTAGGACGACGTTAAATAACGGTGATTCATTAAGAACATTTATATCGTTACGCGACCCTGCGATGCTAAAAAAAGCATGTCATATCCACAAGTCTGCAGACGCGACAGCTTCAAGAATTATTGTTGGGACGCCATAATCGCCTCTAGTAAACTGACCTTTCCAAGCGACGAGGCAATTCCTCTACACCCAATGCATGCAATCAAGGCTGCCCAATATTCAAGGAAAATCGTGTCTCTGCTCATGCATTTGAAGCAAGCGTTGAGTGTCAGCAGCATTGGGTCTTCGCAAGTATCGTGCTCCAAACACATCGATCATACATCGACAGAAGTTGATAAAGCAATCAAGTGCAGTTCTCTCACCCATCCGTACTGTAACACCCACAAAATTATAAGATAAGTATATGGGTGTTATAAGCTTTAGAACATAAAAGAAGAAGAATCAAAGAAAAAGAAATAAGAGAAATAAAAAGAAGAGGTGAAGGTTTGAACCTTGAACCTCCCACCAAGGATAGAAATAAAATTATGTATGTTAACCACTAGGATAATGAATAATATGTGAAAGGGAAATGATAGAAATTGTAGTTAAAAGTAAAGATATAATTTAGTAAGGGAACAAGAGAAAAACCAATAAGCTTTCTTCCTCTTGTTTACCTCTTGGTTAAGAAAAAGAGTAGCAAAAGACAAGTTGTCTTCCTCCCTTTTCCTCTCTATTTTTGTGGAGTTTAAAGAGGATAGTGAAGAGAAGAGTTAAGGGGAAAGGAATGAGGACATCTTTTCATTAAAAAAAAAAATATATACATGTATGCATTAAGGAGGAAGGGAAGCAAAGTTCATCTTTGTAACTTCCACTCACTTAGCATAAAAAGGAAAGGAACTAAAGGATTTCATTTTTTCCCCCTTCTCCCTCACCCTTTGCCGAGACTAACATCCTCCTCCCTCATCTCCACAAGCCAAGTTTAGGTTTCTCCCTAAGAGAAAACTAAACTACAAGAAGGAGCCTTCAAGGTGTACCTTTCCAAGCAAGAGAAATCGAAAGGAGTGCTAGAAGAAGAAGCTCCCTACTTCCTCTTCACCAAGGGTACCATTTCTTAAGGATTAACAAGTGAACATTATGTAAGCTTCCCCTCACCTGTGGTACAATAGTTTGTATGGTTTTTCCATGGAGATAGATCGCTTAAAAAACTTAGGTTTTTTTTTAAGAAAAATTCGGTCAAAAAGAAAACAAGAAGAAGAGTGTAAGAAAGTGGTAATTAGATATGCTTTCTATTTTTTTCTTGTGACATGTATTTTATGTAAGAAGTTAAGCTATGGTTTCCATGCTAGAATAATTAATGAAAAATTAGTTTCATGATTTACATGTTTCGGCCAAGCATGAACAAGAAGACTAGGTAAGTTCAAGACTCAAACTAAGCATGTTTTCTTATTCTTTTTGTTATGTACCCTATGATAATGAGGTTGTTAACTTTCCTCTTACTTGTATGTTGTTTGAAACTCCATTTACATGCTCATGAATATTCGGCCAAGTAAGGTGTAAAGGCCTAGGAGAGTTTTAAACCTAAGACCAAGCATGCTAAGATTTTTTCCTAAGACCAGACATGAAGCTAAAATGTTATGCCATGATTGTATGTTAGTTATGAATTTTATTTCATGCTTATGAGGGTTCAGTTATGATGAGAGTTGAAGTCTAGGAAAGTTGAAACCAAGGCTAAGAGGCTCATGACCTTCTTGATAATATAATATGAAACTAGTTGATGTTTTATGGTTGCTTGTTATATAGAATTTTGAATACATGTAACTTTCTGCCACATTAGGTTTTAAAGCTAGTATGTGTAGGTTTTTTTTTTAACTAAGTTTACTCATGTTGTTCCTTGTTATGAAGCCATAAAAATTGTGTAGGGTTTCCATGCTCTTGTGCCACTAGAAACTTAGTTTTATGCTTGTTAAGTTTCGGCCACTACAAGTTTAAAGGGCCTAGAGAAATTTGAATCCAACTTATACATGCTTATGATGTCCTTGAGATATATGCTATGAAATGTAGTTGTGGTTCCCATGCTCTCATGTTACTAAAAATCTAGTTCCATGATTTACATGTTTCGGCCCCTACAAGTTTAAAGGCTTAGAGAAATTAGAACCCAACTTATATATGCTTATGATGTTCTTGTGATGTATGCTATGGAATGTAGTTGTGGTTTCATACTCTTATGCCACTAAAAACCTAATTCCATGATTGTTAGGTTCGGCCACCTTGAATTAAGGGGTCTAGGAAGTTTGAAATTTTAAACAAACATGCTTATGTTGTTCCTCATGAAAATGTATAACATGTTGGCTTAAGGTTCAACACCTCTATGCTACTTGTAACCTAGGATGAGATAAGCTAGGGTTCGGCCATGATATGATTAGGAGCTTAGGGAACTTAGAACCCAAACTAGATGTGCTTAAGTAGTTCCCTATGAAATATAATATGATATGAGTTTAGGGTTTACATGTTGCTTAGAACTTGATTCCTCTTCATGAAAGGTTTCGGCCATGAAATAATTGGAAACCTAGGAGGGCTTAAAAATTTAGGTTAACATGCTTATGATCTTTCTTATGTTAGTATGTGAAGATATCATGAAAATTTTTATGTTTGTATGTTGTCTAGAGATCATGTGGTCCTTTCATGACTTTCGGCCATATGGGTTTAGTGACTAGATATACCTCACATGCTATGAAGAAATGATATTTAATGATTCCATGAATGATTATGTCTTTATAGGATATGTGTTATGCTCTTTTATGTATGCTTATGACCCATGTATGTATGTACTATGTGCTCAAACATGTTTACTTTATGACATGATAAAATGATACGTTCGTTATGGAAGTCTATGATTCATGCATGTGCTGTGTGCCCAAATATGCATGCTTTAAGATAAGTGATATGTTCATGATGTATGTTATGATTCATGCATGTGCTGTGTGCCCAAATATGCATGTTTTATGATATGTTAAGAAATATGATATGCATGAAATGATAAGAACTATGATATGTAAGTTAAGTCATGCTACTTTACTTTATGTATGGCTTGTACCAAGGGTGGGCTCCATAAGCGCCCCGGGGTCGATGGACTAAGAAACGGGCCTCGTTAGGGATGAGCTCCTAAGTGCCCCTAGGTCGATGGACTAAGAAACTGGCCTAGTATGTATGCCTTGTAGGGTTCAAGACTTGCTACCTTGGACCTACATAGGACGCGCGCATTTATGTATGTGGTACAAGCCGGGGCCCCAATCATGTTGAGATTATGTTTAAGTATGTATTGTATAAGTTTTCAAAAGACATATTGCATATGTTGCATGATATATGTTTAGGGATGTACCATGATTATACTTTATGATTACGCCATGCTAGTTATGATGATGTTATGCTATGATAGGATACGTTTGATGATCATGATATGTTATGCCATGATACTTTATGTTATGTTATAATATGCCATGATATGCTCTTAACATGATACACTTGTCTTTATGTCTTATGACTTGTGATTTAATATGCTTGACGATTTTTGTGAGTAGGAAAGGAACTTACTGAGCCATGAGTGCTCATAGCTTACTTTCTTGTACCACAGATAAAGGCAAGGAATGGATGTACTAAGGGAGCAGCAGGAGGGCTTGAAGGATGTGTGCAGTAGTGGACTGGCTAAAAGAAATGACCTGCTTTCATTTAATAAGAAATTTGTCATGTTGATGTTTTACTTTATGACTGCATGACTTTAAGTATGTGTTTGGTATTACGACCCAAAATATATGATAAGTATGCTATGTGGACCTTTTATGTCTATTGTGATTTTTAAGTAAGAAAAAGGTTTTTAAATTCTTTAAGTAAGACTTCCGCTGTGTTAAGTATGCAAGTGTCGTCAAGTAACCCCCGTCGCCTTAGCAGGAGGGGCGGGGCGTTACAGTTTGGTATCAGAGCCAGGTCAGTCATTCCACTACGCACATGTCAAGCCTCTATCCTGCCGCTCCAAATAAGATTTTATATGCTTAATGTAAAATTATGTTTTGATGCTTTAATATTATGCATGTTTACTTATTCTTTGTTTTAGTTAATTTAATGTTTGATGCTTTAATATTTTGCATGTTTACTTATTCTTGATTTAGTTAATTTATTTTTGATGCTTTAATATTATGCATGTTTACTTATTCTTTGTTTTAGTTAATTTAATGTTTGATGCTTTAATATTTTGCATGTTTACTTATTCTTGATTTAGTTAATTTTAATTTTGATGCTTTAATATTATGCATGTTTACTTACTCTTGATTTAGTTAATTTATTTTTGATGCTTTAATATTCTGCATGTTTAATTATACTTTGAAATTAGGATAGGTATGCATGATGGTAGGATAGGGATAGTAATAACCTTATGACGGCGAATAGGGATAACGATAAGTTATTGTTGTTTAATGAAGATAAGCATGACTAGGAGACGTACTACCCGAGCAGAGGAGACGGTAACTCCACCAGATCTGACTCAGGTAGTCACCGACCTTCAACGCCAAATCACGGAACAACAACAGATGATCACGACTTTGATGGGTCAACAAGGAACCCCTACTACCCCACCAGTAGTTCAGAATGCAGTGCCCATTGTGCCCCTAGTTGCACCAGTACCACCGATAGCCCCTGCCCTAGTGGTTCGACAGGAGACCTATTTGATTCAGTGGTTGAGACTTAAACCGGGGAACTTCTCGGGTACTTGCGAGCCGTGGGATGCCCAGGCCTGGTTCAAGACCGTAGAAAGCACAGTGGAACTTTTGGACTGGCCTGAATAAGAGAAGATCAAATGTGTATCCTTCTGTTTCTCCGGAGATGCGAGAATGTGGTGGGAAAGAGTGAAAGCGAAGAGGCAAATTAATCTGATGAATTGGACGGACTTCGAGACAGAGTTCTTCGAAGAATTCTTTCATACGCAAGTGACGAACCGACATTACGACGAGTTTACCGAGTTCCGGCAAGGTGATTTATCAGTGAACGAAGCAGTAAAGCGCTTCAACCGACTAGCACGCCTTTGTCCTGAATTAGTGTGTACCGAGAGAGAAAGGGTCAGACTGATGCTGAAGATGCTTCGACCAGAGATAGCACTGAACGTGGCCGGCGGAGTTAATAGGCCGCAGACTACAGAGGAATTAGTCAGCAGTGCACTGATTACGGAGCATTATCAGAAAGCGATGAAGGAGAATAAAGGATAGACACAAGCCGAGGGACATAAACCCCAGAATACCAAAACAGGCTGGAAAGGGACTTCTACCGGAAAAAGAAAGCAGTGGGACAATGCAAAAAGTGGGTCAGTAAATAAGCAACCGAAATACCCCCAGTGTTCTATTTGTGGGAAGTTGCATTCTGGATTATGTCACAAAGGTACAAGAAAGTGCTACAATTGTGGACAGGAAGGACATTTGGCCAAGGACTGCCCTACTCAGATGCAGGCACCATTCCAGCAGAACAACCAGAACAGGGGTGCTCCTTCACAGCTACACCAGATGCAAACGACTATAGAAGGGACTTCGATCAGCCAAGGGAGGTTGGAAGCCCCGCCAGCGATGACGAATGCCAGGGTTTTTGCGATTACTAGTGAAGATGCGGCAAACGCCTCTACCGTTGTTACAGGTCAGCCGTTTATCTCTAGCCGACATACTAAAGTTTTATTGAATACTGAAGGCAAACCGGTGGTCGAGTCTATCGGGAAACTGAGAAACATTTCATGTCATGGGGTTGAGACTATGTCCGAGCAACTCTCCACCCTGACCATCGCGCCCACCCTATTCGATAATATATTAGAGAAGCAGACCAGTGACCAAAACCTCCAAAAGATTAAACAAGAAATATTAGAGGGGAAGAATGATGGATTTCGTACTGCGGACAGCGGAATATTATACCTCAGAGACCGATTATGTATTCCCGAGGACCCTGAATTGCGAAGGAAGATATTAGAAGAAGCTCATTCAACGCCTTATGCAATGCATCCGGGATCCACCAAAATGTACCAAGATTTGAAAAAGAAATTCTGGTGGTCCGGCATGAAGAGGGATGTGGCTCAGTACATCAGTGCCTGCTTGACCTGTCAAAGGGTTAAAGCAGAACACCAGAGGCCTGGAGGATTACTGCAGCCTGTCCAAATTCCGGAATGGAAATGGGAGGATATCTCTATGGACTTTATTTCAGGATTACCCAAGACAACAAACGCTATGACGCTATATGGGTAATCGTGGATAGACTAACTAAATCTGCCCACTTTCTGGCAATTAAGATGACTCATTCAATTGAGCAGCTGGCTCAATTATATGTTAAGGAAATTATTAGACTACATGGGGTCCCTAAGACCATCATCTCTGACAGAGATGGTCGTTTTGTTTCGCATTTTTGGGAATGTGTTCAAAGGGCTCTTGGTACAAAGCTATTATTCAGTACTGCCTTCCACCCTCAAACCGACGGACAGACAGAGAGGGTGAACCAAGTGTTAGAAGACATGCTACGGGCTTGTGCCTTGGACTTCAAAGGAAGTTGGTGCCGATATTTATGCTTAGCAGAATTTGCTTATAACAATAGCTACCAGGCTACTATTGGGATGGCACCCTACGAGGCTCTGTATAGTAGAAAATGCAGATCACCCATATGTTGGTATGAAGGCGGGGAAAAGAAAGAGATAGGATTTCAAACAGAGCTTATCGATAACACTACCCGTATTATACAGAATATCCGCCAAAGAATAGAAACTACTCAGAGTCAACAGAAGAATTATGCAGATAAGCGACGAAGGCCATTGGAATTCAGTGTCGGAGACTCAGTATTCCTCAAGGTAGCTCCCATAAAGGGAGTAATGAGGTTCGGTAAGAAGGGAAAGCTAAGCCCGCGCTATGTGGGACCATACCAGGTTCTGAAAAGAATCGGCAAGGTAGCATATGAAATAGAGCTGCCTCAAGAGATGTCAGCCATTCATAACGTGTTCCACGTTTCGATGCTGAAGAAATGTATTCCGAACACGGGCAAAGTGATCGAACCACAGACAATACAAGTGCAAGAGGACCTAACCTACGAGAGCCGACCAATTCAGATATTGGATCGAGATGTCAAAAGACTAAGGAACAAAGAAGTACCCTTAGTAAAGGTCCTATGGCAAAATCAACAACACGAAAAAGCCACGTGGGAACGAGAAGATGATATGAAACAAAAGTATCCGGAGCTATTTTAAGTTCGAGGACGAACTTTCTATGAGGTATGGGGTACTGTAATACTCACAAAATTATAAGATAAGTATATGGGTGTTATTTTCTTTAGAACATAAAAGAAGAAGAATCAAAGAAAAAGAAATAAGAGAAATAAAAAGAAGAGGTGAAGGTTTGAATCTTGAACCTCCCACCAAGGATAGAAATAAAATTATGTATGTTAACCACTAGGATAATGAATAATATGTGAAAGGGAAATGATAGAAATTGTAGTTAAAAGTAAAGATATAATTTAGTAAGGGAACAAGAGAAAAACCAATGAGCTTTCTTCCTCTTGTTTACCTCTTGGTTAAGAAAAAGAGTAGCAAAAGACAAGTTGTCTTCCTCCCTTTTCCTCTCTATTTTCGTGGAGTTTAAAGAGGATAGTGAAGAGAAGAGTTAAGGGGAAAGGAATGAGGACATCTTTTCATTAAAAAAAAAATATATATACATGTATGCATTAAGGAGGAAGGGAAGCAAAATTCATCTTTGTAACTTCCACTCACTTAGCATAAAAAGGAAAGGAACTAAAGGATTTCATTTTTTTCCCCTTCTCCCTCACCCTTTGCCGAGACTAACATCCTCCTCCCTCATCTCCACAAGCCAAGTTTAGGTTTCTCCCTAAGAGAAAACTAAACTACAAGAAGGAGCCTTCAAGGTGTACCTTTCCAAGCAAGAGAAATCGAAAGGAGTGCTAGAAGAAGAAGCTCCCTACTTCCTCTTCACCAAGGGTACCATTTCTTAAGGATTAACAAGTGAACATTATGTAAGCTTCCCCTCACCTGTGGTACAATAGTTTGTATGGTTTTTCCATGGAGATAGATCGCTTAAAAAACTTAGGTTTTTGTTTAAGAAAAATTCGGTCAAAAAGAAAACAAGAAGAAGAGTTTAAGAAAGTGGTAATTAGATATGCTTTCTATTTTTTTCTTGTGACATGTATTTTATGTAAGAAGTTAAGCTATGGTTTCCATGCTAGAATAATTAATGAAAAATTAGTTTCATGATTTACATGTTTCGGCCAAGCATGAACAAGAAGACTAGGTAAGTTCAAGACTCAAACTAAGCATGTTTTCTTATTCTTTTTGTTATGTACCCTATGATAATGAGGTTGTTAACTTTCCTCTTACTTGTATGTTGTTTGAAACTCCATTTACATGCTCATGATTATTCGGCCAAGTAAGGAGTAAAGGCCTAGGAGAATTTTAAACCTAAGACCAAGCATGCTAAGATTTTTCCTAAGACAAGACATGAAGCTAAAATGTTATGCTATGATTGTATGTTAGTTATGAATTTTATTTCATGCTTATGAGGGTTCGGTTATGATGAGAGTTGAAGTCTAGGAAAGTTGAAACCAAGGCTAAGAGGCTCATGACCTTCTTGATAATATAATATGAAACTAGTTGATGTTTTATGGTTGCTTGTTATATAGAATTTTGAATACATGTAACTTTCGGCCACATTAGGTTTTAAAGCTAGTATGTGTAGGTTTTTTTTTTTAAACTAAGTTTACTCATGTTGTTCCTTGTTATGAAGCCATGAAAATTGTGTAGGGTTTCCATGCTCTTGTGCCACTAGAAACTTAGTTTCATGCTTGTTAAGTTTCGGCCACTACAAGTTTAAAGGGCCTAGAGAAATTTGAATCCAACTTATACATGCTTATGATGTCCTTGAGATATATGCTATGAAATGTAGTTGTGGTTCCCATGCTCTTATGTCACTAAAAATCTAGTTCCATGATTTACATGTTTCGGCCCCTACAAGTTTAAAGGCTTAGAGAAATTAGAACCCAACTTATATATGCTTATGATGTTCTTGTGATGTATGCTATGGAATGTAGTTGTGGTTTCATACTCTTATGCCACTAAAAACCTAATTCCATGATTGTTAGGTTCGGCCACCTTGAATTAAGGGGTCTAGGAAGTTTGAAATTTTAAACAAACATGCTTATGTTGTTCCTCATGAAAATGTATAACATGTTGGCTTAAGGTTCAACACCTCTATGCTACTTGTAACCTAGGATGAGATAAGCTAGGGTTCGGCCATGATATGATTAGGAGCTTAGGGAACTTAGAACCCAAACTAGATGTGCTTAAGTAGTTCCCTATGAAATATAATATGATATGAGTTTAGGGTTTACATGTTTACATGTTGCTTAGAACTTGATTCCTCTTCATGAAAGGTTTCGGCCATGAAATAATTGGAAACCTAGGAGGGCTTAAAAATTTAGGTTAACATGCTTATGATCTTTCTTATGTTAGTATGTGAAGATATCATGAAAATTTTTATCTTTGTATGTTGTCTAGAGATCATGTGGTCCTTTCATGACTTTCGGCCATATGGGTTTAGTGACTATGAAGAAATGATATTTAATGATTCCATGAATGATTATGTCTTTATAGGATATGTGTTATGCTCTTTCATGTATGCTTATGACCCATGTATGTATGTATGTACTATGTGCTCAAACATGCTTACTTTATGACATGATAAAATGATACGTTCGTTATGCAAGCCTATGATTTATGCATGTGCTGTGTGCCCAAATATGCATGCTTTAAGATAAGTGATATGTTCATGATGTATGTTATGATTCATGCATGTGCTGTGTGCCTAAATATGCATGCTTTAAGATAAGTGATATGTTCATGATGTATGTTATGATTCATGCATGTGCTGTGTGCCCAAATATGCATGTTTTATGATATGTTAAGAAATATGATATGCATGAAATGATAAGAACTATGATATGTAAGTTAAGTCATGCTACTTTACTTTATGTATGGCTTGTACCAAGGGTGGACTCCATAAGCGCCCCGGGGTCGATGGACTAAGAAACGGGCCTCGTTAGGGATGAGCTCCTAAGTGCCCCTATGTCGATGGACTAAGAAACTAGCCTAGTATGTATGCCTTGTAGGGTTCAAGACTTGCTACCTTGGACCTACATAGGACGCGCGCATTTATGTATGTGGTACAAGTCGGGGCCCCAATCATGTTGAGATTATGTTTAAGTATGTATTGTATAAGTTTTCAAAAGACATGTTGCATATGTTGCATGATATATGTTTAGGGATGTACCATGATTATACTTTATGATTACGCCATGCTAGTTATAATGATGTTATGCTATGACATGATACGTTTGATGATCATGATATGTTATGCCATGATACTTTATGTTATGTTATAATATGCCATGATATGCTCTTAACATGATACACTTGTCTTTATGTCTTATGACTTGTGATTTAATATGCTTGACGATTTTTGTGAGTAGGAAAGGAACTTACTGAGCCATGAGTGCTCATAGCTTACTTTCTTGTACCACAGATAAAGGCAAGGAATGGATGTACTAAGGGAGCAGCAGGAGGGCTTGAAGGATGTGTGCAGTAGTGGATTGGCTAAAAGAAATGACCTGCTTTCATTTAATAAGAAATTTGCCATGTTGATGTTTTACTTTATGACTGCATGACTTTAAGTATGTGTTTGGTATTAAGACCCAAAATATATGATAAGTATGCTATATGGACCTTTTATGTCTATTGTGATTTTTAAGTAAGAAAAAGGTTTTTAAATTCTTTAAGTAAGACTTCCGCTGTGTTAAGTATGCAAGTGTCGTCAAGTAACCCCCGTCGCCTTAGCAGGAGGGGCGGGGCGTTACACGTACATACTCATCTAGAGAGTCAGCGGGGGATGCATATGCCAATTGACGAATAACCGCCGTACATTTTTGAAGTGGTGACAAACTTTACCTTCCAATTGCATCTCTCCTCACTGAAAATACTCTGAATAATCTGTCAGGGCATCGACTATGCGAACAAATAACTCTCTCCACATGCGAAATCTTCGTCGAAAGACTTTTGCGTGAAATGTTGGAACATCCAAAAAGTAATCTCGGACAAGGTGAACATGCCCGTCTTCACGATCCCGGTCCACATACCTCCGATTTGTAGCTCTTCGAGAACTTCGAGTTTCTTGACGTCTCTGCTCTTCCTGCTCAAGTAGCATAATCATCATTTGATCAGCATCATCTTCCGTATCTTCCCATATCTCATTTCTTCAAAATTCATGGATATTATTTTCTCTAGAGCGATGAAGATCTTCAGACATTTCAAATATAAATGAAGTTTTAAGTGGTTCAAATCAGAAATACAATGGAATGAAGAATCATAACTTCCACATTGATATATATAGATTAATTTGTAACAGCTAGTTTATAACGGCTATTTTACAACGACGTTACCAAACAATATTGTCTAAATATTAAATAGCCGTTTTTTTACCGTTGTCTAAAAAAATAGACGTTGTCATATTTTTACCGTTGTCTAAAAAATAGACGTTGCCAGACAATGTTCATTTTGTCAAATAAACGTTGTTGGTCAGTTTTGCAAAATGAACATTGTCGTTCATTTGATAAAAATGGACGTTGTCTATTATCTCATTTGATTAAGTTTTTAAAAAAAAAAATAAATAAAATATTTACTTGACAATTAGTATGAGACTCATGTGCATTTAATTTTATATTCTTAAAATCAATATGAACATCTAAATCTAATTTTAAATACTGGCTTCTTTAATTCTAAATTTTTTAAAGTCATGTAATGTAATTGGATTTATAAAACTCAAGAAATTTGGATTTTATAAATTCATCGTTGCAGACATCCTAAGTTTAGGATTGCTGTTATTCTTATATGACATCGAAGGAGCTGTTCCTTAGTGGGCCAGGGTAATACACTCCGGATATTGGTTTCTGGATTTTTCTTTTCAAAAAATTGTTTAATTATCTTTAGAAAAAGTTTTTCAATGGAATTACAGATTTTATCGCGATAAGAAGCGTTATTAGGGATTCGTGTGCCGACGCTGCCGCAGCGATCCTCGCCGCTCCCTTTTCTCGATCTCATCCTCTTTCTTGAGCTTCTTCCTCCGCACGACATCCTACTGCGAGGCAGTCGGGTCGGCGTCTACGAGCTTCCGTTGCGTGATCGGAGAGCGCCTCCTGGGCGTGCCAATGATGCCCTCTTCCCGTGCGGTTGAGCATCTCCTCTCGTGTGGTCGAGCACTTCTCCGACTGACAGCAGATTTGATTGATTGAGATCTGCCGCTCTGTCTACGAGAGATCCAGGCGAGCCTTCCTCTTTTCCATCTTTCCTCTATTTCTACCACCCTTCTTCTACCCAGAGCTCGGTTTTTTGGGTGGAATCCGGTTGTCCCTCTCCCTCTTCCTACTGGATACAAGTTTTGGTGTTTGGGAGGGAAGTTCTGAGTAAAAGATCCTCCTTTTTTCTTCTATTTCCTTCTTCAAACCTTTGTTTTCTTGGTGTCGTGTTAGATTTAGGTTCTTGTCTCATTTTTCCAGTGTTGGGTTGTATTTTTTTTTTCTGTTTAGGGATTGTTGCCTGGTTAGCTTTGGTTGTGGGATGTTATGATCCGATAATTCATATCAGTGGTTTGTGTTCGTTGGTAGAGTAGAGAGTTTGGAAATCTTGATTATTGTGATTTCGGTATAATCTTTTGTTGGTTTAGAATTTTCTCACGTTATCATCTTTTTTGTGGAAACATATTTATTTTTGGTTCTGAGACTTATTTACATGTTTTGTTAGTCATGTTCGTTTCCCTATCATGATGGTATTTCAGGCTGTCCGAGTGATTTATGGTACTATGGCCCCTGCTCAATTTTTGTCTGATGCCAAAGAAGAAGGTAAACCTGATGTGTCAGTGAAATCAGAGAACAAGGATTTTGCAGTCACAAAAGAGGCTGTAGGTGTTTGTTCATATAATGGTGAAGATCGCATACGCTGTGTTGGTTCCTTGAAAGACATGGCCAGGGATGTAGATGTCCTGGATGAAAAAAAACTGAACCACATTGTAAAATCTGAGAACTTGGTATTGGTTGATGACAAACATGCATTAGGAATGTTGTGTACAAACAATTGTGAAGACATTGTTTATTGTGTTGGATCCTCTAGTTCCTTGAGTAAGGTGGATAATGACATGGATGAGGAAATTGACATTGTCGATTGCACAAAAGGCATTGATGGCAAGATGGTGAATTTTGATGACCCAGATGCAACTGAGTGTTCAAGCTCGTTTGGGAACACTTTCTCAGGCTCAGAGAGCGAGTTGAAGCAGGAGAATGGGGATATGGAAGTTGATTCACCCTTTGTTCCTTCAAATGGGGATCCCATTGGATTGGATGTGCTTAACAGGGATTTTAGGTATGCTTCTGTAGAATTTTTTTTTTCATTATAGTTTGACTTTTTTTTTTTCCTTTTTAGGTTTATTTTATCTGTAACTATGCCATTGTATCTATTTTTGTTTTTCATTTTTGGGACTGATAGCCTCTGATTGAATCAAGTCATTGACTAGAAGTTATGAAGACCTAAAATAAAGGAGAGTATTCTAGATCTTTGTCATTTGTTTGCCTTGAGGGTGTCATTTATGTTCTTTGAGGGTGCTGAGAAGCTTTTGATGTGAGCGAGAGTGGAACATATTGGAGGAGAAAGTCAGTAGCCGAGGAGACATGTTAGCTTAGTAGTATGAATACATGATATACGAAATTAGGATAACCATATTCATGCCTAAAAGAAAACTTAATGCTTTGTTTACTCTGTGGTGCGGGTTGAAAAAGGAAAAAAATCCAAGGTGGAAAAGAATAAGGAAAAGAAAATGAAAAGGAGGATAAGATGAAGGAAAGGAGAGGGAAAGGAAAACACCAAAACAGCAAACTCGGTGATGTTACAAGGTCGCGAGTGAGGCTACTTGCGAGGTCACTTGTGGTTGTGAGTGAGGCCGTGACCTTGAGTTTGCTTGTGGCCGTGGTCGATGGTGCCATGTGAGCTATTCAAGCAGGTTGACGATGAAGGGAGGAGGGAAAGCTCATTCTGTTCGACTTTGGGTGCACGAATAAAAGGCCTAAAAATTGATCTGTCCGTTCTTTCATTATGTTACAATAGGTAAATGCAATCTGCCATTTCTCTCATCCACTCCTTAAGAGTAAAGGATTATGATTGGCAACTCTAATATATTATGCAACTCTAGGTTCAAGTTTGTTTTAAAAGGGTTTTATCTTACTCTAGCTTTGGTAGGAGTATTCAACCCAATTACGAATCTAAGTGTTGAACATATCATATCCTCAAGTTGGACACGGTAAATGGGACCTAAATTTTTGACTCATGTTGTTAGGAGAGGTAATATTGTGTCAAAGCAGATAGGGAGAGAGTAAGGCGTAACCTAAGAGTCAGCATAACATAGATTGCGAGTATTGTAACATCATAGTAAAATTATAAAATTTCAAAAACTAAGTAACTTGTCACTCTAAACACCTAAAAGTTTTAAGAATATGGGCATACTAGAACATATTCAATTTAGTCGATTAACTTTTGAGTATGTAGCAAATTAATTAAAATATATTGAATAGAAGAGAATCTCTCTTATCCAAGGTTTAAAATATGGTTTCTTGCTGGAGTTTTGATCCCCATTCACAATATTGTGTCAACACACCACTTGTTTCTAAGCATTCTGAGATGACTTTTAATCCTAAATGTTCTTGCACTTGGATTGTTTACTTTCAAAATATGGCTATAATAATTAGAAAGTCAATTGAATTGAAATTTTAAATAAACAAGTTACAAACAAGCATCTAAGTAACAATGATACCTTATTAGAAGAAGCAAAAGAAGTATTGAGCATCTTCTGTTGAAGCAGCTATAATTAATAACTAATCAGTTACTCAATTGTTAATATAACCTATCAAAATTATAAATTATGAATGATTATATACAAATTAATATAATACATTAATTTCTATAAATGGGCATCTTAATTAATATAAATATTATTAATATCCTACATTCAATATGCTTTATAATCAGTATAATTTGCAAATATGTTTTTCTGAATTATTAAATGCCACCCACAATACATACACATATAACTAGTGATTAATCAATTAGTTTCTATAATTTTAAATGTGTATTTGAAATTAAAAATCATATAATTAATCAATTAGTTAACATCACAATTAATTGATCACAGCATATCGCACTGTCAGTAGATCCTCATGACTGCACTTGATCCCTTTTACCCGATTAAATCACTTATTGCCTCCTCTTCTCCAAGTCTTTATGTAGTGTCCTAGATATCTTCGTCACTGCCACTTCCTCCAGTACGTCACTACCTTCTTCCCTTCGTTTTTATTATTATATATTCTTTTCTTCCCCACACCCATGGCCAACAATTAAGATCAAGAATGAACTAATAATGAGCAATCTTTGTGAGTAGGGTGTTGGTAACAGAAATCACAGGATGTGATTCACCTAGATTACCTGCAGCAACTAGTGTTAGGTATTATTCCCCACATTGAATGGCAAATTTTGTATCGCATGAAATTCCAATCCGTTCTCTTATCACTACCCTGAGAACTATACCAAGCAAATTTGAAACACGAGATGAGAAATTAATTTTAAATAACTAGACCTGAGATCAATCTAAGTGAACTAACTTCAGTTCTAATTTCCACAAAACAGTTCACACAGATATAACTTGAATAAATTGGTCACGACTTCAGTGGTTAAAGATACTCTTGATATCTTAAGATAAATCTATTTGTTAAACATGAGCAATATTACTCTAGCAAATTGGACAACTTTCTGGAAGAACAAAATGCTCATTGGAGAAAATGCATCAGTCTTCTCATGTGGAAAGCCAAAGTGTACCTATTTTTTCTAGATCTATTTAACATCCCAGAAACTTTCAGATGCTATTTTTAGAAAATATAAACATGTTCAAACGTATATAAATACAGTTAATGCATAAGTATTCATAGTGTAAAAAGGAAATCTATGGCAAAAGGCTATAAAGCACCAGGATTCTTCAGTCATAATTTCTGCAAAGCCGGCGACAGAAGTATAATTCATTAGTCATGAAACTTGTTCAGTGTTTAAAGATATCTCATGAATTCAAAAATAAATTTTCTTTTTAAACATTTTGGACGTTTCAACTTCCCAGGAAGAAGAAAGTGAGTGCCCAATGGAGAAAATTAATCAACCCTCTAATGTGGAGATGTCAATGGTTAGAGTTGCGCATGAAACTATTGTTGTCACAAACCACAATGTATGATAAGGAGCTTGCTGCATACAAGCATGAAAAGGAACTTCAGTCGAAGATTATTGAGTTGGATTGTTCTGGCTCTAGATCAGTTCCCTTCACATCTCGAAACAATCGGAAAAGAGTCATGCAAAGGAGTAAAAGGAAAAGAACAGAAGATAAAGTTGACATATCATCATATATGTCAAATCATGTTGTATTTTCTTACTATGGTAGCTATCCGTTCCATCTACCTATTTTTCTGCCATTTTAATGCAACACATGGTAACTTATGTTTAATCATGTGCAGAGAATAAGAGAACAGATACAGATGGCCACTTAGTTGATGATGATTGTGGTGAAGGTAATTTTTTATGCTAATGTTCAGGATTTTCTTATTCTGGTTAAAAATAAATGGTGATGTAGTTATTCTATTGTTGTAATGCATAGTATCAATGAGATATGGTGAAAATGTGTTAACCTCTAGAAGATGAAGTAGTGGTAAGAATAAACAAGGAAAAATCACTTCATTGCATAAACAGTCTATTTGAACATGTATGATAGTTATCCATGTGACCATTTGACAGTTGCAGAGTAGATGAATCCTGTTATCTAACTATTAACTACCTAGCGAGCTTTATATAAAGGGAAAAGAAAAATTGGCA